>NC_138909.1:66763311-67491894 GCF_965231255.1 Vanellus vanellus
TGTCATAGTATTCTAAATTTATAGGGAATTTCCAAAAATTATATCTGGAGGATTCTAGAAAGTAAGAAGTCTACTTTTCTTACCTTGTTTCAATCCACATTTTTTTATTTTTATTTTTAATCTATAGCAATTTTATCTAATCTAAGGTACGGCAATGTTATAGTTCTTTCTGGTGCTTGTAACTGATGAAAACTAAAGGAAGATTTATCACTAAACTCCTGAACATTTTTACTGATACAAAGAAACAATTTATCCTTCTTCCTTTATGCTGAAATACTATCATACATGTCAGAGGAAGCAGGTATGCATTTTGACAAGATTAAGACAGAAAAAATAATTGAAAGAATTTGAGAGGAAAAAAAGCATGATTAATGTATAATGTACCAAAAACTCTAAGGCCAGATCCCATTTAAATTGAAAAATTTTTGAACTTTTGACAATTTTTGCAAGCATTTTTGTTTGCAAGCAGCAGTTTTTGAAGCTCAGTTTGCCCTGGTCTACACTCTCCTAAAGGGATCATATTACTCAGTCTCCATTTCTATCAACTTCACTACATGTTTCCTCAAGTAATCTAAGTTTTTCTTTCTGCAACATTATGAATATAAGCAATAAATTATAGATTTGTTTTAGACTAAAACGAGAAGTTCAATATGATAACAAGAACTACTTTTTTCAGCTTTTGTGTATGTGAGTAGTTCTTTGATAGGATACTCACTACTAAGATTAAATTAGTAATCCTTGCAGTTGACGTGTTGATTATTTTATAATTGTTTTCCGGAACTATCTATAAATTAGATGGTGTCTTTTCTGTTTATATCTAGGAAATTAAAGTTCCCTATTGCCACATATTTTTTATTTTTGCTTCTTTGCCCCATAGATATCATTACTGGTAGCCTATACCAGAGATCTAGAGAAGGTTTCCTGTCTTGGAAATGATCCATTTTTACTATCACTAATAGGTGCTTCGCAGAGTTTCTATTCTATTCTTGTTACCTTTTTTTTTCTTTAATGCTGAAACCCTTCTTTCATGTATGGTATTATTCAACTACTTTTCCCCCTGTTTCTTTTGTTCCTAAACAGTTGAGCCTTCAGTAACTCTGGTCCAAGTGTAATGGCTGTTATTAGTGTTTTCTGTAAAGTTTGATTTCATGGCTTGAATCAGAATTAATAATTCTCTGTTTTATTTCCAAGGCTTCTCAAAATAGTATATATACATTGTAGTTGTTTCTAATCTCCCCTTGCCAATTTACTGGATGAAATATCTTCCTGATTTGTGTTGATCAATTTCAGTTCTTTCCCTTAAAATTCTCCATGGCAATGTTGTCATTTACTTCCTGCATATTTATATCAGATCTGAAAATTCTCTGAATTACTCCAGCCATTCTTCACTTTAAAGCTTAGACCTTTTTTTTTCACTAGTTTAAAGCCTATTTTTTTTCTTTTTATTTTTTTTTTTCTTTTCCCCCTACTATATTTATTCCTGAGGATATTGCTTCTGGCTACTCAATTGGAGTTCAGTACTTGGTAAAAATCATGTCTTAAGGGTAAACTCCTGGGGGGGAAAAAAGGGGTAGCTTTGTTTTGTCAGCCATTTGTTATCTTCTGGATTTTGTCATATCCTCCTATCTTCCTATATCCTGAGGACAGGAAAAATCCCACTAAGATAATTTTAAGTTCTCTGAGTCTTTTCCCAGGTTGTGTAAAATTTATCCCTGATCCACATCAAAAAAAGAATCTGAACTCAGACTCTGAATGCAAAGTTGTTTTCTTTCTGCCACCAGGTTTCTTTTCAACCGCAGGAGAATACTACAAATAGCAAGTCCCATGAGACAAGTAATAGTCATTTCACCTAGTATAAAATGATGAAAACTTGGTGTCAAAACAAAGTCATAATTTTGAACAATTAACTTCTGCACAATTAACAATTTTAATGGATCTCTAATTCAGTTATTTCCCATATGGTATATTCAATTAACCCTTAGTGAAAGAGACCAGCACTTCAGACTCTCAAATAAACAGAGAAGGAAACAATATCTGCATAGACTGTTTTCAAAGATGTTAAAAATGGCCTATGTATGTAGTTCAAACTCAGCTAGTGAACTTTGTTTTCAATTCTGAACTTACATTCAAAGAGTAATTATTAAAGCAGCTGCCCTTCAGATGGCAGGCTGAGAATGGCACTCTGGTCAAACGGCGAGAACATTATGTTTTAACAAGGGAAAATCTGCTAATGCGTGATGTCTGAATTCTATTTATACTTGCGTGAAAGCATAGATACGACTCTTTATCCATTTTTCCCCTGACTGTAGGTGAGCAAAGAGCTTTTAGTTTCCTAACAAAAATTGGATCTGCTAAATTAGTAACACTGGTAATAATTTTCATTTCGGGACTTTAGGCTCCTCTAGAACTGCAGCAGCATTAAACAGAAATAGAAGACAGGGAAATATGTTTCAAGTGGTGCACTTCAGAAATGTCCGTAAAACTGTGCTAAAACATGAAACCACAAACTGTGAAATGAGTAACGTGTAGTACAAACGTGTTTCTTCCCCATTACCACATATTCTTTTTTATAACCTTTCTTGTCTTTCTTGTCACGCTTTTTGATGCTTTAAAAAAATAATTCACCATATACTAGCCTTTCCAAGCCTTCTGTGTTGCTGGGAGGGTGGGAGGGGGGGGAGATTTGGGAGATTTGTTTTGGTTTTGTTTTGAATTTTCCCTCTTTGCTCTGCCCCTCTGTTTCTGGGAATGCTGCTCTTTTAGCACCAATACCACCTGCATCATCTTTTCTCTTTAGTTATCATTCACTTTGTATCACAAAAGAACATGGAACAAAGGCTGCTATCCTTGGAAACACGGTGCATCTGTATAAAGCTAAGCAGCATTTAAAGAAGTTCACACTCACTTTAACAGGGTCAGAACTTCAAGCATACACAACCAGCATAGAAGCAGCAACCCACAAAGAAAAATGAGGGAAAATTATTTCAATTAGGTCAATCAGTACATTCTCTGAAGAGAATGGATAGTATTTTTGAACATTTCTGGTATGAAATGCAACATACCTATGCCTGGCCCGTGGGGAAGAATGGTTTGGTGTAGTTTACCCTTGATCCAGTTTGTCTCTGCAGCTTTATATGCCTAAAGGAAAAGTAAGAGAAATACTGCATGATGACATGAACAAAATCTGACATTTAATGAAGGGACTCTCCCTACCATACAGTGTCATATGAGATGAGGAAGGATTGAGCTGTATGGTTTTTGTCTTCTGTAAGAATTGAGTGAGTTCAGTTTGCAGTAATTACATACCCAGATTAACTTATTCAAAAGAATAAAAAAATATTTTGCTTAATTTCATAGAATCATAGAATGGTTTAGGTTGGAAAGGACCTTGAAGATCATCAAGTTCCAACCACCCTGTCATAGACAGGGACACCTCCCACCATACCAGGTTGCCCAAGGCCACGTCCAGCCTGGCCTTGAACACCTCCAGGGATGGAGCCTCAACAACCTCTCTGGGCAACCTGTGCCAGTGCCTCACCACCCTCAAAGTGAAAAACTTCTTCCTAAGGTTCAATCTGAACCTGCCTTTTTCTAGTTTAAAGCCATTCCCCCTCATCCTATTGCTACATGCCCTAGTAAAAAGTCCTTCACCAGCTCTCCTGTAGGTCCCCTTTAGGTACTGGAAGGCCGCAATAAAGTCTCCCCGGACCCTTCTCTTCTCCAGGCTGAACAGCCCCAACTCTTTCAGCCTCTCCTCATAGGAGAGGTGCTCCAGCCCTCGGATCATCCTTGTTGCTCTCCTCTGGACACGCTCCAGCAGGTCCATGTCCTTCTTATGTTGGGGATTCCAGAGATGGATGCAGTACTCCAGGTGGGGTCTCACGAGAGTGGAGGGGCAGAATTACCTCCTTTGACCTGCTGGCCACACTTCTTTTGATGCAGTCCAGGATATGGTTGGCCTTCTGGGCTGTGATCGCACATTGCCGACTAGAGTTGAGCTTCTTGTCAATCAGCACCCCCAGGTCCTTCTCCTCAGGGCTGCTCTCCAGCCATTCCCCGCCCAGCCTGTATTTGTGCTTGGGATTGCCCTGACCCAGATGCAAGACCCTGCACTTGGCCGCGTTGAACTCCATGAAGTTGTCTTGGGCCCACCTCTCCAGCCTGTCCAGGTCCCTCTAGATGGCCTCCCTCCCCTCCAGCGTGACAGCTTGGTATCATCGGCAAACTTGCTGAGGGTGCACTCAACCCCACTGTCCATGTCGCTGACAAAGACGTTGAACAGTACAGACCCCAGTATCGACCCCTGAGGAACGCCACTTGTCACTGCTCTCCACTTGGACATCGAGCTGTTGACCACAACTCTTTGTGTGCGACCGTCCAGCCAGTTCTTTATCCGCCAAGTGGTCCATTTGTCGAATCCATGTCTCTCCAATTTAGAGACCAGGATATCGTGTGGGACGGTGTCAAACGCTTTGCACAAATCCAAGTAGATGACATCAGTTGGTCTTCCCTTGTCCACTGCCACTGTAACCCCTTCGTAGAAGGCCACCAAGTTTGTCAGGCATGACTCGCCCTTGGTGAAGCCATGCTGGCTATCACCAATCACCTCCTTGTTTTCTACGTGCCTCAGCAGAGTTTCCAGGAGGATCTGCTCCATGATCTTGCCAGGCACAGAGGTGAGAGAGACTGACTGGCCTGTAGTTCCCTGGGTCTTCCTTCTTTTCCTTTTTGAAAATCGATGTTATGTTTCTCCTTTTCCAGTCGGCAGGAACCTTGCCAGACCGCCACGACTTCTCAAATATGATGGCTAGTGGCTTAGTGACTTGATCTGCCAGTTCCCTCAGGACCCGCAGATGTATCTCATCAGGTCCCATGGACTTGTGCACCTTCAGATTCCTCGGGTGGTCTCACACTTGATCTTCATCTACAGTGGGCGGTTCTCCATTTTCCCAATCCTCGTCTTTGCATTCTGCGTCAAGGGTAGTGTGGCTGCATCTTTTGTCCTTGCCAGTTTGTTTGTTTGAAGTTAATCTAGTTTGTTTTTCATGTTCATTTTCATACTATTTTAGCGAATAGAAATAAGGCTGTTTGGAAGGGATATTTATTGTGGTGTTTTGTGGCTTTTTAATATACTTGCTTTCTTGTCTCCAGAAGTAGTAATGGAGTAATTGACGTACCTGTGAAGTATGATTATAAAGTACAAAGCTGATTATTGAGTTTATAAATAGGAAAGTTGGCTCTGTTAATCTGAGTAATTTTGCAATGCCTATCCCTGGCTCTCTTTTTTTTTCTTTTTTTTTTTTTAAATCCAAGCATCATGATTTCAAGAAATAGATGAGAAATCTTTCAAGACAAATAAATAAAACAAGCTAGGGTTCAAAGGGTTCAAACAAATTTGCTTTAAGAAGCTCCAAGAAAAGAATAGCTGCTATAAATTAACAGCATGGAACAATTATCCCATATGCTTCCAAAAAATAAACAGTTCTTATTTACTGGCAAAACTATTACCAGATCAAGCAGAAAGGGGGAAAATTCTCTCTGTTCCTCTAGAGATTAAAGGCCAGGACTGCAAATTTTTTTTATTTTTTGTATCACTTTAAATAACACTGGACTTTTAGGACTTCAGACAGTTGTAGATTGGCTTCAATGGGCCATAGAAAGAAATAAATATAGTGCAAGTAAGCTAAGGGTCCAACAGCAGAAAGATCAGTGTTTAGACTAACTGGAAACGTTATTTACTTGGAAATCATTTTTAGGTTCTTTAAGGAATAGTATACCTTTTATTAAAAACACGTAAATATGGAATTGTAGAACCATAGAATGGTTTGGATTGGAAGGGACTTTCAAAGGACATATAGTTCCAACCCAATATTCCACTAGATCAGATTGCTCAAAGCCCCACCCAACCTGACCTTGAACACATACAATGATGAGACATCCACAACTTCTCTAGGCAACCTGTTTCAGTGTCTTACCAACCTCATAATAAAAAAATCCTTCATTATATATAATCTAAATCTACCCTCTTTCAATTTAAAACTGTTGTCCCTTTTTCTGTTATTACAGGCCTCAGTAAAAAGCTTTCTCTATCTTTCTTGTAAACTCCCTTTGTACATTGAAAGGTCACAATCAGGTCTCCCTGCAAGCTTCTCTGCTCCAGGCTGAACAACCCCAACTCTCTCAACCTGTTTTCATAGGAGAGGAACTCCATCCCTCTGATCATCTTTGTGGCCCTCCTCTAGACCCACTCCAACAGGTCCATGTCTTTTCTGTGCTGGGGACCTCAGAGCTGCATGCAGTACTCCAGGTGGAGTCTCACAAGAGTGGAGAAGAGGGGCAGAATCAACTCCCTGGACCTGTTGGCCACACCTTTTTTGAAGCAGCCCAGGATGTGGTTGGCTTTCTGGGCTGCAAGGGCACGTTGCCAATTCATATCCAATTTTTCATTCACCAGTATCCCCAAGTCTTTCTCCACAGGGCTGCCCTCAGTCCCTTCATTACTGAGTACTGATACTGTGGATTGCCCCAATCCAGGTGCAGGGCCTTGCACTTGGCTGTGTTGAACTTTGTGACATTCTCATGGGCCCACTTCTCCAGCCTGTCAAGGTCTGTCTGGATGGCATCCCTTCCCTCCAGTGTATCAACTGGACCACTCAGCTTGATATCATCTGCAAGCTTGCTGAGGGTGCACTCAATCCCACTGTCTTTGCCATTGTTGAAGATATTAAACACTATTGGTCCAAGTACAGACCCTTGAGGGACACCAGTCATTACTTGTTTCCACTTGGACATTGAGTCACTGATTGTAACTCTTTGGAATTATGGAAGTCCAGATAGATAACATTTGGCTCTTTAATCCTGATATTAGCCAGGATTAACTGCCTAACTCAGGTACAGCTTAACTAGTTTAACACTAACCACCAATACTCAACAGTTACTGAAAGGAAGCAAATTTTTGCTTCTCTTAAAATAATAGAAAACCATTATGTAAGTAGGCAATTACCCAAAATTAAGTATTGCATATATTGTGTGGCATTCTATGATCAAAAGTAGTTAAAAATATTTATATATTATAGATTGTATTCCTCTGGATCAGATAATATTAAATATCTTTTCTACTATTGTATTGATATTTCTGCTTTTCTGGTTTGATTCTGGTTTAGCACAAAGAAGTAAGCCCACTTCTAACCCTTTTGGCTGAAATTTTTGTTTGAATGTGGAGGATTCAAAAAACCTTTCTTGGTTTTGGACAGAAATTTTGAGCTTCAGCTTCCTATTTTTCAAAGGAGTTTTCTAACCTTCAGATTGTAGCTTTTATGAGCTGATGTTCTCTTAATCTTTCCTGCTGTCATCTTCTGGTTTATATTTATTTAGATACTAAGACAGAGCTACAGTATATGTGTAATTCTATATCCTGGTGGCTAGGAAAAATAAATGCTTATGATCCCTTTGAAAATCTTAAGTCTGATAAATTTCATCAAATGTGGTAGCTATTAGAGGAGATCCTGAGAGATTTATGAAGCTTCAGTGTATCCCAAAGCTTTGTGGTCAGGGAATACAGGAAACAGTGCAAGAGAAATTAAGTTTCAATTCTTTTTTGTTATCTTGTAGAAGAGCAAATTCCAGTAGAAGCAGCGTCGTAAGCAAAAATTTAATTGTTACATAACTGTTACTTTATTTGTTGTTATTTTAGTTTTAGGGTTTATTCTGTACATATAATACAGATTTATGAACCATCTTTTCTTAATCTAATAAATTAAGTATTCAAGTCTATCTTTTTTGCTTTTTTTGAAATGAGCAAATACAGGCACAGTGTGGTAATAGACATTACTATATTGTCACTTTTTAAAATAATTGTAACACTTATCATAATGTTCAAGGAAAACTGTGAAGAATAAAGTTGTTAAAAGTTTCACAAATATATTAGTTGGATTTTCACTAATTAGCCAACTGGGTTTTTTTTAACCAAAATATTGTTGGATTTTGTTTCTCTTTTCTGTCTTTATTGCTTTAAACTATTTTATTAACTTATTTCAAGGGACAAAATAAGAAAACTATGGTTTAAAATCAGTAGCAATATTGCTTAAAATTACAGTATATTTAAGACAATGATCTTATGGTATTCAAGGATCATAATGCTGTAGACATTACAGGGTTCTTGATGTTTTTTTACTGCCTTTTGCGTTATTCCCTAGATTTATTCCAAAACACTCTTGTATTATCTATTCATAAAAGCCTTCATGAATAACTAGAATAGACTGGGTAGCACTTACCTCTTTGAGAATTTTTACTTTAAATGTTCTATTATATTGTGAGTTCTTTCCACAAAATTCAGTCTCTGTCATAATTTTGCTATTATAATTTTAGTCATCAATTAACATTAACTCTATGTTTACCCATCTAATTAATTTTCTTATAAGTCATGCAAATTTTGATAATTTCTATGTTGTTTAATCTTGGAAACATTTACGTGGGAATTTTATTTTATCCTTTCTTTTTAACACCATTTTTTCTTTAAAATAATGAAGGAGATAAATTCTAAACATGACAAGGCATTATTAATATTAACAGTTACTGTTACATTTTACTTATTTTTCTGGGTGGGTTTCAACATAGATGTAGGGGAAAAGAAGGGCATTTGTCTTTTAGCCATCAGGACTTTAAATTACGCCAGTGAGAAATTCTGCAATAAACATATATACAAATATATTTCCTCTAGAGTAGACAAGAGTTGGGAAATGAGCATTGAAAGTTTTGAGGCTGCTTGACTGTATAAGTTCATCATAAATGTTTTTTGAGGAAATCAGTACACAATCTTATTTTCTTGTCTGTCAGATTTAAACCATTCTTTTTATCACAACTTTTAATCAACAGTTACAGATAAGTATATAATTTTATGTAAGTATATAGTACTATGTAATCATAATTCATGCCATAAATTTAATATCTTGAAGAACAGAGGTAGGGGTTACATGCCCTTCTCTTTATTCTCATTTTAACCTCTGTCAGAGAATGCAAAGTAATGGGAGATTCTTACTGACTCAAACCAAGGAGGATTGAAAAGACTAGGATACTTGTAATGATTAGCAGAAAGATTTTTCTTCAGGGGTAAAAGTGAGTTTAAAGAGAACTGAGTGAACAGACAGATATAACAACAGTGGAATATTTAGCCTTTTCTGGAGGGTGATGGCTTAGCAGTGTGAGCAAGTACCTTGAAATCTTTAATCTCCCTGGAGCCCACAGGATCAAATCTAGCCAGGTTTAGCTGAATCCTTCAACTTTATATATTCAAGGTACATAAGCTGAATTTCCTGCAGCTTGATGCACACACTCCTTTTCTGAAAAGATCTGTAAAGTCAAGTCTATATTGTGTCCTATAATACACTTTGTCATATGCATCTGCACTGATGTCATACGTGTAAAACAAAGAAAATGATTAAACAATTCTAAAATATTACTGGGTATACATAGCTGACATAGGTCTGGGACAAGTGGATAATTGGGATGTCTCCTGGGAAAACGATTTAGTATTCTAGCAGGCAACTATTTTATTGCTGGAAAAAATGACCAAAAAAATCAGTGAGGGATATATTTAGTATCAAAGGGTTAGTGAAACTTAGTTAAATCAGTGAAAACTTGGTAGGGAATCCTAAACACACGTTTGAAATATATATATATATTAAAAAACAAACAAACAAACAAACAAACAAACAAAAAACAAGTTAATTGAAGGGTAATAAAGACATTTTTTTAAAGAAGTTGAGAAGGGAGTTGAAAACTAGTAGAAATTAGAGTCATATTTCTAAAATCCTTTTGAAAAGAATGCATAACAATTCTGAAAAAAATCTTTTTTACTCAAACGATACTGCAGCTCATTATGGACAAAAAGATCATAGATTAAAACTTCATTCAGTGTTTGCCTTTGAGTCATTTTAAGTCAATTAAGTCAGAATGTCTTTGGGTTAATCCGAAAGGGATTTAACCTAAATCAACCAAAATAAGGACACTGTAACTTTGTGAAGACTTGATGTTGATGTTGATTGATGTTGACACTTTATCAATGTTCTTAAATTTTCTTGTTTGCCATATTTTCCAGATTGCTATTTTCTTTCTTTATTGATTTTAATTAACATTTTTCCATGATTTTCCAGTCTTCCCAAGCATATATCTATAAATAAATAAAATAGTATAGACCTTCATAACCGAGATCTGTAAACCATTTCCAGCCATTAAGAGTCACATTTAGCCAGTAGTATTTATGAAAAACAACTTTTTTTCTTGTAGGTTTTTTTGGTATTTTTGGATCAATAACTGGATCTGGTCATGAATATTTAAAATCTATATCAAACACATTTAGCTGGTGTTAGAGCTCCTAACCCAGTTACTCTGATGATCACTCCAGCTTTTAAACCATTGAAATGACTGCAGATTTTTTTTGTTTTCTTTTTTTTCCTCATTATTGTTATTTTTTTCTTTGCTACAAAATCAGGGTCCAGGCACTGTTTTCCAGTCTTGAAAGTGTTTTTTTTAGTCCCCACTCACAAAAGTACTTACTGCTTTTCAAAGAATTCACATTGAAAATTGAAACCTTAAGAAAGGTCAACAATGCACAATTGTAATGTATAATAACTTCTCTGATGCCAACTAATTAACAATGATAATTGAGTTATTAATAGACATGACTTTCTGAATATAGGTCTAAAAAAAAGAAAGAAGAAAAATGAAAAATAAAAACTGAGGAACCTGAAGAGTTTTCCAAAGATACTAAGTCCAGAAGTTCAGATTGTCCTCTAGAAATTTCGGTTTGCAAAGCAAACCAGGGTGAAGATGTGAACAAAACATTAAAAAAGGAAATGATTAGTGACCTGCTACACCACTTATACTTACAGAAATATATGAGGCTGGGTGGGATCCACTCAAGGGTACTGACGGATCTTGCAGAAGTGCTCACCAAGCCACTTTTCATCATTTATTGGCAGTCCTGACTAACTGGAGAGGTCCCAATTGACTGCAGGCTAACAAATGTGACGCTCATCTACAAGAAGATCTGCAAAGAGGATCCAGGGAACTACAAGCCTGTCAGTCTGACCTTGGTGCCAGGGAAGGTTATGGAGCAGATCATCCTGAGTGCAATCACAAGGCACATGCAGGACAGCAAGGTGATCAGGACCTGTCAGCATGGGTTCATGAAAGGCGGGTCCATGACAAAGTGACCCACATAGTGGATGAGGAAAAGGTTGTGGGTGTTGTCTACCTAGACTTTAGTAAAGACTTTGACACCATTTCCCACAGCATACTCCTGGAGAAACTATCTGCTCATGGCTTGGACAGGTATAGACTTCACTGGGTAAAAAATTGCCTGGATGGCCAGGCCCAACGAGTTGTGGTGAATGGAATTAAATCCAGTTGGTGGCCAGTGACAAGTGGTGTTCCCCAGGGCTCAATATTGGGGCCTGTTCTCTTTAATAACTTTATCAACCATCTAGATAAGGGGATCGAGTGCACCCTCAGTAAGTTTGCAGATCACACTAAGTTGGGCAGGAGTATTATTCTGCTTGAGGGTAGGAAGGCTCTACAGAGGGATCTGGATAGGCTGGATTGATGGGCTGTGGCCAATGGTATGAGGTTCAACAAGGCCAAGTGCCAGGTCCTGGACTTGGGTCACAACAACCCCGTGCAGTGGTACAGGCTTGGGGAAGAGTGGCTGGAAAGATGCCCCACAGAAAAGGACCTGGGGGTGTTGGTCGACAGCCAGCTGAATATGAGTCAGCAGTGTGTCCAGGTGACCAAGAAGGCCAACGGCACCCTGGCCTGTATCAGGTTTAGTGTGACCACAGGACTAGGGAAGTGATCGTCGCTCTGTACTCGGCACTAGTGAGGCCGCACCTCGAATACTGTGTTTAGGTTTGGGCCCCTCACTACAAGACAGACATTGAGGTTCTGGAGCGTGTCCAGAGAAGGGCAACGAAGCTGGTGAGGGGTCTAAAGAACAAGTCTTATGAGGAGCGGCTGAGGGAACGGAGGTTGTTTAGTTTGGAGAAAAGGAGGCTGAGAGGAGACCTTATCGCTTTCTACAACTGCTTGATAGGAGGCTGTAGTGAGGTGGGGGTTTGTCTCTTCTCCAAGTAACAAGTGGTAGGACAAGAGGAAATGGCCACAAATGGCACCAGGGGAGGTTTCGATTGGATATTACGAAACATTTCTTCACAGAAGCGGTTATCAAGCATTGGAACATGTTGCTCAAGGGAATGGTTGAGTCACCATCCCTGGAGGTATTGATGGGTAAATGTGGTGCTTATGGGCGATGTTTAGTGGTGGACTTGGCAGTGCCAGGTTAACAGTTGGACTTTATGATCTTAAAGGTCTTTTCCAACCTAAATAATTGTATGATTCTAAGATTCTAAAAAAATATTTTTAGGTTGTGCTTGCAACAGCCTTCTAACTCAAAAAAAAAAAAAAAAAAAGAAAAAAATAAAATTAGAAGACAATAGGGCCACTTAAATGAATAGGTGTTTTGCTATACTAGGGCCAGTCTACTCAGATTTGCAACACTGAGTCTTAAAAGACATCATCCATGAGGCATCTCGTAATGTTTGATTCAGTGACTAGTTGGCTTTAAGTCATTGGGAAAAGATGTCATATACTCTGCTGGGACACTGACATCATTCTCAAGTGCTCTGAAGACAGCCAAGATTTGAAGACATGAGCTCTTTCTCTAGGAAAAGAGAAAGTTTTGACAGGTATGTAACTGCTTTAGGGACCTTCTTTCCAATGATTTATGCATCTTCCCTTATTGTTTCATAGAAATGTCAGGGTGCAGAGGTTCTGAATAGTCTTCATGTTGATGTTGTGACAGGGTGAGAATTCTGTTCTTGTAAACAAAATTATTTATATCATATTGCAAGCATTTATTAAAACAAAAAAAAACTGTAATAAGTAAAATCATCATGATTCAATGATAGAGCATTAAGTTGAGCCACAGGAAACCTAGCTTCTTCTATTGACCCTGGTATATGCTTCAGTGACCTTGGACACCAAACTTGATTTCTCATGCTCATGTTTTTATTTTCTGTCTTGTTTATATCGTAAGGACAAGCAACTCCTGAAATGACTTTATACAGGACCTAACGCAAAAAGTCTTGCAAATCATTTGCCGTATCTGATGTGTAGATTTATGTAAAAATGAAGTGAAAAGGTAATGAAGAGTTTTGTATATTATATCTTTAAATATTTATTCTATCCAGATGGTGTGATAGAAAAAGGTGTAACACATAAAGAATGAACAAAACAAAGAAGAATTTGAAAGAAAATGTTTGCCGGGCAGATAACAAGATAGGGTGAAATTTCTAAATGCAGTGATCAGTACACTACTGCTTTACTTCCCCTGAAAATGAAACATTTTCCATTTTTGCTGAAACATTTTAAGATTGGCAGCTTACACACTATCCATTCTCACTCCCAAGAAAACATATTTTTATTACTTCTGAAACACAGCTAATGCCCCTTTTAAACAGTTATACATTTCTTCTACAAAGAGCTTTAAGTATTAATATTCTCTCCAAGTCTTTCACTATTCCAAACCAAGAAGATGAAAGTGTTTGATCATTAAATTCTTCCAAGAGATCTGTAAAGAACATATGATTACAAAAATTTTAGATATGTTTTAGCCAAAGCTCTGTGAATGCCATCTGTGGAACCAATTCACCCAGTGGTGAGAGTGACTTGTGTCATTATTATTATTACTATTATGGTTATTTTCCTTTTCTGTTATTGTTCTATGAGACTGTATTTATCTCAACCCATGATGATTTTTTTTCTTTTTCCTTTTCTCCTCCTTTTCTCTCTCTTCTCCCTGCCCTTTCAGGGGGAAGGGGAAGAATTGCGCAAGCGACTGTGTGGTCCTAGCTGCCAGCCAGGGTTCAACCACTGCAAGTTGGAAACAGTGAGAAGGAAGCAGAATGAGAGAACATAAAATTATTCCCAAGACTGTGCAGGAATGATCCTTCCACCACCACCATGAACATCATCTTTCTTCAAGTAAAGATCCCAGGACACTGATAGCTAATTGTAAACTTGTCCCCACCCTACTTTGCTTGAGGAATGCTTGGGTGTGTGCCCAGAGGAACACTGAAAGAATGTATAAACAGGGACAATGGAACGCTTTTATATAATTATCTTAACTGCATTATTAATTATGCTTTTCTGCATTAATGATATTAGTTTTCTGTATTAATAGTTTGGACTGCTAAAACGTTCTTTTCACTGAAATTAAACTCTTTGCTCAAATCCTTCTTTCCACTCAGAACATGACAGAACTGATCACAGTTTAAAAAACTGCATTGCAGTTAATCTTTTCTTATACTCTTACTGCTCCGTTTTCATGGAAGACCACATGAATAAAGCAAACTGTTTTATCACATATTAGTTTGATACTTTACTTTTCTTTGAAAAAGAAATTGCTAATTTTTGGTCAGAGTAATTATTTTAATCTGTGCTATACCTTTTTTAGCTTATCTGTTTCACTGAAGTAACTGCTTCTCAACAAAAGCATAAAACTTACTAAAATTGATATGAATATGAAAGTCTTTTTAAAGCTATAAATACAACATATAGTTATTTATGTTTGGAACAGAGGAACGTACACTTTCTTTTCTATATATTCATAACTAAGGCATTGGAAGTTTAGGTGAATAAGCTGTTAGTACATATGAAAAGCTCTCTTCATATTGTCAAAACCACAGAGCTATATTAACTTTTACTGCAAATAGCAGTAGTCCTACATAAAAGCTGTATGATTAAGAGCAGCAAAACATTTTATTAAAATGAATATGTTAGAAATCTGAAGCAATGTTTCATCCTCAAACTCAATCCTCAAATATTTCTGTATGCGCAACAGTCCTTGAAACCAATATGCTTTCATGTGTGAAATGACCTGGATGATCAGGTCTTGGTATTACCTCCACAGCCTATGGACATCAGTGGAAAGTTATCCACTCACTTTGCTGCAGGACTGTGGAAAAGAAAATATCAAATTTAGATTTTTTCAGTCAGTAGAAAATAATTTTTATAGTTTTCAAAACCAGAGCTTTTTAACTATGAATAGAATATTCTGAAATAATTGTTTACAGTAAATATATCGCAACTGAAAATGTAAAAGACATTTACTGACTAAGGTATGTTTTATTTCATATATTTTAATTTGTTCAGGCTCGTTCATATCTGTCTGTGTCCTTTTACAGAAGTAATCTCCTGTTTCGTTTTATCTTACCAACATATTTTCATTGTTTAGTTAGAACAACTATCACAATTGTCATAGTCATCAAAGTAGACTCATAGTATTTAGAAGTCTGTAGGGTAATCACAAGTAAATTCTGTCTTTGAGGACAATATTAACCGATGCGAACACAAATACAACTTTTCCCTTTAAACTGTGATAGTCAATGGCATCTACAGTAGACAAAGCAATGACAACTGCCAAAGAGTACATCTGTGCAGGAAGAGGTACAGCAAGGTTTAGTTCCACCCCTTGGGACACTGCTGCAGCCAGCACAGTATAGAGGCTCCCAAACACACTGGATCTGCAAGGCAACCACAGATGGCCATTACATATGAACAAGATGATGACATCTCACAATCAGAGAACACAGTATCACTTTCACCAATCTACTACTGTGTGTCATAGCACTGCAACAATAAAGTTTGTTTACTTTTGGAAGCAACAAACAATTGTCAGGTGAAACAGGTATTCCAGAAACCTCTCACACCACCTACATGGCTCTGAAACACGCGTTTTAGCTAATGTCAACACAACCCCCAAACAACAAGGATTTTGTTCACTTTCTACGGAGATAGTCTTGTCCTAATCCTGGCTGCTCTCCAGGAGCCCCTCATTCGCAACCAGGCAATCTTAGTTTCAGGAAGTCTGTCTATATTTCACATGCTGAGGATCATGGATAGTCATTTAGTAGTTTGGGGTGAGGTGGGTATCATTCAATTCCTCAGTAATAGAGTCTCAGAATCAAGAGAAGGGAGCAGAGAGCTCCAGTTGTGAGACAGAGAGGTGAAAGAGACATTGAATTGATGTCCATCAATAGTTCTGAAGGTGCTGGACTTCTGTTTAAACAGGGCATTCACAGTCATCCATGCATACCTTCACATTTAGCATAAAAGCATATTTCTTCATATTGCTGTAGACACTATGGATAGTACTGTACTGATTCAGGCAACATGTAACTATCACAGAAACATTGATAGCACTCCTGAATACATAACATGAACCAGCAGCATAGGAAATGTTAACCTAATCCTTCCTCCACTTTTCAGGGAGGTACTCTGAAAAGCAAAGGCAGCAAAGGCAGGGAAGCATCAGAAACGCTCTAAATCTACCACAGAAGGCTGTCCAGCAACGCCTTCAATCTCCTTCAAGAACAAAAGGAAAGTTGCACCTGTTCAGCAGAGCACTGAAGGAATTGAGAAAAAAAAGGGGGAAACAAATGGTTTGGATTGGAAGGGACTTTCAAAGTTCATCTAGTTCCAACTCCATTTTCCACTAGATCATGTTGCTCAAAGCCATATCCAGTTTGACTTTGAACACTTCCAACGAGGGGACATCCACAAATTCTTTAAGCAACCTGTTCCAGTGTCTCACCACATCCATCATAAAAAAAATTCTTCATTACATCCAATCTAAATCTACCCTCCTTCAGTTTAAAACCATTGTACCTTATACTGTCACTGCAGGCCTTGGTAAAATTCCTTTATCTTTCTTATAAGCCCCCTTTAAATATTGAAAGGCCACAGTAAGATTTCCCTGGAGCCTTCAATTCTCCAAGCTCAACAACTCCAACTCTCTCAGCTCTCCTTCATAGGAGAGGTGTTCCAGCCCTCTGATAATTTTTGTGGCCCTCCTCTGGTCCTGTTCTAACAGGGCCATGTCTTTCTTTTGCTGGGGACCCGAGAGCTGGATGCAGTATTCCAGGTGGACTCTCATCAGAGCAGGGTAGAACATCCAGGAGACTGCCACAGGGGATCACTGAGCATCTCTCTAAGAGAGTGGAAGAGGCTTTGTAGATTGTTTTTCACTTGAGAGATCAGAATGGGTGCTGCTACAGCAGCTCCTTGTACTTTTCCACATTTGACCACTTCCATTTCCTGGGCAAGGTACATCAGTGAACTGTGGTGCACTCAAACAACAGGCTGCTGCTCCATAATCTTCAGTTCCTCAATAGTGGTCATTCTACTGGGACAGTGAGACTTACAGATCAGATAGTTTCTCCCTTTTGTTAACTAGATTATGATTCCGAAATTTTCCTTTGCTCCTGCATCATACTTATTAATCTTCTCTGTTCTGAAGTCCAGAGTTCTCTTCTGTTCACCTTCCCAGGCTTCCTCTAAATGCTGGACTCGGTTACCTCATGGTTATCCGTCCAGCCCAAGCTGCCATCAGTGAGGACTTTTGCCACCAGTTCTTGACTGTTCATGAGCTAGAAGTCAAGTAGAGCACTGTCTCTATTTCCCAGTCTAGCTTTTGAGTTAGGGAATTACCAAAAAGCTCGTTAAGAATCTTGTATAATGTTGTGTTGCCCTCCCAGCAGGTGTTTGGATGGTTGAAATCCCTTATCAAGAACAGGGCCTGCAACATGGAGATTTTTACTATAAAGCTTTATGCACTTCTATCTGCTTGGTGAAGCAGCCTGTAATGTGGTAAGTCTCCCATGACATCATCCCTAAAGTACAGTTCCCTTTGGTCTTGACCCACAGATTTTGACAGTCATGTTCTGGTATCATACTGGAAGCCTGTGCAGCCAAAGATCTCCTTTAGCATACAGGACAAGAGCATACAGGACATTTAATCACCTATGACAATGCTTCAGTTGTGTGCATTATCTCACCAAGTCTTTGTTTTTCTGACAATGTCATAGCCCTGCACTTTCAGTTCTTGTTTGTCATCCAAGTTCTCTGCATTAGTATACAGACAATCAAGTTAAGTCCTTAAATACCTATCCTTGTAAGTAAGCATGTCAAAATCCTCTTGCAACCTTCACTTATGTGTATTTTCTCCTTTGGTACTATTTCTTCACTTACTTCTGGCCTTCCATTCCCATCCCTTAATGAATCTACATCAAATTCCTTCTGTAGCTAGAAAGCCTATTTGCTGACCCATCACCTTGGACATCAAGGTAATTTTGAAAATAATTTCTATGTTTGCAGAATTCTTGGGGTAGAAACAGTATTTTCTGCCAAAAAATCACTTATCACTGAGGTAATAACTTAACAACACTACACAATTTCCATACAGGGAAACCTTGGTTATGTTTGCATTTTTCATCTTTGCCAGAAAAATAAATTAATTTAAAGACACCTGAAGGCATCTGCAACTTTGAAGGTTAATGGAGCCCTCTGAATACTTGAAAGGACAGATATTTTTTGCAGCATGATGCATGTGCTTAGTCAAGGTTTATTACTGCTGTAACATGCTCTACTCTTCACAATATTAAGCATGTTTCAACCTTCTGGATATAGCTCTTTATTCAGAACATTAAAAAAACTTTTGTGTTTTCTGTCTTATGCCACTTTAATGCAAGCTAATATCCACTAACCCTTAATTTAACGCTGCATTTTACTAATACATTTTTGCACTGAATATTTATTTTTAATAAAGATATGCCATCATTCATCTCAGAATCACTCTTACTTGCAACTCATTTATGCTTTAGGTAAATTCAGATTTTTCTCTGTCATAAAATATATTTCTAAAAACATATATTAGAAGTTTCTCTAAGAAAAAAAGGGAAAAATCATAAATGTCAGTAGTTTCTTGTAAAAACTATTCACAGTGTAGCAGACAATTATAACACTCAATTATAACTTCTTTCTTGATTTTAGGGTTCATCTTTAACATTTTTTAAAACTGACTTTCAAACAAGAACAATCCTCTCTTCTTGTTGTAATAGAGTCTAAAAAAATTGAAGTGCAAGGAGTTGGTTGCACAGAAGCTCATGGAATTCAGCAAAGTTTATGGAATTAATTCACTAAAATATTACTGAAACAATTCAAGTTTATATCTCTTTTTCAGAGAAAAATTATTATTATTTTTCAGAGAGAAATTATCTCCAGAAATGAAGTAAAAAAGAGAGGCTAACTAAAACAACTGTATTTGGTATCAGAATTTCCTGTCATGTACAAAAAAGGAGTATTCAATTTTTCTCTATATTCCCTGAAATATACATATGAGTTTATATATTTATGTTTTGCATTTCAATTACTTTCAGCTTCAGAGTGTCACTCAGAGGAGTGGTATGCTGCAAGATGAGCTACTGTGTCAGACTAATAGGAAACATTTGTTCTAATTAGGTCCAGCTTTACAGCCACAACAAACTGATTTGAATTAACTTAAACTGAATTAATTAATCAAACCTCTGAGTCATGCAAAGGTTTGAACCTGAAAACTTAATTGGATAATTTTGCTTACACAGGTTGCATAGGATAGTTATTGAATCAACATCTTATTTTGAATTGCTTGGTAATAGGTTTTATGTAATCTGCTCTTAATTCTAATTTTGTCTATGCTTTGACTACTCCCACCTGTGTAACTAGGAGTGGTCATCAGAATCTAGAAATGAGAAATTCTCATATTACACAGTGCATGCTCTATGTTGGACATAGGGAGAGATGAATGATGGCCGGCAACTTTATGGGGTATTTTTGTTTGGTTGGTTGGGTTTTTTTTATGTTTAAGTCTGTTCTGTTTATAACAGATATCTGTTCCTTGCACACTAAGTATAAATAAATTACAAAGCAAATTCCACTGAGAATATTACACGGTTTAGGAAAATCAAAATTGACTGCAGTTCTGTATTTTATAGCCTCACTGCTTTCTTTGAACGCTTCTCAAATAGTTTCCAGATGAGGTACACCCAAAACCTACTATAGTTGCAAATGTATCCATGTTATAGCTAGACTACTTGAAGTTTGGAAAATTATTAACTTACTTTTTTTGGCAGCGAGGATGTACTTCTGAAGTACATCCTAGGATTTCCAAGAATGTTTCTGGAATGTGTGAGCAATCTGCTACTGAAATGTTGCATCACCAGTTGATGGAACTGCAGAAGTGCTGCTGCTTAGCTTGCTCCAAAGCAGTGTTGAAAGGGGCTTGCTGGATTCCAAGCTGATACTGTTTTGTGCAGAAAGCAATGGGTTACAATAGGCTTCTGAGTGGTACTGCTGCTGAAAAACATTAACTATTTTAACTCTGCTTATGGAACTATACTTGTTTGCAACCAAGAAATTCTATTTCAATATTCAGCGGGGCAGAGTCTTCAGAGATACAAAAGTATTTTTCACACTGAAAGAACCATATTACTTCTGCCTCTTTTTTTTTTTTTTTTTTTACTTCTTATGCTCTTCTTTTTACTTGTCATCTGTTGGAATCTTTAAGATGAAAGTGTTAACAATACTTTGTTTACTTTCAGTATTGCATACATTGTGTATACTGCAGATCTTTTGTTAGGCAATGTGTTAGACTGCCTACTTTATTAACTATTGATTATTTTATTTTATGGTTCATTGTAAAGCTAAGTTTCACTTTAGTCACAAACAGCAAAGGTATGGTTGCACCTGACAATTCCATTGCTGACATAACTCAGTTACCATGTTTCCATATCACATTTAGCCATATGAATATTTCCAGCTCTTTCTTTGCCAGTTGTGAAATTATTCAATACAGCATTTCTCAGTTCTCTGTAGGTCTAAAGTCCGGATGTAAACTATAACTCTTATACCCACACATAGTTTTGCATGTATAGTACTACCTCTTCTCCACAAATCTGCAATTCCTACACATGCGTATATTAACTTTGCCTGGATTTATGTAAAAATTGAACTTAATCCTGCCGAATTGTCACATAACATGTTATAAAGACTTTTTCATGGTGGTTAATGAATTTCAATATGTATTTGTCGATTTTGTGATTTTGTGATTACATAAATGTTTTTGATGTTTCTGTTTCATGTTTTTTTTCTCAGATCCAGAATTTTCCGCTATATGTAAAGTTGCATTAATTATGCCAGCAATAATTGTGTGTCTGAATTAGAAGAGAGGGAAGACCAGCACAAAAAAAAAATCAGTATCACTTCAGAATTTTGCTACAAATGGATGAAAGAAATTGGTACTGGTATAGTGTTCATGACAAGTGTTTAAAGAGTTCCTAAAACTAGAGATTTTAAAAAGAGCAAGAGGAAATAAATTTTGTAGCAAATGCTGAAAGCATGGAGTAATATTGCACGATCACTTAAGAAATTTCACCCAGCTATTCTTTATGAAGAGTGTACTGACTGTGTTAACATAATGGAGACAAGAAAAAAAACGCCAATGGGAAGTGAGGCCACACATTTAATATATGTATATATGAGTGACAGGTGGATGTAGATTTCTGAAGAAATTCATACTACAAGGTTATTTTCCAGTCTTTTTCATATATGTGATGCTATGTTATTTCACTGTGTATAACTAAGCTTGAGACATAGCTGTATACCTTTATGCTTTTATGCTTATGATTCTTAATATTCACCTGTTTTAGCATAGAGAGATATAACTTAAAATTTTGAGATCACCACACCATTGTTTCACTTATACTATTACTAGAAGCATTGAGCTAAAATGTTAAGCTGCAGAAGTCCAGCAGAAAGATCCAAATCTAACCTTAAAAAAAAAATTTGTTATAGCTCATAATTTTCTGATCCTCTTCCATAAAAGATAAGGCATTAAATTCATTTTATTAAATGTCATTTTGATTACCTCCCTATATCTTGTTTATCTGGCATTTGAAGACTATCAAGGTGCATATATACTTATAACTAAACTACAGCCTTTATATTTCTACCTCATATTTAATTATTATCTGTTTATTATCCTTACAACAATGTAAGAAAAGCATTAATTTGTTGCTTTCAATTCTTTAATAGATATTATTTTCGCAGAACTAATAGAGTCAAATCCATTTTGTCTAGGAGTCTGTGCTTCTTCCAGAACAACACTGACAAAATCTGACTATTATCATTATGACATATAGACAAAAAAAAAAAATGATCCAGTCTTTTTGTATCTTTATACAAAAGCTTAAGAAACACAAGACAAATTTAATTCTTCCTATTAACAGATAAATCCATGAGGAAAGAAGGGCCTTGCTATGTAGATCTAATGTCTGTTAAATTCAGATTACAGAGATTTCATTGCAATCCCATCTAACATTCCTTTGAATTATTTTTTTTTTCATTTCTTTTTTCTTGGTTTTTTTCTTTTAAGTTCCAGCTCTCATTGACTATCTAGTTCACTACTAAGTTTCATTTTTTCCTATTTCATTGAGTCTTTATTAGTAATTATTGACTTACTTATTCAAAAGGTCACTTTTGGATAATGTATGTACTTCATCTCACAACATATATATAAAAAAAATATACTAAATAATAGGAGAAACAGTAAATTTAGATGTATATCTATTCAATAACACCTCCAAGATCGTATAATGTCAGTCACCTGTACATTGAGATATAAATATCTTTATTCTCCAATCAGATAGTTAAAAAATACAATACATTCACAGTTTTCATACTTTGTATTAATTATTTCTGTTCTGCTGCTGAAAACCAAAGATGTTTGTTCACAGCTTCAAAAGAGCCCTTGTAAATCAAAAATCAGTTGTCATCTGAAAAATACAATGTTTTATTGGACATGTAAACTTTTCTGAATTTGACATGGTCTATTGACATCTTCAGTCTTCAAATTTAGATCTTCCAAAGAAAATATCTGCCTATAAATGCTATTGTAGAAGCATGGTGGATTGACCCTGGCCAGCAGCCAAAACCCACCCTGATTCTTTTGCTTATCCCCCAGGTGATGGGGAGAAAAAATAGAAGTGAAAAGATCCGTAGATCAGGATAAAGACAGTTTAATAAGAATAACAAAAGCTGCATGTACAAGCAAAGCAAGACTAGGAATTCATTCCCTACTTAGCGTCGGAAGGAAGTTATCTCGCATCCCAGCAAACAGGGCATGACAGTTACTTGGGAAGACAACCACTGTAACAAAAAACATCTCCTTTCCTCCTTGTTTCCCCAAGTATTTGTTGCTGAGCATGACGTCAGATGCTGTATGTTCATACATATCCCTTCGGTCAGTTCAGGTCAGCTGTCCCAGCTGTGTCCCCTCCCAACTTCTTGCCCAGCATACTCATTTTGAGGCAGGTGGGGGAGAAAGAGAGAGAAAGCCTTGACGCTCTATAAGCACTGCCCAGCAGTAGCCAAAACACTGGTGTCTTAACCAACACTGGTTTAGCATCAAATGCAAAGAGCAGCACTATACAGACTGCCATGAAGAAATTTAACTTCATAACTTCATCCTATACAGACCCAGTAGAAGCATTTTTTCAAAATACTTCTCATTATGTCTAGGCCTGATTGCAGCTAATAATAACATGTGATAGTGTTGAGTGGATTATAGAAGAAAGTGATATTTTTTTTTCACCGGATTACTCTGCTTTAGAGAGACGTTATTGTCTCTTATAAGAATTTCATGAGTCTTCATTTACTGATTTGAAGGTGTAATTTCATCAGTCTGCAATTATATGTGAAGTGGCATGTCAGTATAACACAAAACTGATGTCACTGAGGCAGAATTGTATGCGCAACCAAAGAATATGGCAACTCTGATTTTATCCAGACAGCCAAGCTAAACTCACTGATGTCCAGCACCAGCGAATTAGTGAGAAGACTGACTTACATGTAGGCATAATGCCATATGAACAGATGGACATGAGTACAAATATCTAAGAGACCATCTATAATCAAAATGTGTTTGTGAAGGGCAGAAGATTAGCCAGGAAGTACCAGATGGTTGTCTGTCCTGAGGTTATAGGAATACAGCTATGGGAATGTACCATTCTTAATCCCACTTTTGGCTAGATAAAATTCCTAAAATGAACAAAATGTGTCCATGAATGATGAAGAAAAGTATTTTACTTTACTTATTTTTTAAGAAATATTTTAATGTTTCTTTAAAAAAAAAAAAAGTAAATTCATTTTTATATAAGAGAAGACAATTTGTAGTCAATTGAAAAGGATACTTAGGGGATATACTTACTAAAATTTAACAAATAAATTTTGCTACATCAGGTGAACTCCCATTTTAACGGAACTGATGGAAATGATAATGGCCTTTAGTGAATGGATAAGAAATTCTGTTCTTTTATGTTCCAACTACAGATAAATTTTGCAAAAACCATTTAACATTCCTCAGCATATCTTTCTATGGGAGTCTGGTTGTGATGTTGGGTTCCGTTATATTTTCATGTATAACTGGAAGTTAGTGACAAGGAATGTGGCCATGGGAATAAAAGAAACTTCTTCCCTCTTCTTTTCCTTCTACTAAAAGTATCATATTATTGGAGATGAAATGACATAATATCATCTGTGTCAATACTGTATTTAGACCTGCACCTGAAAATGCCAGCCACTTTCTAAATATTGTATTGCTTCCTTTAGACTTCTAATAATAATAGACTTCTAATAATATGTGCTCCTTTGAAACTATGATTTTAAATAACTTAGGGCATAATTTGCCTGCATAAAAATCTAAGCAACTTCATTCTAGAATGAAGGATCAGGAATCTTTCCTTTCCCTGCTTTCATTGTGATGATCATGATGATGATGATGATGGTGGTGATGATGATGATGATGATTATTATTATTATTAACATCATTGACTACTGTCACTTTTGGTTTTCTTCAAACAAATTCTTTCAGTTTTATTATAGATAACTGCATCTCTTCCCTTCATATATGATAATATTCTTGCAAAAATGCAAAGCAAACTGATACATATTTTTCACCTTTTTTTTTATAAAAATGAAGATTTAAGTTAGCAAACCATTATATATGCAGATATTTTTGTGTGCAATGATTTTCTCTACTCTCTTTTGTTATAGACTCTGTTTCCAATAGCAAAATAAATTACCATTACAGAATATCTGTGAGTGGATTTCTCTCCCCAACAAATGTCCAAATCAGCATTTACATGAAGTAAAATCATGAGTATCCACTGATGTAAGCTGGCATTAATGTTATTGATTTCAGTGTTGAATTTACATAAGCCAATGTTATATTTTTAGAACGTAAGTAATTTAGTAATATTACTTTGAACAATATGTCCAGAAATTCTGCCTTTTCTGCTGTGGTCTTCAGCATAATACTTTCTGTTGAAATTTTTGTGCATATTCTGTTTTAATTGTGCTCTTAAAAAAAGAGTCGTTCCTCCCAACATTGACTAGAAATATTTTATATACTTTTTCTGTTGCACTTTCAAAAAGTTCCTCTCATCTCAGTGCTCTTAAATTTATACACATCCTTAGGCTTTACAAAACATAGCTGACAAATTCTATGCTCATGAATATAAAAATATATCCCATACGCTTTATTACTCAAAAAGCATAGAAAAAGCATACAAAAGGCTACTGCTCTAAAACATGCTATGAGATATAATTTAAGCTTTTGAATGTATGGGACAGAACCTATAATGGCAATGCACGTTATTCTGCAAAGTCATCAAGCTTTCATCTTGGAAAAATAAAATACTGTAGAACATATGATCCAACAGTTTGGCTTTCAGCAAGTACTTTTTACGTTAGTATATGTCTCTGAAAATGATTTAAAATTCTTGCTGATTTTATAAATCCTCTGCTACTCTATCAAAATATTCTTGAAAGATTTTCACAGTCTGTATCATTCAAGGTCTGATACAACTGACAAGATAATGTCAGGGGCAATTTTAAGCTGTTAAAGACCTTGCTTTATTAGATCCCGGTCAGTGCTGACTCTAGCAGAAGTAGAGAAAAGATGTTTGTTATGTCAGGGAAAAAATGTTAAACAGAAAACATGATGCCAGTTTCTTAACCTTCACCGATATAACCTTCTCTAAAATGACAGAAACGTCAAATGATGAGAAGAGAAACAAGTGATAAAACTTAATGTCAGTAGATCACAAATTCGACAAGCAAAAGTAGAAATCTTTACTTCTCTGAAGAAACACTGAAAAATCATAAATAAGATTGATATCTTTTCCTTTATTCATCTTTTTCTAACAAGTTTTAAAAAACATGTAGTTTATGAGAAAAACAACAGCAAAGACTAAGAGTGCACTAGCTTTTGCTTCACATATCAGTTATTTTTATATTTCTTTGAACTGAAAAAGAAAATGTGAAATCAGTCATACATAGTTACATATTTGTAACTTAGAACAGCACAATTTAAATTTAAAACAAAACTTAGAAATATAAAAGATAATTTAGAGCAAGTTGTTATATAAAATAATCTAAATTAATAAACTGTGCTTACAAAAAATATTGGTAGCGTTGCCTTTGCTTAAATCAGCACCAGTCACTCAGATCTTATTATTATGACTGAAAATTGTATTCTGACTCAAAATCCTATGAAGCTGGCTCAATGTAGACACTTCCATATATTTTAGCAGACATTCAATGACAAAAAACGCACATTCATGACTCAAAGGTGTGATCCAACAGTCATTGACATACATGTCTTCATTGATTTAAGTAACATTAGCAGATGTTTATGTATCTATTCCCATTTTCCTACGAAATGCATTTCCCTCTGGCTTGGCTAAGTATGGCACCACACACCAGAACACTGTTAATCTATATGCACAAAGTACTCCACTCAATGAAGTCTTAAGAGCTGGTATAGTTTTGAAGCTTTTCATAACTAGCTATTTAGTAATTTTACCAAGCATATTCTATGAGAACTTTGGAATTATAAATATGAACTGAAGCAGCATTAAGAAACTAATGTAGATTTGAAAACTTTTTATTATCTTGCTTCTTGCTTATGATATTTACTAATGTGTGGTATTTAAATTAGTCTTATATTACTATATAATGGAAAACATTTTTTAATGTCTTATTTAAAATATGGTCAGGAAAATCTAGCTCCTGATTTATTGGCAGTGCTGGCAAAATCAAATGCTGCTGTCCTATGAATAGGAATAAAATAATGACAACTATTCAGATTTTTGGTCCTCTCCAAAATATCATGCCTAATTGCAACACATTAAGAATACCACAAAATGTATTCAAACACTTTCAAATCAATTTAATGCTTTGGGATGTTTTTCTTGCAAAGTAATCTCTCTCAGATACCATATCATACAAGAACACATATGGATTATTCCCCTTACTGGATATAGTGTAAATCTTATAGGACGTGATTAAGTAAATGTACATGGTTATTTACCACTTCAATTATGTCACTCTCTCATAAAAGAATTTCTTTAAAGTGTTACAACACTAAAATAATGTATGACCATGATCTGTCCTAAAATTCTGTTATGTTAGAACAAACAAATAAATTTATACCAAAAATATATTCTTAAGCCTGATGTCTGCCAGAGAAAATGATACAATAGATGTTTTTAAGCCCTGACTTTTATGCTTATAATAATCTTCTTAGAAAAAAAAAGAGAAATATTTGAAAATAAGAAAAATGGATGAAATGCCTTTTATAGAGAGGTTTCTGCAGTAGTACGGATGCTAAACGCTTATAGACATGGACACTTTTCAAACAGTCTAGCAGCTTTTAAACACATTATAATAGAAAAGAAAAAATCCCTACGTGCTGTTTGTGAAGCACTAAATATGTTCTGCTCCAAGTATTTTTAGTCACAAAACTATGCTTATTCCTAAATTGATTTTGAATACATACTAATGCCAACCAATATGCAATTAAATAAATGATACAATTTAAACAGTATGTAGGGTATTGGATTTGAGATGGATCAGAAAAATGAGCATATTTGTTACGTGGAAATAATAAACACATTCTGTACTTACTCTGTCTCATGCTCTTGGGGAAAGTCTTTGTTGCCAAAACCAATTCATTAATATCACGTTAAAAATATTATGGGTGTAAAAATAAAATGTTCTATTTTTATTTCTACAAATAAAAATACAGCTGTTGATGGACAGTGTCACTGGCTTCACCAATCTTATCCCTTATCTCTGCTTGAAGGAAGCCTTGTTGCCCAGTTCATATTTTTAACACAAATATCTGACTGTACTAGGCTAGAGAAAAATAATATGGGGAGTCTAAGTTACTGTCTTATGATTTTTTCATGAAAAACTGATGGAAACTACTTAATGAATTTTTTCATAGAAATAGCCATTTCTGTTTACATTTTATTTTTACATTACATTTTTCTGTGCCCTTCATCCATAACAGTAATGTTGAATTGTTTGGGTTTTTTTCCTACAGCTGATTGACGAGAAGCTCAACACTAGTCGGCAATGTGCGATCACAGCCCAGAAGGCCAACCATATCCTGGACTGCATCAAAAGAAGTGTGGCCAGCAGGTCAAAGGAGGTAATTCTGCCCCTCCACTCTCGTGAGACCCCACCTGGAGTACTGCATCCAGCTCTCGAGTCCCCAACATAAGAAGGACATGGACCTGCTGGAGCGTGTCCTGAGGAGAGCCACAAGCATGATCCGAGGGCTGGAGCACCTCTCCTATGAGGAGAGGCTGAAAGAGTTGGGGCTGTTCAGCCTGGAGAAGAGAAGGCTCCGGGGAGACTTTATTGCGGCCTTCCAGTACCTAAAGGGGGCCTACAGGAGAGCTGGTGAAGGACTTTTTACTAGGGCATGTAGCAATAGGATGAGGGGGAATGGCTTTAAACTAGAAAAAGGCAGGTTCAGATTGAACCTTAGGAAGAAGTTTTTCACTTTGAGGGTGGTGAGGCACTGGCACAGGTTGCCCAGAGAGGTTGTTGAGGCTCCATCCCTGGAGGTGTTCAAGGCCAGGCTGGACGTGGCCTTGGGCAACCTGGTCTAGCGGGAGGTGTCCCTGTCTATGACAGGGTGGTTGGAACTTGATGATCTTCAAGGTCCTTTCCAATCTAAACCATTCTCTGATTCTATGTCACACACTTAGATATTTCCCCTTATCTATCTTTTTAATTACTTCTGGATTAGAAATAAAGTAAGACAGCTTTTATTTCACACTGCATAACACAATAATTGCAGTTGAGGGTTTTTTGTGGGTTTTTTGTTTGGTTTTCTTTTTAGTCAGGAAAGACACAGCAGAACCTGAATGCAGAACTTTATAGTAATCAAGAACTATAAAGGAAAGCTTTTAACAAAGAGGAAACATATTGTATCTGACAGGGAAATAATTCCATATGAGGATTTTCTATGACAATTCCACCCCAAAGTCTTCCTTCTTCTTACTTGGATTTTTATGTTATTCCCATGGTCTGATGATGAGAGGTTTATTTTTTTCCCCACTTAGTCTTGAGATATCCTTGAGCTTTTGACATTTCCAAAACATACATGCAACCTCAAATATCAATGTGAACGTGGCATAACTCCTGAAGTTAAGAGCTGTGGACTAAAGAAATCTCTACTTTTCAAGAAGCAATAAGCTTAGATTCTGCCTTAGGTTCAGAGCAGTCATATGTTTACTTCTCAGCTTTAAGTAATACTTACTGTGGGAAATATCAATTTGTAACAGGGTTCTGCTATGGGAAGGGATGCTTATCAAAATGTACCTGATGTATTATTTGTATTTGTCAACCACTATTAAAATGTTTTCAGATGTGTTTCATCGATCAACATTTCCTCCTGTCTATAATTCAACAAAATGCTGCTGTCTTACAGAATCCCTACTTTCTGCAATCATATAATTAACTCTATTCAGACCTTAAATGAGCTGAATCGCCACTTGGAGACACCTAGGTTTTTCCCTTGTTTCTAAAGAGTCTTGATACCTGTTCTCTTAAATTGGATAGCTTTGTTAAATGTCTGAGGTTAGGTAGGGGTGATTCATTTCCTTTCTACACTGTGCAAGGCATACTCATATTTACTGTGTCAGCTATTGCCAACATTGATTATCTGTGCAGCTACTTCAGGTAGTGTCTGTGGTTCACCGTTAGTCATCTAATCTAATCATTATGACCTTTCATGACCCGCAGACAGTGCTATCTTCCAAGTACAAGTAAAAGATCATCAAAGCCATGCCCTAGAATATCCAATATCTTATTTTTTCCTTAAACAATCTGAATAGTATGTGTTCATAATATTCAATACATATACTGAATAAATATTTAATAAATTACAGTATTCTGTCATTTAAAAACTATTCCACTGTCCATGCATGTTATGGTTTCTACCTCTATCTTGTAAATGGTCTGATGCAGACTCATCTGAAGTATCATTCTTTAAGAGGTCCTTCTCTTGTTCCTTCTCTTAACTATTTTATGTATGTGTTACTAAGACATTTTTATTTTTTCCCATAAGACAAGCATGAAGCTGACAGCAGCAAAATGTAGGAGAACACTTTAATGCATCAGCAACACAGCCAAAATAAATCTGATATTTAAGTGAGTATGTTTTAAAGCAAACAAGTAGTGCATGGCCATACAGTGTATTCCTAGAACCTGGTTTTCTCTAGGCCTGTGCCAACTATGGGCATCTTCCTACTATTCTGAATAGGAGAACCAACCCTATCTGTTCTTTTAAAGTGCTGGTTTTGAGAAGTTCGGAGCTATGCATGAGAATTAAAGCACTGAAGAAGGCTGAGATAGATTTCATATATTTCTTCTGAAGGATAGTACGGTTCTTTATTATTTCTACTGAGTTAATAACAAGATGCCTTGATTAGAATCAGAACCTCATTTCTCTAGCATTTTTATAAAATGTCTAGAGTTTAAAATCTTACATGGCTTGAGTGCTTCACTGACTAGCAGCACTGTGCTACTGATGGGTCTCATAGACATGCACACCTGACTTAGATCTAAACATTTGCAAGGCTCTGGGGTAGCTTGATTCTTTCGTTCCTGCAAAATACATTATTCCTGCAAAATATATTTAAAAAAAAAAAAAGTTTGAAGAATTATGTGAATGTTATGGGAAGGTTGAAAGTGCAGTCAAGCTTTGAACATTTCCGTAAATTAGGAAAACCCATGGTGTAACAAAGGTTCCAAAGAGAATCTCACAGTGATGACAGAGTTGACAAAATAAGTATCTATTCAAATATATTTAGATGTGATATCTTTAGACAATACATAGAAAAACGAAACAAAAAACATAACAAATATAAGATCTAATAAAGTATTTGATGCAATCCATAGAATTTCAGAAGAGATTTAAAAATGTATCTTCAAAAATTGTGAATGCAGTGCTAAAACTCACCTTCAGATCTTCACATGACACCTTGTTCTGTCACCAGTCACTGTTACTCTCAGTCAGTGTGACATGACTGCCTAGTAAGTCTAAATTAATAGCCACTACAGTGCTTCATTAAATACCTTTAAAACGTGATTCAGTATGAATTATTGGTATGCCAGTCATGCTCTATTATTTACATGTTCAAATTCAACAGAAAAGGGAAAAAGGCTAGCTTTATTGCGAAGGGGAAAATGTACACGACTAGAACTATGAGGGTGCCCAAAAATTAGTATTGATAAAGATACCTATGATAGGAAACACTAGTCTTCATAGCATAGCAGTATCACATGCTGGTTTAATAATTTTTGCTTGCTAAATAAAAGAAGTCTTTAACTGAGTCTCTTGAAACTGCTTTTTAATCTATTTTTACAATGGTTGTCAGAAGGAAGAAAGTTACTGAGCCTTTTTAATACAGCATACCTTTCCCCTGCATAAATATTATCAAAAAAAGGAGGATTTTGGTCAACAGAAAGTCTTCTGAAGTGATCTGTATTGTAAAGCAAGAAACAAGATGTCAACAACAGTTTCATTAAGAAAAGTATTGCATTTCAGTAAGGTAGAAATGGAATTAGTTTGCTTTCACCTGCAAGCACACTACAGGTTTCTTTATTAAATCTACAGGTAGCAGATATTTCAGTGCAAACATTCAATGGGCATTAACTCATAAGCTACTTTTATTCTCAGTTTCATAAAATAAATTAATAATTTATTACCAATTTAACTTGAAGGAGTGAAACTTTGTCACCTGATACGAAAAATTACAATACTGTATCTTAATACAGTATTGAAGAATATATCAATCGTTGGCTCATGGACACAGATTGAGTCCTCCACAAAAAAAAAATATAAATATAAAAATTAAATATCCTCTTCTAAATTTAATATACCTTATAAAAGACGGTGGAATATACAAAGGAACCACAGAGATAGATAAAGAACATTGAACGTAGCAGTCTGAACTTTCTTCTATGAAAAATATTTCACGATACTGATACAGTTCAGGAAAATATCATTAGTTTTCCCAAATTCATTTTAAAGGATCTGTGTTTAAAGTGAATTAAACTAATTAAAAAATAATTTAGATTTTTTTTTCTTTTAAAATTACCTGAGATTTAATAATAAGAGGCTGATCCTCTGAATGACTAAGGCCCTTATGAGCACTGGTAGAAAAACTGAATGAAAAAATAGGACGATTCCAGCCCATTTTTTAATTTTCTCTGTTAATGTTTCATTTATAAATAAAAATAAAATATATATGAATCTGGCTGTAGGATTTACAAATTAGCAGTTATTCGAAATACTTGACATAGTTCCTTCTCTAGGAACATAGTCTATTGTTTCAGCTTTAGATACTTGCTGTAATAATATGTATACATAAAATAAATAAACCGGAAAATAAGTTACCAAAAATTACATTAAATAAACTGTTATGAATTAACAAATTTTTCAATAGTGAAAAAAATTCTTCTTAATATGGATAGAGTTAAATATTTACTAGTCATGAATCTTAAGAACAATCTTAAATATTTTTAGAATTTAGGAGAGTAAACTGTTGAAAGGAACATTATGAGGAAGAATATACTGCATATAGCTCATTAACAGAATTAGCAGACTCCATTACTGCATTAAATAGATTTTATACTTGTTTCTTTATTGGAAATAGAATATCTATGAAAAATATTTGGATAATGGACTTACCCTGCCTGTGAACTTAACAGAAAGGAACTTCAGCCTTAAACATAGACACCATGATCTCTTTTAGAATCCACTGTAGTCTTCAGAGCAGTATTAGCTCTGCCTCCCTAAAGTGTTCCACATACTTTTTCAAAATTATGAAAAAAAAAAATGATTTCTACAGTTATGGGTATTCTTGTGTTTTGGTCCATCTCTTGATTTTTCAAAGCACCTATGTGTTATAGAAATAGCAAGCATCATCTTATGGCACTTAGATTTGAACTTGGTCAGAAGTCAGTGCTTTCTTTTTAAATGCTATATACTACTGTTCTAAAGCCTGAAACTGTTTTTATGTGAAAACCCTCCACTTTTCAAGATGTTGAGATATCAAGGCCTGAGGAAGTATACAATCTGTGCTTGCTATCAGACACATGACTGTCTGGGTGAATGAAAGAGAGTGAGAAAAAAGAAAGATCATGAAAGTTTCACTAGCTCTTTAAACTGATAACTTGTGGAAACCCAATATTATATAATTAATCTTAAATTAATTTCCATAATTTCAAATGAAAATTTGGAAAGTTTGAGTCACATTTTCACAACTAGTTGATTGACAGATTGAAGAAAGGAAATATTCATATTAAAAAAAAAAAATGAATTTCTTTTCTATTTGAAGGATCTAAATGAGAGTCAGTTCCTAAACTTTGAAACAAGTAATGCATTTTAAGGTTACTTTTTCTTTTAATTTTTTTTTTAAGAAAAATAAAACTTTTGGAAAGTCATAAGAAAATTCCTAGCTCATATTTGACAAAAAATATGTTTGTTGGTTGAAGGATGAAGGTCCCAAACTTGCAGGCTGCAAATCCCTAGTGCCAGCTAAAGGACCATAAAGTGCTTTTTGTCCAGGACTTCTTTGGGGTTAAATTACACAAGAACTAATCTCTGGGACCAGAACAGACCATAGCAGCAATAGACATCTGACTCGAGATAATACGCCTTTGCTTCTACAGCTCATTGCAGCCTTTAATGAGTGATACAACTTCTCAGGTAACTAAGTTAACTCCTCACTGTCAACCCAGCCTTTCAGATTGTGGCTCCTGGGCAGTAATAAAATGTTTACCTTGTAGTAATCTTTCCCCACCCATCCTCTAGAAAATAATTTTCATAGTATGACACAAGGACACTCTTGCAACTACCAGGCCAGATCAGGAGTATTCAAAGACAGTACTAGTGGACCACGACAGAAGAAAAATGCCAACATAGCTTGACCTTGTCCACAAAGCTTACTGGAAATAATTCCTGGGCTGTGGCTTGCCTTTTCCCTCCCCGCACCCCCAGTTATGCCTAAAACTTGTTGAATACTACATATTCAACATTCAATACAAGGCATAGGAAAAAAGCATTTTGTGAGTTAATTTAAAAATTTGCCAGAACTGGTACTCATTCAGGCTGTGTTATTCCATCATTGAGTTTAGTAGAATGCAAAATGTCCTCTGCTGTTTAGCCGCAACCAGAATAACTGTGTATATTGACCAAGCAAATCTGAGTGGGGTTTTGTTTTGGTTTGGTTTGGTTTTGGTTGGTTGGTTGGTTTGGTATGTTTTTGGGGGGGTTGTTTTTTGTTGGTTTTTTTTTTTTTTCCCCCTAGGATATCAACTTTGTTCTGGCAACAATTGAGGGATAATAAAAGTGTGATGACATTTTACTGTGTATACTAGGGAGATAAGGAAAGAAGTAAGGAGATCTTAACAAGATATGAAACTAAAAGTTACTCTGCTGGCCTTGTGTGTAAGCAATATCAAAAACACAGATACAAACTATAGAACATTTTTGCTTCTTAGTAGGAACAGACTAAAGTTGTGAGTGCTCCTTCCCCACACTGGGAGTAGAGCTTCTTAACACTTCTAGTCAGAAAAGCACTTCTTATCAGGAGATCTGAGTGTTTGACTAAGTGTCTAGTTCAACTGGGAATGGCTTTGGTTGCTTTTTAAAGTTCTGTGCATTTTTAAGTGATGAAATGAAACAAACTAAGAAACAAATATAAGTGTTTCCTCCCATCTTCCTCATAACGGGTCATTTATTTTCTCTTGAGAAGACAGTAGGGCTTATTTGGAACAGTTAATACTTCAGTATCCCCAAACCAATCCTCTTAAATCATAGTAGCTGTTCCTTGGCTATAGAGGATGTAGCCACGTGCTCAAAATAATATTGAACCAGACTTAAGTAAAGGGTTAAAAATGTTTTCAGATCAGTCCAAAGTCTGTGCAATGCCAAATACAGGATACCTTAAGGCTCAAAACTTGGTTCTTGAGCCTTTTAGAAATATCGTGCGAATAATACCAAGGCACATTTAGAGACAGTACATATTTCCATGTATATGAGTTGCAAACATAAATATCCCAGTGTCATCATTTGCAATGGTGACACTCATTTTTGATATCTGCATACACACACACACAGACACACAGAGACACACAGAGACACACACAAGCGTGCTCAGTTATATATGCCTTTATCTACTTTCTGCGATCTGCATAATTAAAATATATTATTTTATTTTATTTCATAATGATGTATATATGCTTTCTGCATATTTTTGCAACATAAACCTAATCGACTTACAAAGGACCCATGTGTGTTTCCATATTGGTTAATCTGTCTTTTTTTGGCAAAAATTAAAATTGTTTGAGCTATATTTTTTTTTCTTTTGTATTGTCCCACTGCGCTTATTCTTCTGTAATAGAATCATTATTAAAAAAACAGAAATAATAACATGCACACCCCCAAACTCCACTGAGACTTATTTAGCCTTTAGCATTCTACATCTTTAATTGTGTCAAGGGAAATTCTAGGAGAATATTACTAAAGAATTCCTTCTTAAAGTTGAAAGTTGTTCAAATGTGTTATTTTTGCTGTGTTAAGAAATTTGCCTGAAATCACCAATTTTCACTTCAAGATCCATATTTTAAAAATACCTTTACTTGCACAAAAGCAAATTCAAGGGGACACAAAATGTTCACAACACGTACACTATTTTTGTCAGTTTCATTAGTTCTGAGGGTATATTTGCCAAAACTAGGATATCTGAAGTAGACTCAAAATGCAAATGACAGATAGTGAAGTGAAGAGGGAAGAAAAATAGATTGGAACTTGTTTCATAGCATCAGTTCAAATGCTCTGATGTCTAACTGATAGAGAAAAAAGTTCAAGGAATGAAAACATGTTACAGAATCTCCTCCATAAGACAGTACAAATTTGAAAGTACAGCTTCAAATGTGGTTCTGTAAATTCCAAAATATTTAATTTTGTTCTTCCACTGACTGCCTTCCCTCTAACTCCTAAACTTAAAATGTGGTGAAATATGTCAGAAAAGAAAGAAAAGCCACTTTGTGTTAAGCAACTCACCCTGATCCCTATGTGTCTGTTCTATGAACTACTAGTCAAATTGTATGCTATGTTAAAAACCAAAAACATCTGATTGCTTCTGTCACAGTGGATAATTATGGTATTATTGGAAAAAATAACCACTCTGGTAAATCCTGTTCAAAAAGCCATGGAGCGGTGGTGGAATAGGTAAGATATAAAATTAATTGAAAATTGTAGCTTTCGAAACAAACACTTATATGCAGAATTTTCTCCATAGTAACAATTTATTCATTTGGTTGAAACTATAGCTCATTAAATTCATATAATTAAGTCTATATTCATACGTATACAAGTTCTTATTGTGGTTTTAGATTTCAATCTAAATATACCTATTAAATTTAATGAAATTAAACATATTTAATTATATAATTTATATATTTATGTATATGCTTACATTATTTAATTTTTAATCAATGTAAGGAAGAGCATTTTTAAAATATTTTAAAATTTGTTTTAAAAATATCTCCCGGAGGGGATTTTTAAAAATAAATTCAGCAATTACTGAATTCAATGACAAAAAACTTATCTTGCTATTTTTTGCAAATAATCCTCACTGCTGATTCTTGAACACAATAATATCATTATGACTAAAAACATTAAAAAATTAATGCTCTTTGAAACAGTCTTAAAAAGTGATCTCCACCTTCTATAAAATAAAACAACAATTATATTTTCACATTTGCAAAAACACTTGTTGATTGATGTTTCCAACTGGATAGTGTTAAGTATAATCCAGCTGAAACACAGAAATGCTTTTGATATATTTATTATACTGTATATATACATATTTTGTAATGTAACATTTTTTTCGCGTTTTGGGCAGTTTGAGGAGAAGGTGATTTATTTGGTATCTAAAATAATATCTTTCCAGATATATTTTATCTTTCATTGCGTCAAACTTTACCTAAATTGCACAACAAAATCTCAATATATAAAATTATGTAAATATTATTAATGCCAGATAAAACCTGAACAGCAAATAAGAAGGTGGTTGCCATTAGGTTTAGGATTTTCAAAAGTGCAAGGCGAAGCATAGTTCGTGATCTTAAGAGATTACAATACTAAAATATAAACTAAAATAAGTAATGACTTGAGAAGAATATAAAACAACATGCAATGGCACATTTATAAAAATGTTTGGTCAATAACCTCCAGTTTCTCATCCGGTATTAGCAACAGTAGAGGCAGCACACAGAGTGGGATTAGGATAGGCTTGGTGGAGGATAGAAAATGCAGGTATTTTTAGAGAATTTATGTTCAACATTATTACCTATTTATTGTTTTATTCCTTGATAGACTGCATTTTCATACACATCTTTTCTCCATTTTAAACATATTTTCAACAACTTAGCAGATTAGCATACCATTCAAGCAGCATTTTGGGGGCCTGCAACACACAAAGCTAAACCAGGACTTTAGGGAAAGAGATTCTAGAGGCGAGTATGACAAACTTTCCCCCCACCCCTGGAAATACACCCAGATGCTATGTCTGTGGGGTTTTTATTAAGACACTGAAACCTTTGCTAGTGAAGGTGGAGTTTCTGTTGTAGGTCCATACAATTATTTAAAACGCGTTGTCTTGCTATGTAATGAATGCTTATAGAAAATAACATTCTCAGTTTGGAATCATTAACAGTTGTGAAAGTACACAAAATGACTGCTTTGATCTTTCTACTAAATACAGCATTTTCTTTAAAAAGAAAAGTGCAACCCCATAAAATGACCAAAAACTCTGAAAAGTGTTTTTGCTTGACTAAAATCATAGTGAATTATACAGATTTCCTGAGAAAGTTTTCAGCTCCATTTCCTCTATTGGATGCTGCTTTTTCTTCTTCTTCTTGATGAACTCTCGGCATAGTTACTTGGAGCCTCCGTTGGAAAGCATTAAGACTTCCATCTTACACTGCCCTTTTTGTAATGGGTGCACTCTGAGATTAAAAAGGGGAAGATATGTCTTTCAGACACTCAGGAAAAAAACCCAACTTTTTCCTTTTTGGAAAAAAAAAAACTAATCTGAATGAATGCATCAAATATACGAATCAACAGTTAACATGCACTTATGAAACAAGTAAAAAAGAAGGGGAAGAAAAATAGAAAAGTAAATCTTGAAATTATGTCAGGATGTCAAAAACCTACTGTAATCCTATAAATTGAAGTGTGTAGTCTTTAACAATTTATATTTCTCATTGTATGGAAAACAACCTGAAACTCACAACTGGATGCAGTGTGACTCAGAGTGCTAAGAATCAACTGTTTCCTGGGGATTTATTGGATGCATCCTTTCTCAAATAGTAAAAGCACCCATTGAGATTCTACAGGACACCTCCTGTCCTGTTTCTTGGTTATCATTTTTAGTGTTCCCAAATCCTGTGTGGTGCTTGCAGTAACCATCAAGAATGCAAAACAACATACTATAGAAATCTTGGAATTGCACATATCTAAAAATTATTTTTAATTATTCCTACTAAATATCAAGCCGTGACAAAATGTGAATGCAATACAATAGAAATTATTTTGATACTTGAAATAACACGTATTCAAAATTTGGCCCTCTGTGTCTGATGGCTTATTTTCTAGAAACTAAGCATCTGTTCCAATTTAGCTTCTAAGATTAGAAAAACAAAACAAAACAACCTTTTATAGTAATTGGGCAGATTAGAGAGAGCAGAATTTGAAATCACAATACAGTAATTGATTGGGATTGTAATTATGTTAATTCCAATTAAAAGAACACTGACAAGACAAATGCTCATTTGAAATCAATATCATGGTAATGAGGTGTCTGTATCTTGCCGTCATTGCTGATTTATTTCCGCAAGCAGTGACTTTTCAGACTGAGCTTACCTGCCAAGAGAACTGTTCAAAATAAATGATGATGCAGATAGATAGATAATTAAAAGAATGTTGAAGGAGAATTATAGTCAATCACAGGAGCTGCATCACTGAAGACAAAAAATATTTTTTCTTTGTAGTTGTGACTTTAAAACTATGGAAAATGCAGTGGTTTAGTTTCAAAATAATAATGAAAATGAAAACTAAAATTGAATGTTTTCTTCCCTCAAGTAAGTTAATCTTCCATAATAGTTAATATTAGACACCCAGTGATTATAGTATTGAATCTACTAAAATGTTTGAAAATTTAAGAATATATTTCTTTTGTTTTCCTAAAGGATGTCCCAGATTTATATATATAAGCAGCCCTCATACTGCTGTGTTACTACAGTGTTGGTAACACACCAAAGCTTTCACTACTGCTGAGCAGTGTCCGCACAGCATTAAGGCTGTCTCTCCAATGCCTCCCATCCTCCTCCAAAAGCCAGTAGGCTGGGGGTGGACAAGAGTTTAGGAGAGGACCTAGTCAGGACAGCTGACCCCAACTGACCAAAGCGATATTCCATACCATATGATGTCATGCTCAACAATAAAAGCTAAGAGAAGAGAAGGAGGAGGGGGGCATTTTTTCTTAAGGCTTTTGTTTCCTGAAGTAACTGCTACACGTACTGAGGCCCCACTTCCCAGGAAGTGACTAGACATCTCCCAATTGGAAGTAGAGAATAAGTCTTTTTGTTTTCCTCTGCTTCCATGCAGGGCCTTTGCTTTTCTTTATTAAACTGCCTTTATTTCAACGCATGAGCTTTTCATCTTATTTTCTTCCCCTGTCATACAGAAGGGAAAATTTATATATGAGTCTAGAAAGAAAGCATGAGTAGTGTCTCTCAGGAGCATCAGGTGCTATGTCAGGGTAAGAATGAATATACAATTATAAAACATAAGTATCCTATACTACTAACTTAGAGTAACTATGTACGCTGTAAAATATTTTATGCCACAAAGTTAACCTCCTACATCTCAGCCATTTCTCATACAGAGAATTTCACACTTCCTTGTGCAGTAATTCTTAATTATTGCTAACAACTGGTACATTAAATACAGTCGTATGTTTTCTGGATGTTAAATGTCCATTTCTTTTGTTAAGTATATACAATAAAGCTTCATAGCACATTTACAGTTAGTTGTCTGTAAGTCTCAAATTCTCAAAAGCGCATGATTTTGAGAACTAAAGCATGCATAATAAATAAATATACCTGTCATGCTCTCCTGAATCCACTTTTCTTGCAAAATAAGCAAATGCTCATCCATACCTTAGTTTGGTTTGAAGTGATTGTGTTAAAATGCCAGAGCAGCCTGACTAGCAGAAACATGCTAAGATGTATATCAGGAAAAGTGGCAGGGGTCTGGAATTTTTTATTCAGGTATTGTGGTGCACTGCCAAAAAACAGTTAGAAGTACCATCATTGGTATTTGGTGTCATACCAAGATTAAATGTAGGACAGCATAGCACCTCATCTCTGGTCACTAATCTGAACAAGGCTTTCAAAGACAGGATTACGTCTCTGACAATATATTTGCCTGCATAACTCTCTCCAGTATCAATCTACAGTGAATGTCACACACAAAGTCTGTATTATGTACTGCTGTGGGTCTTTTCCTGTCATTTTTATGCAATTTTAAAGCAGCTGAATATTGGAAAGTGTGAAAGACAGACAGTTTAAACAATCCTGTTCCTCATTCATTTGGGACAGGGAACACAAATCTAATGCCAAGAATTTCTCATGCTTTAAGGAGCACAAATTTAGGGTTCACTCATGCTTCAGGAATTGGCAGCTACTTTCATAGCTAGACTTATGAATGTTTTATCATTTGCAAGAGCATTAAAGCTCATGAAGCATGATTTTAATATTACACATATTAATATTTATTCCTTATATGTTTGTAAATTACATGGCCAGAAAGCATCACTGTGATGATCTAGCTTGACCTCCTGCAAAAATCACGAGTCTTAGAAGTCAATGAAATTAAAATTCCTAATTCCTCTTAACGCAAGGGGAATTTTTAAAGAAAAAAAAATCCCCAAACTTTCCAGCTTTTGTATTAAAATTACTAATTTTGGATCATTTCTTTCACTCATTAACTAACTTCAATATTAAAAAAGTGTATCATAGAATCACAGAATATCTCAAGTTGGAAAGGACCCATAAGGAGCATTGAGCCCAACTCCCTGCTTGTCACAGGACACATATCTTGTACAAAGTCAGAATTTCTCCAACACCGAGCATTACCAAGCCATACTGTTGCCTGCCAGGTGTTGTCTTGTGCACTGTTGAATTCCTGGTTTTCCACATTGATATGTAGGTGGATAGCTATGTTTGGTGTAACAATTTCTTAAATGACCTACACAGATGGAGCTCATTATGTGTCTTAATGAAAGCTAAGACCTCAGTTCTTCCAGCTTGTTGTAGTTCTTAACCCTCTGCTCTTCAACTGTTGACAGAATAACAGGAGAAAGTGCCACAGTAGCTAACAGATCAGTGCAAATAATCCAATTCCTCTATTGCAACTTCTGAGCATTGGTTTCTCTTCACTCACTCTAATACATTTGTAGTTTCATGTTCAGTAATTTATCCACTGTGTAGGAGAAAATCTCCTGGTTTGTCAAAAGACACAATTATCTTCCAAGTATGGCCTGTATTCTAACTAGTATCTAAAGAATGTAAAATAGAAATCTGCCATGTATTAGAAGTTAGCATGTATTCATCTGCTGAGTGATAACTTTCCATGGAACTGTATTGATGCCTCGTTGTAAATGCGAACTAGCTTCCTTTCAAAGACAGAAGAATGTACTATTTCAAATTACTTTTTAATGACACAGAAATTACTACACAGGAGAAGCATGCATACAAACTGCCACTAAGAACCTGACAATGTGGCAAAGTATCATCTTGCAATAATGTGTTTAAGTGTCCAAGTCCTGATTTTACGCTTATTGCAAGGCATATTATTAACTTGCATGTATGTATCAACAACCAGATGAATCTACATCCGTGTCTTGTCTTCTCGGTATATTATCTCCCTAAACTTTTTGTCATCTTTGCATCTTATTAGTAATGATATATATTGATTCTGAATAAACGGTAACAGATGTTCAATTGTTCATACTGAAGTAATTTCTAGGAAACACCACTATTAGAAGTGCACACCTATTTAGAATTATATTTTCAGGACTGTTCATTATTTTTTAAAACAGTGGGTATGTATCAGAAACCAGACATAATAAAGGAATTATCTGTAGTGCACCCCCTAAAATCTAAGATCTACTTTGTTTTAGCTGGGAGTCATGTTGTACACCCTAAAAAGCAAGGCTTCTTCCTTCCCTGTTTCTCTTTTTAGATGTACTATTTAATTCCTGTCTTCATCGAGGTTCAACTTAACAACACTGATTTTTTTTGCTATCTGTGTATTGCAGCATGGCTGTTTATGTCATGGAAAGATTTTTGCAAAGGATTCTGAGTATCATAACATCTCAAGTAAAAAAGCTAGATTTTTTCTGGATTTTCCTCTTGAATTTATTGATTTAAGCCCTCCACAGGGCACCTTCCTTAGGTATTAAAAGTTTTCTGGCCTCACTTTGACTTAGTATAATCATAGGATCTTGATCAAAACATTGTTGACACCACTACCTTGCAAAATTTCTCTAAAACACAAATTATAATTAAGAAAATCAAGTACATATCTACTTATTGTGTTTAGGCCAATTTTTGAATTATTTATATCACTTTATGCATATAAAATAGCCAACTCTCATGTCAATCTTTTTTTTTGCCTGAGCTCATATCAACCTGATGAACATGGAATTACCTGGCATATCCCACCCCCCACATATGAGCAGAATACTCCAGATATGACTAGAATGTAGAAAATGCTTATAAACAGACAAGAGGGGAAAAAAAAAACTATTAAGAAAGAGGAAACAATGTTCTTCACTAGAAAGAATAGCATTTTTTTCATTACATGAAGAAAATGCAAGTACTGTTGTGATAACGCAAATACTATAGCTCAAATACCGTAATTTTTCTTACCAAAAAGAGCTTAAGCACACTTACTTTAACATAATTCCAGGAATACAGCTGAATATGGCCAGATTTCCAGATTGGGAACAGGAATAAAAACAGTTTTGCCAGTCAGGAAATAACCTCTTTAAAGAATTCTAGAGTCCCAGCTGATTAGATAGGATTTGATTAAAAAACTAACTATGAGATATACACTTAGTTGTTCCTATAAAATTGTAAAATTTACTCATAATTTTATTAACTTTTTTTTCCAAATATAAAAATTTTAATGAGGTTTAATTTGGGCTGTATAATATCATTTTGGTGTTTACTTGAGTAGTAGGTAAAGATGCTTACACTCCAACAAAACCATAAATATCCATGTCATCTTAATTACCCTTAAGTTTTCAGAATTCATCCAACAAAGAAGAAGAAGAAATCAGATAGATATTATCCATTTATGAAAACAGAAACTAATTAGAGGCAGATAATAAAATTTAATGTGCAGTTAAGCACCAGGGAAAAATTACAGAGATTGACAATTTTGTTCTCATTTAATTTTAATGTAGAGCTACTCTTACTTGAAAATTTTGAGAATTATTTTTTAATTAAAAGTATTGTTACTTTATTACACTACTTATATTAAGAGTGAGCAACATTTATGTTAATCATCTTTGATTTTCTTATTAATGGATCTTTTTTTATACGGAGAACTGTTATTTATGGTTTCCATTGACTTTGCTAATTCTCGTTGGCATCTTAGCGTGAAGTTTAGTCCTAGGGCTGTCTTGAGAGTTTGATTATATCTTGATACATAACTTGAAACAAGATTTATTTATCAGGCAAAGCACTTTGCTTCACAAATAGAATCTGAGTACTTATTGTTTTTTTCCCTTTTCATGTGGAAAATAAAAAACCTTACTAAATATTCACAGGCAATTGTTGCACAATCTGGTCTCAAATATTGTGAAAAATCCAAACAAACCCCTACACAATAACGTGGAAATCTCTATATAAACTTTTATGACATGTACTCTTTTTTTTTTCCCAGAATGACGTCATGACAATTAGAAAGTTTAATAAATCATCAAAATATACCGGTTTTGTTCAGGATAAAATACCATGAGACAAAACAGTTTGTAATGCTGTGAATCTACTTCAGTTTTTTGACCGTGACATGAAATACCTTCAAAAGTAGAACTGGATTGTATGGAACCTGGCTAAGACATGCAGCTACATATTTTAGCTAATGAAATTATGGAATGCTGAATACATTTATCCAGCAAATTGCCAGGAACTTAAGTCACCAAGGGTATATCTTAATTTCTCTTCTTTAGAGTGTAAGGTGATGATAGGGGCTATAAATATGGCCCAGTACAATCCATATTGCTTGTGGCTTTTATTAAAAATCCTCTTATTTGGAACCTACCAGGTTTCATTTATTCATAGTGAAACCTAGTAATTTACCATTATTCCCAATTAATATATAGGAATTATTCCAATGTCTTTTTCAAGAAATAAAGCTGATATTTGTGCTGTGGACACAAAAAGCCTTTCTGGACCTGCAGTAAATTCAGTAGTCCTCTGTTTGCCATAGAGAAAGGTAAGTGTCATAAGGAAGGCTATGCTATTTACTCCTTTTTATCCAACCACCTCTAGGATCTGAAGAAAGTAGTCTAAAAGTAATAACTAGCTCTGGGTTTTTTTGTACTAAATATTATGCATTTGTCATAGATCGCTAGGAACTTTTCCTGTGAGTGACCACTGCTTCATAAGGTTATCATCTGTGGACCCTGAGGTCCTTTCAGTCTTCTGCTTCTGTATACTCATCTCAAACTAGGAGCAATTATCTTTAGATTGTGGGCAGTCAAATTCTGCACTTAACTATTTTTTCTTGTTGATCATTACAATGTTGTCCTGGTCTTGGTTATTGCCCAAAAAAGCAAATATTGTAGATTTTTTCTTAATTTGAAACAATATAGACACTACAATAATGCATTTTTCGCTTCATAATAATGCTGCTTTGTTCAATTTGGTTTACTCAGGGGGGAAGGAGTTGGGGGAGTGTTCAATCTTAAGATGCAAACTACTACAACTTGAGTTTTAAAAGTGTTTATTTGTAAAATAAATAGAAAGAAGAGTATGACCTCAATACCTAGGACTTTTTGAGGTGGTAAATAAATATAAGGATGTATTTATTTATCCCTCAGAATACAATGCCAGAGATCCCAGGCTAGCTGTAAACAGGTTAGTGCCAGAATGACTAGTACAGATGTTTTAGCATGGTGCTCAACCTGAGTTACCCTTCCTAGGAGGCAGTGCTAACTGTCCCAGACTCAGAACCATGCTGTTACGTTTTTAGGATCTCAGCTGGTGCTTCTGAATAACTTTTTTTTTCACCATATTATACATGTTACTGAGTTTGTGAGATCTAAAATGATTCTCTATAGACAAGTCCAATATGTCTTTACTGTCTAAAAGAAATATCTGCAGTAATACTGTAGCTACTTCTGTGAATAGAGTTATTAAAATGCTGTCCCAAATTATCACTGAAAATACTGCATATTTCAGCAGATTCGGACTGATTGAACAACGGGCATAAGGAAATCTAGTCTCTACATGTACTTTGCGTCTCTATCAGCCAAGAAACCCTGTAGTCTCTACTCACAGGCTCACTAACAGATCTGTCATTCAAATTTAATTTATTCAAAAATGTATCAGGCAGAAAGCAGCACATCACTGGGATGTTGACCACCAGACAAACCCATGTGGAGTTTAGCAGTGCAGGAAATAAAATCTTTAGTTTTGCTTGTACCTTTTTAAGAAAAATCCAGAATTCACTCCAAAATTATGTATTATATGTTTATTTTTTTTGTTACAAAGTTTTTTCTTGTGTTTTTATTTGCATAATTACAGAAATCCCCCATGTAGTATCTTGATTGAAGGTTTGACAAATGCATTCTTGCTTTGCTTAGGAGTTGTCTGTCTTGAAAGCCATTTTGAATTTGAGAGTATAATCTTGAGAGTATAGACGTTTAGATGAGGTGTTGGGGGATATGGTGTAGGGGAGAACTTTGTAGAGTAGGGTAGATGGTTGGACTCGATGATCCCAAGGGTCTCTTCCAACCTAGACAATTCTATGATTCTATGATTCTAAACAAGGTTATCTACAAGACCAGTTTGATTCCCTTAAACAAGTGCCTTTTTTTCATTACCGTATCAGCATTAGTCCTCCCTAGCATTATTAAGCTAAGGATAAGACCTCTGTAATCACTGTCAGCCTCCTTTTTATTTCTCATTTGTAATACCTACATAAAAAGCCTGCGTCATTGTGTTCCCTTCCTCATCACATTACAAATGCTAGTTCCTGAATACTGGAAAGCATACACATCAATTATCATGCCTGATCCACTTAACACTTGTAGATATTACTACCTTTGCTTTATTAATTTCATCTGTGAAAGGCTCACTTGTTGGAATGAGTAAAGAGCACCAGCTGTATTAGCAGCAAAGTCATCAAGTCTACTTTTCAGGTAACTCCACAGACAAATACTGATATAATTGTGTATAGATATTTTTTTTTAAAAGTATATTGTACCGGGTTTGGTGAGGAAAGAGATGATTTCTTCATAGTAGCTTGTATAACGCTATATTTTGGATTTCTGATACAAATGGTGTTTTCATGAAAACAGAAACACTGATGTTTTAGCTATTGCTGAAGACTGCTTGGACAGTGTCAAGGTCGTCTCTCTTTCTCACACTGCCCTGCAGTGGGTACGCTGGGAGTGGGCAAAAGTTTGGGAGGGAGCACAGCTGGGACAGCTGACCTCGACTGACCAAAGGGATATTCCATACCATATAACATTGCCTCAGCACTAAAAGAAAGGAGGAAGAAGGGAGTGGGTGGATTTTGGTGAGGCTGCTGTTGCTTGGGTACTGGTTGGGCATTGGTTGGCTGGTGGTGGGAAATTGTGGGGTTTTGCATTACTTACTTTTCTTGGTTTTGTCTTTCTTTGATCTTTTTGGTTGTCCGTTTATTTTTTAAACTTGTTAAACTGTCTTTATCTAAACCCACAAGTTTTGTCACTTTTAGCCTTCCAATTTTCTCCCCCATCATACTTGGGGGGTGGAGTGAGCAAGTGGCAGTGTTGCACTTAGCTGCCTGCTTCAGTTAAACCACATCGTGTATAAGAACATGTGTGTAAAGGTATGTATACTGTATATATGGATACATAGGCGTGTATGGATACTAGGTCCAGTGTTTCTCAAAGAGATAATATACTGGTAGAGAATTTGGTTCACTTCATCAGTGTTGCTTGGCAAGCAAGCTCTGGTAGGTGAAGTTTGGCTACATCAGACTTGTGTGATAACTGAGCTAATTAACTTAGCTCTCATTTGTTCTGTTATTACTAAGGCTGAAAGACGTGTCTTGCTTAGTTCTCTGTGTTATGTACACCTATTGACTTGCCCAAAATTAGTGAATGTTTGATTGCACTGAATGTTGTTAAATAGACTTGCTTTCAGAACTTTACATAGCAGCAGGCTCGTAATCAAAGTTATGCAGGATAGGTACTAGGAAAGGAAAAAAAAAAAAAACAAACAACAACAAAAGAATGTTTCTAAATGTCATGTCTCCTATAAGATCAGAAGTGCAAAATTTCTGTTTTAATTTCATGACCAGTTCCAACTCAATTTCACAGTGTACTGGCAAGTACTAATAACAACAGAATGATTTGCTTGAAAACTCTTTTGATTTGCAAACAGAAGAAAGAGGAACCACCTACAATGCAAATGCAGTTAATGGTTGTTTGTATCTGCTTTTGTGCTGGGAAAGCAATTATGTGTTTATGAGTAATTTGTCTTTTTTTCCCAAGAAGCAAGCATTTCTGTGTTGCTTCCCGCCGCACATGACAGCATAATGATACAATTATAACTGAATTCATTTAAAGTGATATTCCTTATTGCTTGGACAGATTTTGTGGCTCAGTCTTTTGAATGACTATCAGTTTGGAGCTTTGCAGGAACGATGGAATCCAGATGTTATAGAAAGTAGGAGGTCTGAATAAGAACCAATTTTAGGTATCATAAACATGAAAGCAAATACAGTATTTTTCAAGTTACACTTAAGGAAAAGGATGGGAAACCTGTATTTTGCAAATAAGCTAGGATATCCTAGTTTGAGCTCTTATAAGTTTTGATACTTCATTTCAGGAATATGCTTGCAAACTTACTATTTACATGCAGAAATTGCCAGTTCCTTTCTGTTGAAATAGAAATTTTGTGGGTGTAAATTTCTGGACCTATCATAAAAACATGATTCTCTAAAGTGTAGGTGTTGGCACAGGCCAAAGAAAAGTATCGTAAAATTAAGGCTTTCAAATTAAAAATAGATGTATACTGAGTGAAATGAATACCAGTGGGATTTGCTGTATGGATGACAAAAGAAATTAAATCCTATTGTTCCTTGCAGTTATATAGAGAAAGGACAGTATTTCTGAACATGTGCACACGAAACCTCTGCACATCAAAGTACTTCCTTTATAGGATAACAGGAAAATTCAGATGGAAGAGTACCTTAGGAGGTCTCTCATCTGTTATACTGCTCAAAACAGGACCAGCTAAGTGGTCAGACTGGTTTGCTCATGACTTGATTCAGTCAGGTCTTGAAAACCCCCAAGGATGTACAGTGTACAATATCTCTTTGCAGTCTGTTCCAACACCTGATTGTCCTCATGAGGAAAAAGTTTTTCTTTGAGCCCTCTCTTGTTTCAGTTTATGTCCATTGTCTCTCATCCTCCTACCAAGCACCACTGGGAAAAGCCTGGATCTTTCTTCCCAATTGCACATCACTTCTCATAGGTGCTGGTGGGCTGCTGGTAGGTCTCTTGAAGCTGTCACTTGTCTAGGCTGAACAAGTCCAGCTCCCTCAGCTTCTCCTCACAGAAAAAGTCCTCTAGCCCCTGGCCACCTTGATGGCCCTCAAGAACTCGCTCTAGTTTATCAAGCTTTTTCTTGAATGGGAGGCTTAAAACTAGACTCATGATCAACTTCCTGTCTATGAACACATCCTGTCAACCAGAGAGAGAGTTTCTAAGAAGTAAAAGGAAATGTGGACCTTTTGGCCTATGTGGGGATGCCTGCACAGCCTACCTTATGTGAACAATACCTGTGAAGATAAAAAACTGAGTAAATTATGAGAATATATATCAACTACACAAAACTGCCTGGGGAGCACTTGCTTAGAACTAGTCATGTTGGCCAGATTAAACAGTAACTGGGAATTACAATGACACTTTGAAACAAAGAAGTCAGTTTGAAAAGAAGAATAAAAGAAACATGAAAATTAGTGATAGAGCAGAAATGGCAGGAGTCAAAACTTGATTTGTCAGTGCCAAAAGTCATGTGCTAGTATCATGACTTCTGCTGAGGCAGAGCGAGTAGCCTTCCCATCAGACTGAATAACTTACATCCAGTCCTGTTCAATATATTCATCTATGACTTGGATGAGGGGATAGAGTGCACCCTCAGCAAGTTTGCTGATGATACAAAGCTGGGAGGGGTGGCTGACACACCAGAAGGCTGTGCTGCTGTACAGAGAGACCTGGACAGGCTGGAGAGTTGGGCAGAGAGGAATCTTATGAAATTCAATAAGAGCAAGTGTAGGGTGCTGCACCTGGGGAGGAATAACCCCATGCAGCAGTACAGGTTGGGGGCTGACCCGCTGGAGAGCAGCTCTGTAGAAAGAGACCTAGGAGTCCTAGTGGACACCAGGATGACCATGAGCCAGCAATGTGCCCTTGTGGCCAAGAAGGCCAATGGCATCCTGGGGTGCATCAAGAAAAGTGTGGCCAGCAGGTCGAGGGAGGTCATCCTCCCCCTCTACTCTGCCCTGGTGAGGCCACACCTGGAGTATTGTGTCCAGTTCTGGGCTCCCCAGTTCAAGAAGGACAGGGAACTGCTGGAGAGGGTGCAGCATAGGGCTACCAAGATGATTAGGGGACTGGAACACCTCTCTTATGAAGAAAGACTGAGGGAATTGGGTCTCTTTAGTCTGGAAAAAAGACGGTTGAGGGGGACCTGATCGATGCTTATAAATACTTATAAGGGTGGGTGCCAGGAGGATGGGGCCAGGCTCTTTTTGGTGGTGCCCAGTGACAGGACAAGAGGTAACAGACACAAACTTGAGTATAGGAAGTTCCACCTAAACATGAGGAGGAACTTCTTTACCTTGAGGGTGGCAGAGCACTGGAACAGGCTGCCCAGGGAGGTGATGGAGTCTCCATCACTGGAGACATTCAAAACCCGCCTGGACGCGTTCCTGTGCAACCTGCTTTAAGGTGTCCCTGCTCTGGCAGGGGGGTTGGACTAGATGATCTCCAGAGGTCCCTTCCAACCCTATGATTCTATGATTACATTCTTAGTGGGAAACTACCAGAGTTCGTTTTATCTAAAAGTCCCTTGATAATGCATTTCAACATACTGACTTATGAGAGACTGTGTACCCCTGCAGCTGAAGATTTGCTTTTCCTTAGGGAAAGTGACAATTTCTGAAAATACAAAAAGTTTATTTAAGGGAAAAAAAAAAAAAAAAAAACCACTAAGCAAATAGTATAGAAATATACCACTAAGCAAGAGAAGTCTATATTCAAAGTAAGTTTACCAGGAATTACTCATCATTCCTGTAGAATCCTGACAGGTTCTGCACACAAATTCATCAGTTCTTTGCTCAACTAACACATTTTGAAGATTGTAATTCTTATAGTGGTATCTGAAGAAGCAAGTTCAGTACCAGCTTACAGTTGTCTGTGGGGCACTGCAGTCTGGCACGTTATATACCTTTTATCACTTCAGAATTGTTTTTTTGTGTGTTCTGAAACCTTTTTATTCTTACTAGGATAAGACTGGTACCCACTAGTCCTAACTGTTAGTGTGCCATCTCGTGAGGCAGATGGCCATTAGCCATGGGCAAACAGGTCACATACCCACTACTGTTTCAAAGGAGGTCCTGGGCACCAGGCCAGTTGGGAAGACGCATGTTACAGAGCAGGGAAGCATAAGAGCACACTTATATATATATATATATATATATATATATATAGGCAGCATATAGCACTGCCTATAAAAACATGTAGCTGCAAATCCTGGTATGGAGGAACAGTGTTGGCAGATTTTATGGGAATCACATTTTTGATCAAGTAACACAAAGTTACTTAGAGTCTTGAGTACATCATAGCATTGTGGTATCACAGTGCCTATAGCCCTATATTAGAGCATTTAGTCTATTCCAACAACTTCCAGACTTCCACTGCCTCCACAAGGTGATGGTTCAGGTCACCAAACACACAGTCATTCAAATGAGCTTATAATTTATGTGTTATGTTGATAGTATTCTTACTACTCAAAAAGTCTTGTTAAAGTTAAAATGTTTCTGTCTCTTATGGTTACTCTGCAGTAAAATAATAGTCATAAGACATCACTCAACAGGATGCCCAGAGGAATGGACACACAATAATACTATGATTTAAAAAGGTGCTGTTACAATGTCTAAAGTTCATTCTAAAGCTTGCAAATAGACTGGGTTGTTTTGACTATGATTTCACTGTCAAAAAGTCTGTTTGTATAGCCAGACATCTAACTAATGTTTGCTATCTTGCAGTAAGATACTCATGGAGAAAAGACATTCACAGTTTATCCAGCTGTTGCTATCAGGTTATATCCAGGAAAAAAAAAAAAAAAAATCTAATATTTAATATCCTTTTCCATAACTTGGCAAAGCTGTCTATACCTTGTCTTTTTCAGGCTTTCACAGAATATGTCTATGTCAGTGCAGAAATCATAAGCCTTTAACTTTGGTTCACCTGATCAAGCTAATATTAATGCTTGAGGTTTGGTGCAGCCCATAGTGTAGCAGAGATATTTGAATCCTGAAACAATGTCAAAGCAGTGTTCAACTAAATCATCACAAATGTGTTAAATTATTCAAATAATCTGGAAGTTATTTAACTGGAGTTAAACTATTTTGCTCATCAAAATTCATTACAGATTATATAAGGATTTTGATGGTGTCATGAAGCTCAGGAGGATATTTTGCTGCATATAATTCCAAAATTTGGAAAACAATAAAAATGCTGAAAAGGATATATGACAAAGTTGCACAGGGTATCTGAAAGAAAAAAGATTGATATAGGATAGCTGCTTCTTACTGCAAATAGTTAGATGTCTGGATACTTAATTCATTTAGCTGTTATATCTAAAGTGATTGACTAATCCTTTTGGTAAGACCTAACAGGCTTAACTTTAGGGTTTTTGGGGGGTTGTTTGTTTGTTTGTTTTTTAAACTTATTTCTATAAACAAATAATGGTAAAATATGTTTTCTTTTGGGGAAATAGGATATGTGGATTGCATTTGATTTTCCATTCTTTTTTACCTGAGAGTTAATATGATGAGAACATAATCAAAATAAAAGCTTTACAACAGAGACCATACTGTAAAAAGGCCTAGAGGAAACAATAGAGGCTATGAAAACAGTAGGTAATGATTTTACTTTTACTAATGAGCATATATGCTGAAACACAACAAGGAGAACAAATGAGAAATCAATCAATAGCCAAAGAAGAAAAAATAAACAATAAAACAAAGAACACATGGAAAACAGACCATTTCCAGGACTGAGAGGCCTACAAAACCAAAGTTGAAATTAATCCAATAAGTTAATTTAATACAATGTCTTTGGAATAACCTTAATTTTATTATAGCTGCTTTTCTACAGCTCTGTCTCCTCCTTCATCTCAGCACAGAAGTCATAGTAGATAAGTCATGAAATAAGTTTGTGAAAACAAGAAACATATAATGCAGAAATAAATGCATTCTATTAGAGAGAGTAGAACAAGAGTTTCTCTTGCTGGAGCATGAGAAGGTTTACAATAATAACAAACCTCCCTCTTGAATATTCAGTTGTGAAAGATCCATTGCTTAAGCTGACTAATGATTTGACCATGAATTTAATTTCTAACAGTTTGATTTCATCATATTAACATGTTACGCTGTCTTGCTATTGTCAGATATCTGAAACTATAAGCTCTGATGCTTGGATGGCTGTGATGTCATGTGCTGTGATTATTCAATGATTTGGTATAGCTTCCATCTGTTATTTGCTTTGACGAACAGAACATAGTGACTGTAATCAGCTAGTACAAACATGATATCATCTCATTCAAATTTTCACAATTAATATATAATATTTTTTATAATTTATAGATATAATTTATATTTTTTATAATTTTTATATCTTCTGCAAAGTGGATTTTTTTTCCTCCTTCAAATTAAAATATACTTTCAAGAAAATGAAAAGAAGCATCAATCTGTAGCTCCACAATGTTTTGATAAATATTTCCCAAATAATCAAGGAAAGCTTAGGTAAAACTATAAAAAGAGAATAAGCTTTTCCTCAGAAAACACTTTCACTCTCCAGTGATTAGAAGTTCAGTGATTTCTTAAGCCACTGGCATTATCTTTTATTTAAAAGTCTTCAAAGGATTTGGCACTTTGAATGGTTTAGAATACAAAGTATGGAGATTAGGCTTTTGGAAAAGGAGGCTGAAAATAAGACTACATATTTTGTCTTTTTATTGTCAGTATTCTGAAAATCATGTCAGTGATTAAAACTATCTTAGACTGAGTTTGTCCTCTTAACAACCTAAAACACCATATCTTAAATAGATAAATTGTCTATCTTTCATGCAAAAAAAATGTTCATAAGAGAATGCCTTTTTGAATAGACACACTGTCTTGCTTGTTCTCTGCCTTGACAGAATTCTGACAAGAAATCTAAAGAATTGATATTTAAATTAAAACATACTCATGTTCACCATAAATACTGATGAATAGTTTTTTGACTTATAGAATCTAAGAATAATGTTCAAGGCAAAGATAGTGAGATTTTAATGTTGTGTGACCATTTCTTATCATTCCAATCCATATCAATCAAATTTTTCTTCAGCTGTGAGGTCAGGATATTTGCTGCCAAATATATATTGGCAGTCAAAAGGAAATAAATAAACACAAGCCCATGAAAATTTTGAAGAAACTATTATAACAACTGTAACAATTGTAGTTACTGTAACAATAAGATCAGATGGTCTCTTCTGAAAACAGGGAAATTTGCAGCCCCAGCAGAATCAATTAAGATTTTGTCATTGTTCCCAATAATATTTTTGTGCTCCCTATCTTAATTCTGTACCAAATATATCTATATTAAAGAGACACATTGTCTCAATACAGAAACCATTACAGCACTTGGATTTATGTCTCAGGAGAAAGTAATTTACTTGGACAGGTAATTAACTATACCTATAAAAAAATGAATCGAGCATTACAAACAGAGCAAAAAAACACTTTCAAGCATATCAATCAAACTTCTCCCCTGTTCATATTCTGAAGGCATTGAAATGATTTTTATTTCAATTCAATTAAGTTACTGTTTTACATTCACTTATCAAAACAGTATGATAAACAATGATGAGAGATCAAAGGATCCTACCATTTATTTTTGATTTATCACTTGGTATCAGGCTCATAACAAGCATTACCTCATGCTTATACAATATCAGTTCACTGCATCTAAGACTTATTTCATGGGAGGAATTCTTAGTAAACAAATTTGATAGTAGCTTTAAAAATAGATATATAACAAAAATAGAGAAAGGTCCCAAACAGGATTGCTACTGAAAATTTTGTTGAGCACTCACTGCATCACAGTTATTTCAACTACTTTTTCATAATCTGTACATTTTACAGTTATTTGGTATTTCAGTACAGAGAGCAGACAGATCAAATTACAGTACTGCAAAACGGCTATTAATGTTAAATCAACAGACTTTTGCTTCTCAAAATGGTCTTAAAAAGCAGAATTGGTAAGTGGTAAAGTTGTAAGGACAGTTTTGCCTATGTTGTCAAACCAAATAGAATACTAACATAAGCTAAAATACATTATAGAAGCTATTCAAACATAATTGTGATAAGCAAAAAGTAACAAGAATGAATGTGTGTTTTGAAAGTAGTAGAAGGTATACTGGAAGTCATTAGCTATGATTCCTTAGCATCAGTAACTGGATGGACTTTTTTTACCCCCTCAAAGGATAGAGTTCCCAAGCTTTTTTCTTTTAAAAAATCATATTTAAGTTTAATAAGTACTTCAAGAAAATATACCTCCTTCCTTCTTCCAATGGCAACCTTTGAGTGTGCCCGGGTACAAAATAATCAACTGCTTATAATAGACAGTATTCATTTTCCCCAATTCCTGTGAGAGTACAGTTATCCAGATTTAGAAATCCATGTGTGTGCTCCATAACTATGCCGTTGTAATGGAGTAATGCACTTAACTTAGAAAAATGGAATGCATGACAGGTTGGTCATTGTTTTTTTTCTTTATTAACACCATTTAACATCATGTAGACAGGCAGTGTTGGGCCCCAAATTACAGTAAGTAATCTGTCATTTTTGTAGGTAGTATATTTAGAACGTAAAACCTTGGTGAGGAACATTCGAGCATCATTTAGGTTATAGGTAATTAAGATTTTCTTGGCACCTGTGTCTGTAAGAATGCTATAAGCACAGGGAGAATTAGGACCCTGTATTCAGAGTCTTGTAGAAGACACTGTATCTGTGAAGTTAGGACCCTGTATTCAGAGTCTTGTAGAAGACACTGTATCTGTGAAGTTAGCAATCTTGAGCAAGCCTTGTCTGCTCTATTGGGCTTTGGATTTTAAGCTTGAGAGGCTTGTATGTCAGGAGAGGCCTGCATGAGTAGCTGCTACATGGGAACCTGCTGGAAGCGCCCTGTGCCAGCCTGTGCTGTGCGCTTCTGGACATTATGACAGAGAGAATGCTCTAGCCTGTCAGGAGAAGATATATGATTCTGTTTGTTACACAAAATAAAGGGCATTGCAGCATGGAAGGAAGGAGGAACTTCTCCATGGATGGCATCTGTGCAGCATGTCATGAGAAAAGCTGTCTCAGGTTGATCTGATGCTGCAAAATAGAGGTGTTCTCAGGATCTGTATCCCTCTTCTTGTTCTGTCCTACTAAAAGAGATATTATATTAAGCCGATTGTTGTCGAGCTTTTCTTATTGAGATCCAGAAGGAAACCTGCACCATATCTCTCCCTTTCTCACCTCAACCCCTCACTCTCTCCCCTGTTGTAGAAAGGCTTTTTTCCTAGCTGTGCTCCAGAGATCTTCAAGGAATAGAAAGTTGAAGATAGAAGTCAGAGTGGTTTAGATGCAATAAAGTTCAGTGACTGAGGGACCTTTTTTTCCCCATTGTGGTACAGTTATTTCTATCTTTTTAACTTCCCCCCTCCCAATAATAAGAAAGTTTTAATTGCTTGGGTAGTCTCAACACCTGATGGTGTGCAGCACAGGGTACTGAAGGCTGACAGTCTAAATGTCAACACTTGTAAATTTCACCAATCTCCAAGTACAAACTGAAGGGAAAGAAGGTTTATGTAACGAAATAAGTATTATTAACCATGTCTATTTTGATCCTGTGTTGGGGTATTTGAGGAGCTCTACTGTTTTCATCTGCAATATCGTTAAGCCAGATGACTAGCAGCAAAGTCAGAGCAGATGCATTCACATACAGACTAATTATATACACATAGATGTTTGTGCAGAGGTGGATTTTTCTGTGTATGTATGTTGTTAATTTATGGAAGAAATCTTGTATTAAATGGCTTGAAGATCCAGCACTCTGTGGTATCCTGAAATTGAATCTCAGATAAATCAGATCACCACAGTACATGGTGACGCATGCCTAACCAGTGGTGTTTTGCATCTCAAGAGGAATATCCTGTGTGCCTATTCCTAATTTAACATATTCCACTTGTTGTGATATTAAACTAGCCTCCTAGGTATGTCCATACACAGCTGATAATGATTATTACAATTCTTCAAACGCTTCCTTAGAGTATAGCCTAAAAAACATTCATGCACGTAAATGACCTCCAGTAAGGTGAAACATAAGAAAAAAAACCAACAACCCTACTCAAACATTGCTGTTAAATTTGCACTTTCCTTAGCCAAAGTTCATTCTGTGCTTTGTTATTAATCAACTTGTTAGTAAAATGTTGTGGAAAGGAACTTTTCTTATATTCTTCTGCTGAACAGTGTATATTACACATACATGAAAAGCTAAATAATAAGCAATGTAACTAAGGCTCCAGCATGAGAATCTTCTGCTAAGCAAAATGCATTGGGTTTGCTTTCAGCTCTGTGTGGAAAAGCAAGGTACTAGGAATTTGATCTTCCCACATTCTCCTTCAACTGAATAAGAAGATTGATTTTAACACCATGAAATTACTGATGGCTGCAACAACAGAACTTAGTGTGTGATAGAATTAATAATGTCACTGCATAAGAGTGCTTCACAGATAATATGAAACTATTTACTACAGGTAAATTGAACACCAATCATCAGTTTTCAATCTGGCCTCAGAACGGTTCTTTGCCTACATTAGGAAATTATCCATTGCAGTGTGGAAGAGTAGCCACTCATAAGATGAAGGAAATGAGGGAGCAGCTGCATGCAATTTAATATGGAAATGTGTTTGACCTCGTTTGGATGATGCAATATGTAGGAGTACTTTAGCTCTTTACATTCTGACTGATGTCTTAAAGAAACAGAACTATCAGGGGGTAGTATAAAGAGTCACTCTCATTTTATCAAGAGGCATTTTAGTCGGGTTTTGTCCTGAGAATCATCCTTCAAAAATACTTTATTGAACACAGGATCTGTTTGAGAGTATTTCTTTTTTGAGTATTTCCCTTGGAAAGGGGTTTTAACGTTTTTCTAATCACCATTACTATTTTCTTTCTCTAAGTAGAAATGTTCATTTATGGCATGCTTATCTTAAAAAACAATAACAAAAAAAAAAGGATCTAGAATATATTTAGTTGGTATTAAGACATAAAGCAAACATTTCAATGTAGAATGGTTGTAGCCTTGAAATCAGATTTCTTTTGGGGAACAGGGATTTTACACAACTGGTTTAACTGGTTCTCTAGAAATATATTTTGATGCATAGCTCTAGGAACAAGTGATTTATAAAACTGTTTTGAATATAATTTATTATTTTATATCTTTCCACTAACTCTCTTATGCCTTTTTTTACCTTTATTTGAATGTTAACATCAACTTGTGGTTTTCCTAATATAGACAGAGTGAAGGCACTATCTTGCATTATATGCAAGAGAAACTAACCAAAAAATAATAAAAAAAAAAAGAAATCTGTTAAAATAAGTCACAGATAAGAAAAAGAAATGGAAACATGTGCAATGTGAGTTTCAGTCCAGATCACTAAAATGTTAACATTTTCAAGTATAAGGGGTGCGTGTTCATATTTGTACCATGACAGTAGTATTTATAAGTCAGAATATTGGCAGAAAAATGTTATAATAATTGATTTTATATTCATTTCTGATAGAAATACAACAAAAGCGTCTGTGAACAAGAGAAAGTTGAAGAGATTTATAAGACTCTTGGGCAGGAGTATGTTATGCAATGTGCAGTACTCGCTCTGGGATGCAGTAGTGGCAATAATCTATAAGTAAGATGATTAAACTATTCCAAATCACCATCCAATTCACAATTCTCTGCTGTCCATATCAGAATCCAGAGCTTATTCCTAGGTGATGTCATTCAGTCACTGTTTCCACTGGCTTGCAAACAATTTTTCAAATTTCAAATATTCAGAGATTGTAGACAGTCTTTAATTTGGATTGATTAATGGATGTATTTGACTGGAGTTATTGAATTTAAGACTTAACACAAGCTTCTGAATTCAGTTGCCTGATGCTATTTATGTATTTTGTGGGTAATTGTTTAGTGTGAAATACGTAAGTAGTCTCCAGAACTGATTAATTTCTTAAGAATTAGACCATAGAATGTTCCTCTGAGTTTTTTTCTTCCCAATGAATGTTAAGTTCCTTTTTGCAAAATGGAATTGGTTCAGACTGATAATTATATGAATTGGATCATTTAGATAGGCCTGGATGGAAGGGAAGGCTTGGTAACAATTTCACAGCTATGATCCTTGGATCATTCTCAACTTGGTCTTCTGGATAAAGATTACGTTTTTATAAATATGGTCTATGTTCCTTATTTCTACGCATACCTCTTTCCTATCAACTCCAGTAAAAGTTCCACTCGAGCCTTTGCCTATGTAGATCCAGTTTGCATAGACAGATTGCTCCATATGTTGTTTCTGTTCTTGCACTTATTTATAGGGTTTTGATTTATCTTTGTATCAACGGTGGATTTTACCAACAGCTATTATGGATTTATTTAAATTACTTTAACATTAATCCCATCGGCCACACATTAAATGCATTTTTATTCAATAATAACTTCCTTTCTCTAATTTCTAAAATCTGCTGATCAGAAGACCTGCCGTATTACCAAATATTTTCTCATATTAAGTGTCACTTTTAAGCAGAAAATGTAGAACAAAACAAAATGCCTAGCAAAATCTATGTGAATTACACTTGGGAGAGTAATCTTAACAATCAAATTAATATGATTGCTTGCCAAAACCTGTTTTTTTATTTATTTCTGTCTTCATAAAGCCATGCCAGTGGAAATTAATACTAACCTCAAATTTAAATAATTGAATTCTGAACCATTTATGCCAGCTTTTTTCATTGATTGTCTTTAATTATACTAAGTGTTTAAAACTAGCCAGGTCATCCCATTTTATCTTTTATTAGCAAAAATTATACATATTGTTAGCTTTTTCGATATTCGTTAGTATTTCATAATTTATCTGGACATAAATTCTTCGGCAGTGTTACACTCAAAATCTTGAAAGGAGAAAAAAGGAGTGCATGTTGTAGAATTTATTTTTAGATCATCTACTATTTTATCAGTCAAATCAAAATAGAAGAAAAACCACCCTTTTATTAGTCAAGTTACAATACTGACACTATTGTCCAAACCACCTAATTAATAAAGAAATTTTATAATACAGTTAAACTCTTTTATAAAAAGGGGACCTACAGGAGAGCTGGGGAAGGAATTTTTACAAAGGCATGTAGTGATAGGACAAGAGGGAATGGCTTTAAACTGGAAGAAGGTAGATTTAGATTAGACTAGATATTAGGAACAAATTTTTCACTGTGAGGTTGGTGAGGCACTGAAACAGGTCGCCCAGAGAAGTTGTGGATGCCCCATCCCTGAAGGTGTTTAAGGCCAGACTGGATGGGGCTTTGAGCAACCTGGTCTCATGGGAGGTGTCCCTGCCTGTGGCAAGGGGGTTGGAACTCGGTGATCTTCAAGGTCCCTTCCAACCTAAACAATTCTATTGTTCTATAATACAGTTAAAACTAGTATACAAAACTTTTTAGTATCTATCTCTGTCTTCTGGCATTTTGCTACCCCTTCCAAAGTCCCCCAGGGTCCTTCAGTCTTCATGGAAGGAGGGAGAAAGGGCTTTCTAATGTCACCAGCATCCCTCACATCTTTCTCTTCAGTCTTGTGGTTTGTCTGGGGTGTCTTTATTACATTTTTTAATGCATAAAATGCTTCCTTCTCACTGGTTCACAGCTAAAGTTCAGAAGTTACACAAAATCCTCCTTCAGTTTCAGCTCACAGAAAGGACGTGTGTTGCACAGTGACCCCCTCCAGTGGTCAGACCATTACCACAGGAGGGATTCACACAGCTTTTGTTGAAGCAGGTAAGGCAGGGGAGGTAAAATGGTTGACAGGGCCCTGAGGGCACCACCAGGCCTGACTGTCCCTGACCATCACCCAAGGACCTCCCCCACCCTGTCCACAGCTCAGGACCCCAATTCAGCCCCCTCCTCACCACCCACAGCCATCAGCCCCTGCCTCAGAGACTTCACAGCAGGACTGGTCTCCAGTTCCCCACAGCCCTGCCAAGGTTGGCCGTGGGCCCTGCCAAGCCGGGCCTCATCTGTGGGCCTAGTCCTGGCCCAGCATCAGCCCATCCCCATGGCCCTGCCCAGCCATCTCAGGAATGTCTCTGACCCGGATTCCCCTCACAGGAGCTGATCTTGGGGCTGCCTCCGGCTGCCCCTCCGCATGTCTGAAGTAAATACTAACGTGTGAAAACTCTGTGTTCAGAAAATAATAATTATAAAAAGTGGAAGTGTAACAAATGAATAGAAAATGTGTTTAAGGTGTCAAAATTGGCCAGTTTCACTGTTCATGGAGATAAACATGGAACAAGCCTCAAGGGTAACTATTACCATTCTGTTCCTACAACAGCAATAGTCCAGTTCCAGTTATAGGAACAATCAGCTCTTGGGGTTGAAGAAGGCACTTTAAAGATATTCATTTATCATGGTTTGTCATGTGCTTTTGCTCTGAAGTACCCGGAAAATAATATGCATTAAAAAGTAGTACTGTCAAGCTTGCAGTGGGTAGTGCAGAGAATGATTAAGTTGTCTTTCCATCTGCAGCTTGGGGGTTCATCATCGTAGCATATTTTCTTACACAGTTCAAAAGATATTTTGTCAATGCAATACATTAAAGCCATTTTCTTACGCTGCCACAACGCTTATTGAAATGTCAAGTCTTTTTGCTAGGGAAGGTGATATAAGCTGATTAAATATATTTGGAAGCTTTTGATATTGAGTAGCCAGTTTGATTTCCGTCTCTAACTCACTTGTAGTAGACTGTGCATATTTCCCCGGTGGATGGCGTCACTTCTGAGCTCCTGTACTCTACATTCAGTTACAGGTCAGAAAAAGTTGTAGGCTGGAGCATTATGAAGATAGATTTATAAAGATTTTAACATTTTAAACTATTTTACATGACTATTTAATATGATACGAAAATAAAATTTTTGAAAGTCAATACATTTTACAAATCACTTAAATGTTGACGTCCAGATATAATGAACATGGGGTTCTTCTTGATGTCTCTTTTCATAAATAACTAGCAACCTGGATCATAGCAGGATATATAGTGATAATTTGACTACTTCTGTCACTTCCACCATGTGACCAAATCACTTTTGAAGGTAAATTACAGTTATGTAGATACAGTTTATTCTCTAAAAACAAAACAGTACGGTCTTTCTTAAAACCTACCCTGTTCTAAAAGGTGTAAATGATTGCCTTCACACTTTGACTGATGCACTTCTGGGCACCTGGAATTTGCTTGGAATGTTGGATTTACGTAGTGAAAAGTGTAAAAAGTGGTGTGTTATTTTCATGTTTTTCTCAAAAGGAAGGTGCTTAAAGTAGGGCTGATGCAGATTTTAAAGCTGTGATACTGAAGATTCCTACCTGACTGTTCATTTGAAAGCTTGAATCTAGAGGTGTTAAAGTATTATCATCAGAAGTCTTAGAGACATCAAGGTACTTCTGCACACAGGCAAGGATTTAAATCCTCTATCTCCTACCTCTTGAGAAGATGCTATAATGAGTCATCCTAGAGAAATAAAACCAGCAGAAATGTCTCCATTTCTGGAGACAGGAAATGAGATTTAATTATCCTGCAGATATTTTTCTTGCTATAACTAGCTAAGAATCCTATTCCTACTGTCACAAAGCATCTTGTACTATTTTCCCTACAATGATGAAAATTCATCTGATTATAGTGGACTGCCATTCACCTTTACTTCCCATAAACGTAGCCCTGTAGCCCAGTAATACAGTTCTGCCATAGCTAGGGAGAAGCCCAAGGCTTTATGCTGAGTTTGCAAGGTTTTAGGATGGATATATGTCAGATTTGCTCAATCTGAACTTTTCTTGACCTGCCTAGATCTTTATTTTCACTTGATTTATCTGTAACAGCATTTTTCCTAATGACAAGGTGGTTATGGCTAATTTGTTACAGTTTTGCTTACTTTAGTATGGTAAACCCATCTATTTTTGTATAGTTAGCAGCAACAAGTAGTTGTTATGTGCAGAATAAGATGGTTTTGACTCTACAGTGATGACACAGTACAAGTACATTACTCTACAGTAATGATGCAATAATGATGCAGTAATGATGGTAAGAGATGGGGCTCAAGCAGACACCAGAGACCCCATGGCTAAAAATAACTCTCCAGTGATCAGCTGAAGAAATGGAGAAGTGGAGCTGGAAAAAAAAGTTTTATGGTTAACACAGAGAGTAAAGTAATATGATCAAACACATGTAAAACATGCTGTATGTGGTAAAATCAAATGTAATGTGGACTTGCAGATTGATGGAGAAATACCGAAGTGTAAAAGCGTGTTAGCAAACATGAAAAGGACTCCAAACAGATCCCTGTGTGAGGAGGAAGAAGATTCCATGAGCATCATGCTCCTTCTGGTAAGGTATTTGAGATACTGAGGGCACACGCTACCACCCTCCTCCCAACATCCCCTCCCCCCGCCACACCCCTGTACTGAAGCTATCCACATTAGGATTCCTACCAGCTGTGAAAAGGTGAGCATAATTCCAGGAAAAAGGATTAGATAGTAAGAAGCATGCATATAAAAATTTGAACTCTATTATTGGTTCTGAGATAATTTTATTTTTTCTGTTTAGTGGTAGCCTTTTTCTCTTTTAACTTTTTTTCTTTTCTGTTTTCTCTTTCTTTTTTTGGCAGTAATTAGATGTTGACTAATATTTTATTAGACTGTTGAGATTTCCACTATATTAAAAATAAACTCTTGGCTTTGCAAAGGAGTGCTTTCTTTTTCGCTCATAACCAGATTTTGTGGTAATAAAGTAACAGGAAATAAGAACGCTTATGTTGTGGAAGATGCGAGTTTTGATATCCTTAGGCAAAGAAGAAAACTAAATCCTTGGTGCTATGATTCAGACCAGATTCCCTAATCTTTTTCTTATAAAGATGGTACAGGTTTGGGTTTTTTTAAAGCCTCCTGTGTACTAAAGGGTGTAAATGATTGCCTTCAAGTTTTGAATCCTGTGACCGATGTGCTTCTCTACAGCCCTTAGTATAGAATTAATATAGAATCCAGGTAAGGCCTGTATTACTGGCGGGAAACATTCAGTGGCTCTGAGTCCAAGCAGAACTACCTGGTTCACAGTCACATAACTAAACTTTCCTTTACTCCAAGACAGACTGCCACACTCAAAGTACCTATTGGGAGTGTTATATGTCATGTATGTGCCCTGAACTTTGCCCAGGATTTTCTAGGAAAATGCCAGTTGACACAAGGGAAAACATTGAATGAAATGTCAATTAAGTTAGTTACGTAGTATAGATACTTGCAGAACCATACTTCAGCTCATACTTTAACTCTGCTTTATTTATAGTGTAGAAATAGCCTAACACATTTCTCTCAACATTTATTCTTGCCCAGCTCTAAGTAGCTGGATGAATTAGGTGAAAAGAGGTTGAGATTGCATTCTGAGACAACCAACTCTCTAAGTAACTTTCCTATGTCACTGGTTTTCTTCTCGCTGAGTTGCTATAAACCTGGTTTTGTGGGCTACCTGAGGAGTTGCTCTTTAGTGCTGCATAATAATTACTATGTTTTCTGTCGTACCTTCACATCTGGCTCTTCAGATGGAAATTGCTTCTAAGGTGTTTCCATGACATGATGAACCCCAAATGAATATCTGCAGCTGAGTATTCCCCAGGCAGATCATGATAGTGTATTTTCCCCAGCCTTCCTTACAACCTATTTTTCTGCAAGATGTAATTTTTAGCTTGATTTTTTTTTCCACATCTTCCATCAAAAATCCTCTAGAGATTTGATCCCACAGCCAGCTGAAACAGTCATTTGTAGCTCAAGAGCATAAATTGTCTCGCCAAAATACCATTGGGTACTCCGACATATTTATGCTAAAAACATAGAACTGAAACAGATACAGGTTTGTGAGAATGTCAAGAGACACTCTTTCATACTAAAAGTTGCACAAAATGCTAAGGAATGAACTAAAAAATTCCTTACTACACAAATGCTGTTTTATAGTGTCAGTTTTAGAGTTTCTTAGTGTTCCAGAGGTGTTTTCCAGACACTTTTTACATACGTTTGCTACAGCATGTATGTTTGTTGTTAAGTATGTTTGTATGTTTGTCACTAGTGACTCCCTAGTGACGATTCAATCAGTATGCATTTGCTTTTATATTTAACAGACATTATAAAACATCTGAAAAGGAAGAGCTCGAATGAAGCAGTTATTTAAAAAACCCTAAAAAAAAGAGCAGTTATTTAAAAAACCCTAAGGAAATCTTCTGTAAGGAGTTCCAACGATGTTTTTGTCCCCAGCTGTGAGTGATTTTTTTGAACTATAGAATCCAAAACTATTATTACATTATTAAAAAATAAACAGCAATGGATTTTTAATAAAAGTAAACACTGCAAGAAATAACTAGTAGTCATTATTTTTTTTACGGCATTTGGTCATTTTTTATTTTTATCCATCTTAAAGGAAAGTGCTATTATTACTTCTTTCTGGTATTTCAGAAAGACTATTTTCCTCCATAGAATGAGATGAAAACACCTAAGAAAAAGCTAGTCATCTTATGATGTTTTATGTAAAAGAAACACAGACACAAGTGTGAATATCATAAACTGCTTCAATGCCTTATAATTTTGAAATAACTTGGGCTGCCCTAAAGCAAGGCATAGGCCTTAATAATGAATAAGTCTTTATGACTGTTTCAATTGATTGCTTTTGAGCAGAGGAAAATGAGAAATCACTAGTAGAAACTTTCTTTTAAGTGGCAGTTCAGTTTAAATCATGTCACCTTGCTCATGACAGCGATAACAAATAAAGAAACTGAGGACGGATTCCTAGGGATAATTAAGCAGTGTTGATCTCATGAAAGTTGTCTTTTCAATGAAACACTGATTGCATTGTTCATAACAAAACTACCTCAGCATGACAGAACTAATTAGTGACCATCTGAACTTACTTAGCCAAACGAAAAAAGCAATTAAAAATGCCGTCATCACTGAATCTACCACCGAACAGCTGGTTATATTGATAAGCAATACAGCAAGTTAAAGCTACTTTGGAACACAATGGAACTTAATCTGCTTGCTAAGTAGTAATTAGAAAGCAGTAAGAGAATACGAGATTACTGTAGAGAAACTGTTACTATGATGCAAACAACTTTCAAAATGCAGTTTGATCCCCTCCCCTCAAAACCACCCATTTTTTAAATATGAAAAGTGGGTGAACTTCTAAATTTCTCAAGAGTGGAACTCCTAAAGCCTTTAGAAGGTTTTCACTAGTTAGTTGTTCTGTGATTTGAGAAGGTTTATGGAGTGCAAATTGCATGATAGAGTGTATGTATTTTCCTTAACGTTTGCAGGCAGGATGACCACTGAAAGGCTGGAGCAAGGAATTCAGAAGTTCTTTGGGTGTATTAATCAGTCACATCATTACCTTTTTACACATTGCTTACAAAAAGAAATCAGAAAGGAAAAAACAGTAGCAAGATTGCAAAATTTAAAAAAAAAATGAGAAAATAAATAGTTCATTAAATGATATTTACATATCTTACTTGTATTTTTTGTTTCAATTTATATTGTTAAAACACAAGGAAAATAGAAGTTTTACAAACATGTCTTTTATAGTACAGGGGGGTTTATACACTATACGTGTATAATAAGCTTTCCCTGAGCATGGGAGAAGCGTGTATCTTATCTAAAAAGTAATGTAATGACTTTGTCAGAAACTTGAAAAAGCCAACAACATAAAGAGTTGTCAACCATTGATCTTAAGGTGATATATAATACGTTCATTAATTTTTCTAGGTTTTCTTGCTTGTGGCACATACTCAAACATACAACTATGATAATCGTCTCTCCAGCAGGTCAGTCCTTCACTCCATCTTTTCTTTCAAATATGAGGTAAGTATTTGTGCCTTATTAACAGAGACACTGATTTATATAAAGAGCTTTATTCAAAAGATATTCTTCTGAAAATGTGATAGAAAATGTTATGCAATATTTGAATATATTCCAAGATCCTTGATTTCCTAATGTGAGAAACACACTCACTGTACTGAATTTTAGTCAGGGGCAAATTCAGTGGAGCAAAGAATATTTATTACAGTGCTGGTACACAGGGGATTTCTCCTTCTGTGGCTTATTTTTCCTTTACAAACGCTTGTTTTTATTTCGTATTCCTTATACTTATTCACGTTTTTTCTTGGAACATAATTTGCATAATCAATGAGTTTTCGTAACACAACCCACCCTCCATTTACATAATCAATGAGTTCTTGGAATGCAAGCAACCCCTCAACTTACATAATCAATAAGTTCTTGGAATGCAACCCACTCCCAAGCATGCCCCCTCCCTTCTAATGGTGCAGGTGCTATGCTTCCTCAAGGGTCTTCCTGGTGGTTGTCGAAGGGAGGTTTGAAGTCTTTATCACCATGTCCTTCTTGTGGCTTCTTCATTCTTTACACTTCTGTGGTTGTCTTAGCTAACTACACCACCTTTTGTTTTGCAACAGTTTGGTACTTTCAACTGTTGCTTTTGTCTGATATCCTATCTAACACTATCCTTTTTCCAAACACATAGCCAGCACACATCCATTTTAGCGGAAGCAAAATTCTTTTGCTAAATTACTTATTACACTAACATATCCTGAACAGTCTTGTTTGTAGGTCTAGGGACACAATTCAAAAAAACCCGCTAACAGTTCATTTAAGACAATCCTTAATCAAGGAGAAATTTAATGTTAAATACCTACTTAAATGCTACACAGTACATTGGATGACTAATTCAATACTCATTGTAGGGGGCTGTGCTGGAATTTAGTAGCTTGTGTCTCAGATACCTGTGATTTTTTGTCGTGCTTCACAAAATTACTCTTTGTTCCATGTCTATGTTTAACCGCTTCTTTTATGATGTCCCCTCATTAACTCAAGAGTGAGAAACCGTTGCCCTGCTTCTGGCTGATTTCTAGCTTTAGGAAGCACAGTAATTTATGATGGGTATCATGGCTTTTACCCATCACAGTAATAAAAGAAAACACCAGGAGCTGAACAAATCCTGTACAGTAGCTACTTCAGTGATGATAACAGTATTAATATTACCTTAAGCCTTTTTAAGGAGAGTGTAAATCTCAAAAAAAAAAAAAAAAAACCAAAAACGTAACAGAAAAGAAGGGTGTGTGAAGAGCTGTTCAGATACAAGTTTTGTTAGATCCAGAGAATGCTGTCATGATCTTCAGAAAATAACAGTTTCTTCATCTTACCATGGAGATAAGCAGTAACCTTGAACAGAACTCTGTCCTTCTCCCCAAAATTAATAATTATTGCTTTCTGACTTTCCCATGACTGATAAGGACATCCATAGGTAGTTCTTCTCTAGGCTAGTTCCTCTGAAGATAAGTAAGCCTACTATCTAGATAAACAAACAATTCACAGCGTCCAAATGCTCTATAGTTGTGATTAAACTTTCCCATGCTATTTAACCAGTTTCCTTTTATACCAGATAAACTATATTTTGGGCTTCTATAAACTGTATATTGGGTCTTCATCGCACATTTGGTCCAACCTGTTCAGCCTTACATTCCTATGAGTCCTTCCTTCTGCTCTTTCTTCTCTGCACAGTTCTATCTCCTCATACTCTTCAGCATTTCCAACATTTATTTTAACTGCCACAACTCCATTTTGCAAAAAGACTGAAACCACTCTCTCAGGTTCTATGAACCCTCACCAGACAGGGAAACAGACAGATGCAGAAAGACTGTCGAAAGCTAAAGCACAACATGCCTTCTCTTAGGTTATCAGTCTAAAGCTGTGGTGCCTGGTATTGGAGGAGACAAGGCACTCATTACAGTTTAGTACAGGACAACAGGGCAATTATCTCAATTTAATACAAAGTAATGGACTTTGACTGTCTCACTGATGTTACCCAGACATATCTACAGCAGTAGGATCAATTCCCTGGCAAGCCATAGGGAGAGGGATAAGAAAGGAAAGAAAATGTAAGAGCAATAATCTGGTTCTTGAGGAAAAAAAAAAAAAACATACAAAATTCTTATTACTCTCAGGAATCCACTTTTTGCAGAATCCAATCACGAAAAAGAATCCTGACAGGAATGGATAAATGAATGTATCAGCTGGGTTGCCTGCATACATATGTATATAAATAAATAAAAAATGTGAAATTAATGGTCTTTTCAATTCATGATATTCAAATACCATATAAGTTAAACTGTTTAGCTGTAGAGATCTATCACGTAGCTTTGGTAAAATTGCTTTATGTTCCTGAATGTTCTCTCTAAATATTTAATTTACATGTTGACTTATTCTCTGGCATTGAAGCATGCATATTTTCAAGGCTGCTTCTGCTGCTGAACACACAACTGGTTTTGTTTCTGTTGATGTTTTTCTGCCTTCATTTATATTATGAAGCCACTAGAAGACTTGTAATTCCTTTTTCCTAGATAAAAATGAAGAAGTGTAACAACAGTAATAATTTACTTCCATCTTTCAATTATAGCTGTCAGGTGAGTCTTTTCTTTAGAAATTTTCCACTGAACTGTAATCTGAAAATAATTTGAAGGAAATACCTTGTGTTTATTTCCCTGTAAGTGGATTGAGTTTATTTTAGTATGCATTAAGGTCTCAGTTTCTTAATGATTTATATGTAAAACTGTATGTTTTTTTCTCTCATTGAGAAAAAGAAAACAGCTCACATTTTTCATATGGCTTAAAAAGTGTTGTATTGGTTCTCTTTTGTCTATTTTAAATATCTTAAAAGAAACAGATCATTTTTTCCTCTATGGGGAAAAAATTCTGCTTCCTGCTCCGCTTTTGCCTCATGGATTCACAGGCAGAATATGTGTTTACTTAAATATGCAAATAACCAACTGCCTAAAACCAAGTATCTGTCTTTTACCAGGTTTTAAACAGTGCAGAAATATTATCCAGTGGTCATTATTTTTGAAGGATGAGAACTTTGCACTAGAAAATTTCTACAAATTCACACAAAATGGGAAATCATATGGGCCAAACCCACAAAGTCAAAAGTAGTATATTTATTATTGCTCTATTGGTTTTGCTGATGTTACTTGTCATTAAGTTAATAGCAGTAATAGGACATGACTGTTGATGGCACTTCATTGGAATGCCCGTTCTTTTTAGCGGCTTCTATTTAATTTACTTTCCATTGTGTTGAATGTTTACCAAAGGTTTTTAATAATAATAATAATAATAATAATAATAATAATAATAATAATAATAATAATATGGTGATGTAAGCATTGCAATTAATTTTAATTGAACTACTGTCTAGGAAGTCCAATTATGGATGAAGACTCCATTATTTTGCACATAAAACTGACATGGGGAAAGAATGATCTCCATTATAAAAAGCTGTAAACAAGAGAAAGGAGACACAATAATGAATACCGATGCAAATGTTATATGCTTCTTTCCAGTTTTGTTGTCAATTTTATAATTCTAGAAAATATACTTTTAAAATATAATCCAATATTTTTAATATAATGCAATATTTATCATAAAGATTTAACATGAAATAAAGAAGAAATGATAAGAAAACTACATCCTATACTATTATCCTATATTTATTCTCTAAGCTAAATACATGTCAAATATATTTTGAGCAAAAATCGTGCTGTGAGGTCAAAGAAGTAAGGACTTAATGAAAATAATCAAATTATTTATTCTGCAAATTAACTATGGTTTCTATTTAAAAAATTATGTTTTAAAATGTGTTTTAACATTGAAGTTAGTGTTCTCTATTGGCAACTTTGAAAGCTATTTCTAAATAATATTGCTAAAAATCGCAAGAATTTCCATTCTTCAAATGGATAATATTTCATTCAGTAAGAATCAACCTGTTAATATGAAATTTCTTAAGCAGTCCGGGAGAAGAAAGAGTATCACATGACTTGGAAAATCAATCTGACGCTATATATAATGAATACAAATCAAAATGGATAGTTTAAAAACATCCTTTAAGTTGAAATACAATTGACAAATATATTCAAAGGCATTTTGTATGGTTTATTACTGACTCAGAAATAATAAAATGCAGAACAAATCATTGTGGCAACTCTACGCCTTTCCCATAAGCTGTTGTCTATGTCCAGACTGTTGTCAAAATAATGCAAGACAAAAGGTTTGCAGGATGAGAAATGAGTTTGAAGTTCTATGGTGACAGATTTTCTAGTAAAATATATTAGATTATATTCAGTATGCAAAATACTTTCCTTTGTTCATCTGAAAGACATCAAAGATCCCTGAAAATTTTACATCCAAGAAATACAAGTTACCACTTGCACAACATTTTTTCTGTTTTCTTTAATGCAGTGTTAAAAAAAGTATACTTTTCTTTTGCTGGAAAGAATAAAAATTACTAGGAAATGTATCAAATATTATAAAATAATATATTCAGGATACTAATATATGTTAATGAATATAACCATTTGGGTAATTTTAATAATCTATATGTACTTTCATCATTTGCATGCTTATTAATATCCTTACAACAAAAACATGGTAGTTAAGACAAACTGTTAAATAAAATGCTTAGCTAAATAAGGAATTTTCTGGTCTATTAACCTTTTAACATCTTCTCTGAACTCCTAGTTTCATATCTTGTAGATGATAATTCTGAGAGAATTTTGCAGTTATTATCACCTCACACAATTTTGAGGTTGGTACCATGAGTTCTCTCCGTAAAAGAGTATTTTTGAAGAAATATATTTGAGACCAAGAATGAGTAAATTTAAAAAATTAAGGAGATATATTAAACTACTCCTTTTCAATGAACAAAGTTAAATATATATCTAAAAGTGGATTTCAGCTATTGATGTGTAGCAAAGTTATTCATTCCAGAATTGTGTGTGTAATATTTCCTTATCTTCTTCCCATTTATTCCTTTACATAATTTTTTTCAGTCTTTCTTCCTTTCATTGTTTCCACACAACCTTAAATTATTTTATCTAGCCAGTCCCCTTCCTTTCAAATATCAAATAGTTTACCTTTCCTCACATATCCATGTTCATTAAGTTTCTTCTCGTAACAAGCTTCTACAAAACTAACTTCATTAAATTTTCTGTCCACAGAATATTCATCATACTGCAAAAAGGGAAATTCTGTGCGGTTTATTGCTTTCTTGCACTTTAATATTTAGAGCTGTTTGAAAGCTATTGGCTACAGATTTTTGAAGTATACATATATTAATTGTTTAATTATTGGTCAATTATGTTACCCTGAGCTAATAAATTTCCTAGGTAAACTGCAACGCTTTAATATATATATATTCTGAAGTAACTATAAAAGGGTATATCTGCCAGGTAATATAGAATCATAGAATCGTGTAGTTTGGAAAAGTCCTTTAAGATTATCAAGTCCAACTATTAACCTAACACTGCCAAGTCCACCACTAAACCATGTCCCAATGCACCACATCTGCACGTCTTTTAAATACCTCCAGGGGTGGTGACTCAACCACTTCCCTGGGCAGCCTGTTCCAATGCGTGAATATTAAACATCTAAACACAATCAAAATAGTAGAAATAGTAAGAGAAAAATAAGCTTAAGGTTATCAAGGTTACTGTAACGTTATCTTCTCACAGCTGTTCTTCATAGAATAATTAAAGTCAGAAAGGGATCTCTGGGTTTCTTCTAAGGAAAATCATATCACAGAGGGCTTGTCCAGCTGAACTGGAAAATCTCCAGATAATAAGATAACACTCTCAGGGCAACCAAATACATAAACTGCTATGTTCTAAACTAGCTGCATTTTTTGTCAGGTTTGCATTTCCATATTTAGCTTTGAAGAATGTCAGAAATCCAGCCTGTAGGTCATGATTGCATTTTAATGTGGTTAAAAGTGAATCTCACAAGAGGAAGCACTGTCTTGTCAGCACTTAGTTGAAAAGAGCTGCAATGTCTTAGGCTATTATTGATGTTTTTCCTTTCTTTCTTTAGTATTGAAAAAGCTAGAGAATAATGTGATTTGACTTTTGAAATGTAAAGCTTCGTAAGATTCCATAAGTTGAAATACAAACAATATTTTAAATATAGTACTTAGAAATCATTAAAGGTAGTGTTGGTTGAAGAGATTATAAATGATAAATGTTGTTCAAAAATGCAACATATAAATAAAATAACAAATATTATAGCCTATTTTTTCAATAAAATAAAGACTACAAACAGGGTTGTTTTATTCAATTGCTATTTTTAAGGGTTTTATAGAGTTAAAGATGAATATGACACAATATGGTTTAAATGGAGAGACTTATTTGAAACAGCCATATTTGATATTTATTCAGGTATTCTCACCCTATATTGACTTGATTTCCGTATCTCTTTAGAACAATATAACTAGCTTGTTAATAGGCAAGGTGCCATTTTAACAGATGGTTGAGAGTCTAGAAACCAAAAGACCATGAGTGAACACCATATGTGTTTGCTGAGAGCATAAGTCCCAGTCAGAAACACTCAAACATCTGCCTGTCCTAAGGTTATAAACCTATGGTTGAGGGGATGTGCCATCACTAATCGATTTTTTCAAAAGACATGCTTATAGCAAAATTCATCAGTCAATTGCTAAAAAAGTTTAAGTATTTTCTATTAGGGAGAAAATAAATTGCAAATTAAATTTTTGCCTTATAAAATTTCTCTAACTAGGTAACCAGAACGGAGCCAATGGCTCTAGCGTTTTGCAGATTAGTGGCTTAGAGTTTTCACAGCAGCTTATAGGCACTTTACCACAAACAGCTGTAAGCTTGAGATATTGTTGTATTGTTCCTCCAAGGAGTTCTGACCAACTCATTTTCTGTCCATTTAAAAATGGTTTCTGCTGTAATAAATAAGAAGATTTTCTCAGTGGTCAAATGGCACAGCATATTGGAACAGAGGGAGATTCTTGTCACAGGAAAGTTATTATCTTTAAGGCTAAGTATATTTGTAATGCACTACAATAATTATTTCTAATAGTTTTTCTCTAACAAAACAGTCTCTAATGTCATTCCCTGCACTAATATTTTTTCCTATTTACATTAATACAATTAAATAACAGCAGTGGACGAGTCTTTTCCTAATCAATACACGTAATTATCCCCATACTAAGTTGTTTTTTTATTAGAAAATTAATTTCAGCTGAACCTTTTGTTGATTCATGCATTTCTCAGCTTAGAATTTTGATTTCTTATCTGATAATTGTCATTATACTTTTAAGAAATAAAAACATCTGCAAGTCTTTTATTTAATGATAATATGTTTAATATAGAAAACATGTTATTCTATTGAGATTATAACTTTTGATACACTCCTACGAGTTCTGTACAGACCATGTATTAAAATATAATGATAATGGTTTATAAATGCAATAATGGTAAATGACATTATAAGTCACTTGACAGGGCCAAACAAAAAGCTAGTCAAACCAGATTTACCATTTGTTGAAGCTATGTATACTAATATAGCATTTATTGAGTAAGTAATGGTGAGGAAATTGTCTAAGATATAGTCATATTGCTTAACAGTACAAATTAACAGTAGGCTTTTTGACCATTTGACATCCTGGGTTTTGCTTATCTTCAGTCCATAATATTGCTTATTGAGAATATATCAGGTTTAGCAGCAGACTGCAAAAGGACTATGAGTAATAAGATAAAAAATATTGGACATTTATATGAAATCTATTAATGCTGTAAAAACAATATTTTGTTTCATTATACCTGTTTTCAAAAGTGTTTGTTTCAAATATATTTTGAAAACTGGCAAAGTCTAAAAGCAACATTTTTAACATTAATGAATATGCAAAATCATTTAAGTTCATTAAAACACAGTCTAAAAAGCTTATGATTATAACTGTTACTTTACAGTCCTAGACAATAAAGTTTTAGAGAGAGGATCTTAGCAGAACCGAAGGAGGTAGATGCTTTATTAAAAAACTAAAGCCTAAAACCAAATGGGGTTTTACAGAGCCAAAGACAGTATTTTGAATCGTATCTTCAAATGAACAAGTGCACAGGTGTAGCAGCCTTAATGCAGGTGGGAAGGATTCCAGTGTAATCAGCGTTCCACTTTTAGCCACATTACAGATGCTCAATCCAACAACAAGAAGAGATAAGGAACTTTATTTATTTGTAAACACATGTACACATATCACTATGTGCACAGTAAATACAATTTATTTATATAATTTGAAGCACTTGCATGAAATAAGAAATTATTTTCCATGTTATTAAAATTGCTTGTTTTCTTAATTTTCCTTGTAGACTTCATAGACAATGTGTTACATGTAGTCATAGAAATAATGCTTTTATGGGTTTGTTTTGAAAGCATTTGTCAGCTATCCTGAAGTTTATGTGCGTTTTTACTTTCCTGTTTATGGGGAAAGAAATTGCACTTTACAAGACAGGTAAAAATTATCAAAGAATATTTAATTACTAAAAGAAACAGTTATGAATAATCACTAGCCCAAAATGTGTTTGTAAAAATGTGTTTTATGAATAATTATGAGAAGAAACAAAAAGACATTTTAATTGAAATATCTCATGTTAACTGAAATCATGGTGGATTTTGAAAAAAAGTTTGCCGTGCCTGTTTATCTCATAACATAATGCTTTCTCGCTCATTTGTAATAACAGTTTATTTTACAATTAATAAACTTTTTCTTCTTCATTTTCTTCATTTTCTTTCTTCAGATGGCCTCATTCAGAAAGACAATAAAATGTATACTTAATTTCAAAGGGATGCATCTCTTGATTTCCACAGAAGCAATCATGTATGTAAAGATAGTTGTGAACATAAATAATTTATTGAATCCTTGTTATGTGCAAGTGATCTTCATGTAAATGGTCAACAGAGAATACAAAATTGTTAATCCCAGTTAACAAAGTTTACTTATGACTGACAGGATTGGGTTGGAAAACGTCAGAAATATAATCCAGTTTTTATTGGTAAAATAGTTGTGGACTTTTTTATAATTTGTAACAAGTAACAAAATTAGAAGGAAAAAAATCCAAATGAGATAAATCAATAAGTAAAGGATAACTTGAAATACATTATATAGCTGTATTTCAGAACTACATTTACTAACTCTCTTTTGCCATGATGGTCATTGTCAATATCAAAGACAAAATGTTCTTTTCTGAAGTTTGTTTTATTAACAGATGAATGGATCACCAGTACTTTTGAGAAACTGAGTTTTATAAATATTATTAAACAAAAGAATTCTCTGGAATAATTACATTGTTTTGAGACATTGGTCTTCAGTTGTATTAAATCAATGTCTCTTCTGCGTTTATGCTAAAAGCATATACTTTCTATTTCCGTAGTAAATAGAAGTCTTTATCTTTAGATGTTCATGAGTGGTTGCTGCAGGTCAACAGACGCATAGACAACTGCAATGTATGTAGTCAGCTGCTCTGTGGGGGACCCAGATGATTCCTACTTACCTCTGACAGATTTTTTTCTTCTTTCTATTTCCTTGGTGTTTGCAATATAAACATTCTTTGATACAGGTCATAGGATCATTTCAGAATTTACAAGCATTGTAGTTTATATGGACAATAATTGTATACATACTTGTTTACATTTTAAAATAGAAAAAAAAAGATATTTCTTTAAAAAGTAAACCTTGAAATTGCATTGGAATGCAGCTATAGGATGCATAACCAAAAAAATATTATCAGTGAAAGTTCACAAAAATATTTCATGTTTTCTTCTACCATATTTACATTTTTACATTCTTTTTTTTTTTACCCCATGTTTCATTTCTTTTCAATTCTGTTACAGTGGATCCTTTTTTCTTATTCTGACCACAAAGCATCGTTAGCCAGATATACAAAATCTGCAGTTCTTAATTTAAATTTTGTATTTGTGTGCAATTCTTCACCTGTTCTATTATGATAGACAATTATGTTTTCATTATGAGATATTTCTTTTTTAGTGATACATTTTTTCCAACTGGAAAACTGACTTCATTTCTTAACACTGATGATTCGAATGTCTTTCCTTTTTACCTATGCAGAGGTAGTGCAGAATGTATATGTGTTGCTAGTAGTTAGAGTTTTGTCTATTGAAGTATCTCGGAAAGGCATTATGAACAGTTCCTAAAATGTAAAACTTTGTCTTCAAATGTTTGCTAAAGAATAAAATAAGGGGTTTTTATATAATCATTCAGTCAAGGAGAATTAATAAATAGTTTCAAAAAAACTTTACAGTGTACGGACCACGTTAGCATGTGATCCAAATCCACAAAACGTAGTGAATCTTGCTGTTTATTCTAATTTAATTCTTTATTAACTTTACCTAAATTTAGCTACATGCAGGTTATGTGTTTAAGTCAGGTCTACATTTGTCTTCACTAATGTTCTATAATTCTCTGTGGTCAGCCAAGAGATGGCAATATGCTAAAAGAAACTAATTTGTCATAAATCCTTCACATCTGACCCTTACAACTGGACTAGCATATCATGAGTTACTCTTGGAGACACCACTGGCTGCAAAGATAGCCTGGCTTAGTAAGCTTAGACTATAGAACTCTATATAGCAAGAGTTAAGGCTAAACCTTAACCCGGTAATTATATTTAAGTACTGATAAAGACTGTTTCCTAGTGCATTGTGTGATGCTGTAAGATCACAGTTTTAAATAGTTAAGCGGTTGCAGTAGAACAATGTAGGCTACAATCTTTTATTATTTAAATAGAACACACTCTTTGTTCCCTTCAGTTATGATTTTTTGGAATCTGTGAGAGTGTTTTAAATTATTAAAAATAAAAGACAAATATATAATATCGTCTTAGAAACTGATTAAGGATTCATTCATGAAAAAAACAGTAACAATTTCAGGTTTGTTTCACTGATATTTGCATTTTTGCAAGTACTCCCTAAACCTTCTCTAGCTCTTTCTTATTTCCTCTGTAAAGTTGTTACTATGGAAATTGCTTACAGATCTTATTAAATTAATGGTTCTCTGGAGAATGAAATAACCAGGATCCCACTAGATTAGATGTTCAGAACTATGTAGGTATTTGTCACAAAACCCCTTCCATCTCGAACTACTTGTAACAGTTTAATTGCAATATAACAGAAGAGCCAACTCTTGCTATGAATAAAAACACAGGCTATGTATTGGGTGTGAGTGTCAAGGTGTTGGCAGCCGGCAGGGGCTGCAGCAGGAACCTCTGTGAGAAGAGGACAGGGCCTGCCCTGTGCAGGGCACAGCCCATGCCAGCCATCTCTGCAATTGACCCACCGCAGGACGCAGCTGGGCCCATCAGTCAAGTGTGTGGCACCTCTGGGAAAACATGTTTAACAAAGGGCAAAACACTGCACAGGAAGCGAGGAGTGAGGAAAAAAGTATGAGAAACAATCCAGCATATGCCAAGGTCAGAGAAGGAGGAAGAAGAGGTGCTCTTGGTGCTGGAGCAGAGATTCCTCTGCAGACTGTGGAGAGGACCGTGGTGGAGCAAATTTCCACACTGCAGCTTATGGAGGACCTGACACCACAGCTGGTGGATGTTCCCTGAAAGAACTGCTACCTGAGGAGAGCCCACACTGGAGCAAGTATATCCTGAAGGACTGCAGTCCATGAGAAAGACCCATGTTAGAGCAAATGTGAGGGAAAGGACTCGCAGAGAGGTACTGTTATGGGCTGACCGCAACCCCTCACTCCTCATCCTTCTGTGCCACTTGGGGTGGGAGGTAGAGGAGTTGGGAATGAAGGAGTGAAGTTGAGACTGGAGAAAAGGGGATCATGGCAGAAGGTGTCTTAATTTTTTGTCTTTGTTTTGCACCATCCACCTTTATTTTTAATTGGCAATAAATTAAATTAATTTTCCCCAAGTTAAGTTGGCTTTGTCTGTGACAGTAATTGGTAAGTGGTTTCCCTGGTTTTATCTTGACCCACGAGCTTTTCCATCTTATTTTCTCCCTCTGTCCTGTTGAGGAGGTCGGGTGAGAGAGTGGATGGGTGAGCGTATGGCAGCCAGCCAAGGTCAACCCACCACAGGCCACTATTAATATCTTGGCCTTGTCAATAAGTCATATATGTCACTATTTTTGTGTTAGTTCTAATTTATTTTTATGTCTTTCTAAATGGTATAAAACTGTTACAGAGATGAATTCTCATTTTCTGTATGAAATCTAGGAAACTACTCTAGGAAACCACAAAGCATTTATAAAGTGTATTCTTCTGAATATTTAATAATGGACTTTTATACTTCATTATTACTTTCCGAAATGATTGGTGAGTCCACTTGTTCAATGTAAAACTAGGTATTGTGTAACTATGATTTTGAAGACAGGATGCAGAAACACTGTTTCTTTTCCCCTTTCTTCAAAAGAAATTAATTTTGTCTGGTTCTTCTCTCTGTATGACCTTCCTTAGGCTTCCTGTAGAAGATGGATCCAGGAAACCACTGGATTTCGTTAATATTAATGAAGATACCTCAAAATTTCTACCTCCTAAGAGATGATAAAAATATGCAGTATTACAGCTAACAAGTATATTTATGTGGGCACTAAGAATTTGATTTAATTTATTTAATTGGTAAATTAAAGGAAATAAAATTTCAAACCCCATGGGTAAAGGATTTGAAATACTCTAGTATTCTGTTCGAAATACAAGAATTCCCATGATACAAATATAGATTAAAACATCATAAATTGTGGTTCAGGCTATAATCCCATTTACATGACAGTAAAGCTGGAATAACAAAGTGAAAATCAATAAATTTACTTTTCAGTGTCCGTTATCACACACATTACGTAAGTTTAAATACTTACGTGAGGCTTAAATTTCAGTGATGTTAGCAAGACATATTTAATCATTATTATTATAAACACAGCACATACTATCTTCAAAATTGTGAATAAAAATATAACTTCCTTTAGTGTTCTTAGTGTTCATTTATTAAAAAAAAACATATTTAAAAAATATTTTCATGCGTAAAATTAGAATGAATTTTGCAGCCTTTTTAGTTAATCGGTTAATATCTGACAGTCACAAGAAAGTACACTAATGTTATCTATGTTTCGGTATTAGTTGAGCTCTGATGAGACACTATATTGCATAGATTTGTGTGTATGTATATACACGACTCATGCCTGACAAGTTATATGGCAAAAAGCAGTCTTTCAAAAAGCCCAGGATCTTTTTGTGTTACTATTAGTGTTGCTACGTCTACTACATTCCTACCTGAAAAAGGCGGACAAGATTAGGACTTAAATTTGTCCTGCAGTATCTTCATCAGAGATCATTTATATCAAATGAGGATCTCTGTTCAATGTGACTTTGTAGCTAAAAGTTCAATTTCATTAATTATATAGTCACTATAGAGTTTTAATAAATTTCTGGGAAACATACGGCAGTTAGTATTTCACCACAAGCATGGTTTCCAGTAATGAATGTCAGAGCTATTGTGTTCATCTGCCATGCACATGTAGAAACTGTTTAAAGTCCCTTATCTAGAAGTCCTCGACAGACTAAAAGCTGTTGAGGAACTAGCGGTATATCCAAAGGCTGTGAACAGCAAGGAGGCAGTTAATAAGAATCTTAATTTCTGTTACTAGGACGAAGTAGATGAAGATATGTAGAGACAGTTTGTACTAATATTTAAGGAAGTCCCAACGGCCCCCTGGCAATATTTACAAGGAAAACATTTTAGATCCTCCAGAGGTATTGGTGAATAGTATTTTGTGGTAACACTGAAATTATAAATCCATTTGTTTTATATGTTCCCAGCCCTATAAGCAGAAATTATATAAAAATGTTCTTCAGCATAAATTTACCATAAAATGTGTTTAATCTTTTTTTTTTTTTTTTCCTCACATTTCACTTTTTCTCTATCATGGTTTTCCAATCAGTTCAAAAGCTGATATTTTTAGTAGGGTGTTTTCTGATATCTGCTTTATTCTAATCAGAGATAACCAGGTTTGTGACAGTTTTATAATATCTCTTTTGTAAATGTTTTGTAAACTAATAAGCACATTGTAAAACATTTAATGCAGGAACTAATAAAGCATGCTATATGCCTTAAGAATTAAGGGTGATAGTGGTGGTTCATGTTTAATTTTTTTTTTCCAAGAAAAGGAATAGGCTCTAGAGTGACCGGCAAACTTGACAACAGTGACCTAAGGAATATTAGTTGGAGGCTTATCTTTCTTTTAATACCTTTTCCTTTTCTTAATATATCTACAAAGTAATGATGAAAATGGTACAATAATGAGATTTACATCATTTTCTTGGAACTTACTGATTTTGTTTTATACAAGCGGACTCTTGTTGCCTAATTCATATCTAAAAAGAGAATATTTACAATTGCCCTAGGCTAACAATAAGTTTACATTTAAAAAAAAAAACAGTTCATCAGTACCTCAATGGTATTACAGTGGTTAAACAACTCAGAAGTGTAGCCTCTCAAGTGTGTTTCATTAATTTTGGACAACAATTTTCTGGCCTTTTGAAATGCAGGAACACAAAGTTTCAAGGGATTTCATCATTTCAATAATTTTTACTTTGCTTCCCAAGGTGGAAAATAGATACACTGAATTTCACTTTATATGTGCAGCATTTAGAATATTTCTACTTTTGCAATCTCTCTAGATATGCATTTAGAAAGCTCCTTTATTTAGATGCCTCTCTGCTTCTAAAATACCCCAATATGTATAAAGCTCACATACTCCTTATGTGTGACAATTCCCAGCAGCTTCTCATGATGTATTTTGTTATCTTAATGGCTGTGGTTTTGTCTCAATTAGCTGTGTAGCACTACAGTGGTTCTGGCACTAGGAAAGACAGTGAGAATATTAACTTTTTTACTTCATCCTCACTGAAAATAAAAGCTAAAGTTTTAAGAAATATTGATGAATGAAAGTTTATCATACAATTCCTTAGTGAAATTGAAGCACAATCATTTTGAACGCTTAAATTAATACTGACAATATTTCTCATTATATCATAATCCTAATCCCCTTTTTAGAAAATCAAGATCTGATTTGACAGCAGATAGTCTCTGTTAGTGACTTCAAAGACCTTTTAATTAGATCCCTGTAAGAAGAAAGATAGGTACTTTTACTACTGGTAGACCTTCAGAGGCAAGCGTGTTAGTTCAGTATTCCGACTCAGCAAAGCTCCTAAAATATTGTACCTCTGCAATGCAATAAAGTAATTCCTGATTTTTTTTTCATAACATTATGTAATAGCTTGGTGCTGTTCTTTAACTATTTATGTCATTTATAATTAAAAAGATATTTATGATAGTATGTTATCTGGATGTTTCTGAGCTATATGTACCATGACCCACAAATTGACATGCTGATGTTTGACCAAGCAATGACAAAGCATTGTTTGTTAGCCAATGTTAGCAATATTTCTTCTTTTTAAACAGGTCTTGGAAGTTCTAGTTCTTTTGCTGAAAATGCTTTCTTTCAACATGAAGCTGCCTTATCTATTCTAGTGTACGCATGCTGCTTGGCACTAATAAATAATGTTATCGCATGTCCTAGATTACAAAGTTATTTCTAAGAAATCATAGAATCATGGAATGGTTTAGGTTGGAAAGGACCTTGAAGATCATCGACTTCCAACCCCCCTCCCATAGGCAGGGACACCTCCCATTAGACCACATTGCCCAAGGCCATGTCCAGCCTGGCCTTGAACACCTCCAGGAATGGAGCCTCAACAACCTCTCTGGGCAACCTGTTCCAGTGCCTTACCACCCTCAAAGTGAAAAACTTCTTCCTAATGTTTAATCTGAACCTGCCCTCTTCCAGTTTAAAGCCATTCCCCCTCATCCTATCACTACACACCCTAATAAAAAGTCCTTCCCCAGCTCTCCTGTATGCCCCCATTAGGTACTGGAAGGCCGCAATAAGGTCTCCCCGGAGCCTTCTCTTCTCCAGGCTGAATAGCCCCAACTCTTTCAGCCTCTCCTCATAAGGGAGGTGCTCCAGCCCTCAGATCATCCTCATGGCTCTCCTCAGGACATGCTCCAGCATGTCCATGTCCTTCTTATGCTGGGGACTCCAGAGCTGGATGCAGTACTCCAGGTGGGCTCTCACGAGAGTGGAGTAGAGGGGCAGAATCACCTCCTTTGACCCGCTGGCCACACTTCTTTTGATGCAGTCCAGGATACAGTTGGCCTTCTGGGCTGTGATCGCACACTGCTGGCTCATGTTGAGCTTATCGTCAATCAGCACCCCCAGGTCCTTCTCCTCAGGGTTGCTCTCCAGCCATTCCCCGCCGAGCCTGTATTTGTGGGTTGCTAAATAGAAGAAAAATTTACTAGGACTTTGAAAATCATATACTCTCCTCTCTTCATGATATTTCATTCCAGTAATCATATAGGTAAGTTCAAGCTCCTCTGAAAGATGGCTGAAACCAATTGCACTCTTTTGCTGTGCCTCTGATTTACTGCCATGCCTAGGACTTTCTTAGACTTTAATTTCCAGATATTAAGGTTTCTACCTATAAGAATTTCATATGTTTGGTAGAGACTCTGTAACGATTTATTCTGATAGATATATGTAGATCTGTGAAATCTGAGAAAATAAATTCAATTAACTTTTTAAATCTCCATTTCAAAAGTGATATATATCTCCTTTGTACCCTTTTTGAAACAGAAGGTAAAACCTGTGGGATGGAGAGGTGAATATTTTGAGATTAGTTTAAGGTGTTGAAAAAGGCTGATGGGGAAATAAAAAAAAAGATAAAAAAAGATGGGTTAGTATTTATTTAATACACAGCTTTTCTCACTGAAGTGGTTAATACACAGTATTTCTAAGTAACTGAGTTCAGCAGAAAGAGCTAATGAAATACCCATGGAGCATATGAGTGATCTTTGAAGTACTGTTTACTGATTTGTTTATGTCAGAATACTTCCACTGATACCAGTAGTCACTTCTGATATATATAATACCACTAACAGAAAAACCTGTATTTGTACATCAAAACAAGATTTAAGTGTATGAACAATTTCAGCACCTCACATTATTGGTTTTAGGCTTATAAAAATAAGATAATAGTTTAAATGTCAAAATACACTGACTTAATGCTAAATATTGTCTGTATTCTTAAGACTGAAAAGATTTAAATACCCTTCAGCTTCTCAGGACTGTTCATCTTATACGGCTCAGTCTTTTCCTTAGTGGGTATAAAATCCATGGTCATTAAATGTGCAGTAGTGATTTGTAACAGCTGAGGACTTGTTCACTTTATTTTTTGTTAATTTAGCTTTTTCTCTTTTCTCTGAAGTGACAGCAACAAACACATCAAAATAAAAATATTGTAATTGTTTCAGGAAGCCACTGGCCAAAATAAACAGTTGTCACTTCCAACATTTTTCTTTCTCTAAAACCTTACATATTTGGATTAATCAAAGCTCCACATAAAACTTCCTTTATATTATGAGGTGAGTAATTTGTGTTTTGAAATCTCTACTCTGCACTCTGAGGCCACAACTGGAATACTGTGTCCAGTTTGGGGCTCCCCTGTTCAAGAGGGACAGGGAACTGCTGGAGGGAGTCCAGCAAAGGGCAACTAAGATGATGAAGGGCTTGGAGCATCTGCCTTATGAGGAAAGGCTGAGAGAGCTGGGACTCTTTAGCCTGGAGAAGAGAAGGCTGAGGGGAGACCTTGTTATGGCGTACAAGTGTCTGAAGGGTGGGTTGAAGGAGGATAGAGCCAGGCTCTTTTCAATGGCTCCCAGTGACAGGACGAGGGGCAATGGGCACAAATTAGAATGTAGGAAGTCCCATTCAAATACACGGAAAAACTTCTTTACAGTGAGGGTGACAGAGCACTGGCACAGGCTGCCCAGGGAGGTGGTGGAGTCCCCTTCTCTGGAGATTTTCAAGCCCCGCCTGGAGTCCTGAGTAATGTGCTCTGGGCAATCCTGCTTTGGCAGGGGAGTTGGACTAGATGATCTCTAGAGGTCCCTTCCAACTCTGAAACTCCGTGATTACGTGATTCCGTGAAATTAAACTTCTGATTTGAAATTTTTAGCAAATGTAGTTAATATTTAAATTGGCAAAATCCAGGGTTCTTCACAGTTACTGTCAGCTAAATGTTCAGCATTCATATAGTATTATAAATGTAAGCCTTTTGTCGTCCAAAACATGATATGAACAAGCTCTTTTTTTCATTCTAATCACCTTTCTACACTTGATTGTAACATTAGTTCTGACCTTCAAGACATCAGGAAAACCACTTCTATACATCTTTTCTTGCAGACATTGGGCTGCCTAAAGCAAAGCATTACTCTCAAAGTAATAACAAGGAGGTACCTATGGGTGTTTACTGCAACAATCTAAGGAACATGAAAATATGCAATAGTAATATCACCAAAGCAAGTAAAGAAAAAAAAAACCCACAGTGATTTTGTAAGTATGAATGTTGTTTATTACGCTTTTGCTAAATGCAAAATAATCTGCTGCCTTTTAGCAAACATCTTACCTTAAAAAAAACTTTTTTCCTATTTTACAGTCAGTATTGTGCTAACAGTAACATAGGATCAGAATATACAACCTGTTACCTGGAGACTGTAAATGTATTAATATATTAATAATCACCTCTATGTTTTAAACAGCATTCACTCTGTTCTGGAGGGATATCTTCAGAAGGCAACAGTCTCTGTGTGAAGGTTATAATAGCAGTCATATCAGAAGAGCCTATTTCCTAGTTGGCCAGTGTTTTGTGGATTGGGAGCCTGAACGTAGATGTTAATGTCAACTGTTTTAACTTCTGAAAAACACTCCCACCTCTTTAAGTATCCACTGACTTCCTTTCCTCAGCCTCACCAGGTAGAATATGGTTATCTGTGGTTTGAAATGAAATTGGCTGAACGAGTTCAGACATTTTATTAAGCTCTTAGAAGTGCTTTTCTACTAATTTGTTCTATTTATAAAGAAAACCAAAACCATTTCTTGATATATCATGGAAAGAGGAGAGAAACTTCCTTTTGGTTAGTTTTCTTGTTCAGCCTACCTGGTAAATGTGTAAGAATTTGATGCCTAGAAATGGAACTAACAGTTTAGAGAAGCTTAAGTCATGATGTAGATGTTAAAAAAAGAAAAGACCTGAAATTCCACTTCTCCCCAGGGTTTGAAATTCCCTCCTCAGCCTGAGAGAGACAATAAAACTAATGTTAAGATCACCAAATCTTTCCCAGGCTTTGACAATGCAACTGGGTACAAAAATAGGTCTTGTTACTCTTTTGAAAGACACCCAATGAATGAAACAGTGCCTACCAATATCATAGGCTGCCTACTGTATTACATCTTCCATAGAACTGAATTGAATACTGACAGTTTTGTCCTTAATTATCAGATAGCATGGAATGTGAAAACAAATAGAGAATATTGTTCCACTGACCCCTAAAAAGCTACAGAAAAAGTGAAAAATACCATTAAAAAATTTTAATACCCTAAGTATCAATAACTTTTTGTCATTGGAACACAACCTTTAACATTTATTTATCAATAATTAATAAGTGTTATTTCAGGAAATAGTACAAATATAGTCCATTCATTGCCATCCATCTATTCGTTTGGTTTTACCAAAAATGTATCGGTGTGTTGTGTAGATATGGTGGGGAGGGGAGAGGGAGAGTTCAATGTTCCTTCTGATGTTGATGCTTAGTAATTAAAGAAATCTGAGTGAATACTCAAGTACCCGTAGGGATGCAAGCAAATGACTGAACATTAGTTTAGGCAGAGGCTTGAGTATGTAATTTATTTATGAACTAATGCATTAATTCATGAGAATCTGGAGGTGGTTAGGGGATTAGGGCTTCTTACTCTATAATCTTTCCTTGGGAAATGTATAGTTTAGTAGTCTTAGCGAGCTGGTGATTAAAACACTCTGTCTGAAACCAGATTGGTTTGCTTTCTTTACTTAAATGTACCTCTGAGCCAAATGTGAGGTACTGACATCAGTCTGTCATAATAGATCTGTTTGTGAGGATTTGGACAAGCCTTTGAAAATGTTCTAGACTAGAATTTACCCCCAGTAAACTCTTTTTTCTTTTTTTCAAAGAGAGGCCTGTCAATTATCAAATAATCATTTGAATAAAAATAGAAAATGTAAACAGGTGACAAGTCCTGAAATCTGTGAAAGTATAACTAGATGAAGAACAGCAAAAAGAAAGAAAAAGGGTTGGTTTTATTTTTGTAAATATGCAGCCAAAATAGATTTTTAGAAGGCTTTTTTTTTTTTTTTTTAATATGAGATTAATGTACAATACCTTTTTAGCTTTGGTTACTTGGCTTTGTCCTTTAAATAAACAACAAACCAAGAGACAATAGACTGCAGTTCTATAAAGGTAGGGTAGAAAGGCTAAAGCATCATTCATGCTGCCTCCCAGGTTATTTTATATTTCTTTAATTTAATTTAAAGAAAAAGTATATTTAAGTACCAACTCACAAGACAAAGGAAACTGGATTATTGTCTCTGCTCAGGGAAGGAGGAAGAATCCTCCCCTTCACCCTGAAGTGCCCCTAAGTAACAAGTATGATGCCCTAGGGCTGAGGAATGAAGAGAGTAACAGGAAAGACCCAGGCAAGGTCAACCATGCAAAATTGGTCCAACCACCCACCCTCATTAGAACCAGTGACACCAGAAAAGTATGTAGGAGGTTAGTAATTGAAGGTTCCTTGCTAAGAGGCACCGAAGTGCCCATTTGTTGCCCAGACAGTGTCTCCAGAGACGTTTGCTGCCTGCTGAGAGCTCACATATGTGATGTCACAGAGACGCTGCTGAGCCTGGTAAAGCCTGCACATTATCGCTCGTTCCTGCTGTCTCAAGTAGCATCAAATGATGCTGCAATGAGGTGACTCAGAAATATCAAGAGAGACTTTATGTCCCTCAGAATGTCTTGTTTATCAGAATAAGACACACATGGGATTTGCTCCCCACTGCTGGGAGCAGCCTGAAGATTGTCAAGATAGATTATAAAGCCCTGAGAGCAGCAGTCAGACTCAGGAGCACAGGTAGTTTTTTCATCAGTCCTCCTGGTCAAAGGCAGGGAGGTTGACAGGGCCAGGTGAATCTGGAAAATCAATAGCTGGCTACAGGACTGGTCCCACAGACAGGGGTTTGATTCTTAGATTGTGCAACTCACTTTGAGAAGCCTTGTCTACTGGGGCCGCATAGGGTCCACCAACAAAAAAAAGGGAAGAAAGTCTTTGGTTAGAGGCTCTCCAACCTTGTGAAGAGGGTTTTAAACTAGAGTTGCTGGGGGAGGAGAACTAAAATCCATGCCACTCCTACCAATACGATGCTGATACCAGTAGTAGAGGCCCACAACTTGGAGATGGGTTGCAGGTCAGCAGGAGGCCTCCTGGAATGCAGCATAAAGGAGAAAGAGCCACTCCAGCCAAGGAGCTAGATTCATCAGAAACCCAACTTAAATGCCTCTATGCAAATGCACATAGCATGGGTAACAAACAAGAGGAGTTAGAGATATGTGCATGCCTGCCAGGCTATGATCTAAATGGTATCACAGAGACATGGTGGGATGGCTCCTATGATTGGAGTGTTGAAATGGACAGATACAGGCTCTTCAGGAAGGACAGGCAGGAGAGACGAGGAGGGGGTGCCACCCTTTATGTCAAGGACCAGCTGGAGTGGGGAAGACCAGCTCTGCTTGGGGATGGATGAGGAGCCAAACAAGTTTATGGGTCAAGATTAAAGGAAGGACAAGGACAGGTGATGTTACAGTGTGGGTCTGCTACAGGCCACCTGACCAGGAAGACCGAGTTGACGAGGCCTTTTATAGACAGATAGGAGCAGTTTCACATTCACAAGCTCTGGTCCTCATGGGGTAGTTCAACCACCCTGATATCTGTTGGAAGGACAACACAGCCGGGCATAAGCAATCCAGGTGGTTCCTGGAATGCATCAAGGATAACTTCCTTCTCCAAGTGACAGAAGCAGCAACAAGTAGAGATGTCATGCTGAAACTTGTTCTCACCAACAAGGAGGGGCTTGTGGGGAATGTCATGCTCAAGGGCAGCCATGGTTGTAGTGACCATGAGATGGTGGAGTTTGAGATCCTTAGCGTGGTGAGGAGGGTGTACAGTAAGTTTGCTACCCTGGACTTCAGGAGACCAGATTTTAGCCTCTTCAGGGATCTGCTACCTGGAGTACAGTGGGATAAAGCCCTGGAAGGAAGAGAGGCCAAAGAAAGCTGGCTAATATTCAAGGACCACCTCTGCCTAGCTCAGGAGTGATGCATACCAACCTATGCAACCAAGGAGGAAGTCAGGCAAAAACACTAGGAGCCCTGAGTGGATGAACAAGGAGCTCCTGTACAATCTCAAGCAGAAAAAGGAAGCCTACGGAGGGTGGAAACAAGGATGGGTAGCCTGGGAGGTATACAGAGAAAATTTCTGAGCAGCCAGAGATCAGATTAGGAAAGCTAAAGACCAGATATAGGTAAATCTGGTCAAGGGCATCAGGGGCAACAAGAAAGCCTTCTATAGGTATATCAGTGAAAAAAGGAAGACTAGGGAAAATGTGGGCCTACTCAGGAAGGAAATGGGAGACCTGGTCACCCAGGACATGGAGAAGGCTGAGATACTCAAAGACTTCCTTGCCTCAGTCTTCACTAGGAAGGGCCCTATCCACACCGCCTAAGTCTCAGAAGGCAAAGGCAGGGACTGGAAGAATGAGGTATCACCCGCTGTTAAGTGAAGATGAGGTTCAAGACAAGCTAAGGAACCTGAAGGTGCATAAGTCCATGGGACCTGATGAGATTCACCTGCAGGTCCTGAGGAAACTGCCAGATGAAGTTGTCAAGCCACTGTCCATCATATTTGAGAAGTTGTGGCAGTCTGATGAGGTTCCTGCCAACTGGAAAAGGGGAAACATAACACCTACTTTCAAAAAGGGAAAAAAGGAAGATCCAGGGAACTGCAGGTCAGTCAGTCTCCCCTCTGTGCCTGGAAAATAATGGAGCAGATTCTCCTGGAAACGCTGCTAAAACACGGAAAATAAGGACATGATTGGTAGCAGCCAACATGGCTTCACCAAGGGCAAGTCATGCCTGACAAATTTGGTGGTGTTCTATGAGATGGTTACAGTAGTGGACAAGGGAAGAGCAAGTAACATCATCTACCTGGACTTGTGCGAAGCGTTTGACACCAGCCCACATGATATCCTGGTCTCCAAATTGGAGACACATGAATTCGATAGATGGACCACTCAGTGGATAAGGAACTGGCTAGATGGTTCTACTCAAAGAGTTGTGGTCAACGGCTCTATGTCCAAGTGGAGACCAGTTATGAGTGGTGTTGCTCAGGGGTCAGTACTGGGACCGGTGCTGTTCAACAAGGCCAACTACAAGGTCCTGCACCTGGGTCATGGCAATCCCAAGCAGAAATAAAGGCTCGGTGGAGAATGGATTGAGAGCAGCCCTAAGGAGAAGGACCTGGGGGTGCTGGTTGATGAGAAGCTCAACATGAGCCATCAATGCGCAATTACAGCCCAGAAAGCCAACCATGTCCTAGGCTGCATAGATGATTCTTCCCCTCTGCTCTGGTGAGACTCCACCTGGAGTACTGTGTCCAGCTGTGGAGCCCCCAACATAGGAAAGACATGGACCTGTTGGAGCAGATCCAGAGGGGGAGCAACATATATAATCTACCTGGACTTGTGCAAAGCATTTGACACTGTTCCACATGACATCTTTGTCTCTAAATTAGGGAGACATGGATTTTACTGATGGACAAGTCGATGGATAAGGAATTGGCTGGATGGCCACACTCAAAGAGTTGCAGTCAATGGCCCCATGTCCAAGTGGCGAGCAGTGGCAAGTGGTGTTCCTCAGGGGTCAATACTGGGACTGGTGCTGTTTAACATCTTTGTTAAACATGGATGTTGGGACAGAGTGCACTCAGCAAGTTTGCTGACAACACCAAGCTGTGTGGATCGGTCAACACGCTGGAGAGAAGGAATGTCATCCAGAGGGACCTGGACAGGCTTGAGAGGTGTGCCCATGCAAACCTCATGAAGTTCAACAAGGCCAAGTACAAGGTCCTGCACGTGGGCTGTGGCAATCCCAAGCACAAAGAGAGACTGGGTGTAGAACGGACTAAGAGCAGAGAAGTTGTTGCCCAGAGAAGTCATGGAGGCCCCATCCCTGGAAGTGTTCAAGGCCAGGTTGGATGCCAGGTTGGATGGGGCTTTGAGCAACCTGGTCTGGTGGAAGGCGTCCCTGCCCATGGCAGGGGGGTTGGAACTAGATGATCTTTAAGGTCCCTTCCAACCTAAACCATTCTATGATTGATTTACAGCATCAGTCTCATGGTGATTAGTGGTGATTACCTTGTTTCACCAACCCTTTATTTATGTCACTATCAAATCCGTTGAAATCAGTGCTCTCCTTGTGACAAAGTAACAATTTAGGGAGATGTGAATAAATTTTACAATAACACCCCCAGTTTATTACTGAAGCTGGAAGAGAATAGTTGGCAAGACTCATTTATTCATGTTTAACACTTGGATAAAAGATATTTCAAACTTCTTTTCTGAAAAATGAAGAGAGTTATACCACAGGATGGTGGATAACCTGACAGTAATGGTGGCATCTCTATAGGATTCAGAATGAAATACCTCTTCTGCCTAAACTAGACTAGGGATTCGAATTCAAGTCTTTTCAACTGTCATGATTGACCTCATCACTTACCTATTATTATGTGGTTACTACATTATAATAAGAGATTCCTACACTGAAAAACTTTGTTTACCAGCTGTAGTTTAATTAAAAAGGTATACGTTTCACTGAATCCATATTTGACAAGGAAAACAAGAATTTGAATAAAAGATTCCCAATCACCAGTTAATAAATAATGTTACATATTTTTAGCACGTTGTACTGTTTGAGAGGTAAGCTTTGCATATGACCTCTATTTAGAGTTAGTGAAATATGTGGGGTTTGTTCATCACTTCCTCCAAAAAAGTAATAACCTAAGATGCAAAGGACACTTCAATTTACAGAAAATTTCTCAATGATAAATCTACGTACCATTAAAGTCCGTAGATGTCTCAGCTCTGTCATTCCAGCACTTTTCCCACTTATAAGTAGTAAAATACTAGCTTTTTTTTTTTTTCTCTGCAATGTGTTTTCTCAGATATTAACCATCAGAGACTATGTTCAGGACACTTCCCAACTGCTTCAGTCTGGAATCATCATTAGACATATATCCTAGTGTTGATGCCTAGCAATAGGGATATTGTCACTGACACATGTGTTGCAAGCATTTAATTATAATTAAATAAGCACCAGACCAAGCTACATTCAGCTGCATTATAATGTGATTAAAGGCTTGCTCTAAGAAATAGTCAGGATCTGCTCTGGTAGTTTTACTTTCTAATCCTCTAAGAAAGGATTAACGTTAAAAAAATAGTCTCATTATTTCTTTGCTCCTTCATTTCAAGGTGCAAATAATATTTGAAGATTAGAAAGCTTACTTTGTCTTCTGCCATTGATGTTGCACAAACTAATGCAGTCTTTTCACATAATAATTTTACAATTATAATGCATTTTATATATAGTCATATTTAGGTCTGTCTTGGTGTCTGATCCGTACAATAAAATTGATTGAATCTTCCACTGCTGTCCCTTTTTTTAGCCTAATCTGTTTTCATTATCTTAAACAGATCATTTCAAATCCTTTTCATGCACATTCATATGCACTCCATGGAAGTTTTATTGTCATTAATAAAAAAGATAACTAATTTGCCTTAAAAAAGAAAGAAAGATATTATCAGAAATATTTACTGGGAATAAGAAAAAATTCACACAAGGAGATTTCAAGTTTAAAAATGAGTTTGGGTGTAAAAATTATTTAACTGAGAATCTGTATTGCTAAGGTAGAAGTTTAAAACTTCTGTCTAAAATTCACAGGATAGAATGGCATTTCCAAGAGATGTTACTTCAAAGACTGTCCCTTGTTCTAACAGAAACAAGAAATGAAACTTTGGACTTACTCTTGAGCATCTGTGATGATGGAAACGTATGCAGTATTCCTTCAGATAAGCAGGAGGGGTTTAACATTTACAAATTCATAGACTTTATTCCGTAGGCACTAGCCTAAGTAAAAATAGCAAGATGAGAACTTACCTTGGAAAAGGAATTTTTTTCTGTCATATTCACTGTAGAGCTGGGCTCAGTGCCCAAAGTTGTTGATGAAGGTACAAGGGGTTTTGTATTTAAAAGGTTTGTGGAGATGAATTTTATGTTTCTGTCATCACCCTTTAATACCATTTTTTAAAATATTGGTCTTATATTTGCAAACTCTTTATATACATGTTATTTTCAAATAGCATTTAATATACCCTTGAGTAACAAAATATTCATATTTAGTACAAATTCTAAGTGCTTTTGGAGAATCCTTATGGGAAACAGACTGACTTAAAATGTACTTTAATTTGAAACTATGATTTCTATACAGGGCTATTCTGGAAGCATCATGTGAAGTAAAGCTTCAGAACAGGACTAGCTTTCTGCATATGATTAGAGAGACCAAAATTATCTTTCCCTTGGCACATCTGCAAAAGACAGCACTTAAAAAATAAACTCTCTCTGCAGGCTATTGAAATTAAGCACAGTGATCTCATACAAAGCACAGTGCAGCTGGTACCATGGGATGAAGACAGTTGAATCTTTTCTAATGCAAAAATGAAGTCAGACCAAGCTTGCCTCCTTTCTTTCACAAAATATAATTATGTAAACTACAAAGCTCCATTATAGACAATGTTTATAATTCACAACTGTTTTTCCCTTAATTTAAAATAAAGCCTGTTAACGGTTGATGTCAAGCCAACATATTTCCTACAGATGCCACAAACAATGAACAATCAAAAATCTGTTTCTGTTGTTTCTGTCATAATTATTTCAAATTGTGGGAACCAGTAATAAAAATCAACGTAATGAACAAACACCATTGCATGTTGATAAACATCATAGTCTTTCAATTTCAAGACAAAAAATATGGCATACTAACTAGGAGAGAAATTAATTTCTTTCTCCACAATGATACACAGAATTTGATTTTATGGATTTTCAAGTTTAGATCATTTTATGGTATAGAATGCTTTCCAGTTCTGTTGATTTATCTAACGTGTCTAAGGAGTTTGTGAATCTCTGCATTATGTTTAAACAATGTTACATATAATTAGAAAACAAACAGTGTTGCAATAATTCAAATGATTAATTGCTGTATTCTGCAAAATGATGGGAAAATGCTTCTTTCTGTTATTCTGTGGCTTTTAAAATTTGCAGGCGTGTAAACTGTGATTCTGCATTAGATTCTACTAAGGCAGTCTCTTGCATAAATTAAGCTTTCATCAATCTCTTTGTATTATTGCATGAGCTTGGAGGTCTCTACTACTGTGTCTGATAATAAAGATAAAGCTAATTTATTAAAGCCAGAAGGAATAAAAGGATACCTAAAAGTCAGGAAGAAAACGTAAATTTCCTGTTTTAAGAGAGTTTCCTCCTGCTTAGATAAGGCTGAAACAGATGACTCATGTGGAATCTGCTTTTTAATTTCTCATACACCATTGTCAAAAGGAAAGAAATGAACATTAAAATGATGTAAGAATTTGAATGATTCATTTAGTCTTTGAGATGCTACTGGAGCATAACAAGTCTCTAACTGTTACCTTTATGGGGTTAGAGGGGACAGAAATTTTCCTTTTTTCCTACGCAGAGTGCTTTGGATAAAAAAAAAAATAAAATGGAAGTCTGACACACTACTGTTGATGAAAAATACTGAACTTTCTTCTATGTCTACAGGGCCCATGAAATGTGCTGTCAGTTATAGTACTGATCATGCAGCATCCTTCTTAACACCAATGTAATACTGGAAAGAAGGGGAAAGAAGGTATTTTTTCAGTGACCCAAGACTCTGTAAGCCGCAGTGGTTTTGAGTTTGGATATATTGTGGGATAACCCTGGTAGGCAGCCAAGCACCACACAGCTGCTCTCTGACACACACCCCAGTGGGATGGGGAAGAGAATCAGAAGGCTAAAAGTGAGGAAACTCACAGGTTGAGATAAAGATAGTTTAATAGATAAAGCAAAGGCTGTGTGTGCAAGCAAAACAAAATAAGGAATTCATTCACTGCTTCCCATTGGCAGGCAGGTATTCGGCCTTTTCCAGGAAAGCAGGGCTCCATCTTGTGTAAGGGTTACTTGAGAAGACAAATGCCATCACTCCAAACATCACTCCCTTCCTCCTTCTTTCCCCGAGTTTTATTGCTGAACACGATGTCCTGTGGTATGGGATATCCCTTTGGTCAGTTTGGATCAGCTGTCCCAGCTTCTTGCGCAGCCCCAGCCTACTCGCTGGCAGGGCAGTGTGAGAAACTAAGGTGGCCTTAACACTGTGCGTAAGGCGGCCCTAAGCGCTGCTCAGCAATAGCCAAACCATTGGTGTGTTAACAACACTCTTTTCAGCACAAACCACATAGCACCATACAAGCTGCTATGACGATAATTAACTCCATCCCAGTCAAAACCAGTACAGGGGTTTGGTGTTTTTTTTTTCTGTTGTTGTTGGGGTTTCAGGGAGGGTTGTTATTTTGTTCTTTCGCCTGGACGCCTTGTACTCTTTAGACTTGTGCTAGCTTAAGGCTATAACTTTTGGCGACTACTCAGTATCTGCTCAGCTACATCCCTTTGAAAAACTTCAGTTCTATTATTTCTGTTGCCATTTTGCTTTCACAACTGACAGTCCCCTTTTTCTACACCTTACTAAGCAACTAACTACGCAGACAAGTGAAATGCAAAGCAATCATGGAACAGTCAATGCAACTTCAGACCCCTATAATGATTCTACTACTACAGTGAGAAAGTGCAGAAAACCATTTATGGAATTAATTTTGGGCTCCAGTTTCCATGAGAGACCTGCAGGATGCCTGTTGGGCAACTTCTGTACCATTCTGATCCTAAATCTGAAATTGATTTCCTATGCAATCATTAAAAAATCATAAGAAACTGTGCAAAACTATGTCTATCCTTTGCCCCCCAGATAAAATCAGTTATTTCTACATTATGTTTAGCAGATATTTGAATAATGCATTTAAAAACCTTTTTATAAATTTGTTTCACCAATGGACTGTTTCTACCTTCAGAAACGTTTCTGCTGTTTCCTTGGCTGAAATTTATAATTTTTATTTCTTCTTATGTCTTTAGCGTACAAAATTTTCTTTTGCTGTCTTTCTAAAATCTTCTGGGTTTTGAATTAAACGACTGAAGGTCATTCAAACTTTTCTCCTAGAAAACATGACAAATTCTAGGCCTCCAATCTGAACTCTCAGTGTCCCATCTTTCTTCGACTCAAAACAGGGCACAGTAGCCAAGCTAAACAGTTATTAAAACTATGGAGAAAAAAAAATATTTCTTCACGATTTCTTTTTCTTTATTTTCCTGCAAGAATTAAATCCAGAATGAATACTAATTCTTTGATTAGACTTTTAAGATTTAATTTATACTGTTAGGGGGTGACAAATCCAGCAGCCTTGCAGCAGCAAGGCTGCTGCAGGTCTATGCCCCAAGGTTCAACCAGTAGTGAGGCTGAGCATGTAGTCCCTATAAACACACACATACAGGAATACAACACATGTACAGATATAGCCGGTGCTCATGCAGAGCACTCACATGAACACAAACAACAGTGATGGCCTCATCCTGTTCACCTCTCTGGCTGAGAAGGATGGAGGTCTGTTAGTGGAAATATATGTATATATGTACAATGTGGATCCCTCCACCAGCTGGGCTCCAACACCCAGTCTGCCCAGTACGTGCCCTTGGATCCCAGTCTCCCCAACTGGTGGCACCTGCATATCCAAGGTCCCCAGGCTGCAGCCCCACTCCCGTTGCTGGTATCGAGACTCCTTTACTCACTCACACCCCCACATGCACCTACACGCAGAGGTGACTGGCAGTTGGCCAGGTCTCCCCTGATCCCCAGTAGCTAGCCCCCCTCCTTGATACACACACTGGCATGCAGAATAGGGAGTCCCTCGAGCAGAAAAATACCTAGAAATGTAATGTAGTAAGAAGTTATGCAGATGACTAGTTCAAAATTATTTTTTTGTTAAAATTTGAGTTAGTTGACTGCTACCATTACATTTTCAGAAAAAATGTTATGTTCTCAACAACAAAAATGAGGTTTTGATCTTATGAAAGATGTGTAGTACAAGAGATTTACAATTCTATCTATCAAACACAAATTTATGATCTATTTTCAATTTGTTTCAAACCTCAGTTTGGAGATGCCCAAACATCACATGGCTTTGCCTTTTTTCACTTCAAGTTTGTTTTTTTAAACTTCTTGGAATTTCTTTTCTGTGCTTTATCAGCACTGACTGTACAGATGGGTATTGAGTCTTCCGAATTCTATATAAATGAGTGTATGATCATGTTCTTTTGAAGCACACTCACTGGGGAGGAACATATTTTATGCAATAATGAACCGGGTAAGCAACTTTCACTGGAACCAAGAGATCAGCATGAAGTTAATACATTTTCATAACACATTTCTAAGAAATACCTCTCACTGCCAAAATATAGCTTATAGGGAAGTGATGAATACCTCTCCTCCTTGATGTGGAACAAAGTACGCCTATAAGAAAGTAAACAGAGTGACCTTAGTGGTTATATCTTTTCTGAGGAGAAGCGTCCTATTCTCTGTGGGGATTATTTCAGTACTTTACATCAAAAATCAATGGCAGATGTTTGTCTGGCATTTTTTTAAAAATATCTCATATGGGGAATTCGCCAGCCTGCCTAGATAGCTAAACATTCCTTATAGTTGGAATTGCTAACATGAACTTCTTTTTTTGCAAATTAAACAATTTTTTCATGTTCTACCCACAGAGTGGACATGAAGAATGATTGATCACCATCTCCTTTATAACAACTGTTTGTTTTCAAAATCTGTTCACTCTGCTCTTTCTTTCCCCAAGTCAAAAGGTAAAGTCTCCTTCTTTAGCCCAAAGGTAAAGTCTCCTTCTTTACCTTTTCATTATGCATCATATTTTCTAACTTTTTTCCCAGTCATTTTACTCTCTAATTTCTTCATCTTTTGAAAAAGTTTTATGTTGGAGAACAACCTCAACAATACGGAGCATAACAGTGTATTTAGCTCCTGTATCTCATATCTGATGCTTCTATTGACACATTATAAAATGTGACTTGCCTTTTTATAAAAACATCTCCATTTATGATCCCCTATATTTCATATGTCTTGTTATGTTTTTTAATTTTAATTGAAAATGATCAAAACTTTGGAGTAATTTCACCTGGGCCACATTTGGAGACAATGTTAAAAGCCTCCTTAAAGTAAAAAGACCCATATTTATTGCTCCCTCCTTACCTAGTAGGTCTTTCATTGTATTGGAAGGATTTTGGCTTAACATAGTTTGTTTCTGTTAATGTTATGTTAAAATGTATGGATATTAAATATTTATTTTAAATTGTAAATAATTTCATTACACATCCCTGATATCTTTACACACAATTTCATTAAAAAGAAATGCATCAAATTTGGATCTAGATTGGCAGGAAGAGCTATTTTCAGAAATAGAACAGTTTAGATAGATGTGTCTCTATTTATACTTATTTCTCTACTTAAATACACTTTGCAGAATATCTTAATAAATGTCAACTCTTCTCAAGGGCATTGTTCTTGCCAGGAGTAAAATAAGTTGTACGATTTGTTCTGATATGTACATGATGTTCTCCATTGATTATATTAGAGTAGCCATTAGGAAAAATAAAATAAAATAAAATAAAAAGCAGAGCATGCTCACAAAGTAATTAGTAAAGTAATTAGAAAAGTAATTATAGATTTCCTCAAGATCATTGTTCCTTTATCCATAAACTTTGAAATTAGGCTGATGTTAGACATGTAGATAGAAGCTGGCTGTCTAATTTATCGATAAAATGTATAATGGATACAAGTAAACAGAAGTATATATTCATATAAATTTGTTTGACAATTTACTGGAAATTTTGCATCGTTATCTACCATATTATGAAGTTGGTAGATAATTCAACAGAATTCAGTACCAAGTAGGCAAGAAACCTCTCTGTTTTCTAGATCTCCTCCATTCTCTGAACAAACATGTCCATGACTCCATGGACATGTACTACTACCATGACAGGTAGATTCACGTAATATTTTCTTAAAGAACTGAAACAATAGGTTCAGAATGTTTAACACTTCACTGTTGTACTCTGAGCTCTAACTTCCCTCAATTTCTCTAACCCTTGTTCTAAAATCTTCATTCTTTATTTTATTCCAGACAGACATTTCAATTTACTTTTAATTTTTTTTAAATTATTAGTAGTATTTTTTTTCCCCATCTGTTTCCCCTGTGAGCATCAACTTCATTTTAATCCTCTCTATCAGAAAGTCTCTGTCTGACATCTCTGCAAATCAGAGCTGCTCTCCATGTTGTTGTCTTACATCTTGTATCTCATTTTCAAAAATACAGAGACTAAAAAGCAGATAGGCTAAGTCTTAGCAGACATTTCATCGCCCTGATATGACATTACAAAGCATTAAGAGTTACATCCTATTTTCTCACTTGATCCTTGTTTGATTTTACATATCAAAGATCTTTGATATTTTATTTTTAATTTGTCTTCCTTTCTTATATTCTTTGGTGAGACTGTCATATTGCAATATTAGCATTTATACTGTCACCTGTGACAATTACTAATATAATTACATGATGTGCAGGTAGAAGGCAGACATGCTCACTCAGCCTGACCTAGAATATATTTTGACATGTCTTCCAGGCAGAAGATTTTTGTCAGTTTTGCAGACAAGGATGGTTTTATATTGAATTGTCTCTATTACAGTTCAGTGAACAAAGAGTCAAGATAAAAAGTAGCATTAGCGGACCACTATGTCAATAAGCTACAAGGCTCCTGGACCAAACCGTCTGGCCAACTGGGAACTGCAAAATAGAGCACAACTCTTCCATCGTCACTTGTGTACTGTACATTAGTGGTATTTAGGAAAAGTATTAGGAAGTAATATGAGCAAATTGTAAAATATCCTGGCTATAGTCTCTTCTTGACTTTTCATGAGATATTAGGCTGACTTTTGCCTTCTATTTTGCAGAGGTTTGGAGGGGTCTTATTGTTGCATCACAGATACTCAGGGCTTGACATCATAGCTTTTTTTATACTGTTGCAGACAAGGAAGCTAAAATGAAGTAGCAATGCTTCAGCTCAAACAGGGCATGGGATTTTCTGAGTTTCTCATCCATTTTCCAAATAGAAGTAGTGATGATTTGGCAGCTGAAATGCATTAGTACAGTGTGTTTATTTTGAACTTCCTAGGCAAGCATTATAAAGTTTATTATAGTTTATATTTGTGCCAATCTACTAACTATAGATAGAGTAGAAAAAATCCATGCTAATTAATGGGAAAGAAGGGTGTTATGCTTCATTTGCATTTCAGGTTTCTCTAGATATCTCAGGACATTTAACTTATAATGCATTACCTTGCCTGGTTTTGACAGATTTTATTCAAGGCACAACTTTCAAAGTGCAACTGATGGTAATTAATAATTGTCTGTCCTGCTAAGAAATCTTTGTTAATTTGTATTTGAGTTAGTTTTTTCCCCCAACTATAGGTTTAAATTGGTGTTATTAATGTTGCTATGTGAAGATTAAAGCTAAAATAAAATGGTCACCTCACCAGCAAGCTCATAAGAATAGCTGCTTGAAAAGTAAGCTGTGTTTGAGATAACTTTTTGTATTTATTATATCACAAAAAATATGGCTGAAAAATATCTTATGTCTGGAGACTAGAAGACAGTATGAAAAATAACATTTTAAATGACTTGAAATGATAGTGAAAATGAGTTCTTAGGAAATCAAATATGACCAGAAAACATATCTTTGAAGAGCAGGAGATTTTCCCATAGCTGCTAAATCAAGAATTATGTTATATCTGTTGTGTCCACCCCCCGCCCCCAATTATCAGGAAAGTAAGAATGATGATGAACTGCTCACTATCAATATACTTTAAATCACATTTCATAACATACATAAATCAAAACTTAAAAGTTTAAACTGCAATATTAAGGCTATAATATTTATACTATATGCTTATGTGTACAGAAAAATGTACTAACTACATTTTCTCATTTCTTTTGGATGTGCAGGAATATGATATCTATGAATTAATTCTCTAAGACTATTGTAATGCACTGTGACCGGTGATTGTTACAACCCCAGTGAAAACGACATCCAGATTCTGAAAGATATAAAGATATTATTTATTGGATTTAACACTAGAAGGAAAGAGTGGAATAGTATAGATAAACTTATATTGCTTCAGATGCTGGGAACCCTGAGTTGGGCAGCATGACGTGGCAAGACATCTCTGACCAGGGCAAATCATGCTGCTCAGTTCCAGGTTCACCAGCATTTTGGTCCTTAGAGCTCTTATAGTAGTAGAAAACAATCCTATTAATCATATCTACTGTCAAGCAAAAGAATGTTCACGTGAGAAAATGCTGCTTTGCTTTGAGATAAAAATAGATACACAAGTGGTACCCAGTGGGAACAGCTTCAGGCTCCTCCATCAGAATTTGCTGGCTGAGCTTACCTCGCAGCCAAGAGCTGCAGGTCTGATGGCAAAGCTATAAATATGTACAGTACGGTGCCTATTCAAGTTCATCATTACATGGATCAGTAACTCCTCACGTACAATGATCTGATTAGGATCACTATGACTGTATTGGGAAAGAAACATTTTAAAAGACCTAATGAAACTTACGGTTCCTCCATAGAATTTCCCCCCCAAAACTCCATTGTGTGTGAAAACACAATTGTTTTTCCAAAAGTCTCTCTCTTCTATACTTTCTTTTGTTCTGTATGATGTATTAGTCACTTTCATTTCTTAATTTCTTTCTTTATACCTATGGACTATTTCACCTATGGCTCATATGATAATAGCAAATGATAGTTTGACTTCTTAGCAATCAAAGTAAGATATGAAGGTAATTGGAGTTTTTTATCTTTTCTTTCTTTTCTTGTGTTTACTTCTATTATTGTTAACCTTTAAGCTGTCATAAGTTTGTTTTAATGTTTGCTAGATGGAAGTAATCACAGTATCAGGGACTCTTTGCTTAGCTTATAGCACAATTACTGTAAAGCAGCTAACATGAAGTGTGTAATTAAGCTAAAGGTGTATTGAAAAACTCATAAAAAATAAAACCCTCTGTCAAAGATTCTGAAATACAAGTTCCAGAATTTTCGTTTGCATAATAGCTCCAACCAGTAACTGTGAGATGGGTTTAGCACAATTTGTTTTAGAAATACTAGAGGTGTTACTGTAGGGGAAAACAAGATTCCAGGGGATAGGAAAAAAAGATTCTAAAAATTGTAGGGTGAAGATGCAGTAAAATCCCATGGCAACCTCAGTATTTCCAGAAATTAGACTTGCACTGAATTTTAGAGCCATGAAATAAAAGGCTAGGTTCTGCATACAGTGAATGAAATAGGATACGTGCTTCAGAAAGGGTGCAGAGCAATTAATTCACTGACAAGCAAATCAGAAAGGTTTCTTGAAACAGTCAATGGAAAACACTGAGCGCTTCTTTGATTCAGGTCCATTATCTGGGTCCATTAGTCAAGTCCATTAGTCAGGTCCAGCATACAGATCTTGATTCAGGTAAAGTATTCCCATATAGAAACATGTACGTGTCTGTCTTTCAAAAGCTGAGCAGTGATTATTTGCTAAAAACAGAAATGTGAAGTTGGACTTAACTGTTGTGCTATTATGCTCGACTGCTAATTTAAATATATGTATTACTTAATATTTAAACAAATATAATTTAAAGTGTTTACTTTGTAAGCAACAGACAATATTAATTATCCACTTTTGTCTTGTCAACTTTATTATTCTGACAAAGTTTCTTCATGTGAAAGGATGTCTTCCTCTGATGTTTTTGTTATTGTATGAGATGGAGTAACCAAGGACTAGAAAAGGAACGTGCAGAAGTGTGAGACCATAGTCTAACAGTAAGAGGGGATGGCTTGTAGTTCTTTTACTAAGAGATTTCTATATGTTTACACTGAAACAACCATTGGTACATTCCTATAACTAAACTACATCACATCTGCTTTCTTCTTACATACTTCACTAGTAAGCATTAAGCATGGAAAGCAGTAAATGCTCTTCTGTGGACATAGTTAAGCCTACACGGAGGGGCTTGCTGGTATATAAGTGTCGCAGAGGGTTTCTGCCGTTTCTTTTGTCTTTGTTGTTGTTGTTGTAGTGCAGACTGATATAGCTGTGGCAGCAGAACTTTGCAATATAAACCAAGCCTCGGGCTCTCAGTCTGCAGCTGACCCAGTATAATGTTGCTTTGCAGTCATTTAACATTTGGAAAACTTTCTTCAGAATTCCAAGGTCTTGAAACTTTGTAGTTGCTCTACAGGTGTGTTGTGGCTTAAGCCAAAATCCACTACTGGGGACCTGAGGTGCCCCAAATGGGACCAACAGATGCTCCCCTCTACCCCTCTTCAAAGAGAGAGACAGAGGAGGAAAAAGAGACTTATGAGTTTAGAAGGAACTAAACTACTTTAATGAAATATTAATAATAAAATAAAAAGAAATAATGAACAACAGACAAAATTGTATCAAGCTCCCAAGATGACAATCACGTCACCGGCTGGCACTGGGCAGTCCCAGGCTGGACTCAGTGATGGACAGGAACTGGATTCTGGATCTCGATTCAGGATTGGGACCAAAAGCAGACAGAGTCCTCCTCAGACATCAGCCATTGAAGGAAGAGCGCTGACCCTTTGATCCCTCAGCTTTTATGCTGAGCATGAGGCAGATGGGATGGAATACCCTGCTGGCCAGTTTGGGGTCACCTGTCCTGTCCGCTCCTCCCCGCAGGTGGGACCCCACTATGCTTTTCCAATTCCGACCCTCCAACGGGGCAAATAACAAAGTTGGTTGGCCTCGGGGGTTATGGCAATAAGTGTAAGCAGGAGCCTCTCTGCATCCCATGCCTGGGCATCAGCTATAAACATTGGTCTTATCACTCTGAAAGAGTGAACACTGTCAGCATAATATGCAGTTAATTTCAGTAGTTAGAAGAGGCCCAGCTAAGAAGTGAAGTTACTGAACAAATTGGTTCTGTTTTACCTCAAACCAGGACATTGTGTGACTGTGGTATTACACACTTTAGGCATAGCATAGGGCTACTTTTAACTTCCCTTCTAAATTCAGCACTTTCAGTATATCACAACACACTTCCTTTCATACATGCAATAAAAGGTTCAAACGAGCACTGAGATATTTCACTTTTACAGTCTAACGGTATCTTCCAACCCTAGAGACACTAATTCCTTGAATATACTTACAAAATGTCTAGTGTCTTCTGTTCCACTTCTGTATCTCTCCCATTGTGTCACAAGGAAGCTGTGTATGTAATTTTAGCATATAATTTCAATTCATGCCAGCTTTGGAAATTTTATAATTATTTTTAATTCAGCAAAACAGAAATAAAAATTCTAAGTATTTAGGTGAAGCGTAGTCGTGGTAAGGCAGCTCTTCATTTATGTCTGTTTCTTTCTTCATATGTCCAAACACATCAGAAGTGACCAGAAATCATTAGACTTTCAAAAAATCTATAGATTAAAACATCAATGACCTGTGAAATGCTTTGAACCCACGAATAAGCATATTTCAATTAAATTCTGAAGTAATCAAACATATTCTCACCAGCTTTAGTCTGTGTATACTGTATTAAAAACAGGTAGTCATGGACTTTCTGTTATCCTTCTATCCTGATCTTTGAGATAGAGCAATAAAGTTAAATATCTTTATAAGTCTGTGTTGAATGATGTGTTGTTTGATATATTCATAGGATCAAAATTGTCCTTACTGTTCTGTAACTTTTGCATTCATTTGCACAGTCAATATGTCTTACCGCCTGACTGGATATGAATCATACCTATTACCATGATAATTAATGACAAACACTGATATACAACCATGAAATTATGATAATCTTGAGCTGGACGCAAAATACTGCATTTCTTACCAATACAAATTTGGGTTTTCTACCATATCATGTAAAAGATTGTCATTACTGTCAACGGCACTGGGTAACACCACTACAACACCATTACAAGAAAGAATACTCAAGTAGATGAGATGCCAAAACACAGAAGGCAGCATACTTATTATTAAATTCTGACTGGACATAAGCACAAATTATTTCCTGACTGGACATTCTGGAATAATGTTCCTGGAAAAATTTAGATAGCATCTAGAAGCCTTAGAAATTTAAAAATAAGGCATAAAAAGTAACGTTTATGTAATTAGGCATCTCAAGTCCTATGCAAAATGTTATTTGTAGGATTATAGTTTTGAATGCATGCTCAAATATACTTTAAGATGCCAAACTTTATATTTTTTATCCAAGTCATTGTGTTTTTTCTGTAGGTCTCTGTCTTTGAAAAGTTTCAAGTATCTGTAACCTTGCAGCCTGATTTATGGAAGTTCACAGCACATGGAAGTGTAACTGATGGGCTGTGTGTTTTGGCCATATGTTCTGTACATCAGAAATGAAAGCAAAGCATCTCAACGTTCTGCTTTTAAAATCAGTGGAAATGAAATTATGTACACACAAAATAGATTTTTTAAAATAAAATAATTAACATATGCACAGTTTACATCTTCACTGTTTGGATAACAGCAGTAAATCTTCATAAAGGCATATAACGAACAATTAATTCAAAGAAAAATGTCAAAGCGATGTAAATTCTTTAGTGCACTGAATGATTCAGGGTTTCAGTGCGAAGCATTTTGTGATTACATAAATTACTGAATTAAAGTGCATAGGCATGTCAGAAAAACCCAGAGTTACAAAGGAAACCTCAGTTCTGATATTTTTTATGTTCCGATAACTCATATTTGCAAACTTATTCTCTTTATTCATGTTTGTGCTGTGTACATCTATATTTATGTACTTCTAAAATTGTGTATATTTTAAAAAATGTGAAGCAATATTTAACAAAGAAGCTCATTTCTACAAGTAATGAACAGATGGGAATTTCTCAGACTAAGAAATAATAAAAAAGGTGATAAATATATATACACACAGACAAAGGGTTAGTCTGTCTCAAAGTCACTTCTAATGTGCATAAATTATCTTTGAATTATCCTAGCCACTTATATAGAGCAAAATGATTACAGGATTTATTATGGCATACAAGTATCTAAAGGGTGGGTTGAAGGAGGATGGAGCCAGGCTCTTTTCAGTGGTTCCCAGTGACAGGACGAGGGGCAATGGGCACAAGTTAGAAGAACATAGGAAGTTCCCTTCAAATACACGGAAACACTTCTTTACGGTGAGGGTGACAGAGCACTGGCACAGGCTGCCCAGGGAGGTTGTGGAGTCCCCTTCTCTGGAGATTTTCAAGCCCCGCCTGGATGCAGTCCTGAGTAATGTGCTCTGGGCAATCCTGCTTTGGCAGGGGAGTTGTCTAGATGATCTCTAGAGGTCCCTTCCAACTCTGAAGATTCCGTGATTCCAATAAGGCCATGTCTACATTTTTGATGTATTTCATCAAGATAAGTAAATAAGGACTTAGAGAAAAAAGACAGCTTCCAGGAGAGAAAAGCTAACATTTCATTTAGGCATTACACATAATCTGTACCTTCTAAGAAAAGGAAAATGAAAAGGGAAAGGGGAAGTGAAAAAGGAAAAAGGAAAGAAGAAAAAGGAAAGAGGAAAAAGTGAAAGGGAAAGGGAAAGGGAGAAGGAGAGGGAGAGGGAGAGGGAGAGGGAGAGGGAGAGGGAAAGGGAAAGGGAAAGGGAAAGGGAAAGGGAAAGGGAAAGGGAAAGGGAAAAGGAGTAAACCAAACGCTAAGTAACTTGCATACTTTTTGCGACTTTTAAACTTATATAATTGTTTGACATTAAGACCTGCCAAAAAAGACTAAGCGGTGATAGATTAGTTTGTATGAATAATTTTTTATCTGTACCACCATTTCTAAAAAAGGAGACACATTGATTACCGTATCTGTTAAAAATAGTAGTGAGTGCTAAAAAGTCTTGTTAAAATAAGACAAATTGTTGTCGTTGACATTGTAATGAAGTAATGTAATGCCTTACATAGGTAGTTTGTTTATATATGGCACAGGAAGAAAAGTTTTTAAGAAAGGAATAATTTATCACTAAACACTTTCTCCCCACGAAGTATGTTTAAATTCAGACAAGTCAGATGTAATGTATTTTCTTTATTGCATATTAAAGTGAACTTACCGTTCAATTAGTCAAAGGTATTACCAACATGATTTTTTTTTTAAAAAAGACCAAAAAGACCAAAGAAAACCCATTTGAATAAAATTCAAATTTACTTCTATTATAATAAACAATTGCTCCTTAGGTGCAAAACAGAATAGAAAAGTCTTCATAAATATCTGAGGGAGAAAAAAAGAAAAAGACCAGTACCTAAGATATTCTGTGAAATATCCCTGGAGTATTAAAGAAACCATGTAATTACAGATAAATTAGTGCTTTGGATATGTTGAATTAATTAGGGTCTTTGATAGTGATTTGGTTTTGTATTTGAGATCCTTTTTTCAGGGAAGTGTAAGCATCACACGTGTTACAAAGTGTTTAATGTAATGATCCAGTAGTCTTCAAGGCAGGAAAGACTACCTCATTGACTGTTCAATTTGTAATAATAAAGATACCATAAAATCTACCACTCAAAAATGGAATTGGTAAACCAAGCTAGAAAATAATTTTTCTTAAAACATATTTTCAGATACTTCTGATATCTTCTGTCAGTACTAATTCTCACTTAACTCATTTAATAAAAAAATATGAATCCCATGATATTTTCTATAAATATTTGAGTCAATTGACCTACATTTTACTCTTATGTCCTATGTCATATAATGGCCAATTACATGTTTTTTCTTGAGTACTGACAGACTAGCAGAACTTTTGTAGAACTGCTCAATTTGAAAAATATAAACCTAGTATAAGCTTTATATAAGTATAAACCTAGATTGCTAATTGCAAATGGGGCTAACAGAACAATTCACATAGTATCCACTAGCACAATTACTGCTCTAAATTTTGAAACCTAATTACCACATTATCTGGAAAACTGATTCCGATCAAAAGTACAAGTGGTAGATCCTGAACTATTCCTCTCTGTTTGGGTTTACTTTTCTTTTTTCAATGTTTATTTCTCATTCTTGAATTAAAAAACAGTAATTCCAGAAAACAATCCCTTTCTGACATATCTGTAGAGATAAAAAGATCTTTATCTCACAGCAAAAAATTGTGCTCAGCCTTCGTTTTCTTCTTCCCTCAGTTCAAATCAGTAGCTGGGGACTTCTTCTCAAACATTTCAGGGAATTAGTTCTAAATATGGAGAAAAATTGATTTAAACATTTGAAAGTAGCACTTTTCTACAAAATGACTACTGGTCTGGATGAGTTACCTGTGACCCAAGGGTTTGTTTCAGTTTCCCCAGAATATAGTGGGCTGAGGTATCTATTATAATAACAGTTTTAATTTAGCAAATTTAAGATATGATTGTTAATGATAATAGCTTTGACTACTTAGTGACAATAATTACAAATGTGTAAGACAACCATTAGCATGAAAAGTGTTAATAATGAATGAATTGACCAAAGTTAATTTTTAAATTTTAAAACTGGCCTTATTTGTCAGTCTTCTAAACTCTTCCATCACAGATTTAGAATTCCCTAACTGATACATGTATATTTATATACACATATACATACACATATTCATTTGCAAAGAGTAGAATGACAATTCTTTTTCTTTGCCCATGCTCATTAACTGGTATTGTTTTATAACAACATGGTTACGAAATCCCAAGCTAAGTGACACAAGGGAACAGATAAATTATTCACTTCAGAAAAAAAAGCGGAAGACTTAAAACACTGATGACATCAGAGAATAATGTGTATTTATGTATTTCCTAACGCAATTATTTGGTTATAAATAACAAAGACAGTGATCAAAATTCCTTTAGTTTCATATTGGAGTTTCAAGATTATCAATGTTATTTTGTTTTTTTTCCTTTACATCTAGAGCTTGACTTTTTAGACCAGTCCATTTCTTTCATCTCTGGTAGTTACAAATAATACCCTTACCCTATTTATAATATATTTATTGCAGCTTTTATGCAGTTTGACAAAATTAACACAGAGGAGATTCAAGCTTTTTACCTTTTGTGTTCCTTTGCTTGTTAGAACTGTAAATTAACTTCATAAGTTTAGCAATTAAGAAACCTAGGGTATTTGTCTTTACATTTTACAAATGTCTTAATTTGCATAAACATGGATCCTGGATTAATTTTTTCAACTGTTAAAATATTTTTTTCACCCTTAAGAATATTTCCCTATGGGAACATCCCCTGTGTACTTATGTTCCTTGGAAAATTTGTGACCTCCCTTTGGGAAAAATAAGGTTACTGTTACACTCCTTGGCTTCAGAGCAGGGTATTAAATTTCTTAATGCAAAACTGAGTTATTACGGTCTTTTAAAATCTACTAGTTATATACAGCTGCCTGAATCCTGACAGTATTAAGAAGCTCTGAACTTACTCGTGCATAAGCCTAGTCTGGATTCACGTGTTCGCCTGTGCTGAATAGTGTCATCAGCACGGCACTGTTTGTGCATTTGTGCTCTCCTTGTATATAGAGGTCTTTATAAGGTGTACCTTGAGAAGGAAGCGCCATCAGTCTTTCTCGTCCAACAGGCGAGTAGTCATATTCTTGGACTGCTGATGAGGGAGCATTGGGCTCACACATACGCTGAGGAGGACACCTCTGTAGAGCTGGTAGGTAGGAGCACAGCAAGCAGACTTTAGCTGTTAGAGGGAGAGTTTGTGTGGAGGGGCCACAGACACTCTGTGAGACAGCACAGTGATGGAGGTGATGTGCTACAGGGCTTTTCCCACCTAGGTGAGGACTTACAGCCCTGATCTATAATATCATTTTGTATTCAGGAGCTGGATAGGGGGGTTTGGGTTTTTTGACAGTAATAAAAAGACTAATATATCATTTAATGTGTGTGGACTGTGACCGCTTTAATCAAAGAAACAAAATATTCTATACTTATTTCCAGGTTTATAGAGCAAGCATTCTTATTTAAAATTAATTTGAGAGCTTCCCTAAATTAATTTATTCTGGAAACCTTGGAAGAATGACCCGATTATGTCAGGAAATAAACACACACATTAGATAACTATTCCATATGTTTTCATCCACTGCTATTTTACATCAGTATCCAGCATGTACCAAAACAACTGTTTGTTGTGAAGGCATTATTAGTTCCAAACAGATGAAGAGATGTCACATTCAATTTTTTTTTTTTTTTCACGTCGTTGTTCTAAAAGGGTGAGAACAGAAGGTAAGAAATCTAAAAGTAATTGATAGGAAAAAAAAGTTAAAAATGAAAAATGCTACTTACAAGTCTGTAACTTTTACTGGCAGTATGATGAAAGACCTGTTGTCTCATTAAAAGTTATACACAGTATCTAACTACTTCATAATATTTTACTGGAAACTTGTAATGTATTTTAACAAAATATTACCATTTGTGGTGGTATTTTGTGGTAAATCTAATGCTTCATATCTAAATCAGAATACGTACTTAGATGCACTAAAATTCTCTGACTTGTTTCATTGACCTGACTTCTTTACATTTTAATAGAATTTTCTTTTAATGAACAGGTTATGTTTGTTCACACCTTTGGGCAAGCATTCAAACTGGGAATTACACATATACTTGAAATGAAACCATTTCTTAATGGCTTTCTGAGTGGGACATTTGTCTTGCTTTGCTTCTTACATCTGTGTGTGTGTGTGTGTGTGTAAGGAATATGGATAGTGGAGCAGCACCACTGGCAAGAATAAAAGCTATGATTTTTCGAGTCCATTTTTCTTTTCTTTTTTTTTTCTACCCGTGTTGTTAACACGTGACTTTATCATAATTCCACACATGAACTGTGAATATCCTGCAATTTCATCTGCTTTTGTTGCTACTAAGGATTGCTAACATAGCTTCTCACATCATGGAATGGATTTGAGTTTCTTGAATGGGTACAGTATTCAAATGCTCTCTGAAACTTTTGCTTCAGGCTAAGAAGTTTTAAGCTATGAAGATATTTCTGATATACTACTATGTACTATAACATTCAAAGGCAGAGAGTTAAAATATTCAAGTATGTAAGAGGAAAGTATTTGCATGCACACTGATACACAATATATTTGATACTTTGTTAAATGCTACATCTGTTACATGACAGTAGAAATATCTTCAGTAACATAATAAAAAATTCTAGAAAATATTATTTTTTCCCTTTTTTTCACCCATCTCTCTATGTTCCCTGAATAAGTGGGTCTCTTATAAGTTTCAAAATGCTAACTACTCTGCGAATTCAGTCTGTATTTACATGAAGAATTTTAGGTAATAGTGCACATCAAGTGAATCACCAAGTATTTTAAAGGGAAGAACAAAATCGTAGGAAATGCCAATCTTATTTCTGCCAGCCCTCTTAAGATTACTTTTGGGCCTAGGAAGCCTTGACAGGGATGGCCAGCAGTGATAAAAATCAATCAAAACAATGATGCAGACTATGAATAAAATAAAAGGGCTTTGCAATAACTGCAGTATAAAGGGCATATAAAAACTGACATTTCAAAGAGGCTAAGTGACACGTCAGTGACAAAATGGGTCATGCTAAAAAGTATTTCTGTTCAAAAGGCTGTTCAAGTTTCAAAATAAGGAGCCATTCAGCAGGCAAAAATGCATTTGAGTTAGTCTGAATTTCAAAATGGTCATTCTTTGTTTGTAGTATTTTGCTTTGCTTTTTACTGGAAAGAAATATCCACTTAAACCAACATCTATCATCACAAAGGATGAAGTGAAACTGGAGATTGACACAGGAGAGTTTATACTACATTGTTTTAGGTTTCTTTAAAAAATAGGTGGAAGGGCTTCGTCCATTTTCTTTGGTAAGAGCCACAAGGAATCAATTCTAAAGCAGTTTTTACTGGATAGGACACATGCCTGCTAGGAGGCAATCCCAGCTAACAGGAATTTCTGACATCTGTAGAGTTTAAATGTATCATTGAAATGTGGCTTTATGACAATTCACTAATCCATAACACATTCAGTTTACTAAGTTTAGGACTGTATTTCAGTCAATGCAAACATATCTTTGATAATGAACAGCATGTCATTATCTTCTTTTCATTTAAACAAAAAATTTTCAATGTCACACCATGTTTCCCCCCCCCATATCCCTATTTTTAATCCTATTCCATGCCTTCTCTAGACTGCTTGGTTTCTTTTGGCCATTTTTTTTCCTTCTAATTCAGTGTCTTTGAGCAGTACTAAGAATTGTCAGATCTGTCAAACTTCTGATAGAATTGTCCTTTATGAGCCAGGTAAGAACTTCAGCCTTTGTTTCTGTAATTCAATTTATAAAGCAAAAATGATGGCCTCAAAAAAAAAGAAAAAAAAAAAAAAAGGAAGGGAAAGATTAAATCTGACATGACAAGATTCCTCTGAGGGCTCAGAAAGTCAGAAAGGGCCTCAATAATAAATTCCAAAGCTGTATTCCATCTTGGGATTCTATGATTAAAAAATGAAATAAAATACTTGTTTCAGTAATTTCTTACATTTCAGTCAGTTACACAGCTGCTGTAAAGAATTTTATTGATATTTTAAAAAATAACAAATTAGATAATTGTTTTTAGAATCCTAAATCATTATGTTGTGTTAGCATTGCAAATATGCATTACATAGGTCTGTAGACCTATCTTTCTGCAAGCAGCTCTATTATGACCTTTTCCTTTACTTTATAAAAGATCTAATCATGACAAAAGCATGTTTGGTCACTCAAGAACTGAGCCAAACTCTAAGGATTAGATAAAAAACAATGTAATTACTTTGGAAATTATCCCTGAAGATCTAGAAAAATAATATTAAAAAAAAAAAAAAAGACAAAGCATACACTCTTTAACATTGCTTCAAAAAAATAGTTCTTTTTATCTGTCCTTTTCAATTTAAAGTTCTACCATGCTAGCTTAAAATAAAGCAATGTTGTGGAAGAAATAACAAAATAAAATCTAAAAAAACCCCAACACCACAACCTGTTCTAACACATTCTCTCTGTCTTTAATTTCATTGCAAGATGGATCAAGATGCTGTTGTAATTTGTAGGCGGACTGGGATAAAAATCCTAGGATAAAGAGATATGCTGAGTTTTTGTTTGACCTATTAGAATTAAGTATGTCTCAGTTTATAAATACCAAAGCAATATTTTTTCCAAATATTTTTTCTCTGATATGGAACTGATTGATGCTCTTTTTAAATCTATTTTTTTAAAAATGATTTAAAAAGACAGAATATGATTAAAACATTGCATCCTCTTGTTCATAATACAAAATTATCTATTTGTTACTGTCTATTTTTTAATTGCTTTTGGACAAAAATGTTCCAGCCCAGTAAGACTGTATATTTCTAAAAAAGGGAGATTAAAACAGAATTTTTTATGTGTATTTTCTATTAATCTTTAGTATCTGTGAAAGACTAAATTGGAAAGTGACAAACAAATCCAAAATTATATGCACCAATTATACAACAAGGAAAATTTAAGTTTTGTTATTTCTTATTAGGAAGAGGTAGTAATAGCATACCGAGTCAGTTCTTGTGAATCTATTTCTTTCTAGCTACAACCACGAAAATTATGTGTTATTGCTTATGGTTCCTATACACAGGAAATCTATTTCCAGTTCTACTGTGCCATTTTGTTCTCCGTTGTGATTCTTTCTCATTCTACATTTAGCTGCAAGTGCAGATTGTTACATTAATTTGTGAAGGCTCAAAGATTTTCAGATAAATTTGAGAGGGAAAGTAGAAAAATAATTATTTTAAAAAGAGAAGAAAAGAAGTAGTTGTTCCTGTTTCATTTCCTGTGCTATACCACTATAAAGAAGCAATATCAATGGATTCTGATCAGTGCTGTAATTCTTTTCATGATACTTTTAACAATATTGACAATTTTCACATAAAATTCACTCAAGTGAAATCATTAACAACAATGTTTTTCACAAAGGAAATAATATTTATAGTTTGATTTTTTTCACTGTATTAAAATATGAACATGACCACTCTCATTTACTTATTTTCCTTTAATCCAGTTTCTTACAGACTTATTTTTTTATTTTACAGGGTATTTACCATACTTTTATTTTCTTTCAGATGCTTAATCTCAGCATCATGACCTTTCTTGCCAAACTAAAGGCCACAGATTGAAATTATATACTTAAGGTGATCTGAGGCCTTAATGAAACAGATCAATGACATTTTCTCTTTATGAAAAATTAGTTCCTCCAAAAGACTCAACAAATAAAAAACCTTAATGTAGTTTCTTTATAAAAATCCCTCATTCCTAAAGTCTTCCTATTATTTCTATTAGGTTGTTGTCCTGTTTTCCTTACACTACAGGTACAGAGCAAAAGATTTTAAGAGGTGCTGCCACGGAGCAAACAAGCTGAAGCCTCATCTTTCTTGGTTGATTCCTGGTCAAAATAAGTGGGAAAGCCGCCTACAAACACTCCAGAATCTTGCCAGCTAGCAAAAGAAATTGTGAAGGTATGAATTAGGATTTAAGTCCAAACGCAATATGCAGCTATATAATGCGCTGTAACCAAGATACCCAAATTAGTTTTGTAAAAAAAACAGTTGGTTAGATAGCCACAGATTATTAGTGTTTGTTTTGGTTATATATTTTTAACCTCTTAAAAACAGCTGGTTAATGGATTCTTGATACTGTTTAAGGGAACCACTGGTGTCTAACTAACTACAGTAGCACTTTGTAGTTATTGATATAAATGATGGCTTCAGCCACTGTCAGTTGACTTAAATAATTTGAGTAATAAACATGACAGCTATTTTAGTATAGGTTTATTTTTGTACTTTACATGTCATTGTACCTGACAGAATCAAGAATAACTTTTCCATGTTAGATCAGCCACAAAGTGATTCTTTCAGATCCCAAGAAAGTCAGCTCTGTCAGACAACATGTGCAAATTAAAATCTGATGAAAATAATGGGCTCATTGTGTTGACAGGTTTTAAACACTTGGTATTTTATTGACATAAAAAAATAAATCAGAAAAACTAGGCTAAAATATGGATGAGAGATGACATTAAAGCCTTCTGAAAGGGCTTCATGAATATCTGTTGACAGCAAAAGAACAGATTCTGAGTAGGCCTAGCTGAATATTTCCTACAAAATTGTTTTCTTTGCAGTCACAACTGGTCTTTTCATGTTGAACAGACTGAAAATATCAGGTTGTCTGTACCTATTACACTGTGGGATTTCAAAGTGCACCCCAGCTTTATCTCGGCTTTGTGTCAAGATAATTCATAAGCATAAACCATTCTTCTTCCATCCCTGTTTCTCTGGGAAGAAAACCCCGAAGAGGCCACTTTGGATAAGTTTCTTATTTAGACCATCAGGACACCAGAGCTTTTGAAATGCTGCACAGAACACTTGCTGGCAAAATCTATTTATCTTTGTTGTGCTATTGGTTTATTTTTGTCTCATCTTTATTTTTCCCCTGTCACTTAAACTTATCCTTTAAATAGCTTAGCTTTGTTTCTCTTACGAGTCTTCTACCACCTGTCTTCCCTTAACCTTTATTTTAAAACTGCTTCCATTTCAGAAAGTATTTCAGAGGCTGTTTCATCAACATCCAAACTACAGAAGACTCTGTCATGTGCCCAGGAAGATATGCTGTCTTCCTAGGAGGAACAATACTATGAAAAAATTAGCTACCACCTGGGCTGGACCATTTTCAATGACCTTTTAATGGTTGCTGCATACTTAGTGAGTTACCACATACCTGGGGGCTTATTAATACCGATCAGACTCAGGGATACAAAAGCCAAATTCAGTTCACTTCTCTGCTCCCACAAACGACGCTAATAGGACTTCTATATAGACATCGGCAGTTAGGTTGGTTTGTTTAGCTGTTTTTAATAGTGTCAAAACAATGGATTTTTCTGGGGAACAGTAGTTTTAATTCTCTGGAAAAAAAAACAGTTTATCCTCAAGAGACATATAGCTTAAATGATTAAAGTTACAATTATAAACAAATGAAAACTAAACTTTTATTGAAGTATTTTTGAAATTGTCATTGAACTTATTTCTTCTGCCACAGATTATAAGGTTAAACAGAGAGAATTTAAGTAAAGGGCAGAGAGAAACATTACTATATGTATAGCTAATTCAACAGAAAACAAGTTTTCAATAAACTGTAGCAGAAGTTTTAACCTCTTTCAAATCAATGGGTTACTCATAGAAAAATAACTGTTACATCAGTTGTGTAATCCATTAACCTTTGCCTTTTTTTGTGTGTGTTTGGTTTAGTATGGTTTTAGCATGCCTTTTGTGAAGAAGCTTTTCTGTAGTATATATAACCAAGTTGCTCCCTTAAAAAAATGAAAAGTACATAGCTATTCCTAATAAATACAGTAAATAACTTAAAACATTAAGCACATGGTATTATGGTTTACCATAATTTTGTTCACTTCACAGTTGCATTTCTTTCCTTTCAAAGTTAATTTTTCAGTAAAATGAAAAAAAATTGTGCCACATTTCCACAATTAATCCTGTTTCATCTTAGGCAAGTCTTCATAACCCCTAAATATATGACTAATAAACTGCTATTTGTGTGTGAAAATTTAAAAACCATAGTTAGACTACTTAAGTATTTTATAGTTTAAGGTGGTGTTCATATTTTCTCCCTTCATAATATTAATGAAAAACACAGGATAAACACAGTTTTTAAGCATGAAAGTATAAGACACTGCAAATTAGTTTCAACTTCATGTGAAACAGGGAAATAAATTTTTATGAGCTATGATGCTCTTAAAATATATGCTTGTATGATGCTCATACATATTCTTATGAATAATAACTGCCAAAAATCTTTTCTTTCTCAAATTACAGGGTGTTATACGTTGCAATTTTGAAGACTTGTAGGGAGGGAGCTTGCAGACCAGGGAATGCTCTGGCTTCTCTAGTGTACAAAGTAATTTACATCAACTGTAAAACACAAATATTTGCCTGATGACTTGTTCCCTTGTGAAATGAAGTCCTTTTAGTTGTGATCTTACCATGGAAGAAAATACTACCTTAATTTTGCTTCACTACAAACTCATATCACAGAGTGCATACTGTGTAGTTTGCAGAAATATTTGCAGCCAGGGATTTGATGTGAATTATGTAAATTAAGCAATAATAGAAACCAGATCGTATGTTATATGTCAGAAACAAAAGAGAACAGAGCAAGTGTTTACACAAATATCAGGTGTTCCACATTGACCCAGAAAATATTTATCATTATTGTTCAGATTGCAGAGGAAACATTTGCATAAAACCTGAACTATCATATAATATGTATGATTTTACAAACCTCTGGAGTGAATGCTAGTAAAAATTATTATTTTTATTACTTTTTTATTCTTCTTAATAAATTTAAACATGTTTATATTTGTACTTTCAGCTATCTTCAGTTACTTCATTTTTTTCCAGCTTCTGTTTGAGATTCACTTTTACATTCTAACATTTCTCTTTTCCTATTTTTTTCACTCTAAGAATTAATTTATTTTCATGTAAGAAGCATTTTAAAGCCACAAAATATCTTAATCTTGATGCTTCCAAGGGGATCTGCAATTAAGGGCTTTTTGTTCTTTCTCAAACATGACAAGGTTTTTTCCTTTTTTTTTAGTGTGGGTAGGTGCAACTTTAAAAACAATTCTAAAATAGGCATATACATGTCTGCTATCAACAAGGTACTTTCTTTTCAAGGGAAATTTAACATCCAAATACCAAAATGAGACAACAATTCGCAATTATGATGCCATTCTTAGCAGTGAATCTGCCTCCCTTCTTCGCAGAAAGGAAACCTGTGGCTGAAAATCACTAACTGATTGAATCATGAAAAAAATCATAAGCAGTTTTTTCCCTGGAAAAAGAGAATTTTGTAGCCACACAAAGAGATACAAAATCAAGGCGCTCTGCCAAAGAGAATCCCAATAATAATCCTTTGAGTACAGCTCCACTATGGACTTTCCTTTTATCTGCTCTAAGTACCTAAAAATATGGTTCCCAATGCAGATTTTGTTCTTTTTGTGACTGTCTCCAGTCATTTCTTTATGAGATATGAAAAAACAGTTTGCAAATATGAAGCTAACGAACTTTTAAAAAGACCCTAATTCCTGATTGGAGATCAGCTTTGAGATTTCCTAGGAAGAACTTCAGATAAATGCGTCATTACCTGCATGCACTAGAGTACGTGTGCTAAGGAATTCGTCCTAGATTCTTGCTTGACAAAAGATCATACGCAAGATAATTTTTCATCAGCTCCAGCACTGAAGACTCTGTAGTGCAATTCTGTTTAATGATGGCATAGGTATTATTTTAGACAGTCACTTCTCAGAAGGAAACTGTATTTTGAGCAAACCCACTACATGTCTCCAGCTATTAACTTGTGAAATGTATTAGAAAGAAACATTTTCTTAAACAAACAGTTAAGGGTGAGAATTCGAAAGGGACTAAATGAGCTATAGCTCCTTAATTATCACAGCTCAATGCTGTATATATATTTCAAGCTATGCCACCACTTAATCATCTGCAAGCACATAATTTCTAAGCAAGTAATAACTAAACTAAAGCCTACAAACTGATTTAGTACCACGTGACTAAGAGTCAGACTCACAAAAATAATGGTATCATAGAATTCTCACAGGCAACCTGCATAATATTTTTTTTTGTTTTCATTTCCAGTGAACTTTCGTCACCATGTATCTATTATTCAGCACTACAGAATTTATTGGAGAATTCAGCATTAAAATTTCTAGAACTTGATAACTATATCAATGTCATAATATATGCAGCACTTTTTCTCTGTGAATTTCTTATTTTTACATGTACATTTGATTATAAAAATGTGATGAGCTATGACATCTGTTGCATCTTACAGCAGTATTTCCTTGTAATTAGAAGATATGAAAGAGAGAAGAGGGCAGGCATATTACCTAAAGTTCATTAGATGACTGTAAACAGGGGGTTAATTGAGAAAAAATTTATGATTGCTGCATATACTTACCTACATATGTATGTATACGTGTGTGTATAAGAGTGTGTGTGTATATATATGCCAAACTTTAATTTAAAAGATTATGGAGTCATCCTGTTGCTGCCATTCACATAATCCAATATTGTAGTAAGGAAATTATGCCTTGAGGGGAAAAAAAAATCTGACATGTTCTCCAGCAGACTGGACAAAAGATCACGGTCCCCTGAGACTGTCATCTTATTCCATACACTTATGTCACACTGTTGATGTTCTCAGCATGGTTGTCTTTTATTCCTCTCTGTTTTTTTTATCCTTTAGATTTACTCATGTCTGAAAGAGATAACTTGCTTATGCACAGGAATGAGAGAATGGAAGTTTTTGTCCAGGCATCTGAGACTGCCTGGCAATAAATTGGATGGCTGAAAAGCATCCTTTAAATAATGTGTGTAACAGAAATGTTACTGTAAAGACATACGTCACCTATATGATAAACGTAGGCAGCACTGCTGTACATTACGTCACACCAATCAGAATTTCAACATTGTTAAAGGCTACTAAATCTAGTCTGATAGAGGCAAGGCTGCTGCAGTGCTGTGTCTTCAGGTCTTCCTAGTGGCAAGGCTGGACTTGTATTTCCCAATGGGTGCACACACAAGCACACACAGAAAAAGAAAATAAGCAAACAAGCAGACACATGGCTGGCCACAAAGACTAACGTGGGCCAAAGTACACAGAACCCTTGAAAACATGAACAGCATGGGTGGCTAGGTCCTGTTCCTTCTCTCTGGCTGACCAGGACTGGAATTCACTACTGGGACATAGACTTATACATGCAGTATGGATCCTTCCCGTAGCTGACCTTAGACAGTCAATCTGTCCCTCCTAAGAGCTGACCTCAGATCCCTGCTCTTGACAGTTGCTGGCAGCTGGACATCCTGAGGTTCAAAGTTCAGTAGAAAAGTTCAGTAGTGGCTTACACCTACACACAAGCACTGAAAATTGAAGAAAACTGAAGTTTTCTAGGGAAACATATACATACCCCGGTCTCTCCAGTTACTGGCACCGAGGCCTATCAGCCCTTATGACCCACGGTCCCCTCTCCAATTGTTGTCACTCAGACCTCCACACACATACCTAGACAGAGAATACACAGCATTGATCACAGAATCATGGAATTGTTTAAGGTGGAAAAGACCTTTAAGATCATCAAGTTCAACCATTAACCTAGCACTGCCAAGTCCACCACTAAACTGTGTCCTTAAGCACCAGATTTACATGTCTTTTAAATACCTTCAGGGATAGTGACTCAACCACTTCCCTGGGCAGCCTGTTCCAATACTTGACAGCCTTTTGGTCTTGAGGAGAATTTTAAATTTTCATACATTTATTATGAATAATTTTTTTTTTTCTAAAAATAAAAAAGAATAAAGTGGTAAAATGTAATATAACAATTATAAATAAAGTAGGTCGTTTATACTGTGAATTAAAAAACAGTCTGATTAAATGGAAGTTAACCATATTTATCAAATATTCCCATTATAACATAAGGAAGCAGACCTATCTCTTTCTATTAAAATTTTTGTCAAAATGAATTGTTTCTGACTAGTTCAATGTTCCAGTGGAATACTTGCTGTCAAAAGACAAAAAAATCCCCTAAAAAAAAAAACCCACACCTTCTCTCCCAGCCTCCCCTCCAGCATTACACCTGTCATAGAAAAATCTATTTCAGCAATTCCTAGGCATGGTAATCTTTTTTATACTGGAAATAGCATAAGGGTGTATCAGAATTTTATACAACTCTTTACCTATAGATTTCTCTTGAGTCATTATTTGGCAATTTAAATATGGAAAAGTTTGTGAACTGCAACTTTAACTTCTTGACAGCACTGCACATCAGCTTGGTAAGGATCCTACTTAAAAAAAAGATCCTATCTTAAAAAAAAATAAAAATCCTAAACTGGCTCTTTTTTTACTTAAATTTTAATAATCATATTTACCTTGTACACATAAGTAAATACACCATCAAGCTGAATGAGCAAGTGATATGCACCATAATGTTTTGAAATGGCTACATAGAAGAAAGGAAATTAAAATCTTACTGTGGAAGTGTGGTCTCTAAATGCCTAATGTCTACTTTCTGTTTGGTTTTTTTTTTAATATTTATAAGGCAGATTGAACTCCACTGGTTCCTGCTATATATGTTCTTCAGTCCCACTTTTTTAAATGTGTAATATTTCATAAGAAATAAAATGATCAATTGATACAAAAATAATAGCAAGATACAATGGCTGTTAGTCCATTCATTTCCTCTGATTTTAGCTTTTGTGGGTTTGTTTTTCTAAATTACTTGTTCAAAACCATGAGAGGATCACAAACTAGAAATGTATTAGTAGAAGCAAGAAAAGAGTTCAAAGTTCTCGTTTCTGGAAGCACTAGTCACGTTGGCCAGTACAACATTCTTCATTTCATCTGGCTATTTTAAAAATAACCCACTTCAAAATTTCAAGCCCAAACGTTGATAAGTTAGGGAAAGGATTTTCAGATATCTGAAATTGTTTAGAGCTCTTTGTACTTATGCCACTTAGAGCAGTTCCAAACTTTCAGACTTCCAGCTAGAGGAATTTTCCTTCTATGCAGTAAGTTGTTAAGTATATTTTGTTTTAATTTGAGCCTTCTTATGAATTCTGTTATTTCTCTGGAAGCTCCAAAATCTGTGAGTAATTTAAATGATTTCCCATTAAATACTTAGTTTTATGGATGGACTAATTGGAAGCTCGCTGCTGTGACAGAGAGATTATGGTAATAAGTATTTTAGCCTTGGTAAAAGACTTTCTCCCTTTGGATTACAGTAAAAAAGTCACGGTCAAAGTCCGACTGGAATTGTCTTCAGCACAGACAAGAGTTAGTGTTCCCCATAAATAATTGTTTATAATAAAGTTTGCTGTAATGAATTGCTGTAAAGGATTAATATGGAATGCCATAGTCATCTGCTACTCTTATGACATGAAAGAAAAAATGATGCTACAGCTAAAGTGTGAGCAAGTTTTCTCAAATGTGACTGCCTATACAAAGTACCATATATATGCAGCATGACTATCAAACTAAAAAAAAAAAAAAAGCCAAACAAAAAACCACCCTATTTTAAGGCCAAACACATATTAAATCAATAATTCTGTTGTTAGTCACTACAAGTGTTTCATTGCAGTGTAGGACCCATGTATTCCAATACATACATCTCTCCCTCTGGTTGCTGCTGTCAGAGTCATTTGCACAACCCCCAGAGAGAAGAGGAGCGTGCGTGACGTGCTGAGGCAAGTTAATGTCCAAATATCTGAAGCGAGCATCTGGTGACAGATCTGGATCTTAGAGAAGTGTAAATTTTACATTTGGCCTTGTTCTTTACCAAGATTATAGAAGGCAAAAGAAAATTATTGGTTGCAAAAGAAAAAAACAGTCAAGAATAAAATTGAGATGAGGCATTGTTATTTTCACTTTCATATACTGAATATCCTCAGATTTGTCAGATCTTACTAGAGAAATAAATAACATGGGCATATATTGTTCATCCTGATGTAATAAAATTAAGAAAACTTTCATAGGTAAGATAGCTGAGTCTTTTTAAAGAAAAGGTAGCTTATCTAGCTGATTATTTAAAGAAAGCATAGCAATGAAGTATTAGGGCTGACTTCCTCTTCTTTTTGTACTAGCTTGGTTACACTGTACCGGCATGAATCAGTGCAACCCCTAATTCCAGCCGATGAAGTGATCCTACACTTTAACATTAAACCCTCACCTTCTGTGTCAACATGCGTAATTCACAGCCAACGCAGGATATGAGAGAAGAGAGAAGACCGTTACATTAACAGTCTTTTAATGCAATTGTAGAGTCATCCAAAGACTTGGACGGTTTAAAAAATGCTCCAGGAGTACCTTATACCCAGCTAGCAAGAGTGCCTTCTATTTTATGTGCTGGCTGAATAGCAGCAGCAGCTTGATCCCTCACCTTCGCTATATTCCATCAAAGTCTTTTACTGCTTTTTTGGGTGTAGTTTTACCTCTACAGTCTTTTCTGTATTTCCAGTGCTGCAAAGACAGAAAAACAAACAAACAAAACAATAACAAGACCCTGATAATTTATTTAGAATTCAAACAGATACTAGAAAGACCATAAGCTTAGACACGTATGTTGTTAATGTCAACAGCAGTCAGAAGCTAGAAGTCTAGTTTCAGAAGGTACAACCTCTCAAGAGGGCTATTACTCATCTGAGACACAATCTTGTTCTTTATAGTTAATCATTGTTATGACTAGAGTGAATGCTATCAGTTTGGGGAATGGCAGTACTCCTTCAGTCTTTATCTTGGTCTTGCAGTTCAATTCCTTGTTTTGGAGGGAGTTTTCTGATACTTCTTAGTCTTAGAAGAAGTTACCCTATGGGGGCAACTCTTGAGAATCATCTGCATGCAAACTTACTTCATTGCCACTGTGTGTGTTTGAAATGCGTCATAGGAGATGAAATCATGTTAAACTATGAAAGCCAAAGTAGTCCTTTCTTCTTATTTCCTTCCACTCTATTGTTAATGCTCCTCACCTCCCAGCTGCACAACTTTGTATACGTGTATGCAATTGTGTAATATCTTTTATCTCATATATGGTACTAACATTATATCTTATGGTAAAAGAGATGAGCTGTTGCACAATGTGAGGAATGCCACCATGGGTTACATGTCCAGCTTATCACTCATACTAACAGCAGTTCTAAAGCAACTCCCTGCTAGGGAAAGGAAATCTCACTCTGTAAAAGGAAATCTAACACTCACTGTGAAATAGATAGATGATGATAATGATAGCTACTTCATCATCATCATTATTATTATTAGAAAAAAATATTTGTGGTTTGAGGCCAGGGCAGCCAGGGCAGTTAAACAGTAACAGCATCTTTGACATCAGCCATATGTCTTTATACAACATTGCATTAAGGCTGGATTTACCAGCACAGATGCCCTTAAAATCAATTGTTGGAACCTGAGCCCTCTGATTTTGTGGAGTTTTCCAAAACAGACTGAGTTACCCAAGAAGTGTATTGACAAGTAACGGAAATCAACCAGCTAAGATCCTGTTGTGTCTTGGATGCAGCAGAACATAAAATAGTAACAGTAGAAAAGCTGACAGGATGAAGAGTTCAATTAATTTAGGCACTTAATAGATATACAATGTGTATTTATTTAATCTGAGCACAAGACAAATCCAGGGAAAATCATATCAACCACAGGCATAAACACATACGTCTAGAGTAATTTTTTTTGCCTAGTTAGTTGAACATAGATGAGGAAGGACCTAAGTAGAGTAAAAGAATACTTCTAATGCAAGATAACTGCAAAGAAAATGCTTCACTTCAAATGACAGCACTTTGTGTAGTTGTACAATACCTCATGTAGTGCTCTGTTGAATTACATCACACCACAAAAATTACTATTCGGTATCATTTATAGTATGGGCTTACGGATGTTGAAGTGTATCATATATCAATAAGTACTTTGTTGGCTGTCAGTAAAGGTTACTAAAAGGAGAGCTCTTTATTTCTTTATTCAAGCAAATTCAGAAGAAACAGAAAAGTAAATATTTTTTTACAAACAAAACAACTAACTATTAAAAAGAAGTCTCTTAAAGTAATATAAAATGAATAAGATAAATAGAAATACAAATATATATAGAAAATATAGTGTTTTATACAATACTTATATGACCTCATATTCAGTTCAGTTGCTTCATCTCACTAAAGATGTACCAAAGATTAATGAGATTTGTGCAAAGGTGACAAAAACAATAAATGATAAGGTAAGATTTACATACTATGAGAGGTCACAGAACCAAAGTAATAGGAAAAAAAAAATTATGGGAAGTTGAGTAACTTATGAAGGACAAATGAAAATGGATTATTCTAACTTTTTTACTCAATTTTATAACAGAAGGACAACAGAAGATCTAATGCAATCCAGGGCCCTTTGTTTTGGGAATTTCATACACAGAACTGTTGGCATATGGAAAGGTATTCATATTATGTTCATATTTAGAGGCTCTGAAATTCCCCTCCTGCCAAGCCTCCCCAAAATCTTTCTACTCAGGTGTTTTATTTGAGTGGCTGTGTAAGAAATTTAGGGTCCTAACTCCCATTCCCTCAATTTATTTAATCTGTACAATTAAAGAGGTCTAAATTAGACCATGAGATTTTGCCTTATTCTGTTGAAAGACTTCTGAGTCGGGATCTAAACTTTTATTTTTTTAAATTTTTTTGTTTCCACTAGGGTTTTTATTTTTAACTCTTTTAAACAGTTTGAAAGCTTATCCTTAGACACTGTATGACAAGATAAATTATTATGAATGTCAAAACTTCAGTCACCTAAATATGAGCAACATATTGCTTATAGACTTTGTCTCCTAATAAGAAGCAATAGCTCAGATTACTTCTTGTAAGTCACAGGAATAAGTATTCCTTACACTGAATATCATGATCCAAAAAGGGTAATAAAAACATTTCCAAAGAGAGCACAAGAAAAAAGGATACTGAAGAATATATACACATTCACTCTAAGTAATATATTTGGAAAGAAAGTGTGCATTTCACATGAAAGAAAGTGTATTTTTCCTGCATAAACTGGATCTATCATTCCTATCCTGATTTAATTGTCTGAACTACAAAAACACATTTTAATTGTGAATAAAACGTGGTTTTTATCAGTTTTTATCTTCACCTCTTTTATGATATGACTGTTTACAGCAATCTCAGGAAAGCATACTGCTACCTCAAAACAAAGCCTTCAGGTTTGTTTGTAAAACCTAAGGCTTTTCTGAGATTTGAGTTTTTTAGGTATTTTTATTATAATTTCCAGGTTTTCTACCAATTGTTAACATGATATGTGCTGTGTCAGAGAACCAACTCAAGCTGGCTTTTTACGGTTCCTTAGAAAACATGATCACAAGTAATAGATATTCATTTCAGTGAAGCAATACAAGCTTTTATATAATTGTTTCCAAAGTCCGTGAATTTTTTCTCCTTAGAGTTTTTATTTAACACTTAAGCTCAGAAGTCTTTGGTGTATTTTTTCCTTTCTTTCAAAGAGACATTTGATATAATATTCTCTATCATTCTCAACAGGAGCTAAGACAGTACTCGTTACAGGTAAAATGCTAACAAAAATGTCAGACATGAAAGTAACAAAATAGACATATGAATAAAAACAACCCTCTTGTAAAGTATTGTATAAAATACAAAAGTTCTACTTCTTATTAAATGTCTTTCATTGCTTTAAAACACCTGTATTTTAAGGGGCATTTCCTATGAAATATAAACCAAAGGTTCACAATGCTGGGAGTTAAAACTGCATCCATAATTCAGGTAAATGTTTCTGGGTGAAGACATAATATCAAGGACCTGTTCAAGTAGCCAGAACATCTTATGGGATAACTCTGCTTTATTTTACATTATTCTAGATCTCAAAAAAATTCACCCGTGTTAACTGAGTATATTGAAGTTCAAGTTAATGCATTTGAGAATATTTGATTAGAATTTGAAAGACATAAAAAGCAAAAAGAATATTCAGAAGCCTACAAATAAGAGGCCGAATCTAGAACCTGTTTTTTAACACATATTGCTATCTAGAAAAGAGTAGAAATTCTATTAGTGTTACTGTTCTAGTGTGCTATTGGCTCAGGCTATTCTGTTTACTTCTGCATTGGATGCCTTTAGGCTTAAATTTATTGTAAATCCAAGTTGCTGAAGTAGGCATTGACTGTGTCTCTGAAAACCTACCTTCAGGGATCTGTGCACACTCTCAATGCTTACAAGATTGATTTGTAGCTTCAAGCACAAGACACTTAAGGGGATCTGAAAGTAGGATGGCCACACAGGTGACATGTTATATTCTGGGTAGAGTGAGCTGAGGAGCTGTATGCTCTCTTAGTGCCCCCTGACGGTCAGCTCATGCAACTTACTTAGAAGCTGTTTCAGCTAATACATGAATCAGTAAAGCAGGTACTTAGGGTGGCAATAGCATATTAAAAAAAAAAAAAAAAGAAAAAAAGCATTAAGTGGGAAAAAGTAGATGTTAAAAACCTGCAAAAATATAAGAAATACGATACACGTAATTTTTGCATCTGATTGAGGTGGAAATAACACGTTTTTCAGTGACAAACGGAAACAGAAAAAAAAAAAACAACACAATAATAACCATTTGGACCAACCTTTTGGTTAAGTAGAAATTAAAAAAAACATTTCTTCTGATATCAACATGAAAACTTGTTATAAAAGCAAGGAAAAAAAAAAGGACAAATTCATCAGGAATGGAGACTGGAGATGAAGAAGATATTTCATCTTTCCCTAAACAAAGATGTGTTTACTCAAAATATGGAAAAATCCAGTTAAATTTTCTGCATTTACAAATTCTGATACATTTCTGTTTGTCTAGCTGTCTTCTATCCATCAAGGTATTTTATTGGAAATAGGTGAGCTGTTAATCCCTTCTGTTGAAACCCCACCACTGATTAAACAATCCTCTGAGAAGCAAGTCAAACTGTTTCCTTTTGAGAACTGGAATATGCTGTGCAAAGAGGAAAGAGTTCCAACAGATGCAGTTTACCTCAGAGTACCATCTAGACTGAAAGAACTCACATTTTCATTTTTTTCAAAATATATCACATAAAGGAATACTATTATTTACATTATTGTCTATTTAGTGTTCTGTGCACTTCTAGCCTGAATAACGAGTTCTCTAAGGGCCCGATTCTGCAAATATTATTGCACTTGATTAATTTTACTTTCATGTTTACTCCCTTTGAAGTCAAATGCATCAGGAAGATGAATGCAAGTAATCGTAATATAATTTGGAGAATCAGGTCTGGAATTTAAATACAGTAGAGTATTTTGGTCTGATCAGACTAGAAATATTTATTTCCACTTGAAAACACTAATTTGAAACTTCTAAATTGTTTAGTACTGGGGTAAATGAAATAAATGACCAACAGTTGAAAAAACCTTTTTGAACTCTATTGAACAATTTCTAGGTCTTTAATACTCTGGTGTCTGCTGAACATCTTAAGCTTTCTTGTCCTTTTGAAATGATAGATGAGGAAGAAAACTTGACTTTGTCACATCTTGCCAGCGTTTGATAATATCTGATTTAAGGGACAAATAAAATTATTAGCATTTACTGAAATTTATTGTTATTACACATTATTTTTCTTCTTTTGTCTTCACAGTTCTGCTTATTTACAGAATTCAGAGGCTCATTATTCTATAATACATCTTCCTGGAAAACAACATAAACATGGATTTTCCTTTAGTATTTTAGTCACAGCACTTATATAGTGTCTTATGTTGAAAACGCCCATTTCCATTAACTTTTATTCTGTGAATTATGTCATAGAATCATAGAATGGTTTAGGTTGGAAAGGACCTTGAAGACCATCGACTTCCAACCATAGGCAGGGACACCTCCCACTAGACCAGGTTGCCCAAGGCCACGTCCAGCCTGGCCTTGAACACCTCCAGGGATGGGGCCTCAACAACCTCTTTGGGAAATCTGTTCCAGTGCCTCACCACCCTTAAAGTGAAAAACTTCTTCCTAATGTTTAATCTGAACCTGCCCTCTTCCAGTTTAAAGCCACTCCCCCTTGTCCTATCGCTACATGCCCTAGTAAAAAGTCCTTCCCCAGCTCTCCTGTAGGCCCCCTATAGGTACTGGAAGGCCGCAATAAGATCTCCTCGGAGCCTTCTCTTCTCCAGGCTGAATAGCCCCAACTCTTTCAGCTTCTCCTCATAGGAGAGGTGATCCAGCCCTCGGATCTTCCCTGTTGCTCTCCTCTGGACATGGTCCAGCAGGTCCATGTCCTAATCACCTCCTTTAACCTGCTGGCCACACTTCTTTCGATGCAGCCCAGGATACGGTTGGCCTTCTGGGCTGTTATCGCATATTGCTGGCTCATGTTGAGCTTCTCGTCAATCAGCACCCCCAGGTCCTTCTCCTCAGGGCTGCTCTCCAGCCATTCCCCGCTGAAGCCTGTATTTGTGCTTGGGATTGCCTCGACCCAGATGCAAGACCCTGCACTTGGCCTTGTTGAACTGCATGAGGTTGGCTTGGGCCCACCACTTCAGCCTGTCCAGATCCCTCTGGATGGCATCCCTCCCCTCCAGCATGTCTACCTCACCAAACAGCTTGGTATCATGAGCAAACTTGCTGAGGGTGCACTCAACCCCACTGTCCATGTCACCAACAAAGATGTTGAACAGTACAGGCCCCAGTACCGACCCCTGAGGAACACCACTCGTCACTGCTCTCCACTTGGACATCGAGCCGTTGACCACAACTCTTTGAGTGCGACTGTCCAGCCAGTTCTTTATCCACTGAGAGGTCCGTTTGTCAAATCCATGTCTCTTCAATTTAGAGACCAGGATATCGTGTGGGACAGTGTCAAACACTTTGCACAAGTCCAGGTAGATGACGTCAGTTGATCTTCCCTTGTCCACCACCGTTGTAACCCCTTCATAGAAGGCCACCAAATTTGTCAGGCATGACTTCCCCTTGATGAAGCCATGCTGGCTGTCAATCACCTCCTTGTTTTCTATGTGCCTCAGCAGAGTTTCCAGGAGGATCTGCTCCATGATCTTGCCAGGCACAGAGGTGAGACTGACTGGCCTGTAGTTCCCGGGGTCTTCCTTATTTTCCTTTTTGAAAATCGGGGTTATGTTTCCCCTTTTCCAGTCGGCAGGAGCCTTGCTGGACCACCACGACTTCTCAAATATGATGGCTCGTGGCTTAGCGACTTGATCTGCCAGTTCCCTCAGGACCCGCAGATGTATCTCATCAGGTCCCATGGACTTGTGCACCTTCAGGTTCCTCAGGTGGTCTCACACTTGATCTTCTACAGTGGGCGGTTCTCCATTTTCCCAATCCTCGTCTTTGCATTCTGCATCATAGGCAGTGCGGCTGCAGTCCTTGCCAGTGAAGACTGAGGCAAAAAAGTCATTGAGTACCTCAGCTCTGTCTCTGTCCTAGGTAACCAGTTCTTGCGTTTCCTTCCAGAGAGGGCCCACAGTTTCCCTAGTCTTTCTTTTCTCGCTGACATAGTTAAAGAAGGATTTTTTTTTGTCTTAATGTCCCTGCCCAGATTTAGTTCTATCTGGGCTTCAGCTTGTCTAACCCGATCCCTGGCTGCTCGAATGATTCGTCTGTATTCCTCCCAGGCTACCCGCCCCTATTTCCACTCCTTATAGGCCTCCTTTTTTCTTTTGGTCATGTCCAGGAGCTCCTTCTTGATCCATGCAGGCCTCCTGTTTTTTCTGCCTGCTTTCCTCTTTGTAGGGATGCATTGCTCCTGAGCTTGGAGGAGGTGGTCTTTGAATATTAACCAACTTTCTTGGACCCCTCTTCCCTCCAGTGTTTCATCCCATGGCACCATACTAAGCAGATTCTTCAAGAGGCCAAAGTCAGCTTTCCCAAAGTCCAGGGTCGTCAGCCTGCTGCGAACCTCCCTTGCTGCCACGAGGATCTCAAACTCAACCATTTCATGGTCACTACAGCCCAGGCTACCCTTGAGTTTGACCCTTTCTACCAGCCCCTCCTTGTTGGTAAGAACAAGGTCCAGCATAGCTCTTCTCCTCGTTGGCTCCTCAACCACTTGGAGAAGGAAGTTGTCCTCAATGCAATCCAAGAACCTCCTGGATTGCCTATGCCTGGCTGTGTTACCCTTCCAACAGATGTCGGGGTGGTTGAAGTCACCCATGAGAACCAGGGTCTGTGAACGTGTTGCCGCCCCTATCTGTCTATAGAGAGCTTCATCCACTTGGTCTTCTTGGTCGGGTGGCCTGTAGCAGACCCCCACTGTAATGTCCCCTGCTCCCAATTTCCCTTTAATCCTGACCCATAGGCTCTCAGTTGGCTCTTTATCCATCCCTAGGCTGAGCTCCATGCATTCCAGCTGCTCCTTCACATATAAAGCAACATTGCCTCCTCATTTCCCTTGCCTGTCTCTCCTGAAGAGCCTGTAGCCCTCCATGGCAACACTCCAGTCATAGGAGTCATCCCACCAAGTTTCTACGATGCCAATGAGATCGTAGCCTTGGAGGCATGCACACATCTCTAGCTCCTCCTGTTTGTTCCCCATGCTATCTGCATTTGCATAGAGGCACTTCAGCCGTGTCTTCGTTGAGACTGACTTGGCTGGAATAGCTATAATTACTTTGCACTGCTCTCCACGTGGCATTCCTGTGCCGTGTATTAACGGTGCCTCCCCATTGGCTCCTGTTGGTCCAGGAGCTCCTGGCTCATGTATGTAAGACTTTGAGCATGCTGCAGCGTAACTAGCACATTTTGGAGTGAAAGGCTGCAGGCCCTCACCAGCACCCTGTTCCTCTATCCTTGGTACAACATCCCTTGGCTGGTCACAGGCAAACCCAATAACACACCCTTACCCCGTCAAGTCTAGTTTAAAGCCCTGTTAATAAGCCCTGCTAATTTTTGGGCGAAAATCCTTCTGCCTCTTTGAGTGAGCTAACCCTCATCTGCTGCCAGCAGGCCTGGTGCCTCATTGGCCATTCCATTGTTGAAAAACCCAAAATTGTGGCAGGGACACCAGCCACAGAGCCACGTATTATGTATTCATGTTAGCTAGACTATTATTTAAAGACAATAGAGAAATTAAATATGTTTTAATGTTTTGATTTTTTTTCTTTATTTAAAATATTACAAATGTAGTAAATGTCTCCTAAAATTGTACTTTGTATTGGAGTGGCATTATATGTCTATATACATACAGAATCACAGAATCATAAAATGGTTTTGATTGGAAGGGACTTTTAAAGGTCATCTGGTCCAATACCCCTGCAATGAGCAGGGACATCTACCACTAGATCAGGTTGCTCAGAACCCTGTCCAACCTGACCTTGAATGTTTCCAGGGATGGGGCATCTACCACCTCTCTGGGCAACCTGGGCCAGTGCTTCACCACCCTCATCATAAAATATTTCTTCCTTATATCTAGTCTAAATCTTCCATCTTTTAGTTTAAAACCATTACCCCTTGTCCTATTGCAACAGGCCCTGTTAAAATGTTTGTTCCTATCTTCCTTATAAGTCCCCTTGAAGTACTGGAAGGAAGCAATAAGGCCTCCCCGGAGCCTTCTCTTCTCCAGGCTAAAAAACCCCAACTCCCTCAGCCTGTCCTCATAGGAGAGGTGCTTCAGCCCTTTGATCATTTTTGTGGCACTCCTCTGGACTCTCTCCAACAGGTCTATGACTTTCCTGTGCTGAGGGCTCCAGAGCTGGACACTGTACTGCAGGTGGGGTCTCAAGAGAGCAGAGTAGAGGAGCAGAATCACCTCCCTTGACCTGCTGGCCATGATTCTTTTGAAGCAGCCCAGGATATGGGTGATGTTCTGGACTGTGAGTTCAAATTGTCGGCTCATGTGCAGCTTTTCATCTATCATCCTTGGCAGGGCTGGTTTCAACCCTTTCATCCCCCAGTCTGTGTTAATATCGAGGGTTGACCTGACCCAGGTGCAGGACCCTGCACTTGACCTTGGTGAACCTCATGAGGTTGGCATGGGCCCACTTACTGAGTTTTTCCAGGTCCCTCTGGATGACATCCTGTCACTGAGGTATATGAATAGCACCACTCAGCTTGGTGTCATCCGTAAACTTGCTGAGGGTGCACTTGATCCCACTATGTCATTGATGAAGATATTAAACAGTACTGGTCCCAGTATGGACCCCTGAGGGGCACCACTTGTCACCAATCTCCATCTGGTTATTGAGCTGTTGACCACTACCCTCTGGATGTGACCATCCAACCAATTGCTCATCCACTGAACAGTCCACCCATCAGATCCATATCTCTCCAATTTAGAGAGAAGGATGTTGGGGGGGACCAAGGCAAAGGCCTTACAGAAGTCCAGATAGACAACATCTGTAGCTCTTCCATCATGGAAGAGTCACTCCATCATAGAGGGCCACTAGGTTGGTCAGGCAGGACCTGCCTTTGGTGAAGCCATGCTGCCTGTTTCAATTCACCTCCCTGTCATCCATGTGCTTTAGCATAGCTTCTAGGAAGATCTGTTCCATGATCTTCCCATCTTCCTGATTTCTTGCACCTTGGGATCAAGAGCTCTTGTGCTCTATGGAAAGCATCCTTAAAGAATTGCCAGCTCTGTTCTGCTCCCTTGTCCCTGAGATCAGTTTCTCAGGGGGTCCTATTGACTAACTCTTTGAAGAGCTCGAAGTTTGCTTTCCTAAAATTCAGGGTCCTGACCTGAGAGTATTCGCCTGACTCATATTCCTCAGGACTGCAAACTCTTCTGGTGCACGAACACTGCAAGACAGACCGCCTCCAATCTTGATGTCACCAATTAGCTCACTTGTGTCAGTGACCATCAGGTCCAGTATCACCTCTCCTCTGGTAGGGCTGTCATTACCTGGCTTAAGTAATTATATTCAATGCTTTCCAGGAGTCTCCTGGATTGCCTACAGCTCGCCATGTTACTTTTCCAGCAGATGTCGGGTGGTTGAAGTCTGCCAACAGGACAAAAGCTTGCAAGTGCAATGCCTCCTGTAGCTGGAGTAAGAAGACTCCATCAATAGGCTCCCCTTGATTAGGTGGCCTGTAGTAGACCCCAACCACAAGGTTCCATTTGTTGCCTCAGTCTCTAATTCTTACCCATAAGCTTCCAACATGCCCATGGCTATTCTTCAGAGACTCTTCAGAGCTCTTCATGTTCTATCCATTTCTTGATGTAGAGGGCAATGCCTTCTTCCTCACCTGTGCCTTCTGAACAGCCTGTAGCCATCGACAGCCGCAGTCCAGTCATGGGATTTGTCCCACCAGGTTTCAGTAATGGCAATTAGGTCATATATACACACACACACACGCGTCTGTAGATATATATACACACATCTATACATGCATACATAATGCCTAAATTGCACAGTGCTCCTAATGAGGAACACCTGTGGCAGAATATGACTGCAACTTAAATATTAACATCTTGCTTATCTAATCTATACATTGTATTTTATTTCTTGTAATAAAAAAAATATTACTTGTAATATTACTTTCAGCATTATTCTGTTTTCATCTTGCTGTCCTCCCTAATAATTACTTTTTAGGAAGCACTTGCCTCACAGTTTCTAGTAAACGTAGTTTATTTGCAAAGATTGTCTGTGGGAAGCCCCTTTCAGTGCTATGACAAGGAATTAGTGAAAGACCTCTGAAATAAACTCTGAATGATCTGAAACATCCACTTGGTAAAATGCAGCAGCAGTTGGAAAGGCCATGTATCTGAGCTGTGACCTCTCTGTATTACTTAACATCAGTTGATGGAATGATACATCAAGCATGGAGCTTACTTGGTCTTGATCACTTTTTTCTTTAGTTACAGCTTATAAAGTTGGGCTGCTGAGTGGATTGAGTCATGCTAAAGAACTGCATTTTCACTAGCATCCTCTCTTATTGACAGCTGTGTTTTAGGGCCTAACTAATCATCAGACAGAGGTCTTCTGCCTGCTTTACTCAGCCCTCAAGGAAGGCCTCTCACATATATCTTCTCCTTATCTGCAGGTCTAAAAAGGCTTTCTTAACAACACCATCATCAGGAAGCCGAAAAGAAAAGCTAAGCACATATTTGTTGCTGACAAACTTTTAATATTTATTATGTTTACTTGTTTATCTTGGCATTGAAAGTTAAATGGGGCTCCTTCTTGATTCCAGGAGTACTTGTACAAGTGAGTACAGACGGTATACTTGTATTTCACAAATACAGAAAAATAAGAGAATTTGGTAAATTCTTATAGCTGGAATCATATGCTACAGTTTTGGTCTTTTTTCTTGATGATGTTCTGCCTCAATGCAGGTTATTTTATGACCACATATTTTCATTTTATCTGTATTGCATGTTAGTGGGGAAAACTGTTGTTATTGCTCTACTTCAGTATTATATTAAGTAAGCATGTATATATATGTTAACGAAATAAAAATCATATACTTGAATTCTTTGAAGCCTTCAATTTTAAATTGTATAAGCTTGTACTTAATGGTGCTTAATTGCAACAAAATTTTCATTAGCGTATATTCATGTGTCTTTTAGAGTGCGATAAAAATCCTTCTTAGGGAAAGGAAGAGTTAATGTAGTAATACCAATGAAACTGGAGGAATTAAATCTTATTTCTTCTTTGATAAAAATCTTTATAAGTAACAAGAGGTTTTATTTTGTATTTATGTATAATGCTGTTCTTGAACCCTATCGCAATGCATTTCTTTTACTGATCTGCCCATTTCATGTCTCCTGCACAGAAAACACCTTTTGCTTAACTTTATAATTTATGGCCAAGATCATACTATGTTTTTCTCCTTAATAAGTTTAATACAGGATCATTCCTGATGCTGCTGAACAGTTTGACCCAAGTCCAAAAAAGCACTAAAACTTAAATTCAAGCATCCAAATTGCAAGACTGAAATGAATAGAAAATTATGTGATTAAGTGCTTTGTTTGATGGAGGCCATAATGTTCAGTATCATGAAGGTTCTTGGAGGTATGAACAATGTCATCTCAGAAGTATTGCCATTTTAAGAGCCTGTATAAAGATCCATCTTACCAAAACCAGAACTTTAAATTTATATATGTACCTTATCTTTACTGCTGTGAAAGTCAATGGAACATTTTTAAGGGGAATGTGATTCTAAAGTACTGTTAACTGTACACACTTTTTAATTGGATAACATTAATATACCAGTTTTATATTCTTCTTTCTTCTCTAACCAAACAAATAATTTGAGAGAACCTCATTTGAGTTGTAGTCACTGATTTAAAACATCTTCATCTCACCCTGTTCACATGATAGTCTTTACAATCACCTCAGTCCTCTAGTATCCAAGTTAGGGTTTTATGGTCTAGATCGGAGGATGACAAGATGGGGTACAGAACTACTTGGAAGACTGGGCTCAACAGGTAGTGATTAAAAGGTTGAACTCTGGGACCAGTATCAAGTGAAGTACTCTAAGGGTCTATCCTGGAACCTGCCCTGTTTAATGTATTTCTTAGGAGCCTGGAAAAGGACCTTGCTTATCAAATTTGCACATGACTCCAAATTGAGTAACCAGTCAATATGATTGAGATAACAACTGCCATCCAGAGGGATCTAGACAGGCTGGAGGAATGGGCTGCCAGGAACCTTATGAAATTCAATTAGGACAAATTCCAAGTCCTTTGTCCGGGAAGGAAGATCCCCCTGCAATGACAGGCTGGGGCCTTACTGGCTGGGGAGCAGATCTGCTGAAAAGAACCTGAGAGTTCTGGTAAATGGCAAGCTGGGCATGAGTCAGCAGTATGCAGCAACCACAGCTGCACAAAGCATGGCCAGGAGGTCAAGGGGAATGGCTGCACCCCTTCACCTGCTACTCATTTTACCACATCTACAGCACTGTGTCTGGTTTTGGGCCCCTCTATTCAAGAAAGACACCAATAGACTGAAGCAAGCCCAGTGGAGGGCCTCCAAGCTGGTGAGGGGCTGTATCGCTGGCCCTGCGAGGAGAGGCTGAGGGACCTGGGCTTATTCAGCCTCACCAAGTGATGGCTTAGAGGGACCTAACAGCAGGCCACGCCTCACCACCACCACCCCACCTCCTCCCAAGCACCTGCAGGCAGGTCATCAAGGACACAGACCCCGGCTCCTTCGAGTGCTGTAAGGCCACTGTGTTAAGGTGGTTGAGGGGCAATGGACATAAGTTGAAATAAGGAGGATTTGATTATAGCCAAGAAACCCTTTTCCTTCAAGAGGGTAATCAGGCAGTGGGACAGGCTGTCTACAGATGTTGTGCAGTCTCCATGCTTGGGGCTTTTCAAGACCTTGATCCAACTAGATCAAGCCCTAAGCAAGCTGGTCTGAACTCAGAGCTGGCCCTGTTTTGAGCAGGACACTGTATTTAGAAGACCTCCTGAAGTTCCCTTCAATTTGAACTTTCCTGTGATACTCTGAAATTAGAACCACTCCAAAAAGGAATTATATCTTTATTATATGTGTCAGCAAAAGGGAATAATAAGACAAAAAATATTTTCAGAAACCGTTTGAGATATGCAAATTCCATACTGTTTTGCCAGTGATCACATGGATTTTTGGCCTTTGAGAATGATTCTATGATTCTATTCCTTCTTTTTGACTTTTTTGAAGATTAGTCTGGAGTTAGGGAGCTTTTACTCCTTCAAAAGCCTTCCTGACATTGTTGTCTTATTTGTAATTACTATATTCATTGTGAAAGGTGTTCTGCTGAAAATGAAATAAAATAAAATATTAACCCCTGAGAACTGTGCGGACAAACCTATAAAGTCCATAACAAGTACAGGTAAAAATTATGGAAGAGTTAGTGTGTGCATGCTGTAAGGGTAATGCTGATTTACAATATTCCGGCTATAAATGAAAAAAAGGAAACCAAACAAAAAAACACCACCAAAACTCCCAACCTTACTACAAAGAAACACTGTCTACAAAATATAACTCTAATTATAGTTTAGCAAAATTTAAAAACAAAACAAGAATTTATTATTTTCATCAATACTTCTTTCTGTTTAATAATCCAGATAAACTTCTGTAGTGGCATAAGCCAGGTGGAAGTATATGAGCAAAGGTTATAAATAATTGATTGAACCACCTTGTGTTGAGCAAAAAAAAACTTCTATCAATGAAGTTCTAAGAGATTACATCTATCCCAATATTCTTAAAAGGATTATGGCAAGAAGAAAGACAAAGTGAGTTCCTTATCATTCCACCAGAATTAATTTTTCATGATAGCAAAGGACTGAGTAGCTGATAGAAAATGGAACAGATCCTACACATTATCTGAGAACTGTAGAAAGGAACAAAGAGAGTATCTTGTCTATTGAATTTCTTGTTTGTATTAGTTTCTGGTTTTAAAATATGCATAAATATATAACAAAGGCAGATTAAAAAACAAACAGATAAAAAAACCCAACAACCCATGAACAGATTTGTGAGCCATGCAGCTAAATGCCAAGGCATTCTCTTCTGGATTTCTTAACAAAAATATTTATTTAGCATTGTCATCCATAATGCATTGAGGTCAACTAACAATTAAACCACAGATGCTTGGTGGTTTCTAAGAATAGTGAACAATTTATACTCTGGCATGAGGAAGTGTTTCTGCTATTTATTTTCTCAAATTATATTTCTAAGTGTTGCTATCTTAGAAAGCAATAATACTGCTTATTGTTATATATGCGGAGATACAGAAACAACCTGTTGTTGTTAATGGGAAATGGGAACCATTTATGTACTTCTAGTTTCAAATTCTTGCATTAATCTTCAACCTTCTCTTTCATTGGAAATTCTATTGAAGGAAAATAACAGAAACTGAGGAAACTAATCCAAACTTCTGTTCTTTAGCCAAGCAGCACAGACAAAAGAAGACTTATGCATTACCCTAAAAAAAAATTAAATTCATTTTATGTATTCATTTGATGTTCATTTTATTAACAAAGAAGTGTTCTTAATTTAAAAATATGAGTCTGTCAGATTAAAAACCAATTTACTTTAATTTTGTCTGATAAATTTCTGCATGTATTTATCATGGATAAAAATAATATACTTACAGTTAACATCCCCTGATTAGAAACATAGTAATAAATAAAATGTAATACTGAAATCTTTCTAAGGTAAGGTTCTTTGACTTATAGTATTTGGCCTATACAGTATTAGTTGTAAAACATGCCACATTTGCAAGATTTAGGTCATGTGCATACTAGATTATTTTCATTTTATTGATGAAATTCAAAATTTCGTGTAACTAAGCTATTATGTCACAGCTGGTTTTTCATCTATTCTATCAGAAATAGACATTAACCCTATAACATTTTCAGTAGTGACCATGAAAACCACTTTTTCTGTAAAAATAATTACATGCACAAACTATAGCTAGTTGACATGACTTATGACATTCACCTCTGTCAAAACCTTGAATCTGGAGTAAAAGTAACATCCAAGCTGATGCATATAATTGCATACCATGGGGGAAAATGTTTCAGATATTGATGTATTGAATGTTTCAAATAAGTGCTCTCAAGACATTCTGTTGTTTTAACATTTATGTTTATATTTCTGGTGGTTTTACTTCTTACAGTTTAAATGATGTTACTGTAACATCAAAACCTTAAGGTATACAGTCATAATTGGTTACATACAGGACTAAAATTATACATAATCTTTAAAATTATACATGATCCTAAGAACGTCACTAAATCGACATGTAGTGCTTCTGCTTTAGATGAATTTGATAGCGTGTAAAAATTCAGCCTGCATCAAGTTATAAAGTGAAATCTTAGAATTAAATTAAGTGATTCACAAACTTGATGAAATTGTTGAAAGTTTTGGCAACTTCTTTTCCATTTCCCTGCAGGCTCTCTGCTCACTTCCAGTACCATTTCTGTAGCAGTTAAGTGCTGCGCCTGTATAGTTCTACAGCATTTTTTTTTTTAAGGTTGCATTGGATAGAGGTTTCAGCAAACCTGTATCAAGGCAACTTCCTACCTCCGCAATGAAGTTCTCATACGCCACCTGCTTATTATTAATATACATTTTTATATCAATACCCCCACCCATCTTTAGCTTTTCTGAACAACTTGTATTTTCCAGTACCTGCAATCCACTTCTGATTTCCAATCCATTTTTGATATGCAGATTTCTGATGTTCAGAAATAACCAGGTTTATATGCTGAACCAGTAGTTCAAATTCTTCCGTTTTATTGCTTGAGCTCTTTACATTACAAACGTGTCTTTACATTACAAACATTTTGTTTGTCACTTACTCATTTCCTGCTTGGGCTGACTGCTGCATTATTACTCTCTCTATTATCTCCCTGGTTACTGGTACCAGCTTCTTCATCATTATTAACACATTCTTTGCTTTTTGTGTGAGGACTCTAACATCTGTTTGCATTGTTTCTTTTTCTTTCTCTTTTTCTTTCTCTGTGTTTTTACATACAACAACTAGACATGGCATACACATTGCATCTGCCACAGACTTCTTTTACTGAAATAAAATTCTTATTAGTCACAGAAGTTGTGATTCCTGAAGAGAATAATTCCTGAAGGAGTTCATCCCTACACAATAACAATTCCAACTGCTCGTAGTTGAAAAAAAAAAAAAGTTGGTTTTCTTAGGTTGATGCAATTCTTTATTAATTGTTACATTTTTCATCTTCTTTCATGTACTGCAGACTTATATTCGTTGCTACTTGAGTGTCCAGATCTTTGAATATTTGCTTATTATAACAAAGTTGTGACCACCTTACTGAAAAACTGAATATGAGCTGGCAATGTGCGCTAGCAGCCCAGAAAGGCAATCAAATCCTGGGCTGCAACAAAAGAAATGTGGACAGCAGGTCAAAGCAGGTGATTCTCCCCCTCTATCCCACTCTCATGAGTCCCCACCTAGAATAGTTCATTCAGCTCTGGGGTCCCCAGCATAAGAAGGACATGGACCTGTTGGAGTGGTTTCAGAGGAGGGCCATGAAGATGATCAGAGGGCTGGAGCACCTCTGCTATGAGGACAGGCTGAGAGAGTTGGGGTTGTTCAGCCTGGGGAAGAGAAGGCTCCAGGGAGACCTTATTGCTGCCTTTCAGTATTAAAAGGGGACTACAGGAAAGATGGGGAGGGACCATTTACCAGGGAGTGTAGTGATAGGATGAGGGGCAACAGTTTTAAACTGAAAAAGGGTAGATTTAGATTAGAAATTAGGAAGAATTTTTTTATGATGAGGTTGGTGAGACAATGGAACAGGTTGCCCAGGAAAGTTGTGGAGGCCTCATCCCTGGAAGTGTTTAAGGCCAGGCTGGATGGGGCTGTAAGCAACCTGGTCTAGTGGAAAGTGTCTCTGCCCATGGCTGTGGGGTTGGAACTAGATGACCTTTAAGGTCCTTTCCAAACCAAATCATTCTATGATCTATGAAATCTAGCACTTCATTTCATCAATAGGCAATAATCAGTGGATTCCCTTTTTCAGAAAAAGTTTTTTCTAGCTGTGGCTCCTCATCATTTTTTTTTTTTTGAGATATTTTAAGACAGCACTCATTTTTATTCTGTTCATCTGTGCTGCAAAATCAACAGCTTCAAGCAGTGCAGTTCTGCGACATTGTTAGAGAACAGTAAACCTTGGTAAAGACCCTGGAGTTTCCACTCATGTAAATTGCAGGATTGTATGGCCCAGAGGTTTATGATCACTGGGTGTATGGCCCAGAGGTTTATGATCACTGGGTGACAGGTTTCTGGCCTCTGACCTCTGTTCAATTTTTTAATCAACGATCTGGACACAGGAGTTGAATCCACCATTGGTAAGTTGCTGATGATACTAAACTGGGAGGTGCTGTTGACTCTCTTGAGGGACAAGATGACTTGCAAAGGGATCTAGATAGATTGGAGCATTGGGCAATCATCAGTGGCATGAAATTTAACAAGACCAAATGCTGGATTTTGCACCTGTGACAGAATAATGTCAGACATAAGCACAAATTGGGAAAGGAGTGGCTGGAGAGCAGCCCTGCAGAAAGACATCAGGGGTGCAGGCTCAATACAAGTCAGCAGTGTGCCCTGGAGGCCAAGGGGGCAAACCTTATCCTGTGGTGCATCAAACGCAGCATGACCAGCTGGTCAAAAGAGGTGATTACCCCACTGTATTTAGCATTGGTGTGGCTTCACCTTGAATGCTGCATGCAGTTCTGGGCCCCACAATTTAAGAGGAAGGATGTTAAGCTACTCCAATGCATCCAGAGGAGGGCAACAAAGCTGGTGAAAATGCTGGAAGGCGTGTCTTGTGAGGAACAGCTAAGAACTCTGGGTTTCTCTAGTTTGGAGAAAACGAGGCTAAGGGGAAACCTCATTGCTCTCTATGGCTTCCTGAGGAGATGTCCTAATTTGAGGTAAAACGGAACCAATTTTCTGTTCAGTGATTTTACTTTGCAGCTAAGTCTTTTCTAACTACTGAAATTAACACCATATTGTGCAGAAAACATTCACTCTCAGAGTCACAAGACCTATGTTTATCGTTGGTGTCAAGTAATGGTATGCTGAGAGGTTCTTGCTTTTACTTATTGCTGTAACAACCAAGGTCAGCTAACGTTGTTATTTGCCCCATTGGAGGGTCCAAAGCAGAAAAGCATAGAGGGATTGCACTTGGGGGGAGCAGACAGGACAGGTGACCCAAAGCTGACCACCAACTTCTCCTTTGGGGTATTCCATCCCATCTGCCTCATACTCAGTATAAAAGTTGAGGGATAAAAGGGTCAGCTCTCTTTCTTCAATGGCCAGCATCCAAGGAGGACTCTGTCCATCTACCTTTGATACTAATCCATGCATTACTGAATCCAGATCCAGAATCCAGTTCCCGTCCGTCATTGATTCCAGTCTGGGACTTGTCCAGTGCCTGCTGGTGATGTGATCGTTATCCTGGGAGCTTGATATGGTTTGCTATATATTTGATTATTTCATTTTTGTTATTTTGTTATTAATATTTCATTAAAGTAGTTTAGTTCCTTCTAAACTCATAAATCTCTTCCTCTCTCTCCCCCCTCTCTTTGGAGAGAGAGGTGGGGAGAGTATCTGTCATTCACCTCAGCAGCCAGTCTGGCCCAAACCACAATAGATTTACTGGCGCCCCATGTGGAGCTCGAGCAGGGCTCAACCAGGTCTCAGATTGACTGAATAGTTTGAATTCTAGCTTGCTCAGAAATTTAAACAGACAGCTCACATCAGGTTGTTCTTAAGCGAAATGTTATATCATGCGTTTAGAGAGCTTTGTTTGAAGCTAATTGATGCAACTCCGCTTAACCTGCCAAATGTGTTGCGTGGTTTATTTGCTCTTTGTGTTTGTATGTGGTGGTTTAAATGTGCTATTTTAGTGTGGTTAGAAATTCAGATGTATAATATGATTACTTGGGTAATGGTTCTACCTGCATATTTCGGGCATCATGTGATGGATTCTATTACTAATTACACTTTCTGTTTTACCTGGGGAAAGCTTACTTTGCCCAAACCATGACAGGAGGGGAAGTGGAAAGGGGGGTGCTGATCTATTCTCCCTGGTAACCAGTGATAAGATGTATGGGAATGGTTCAAAGCTGCACCAGGGGAAGGCCAGACTTGACATTAGGAAACATTTCTTTACTAAGAGGGCAGTGAAAGACTGAAACAGGCTTCCTAGAGAGGTGATCAATGCCCCATGCCTGTCAGTGTTTAAGAGGCATTAGGACAAAGCCCTTAACAGCATGTTTTAATGTTTGGTCAGCCCTGTAGTGATCCAACAGTCAGACTAGATGGTTGTTGTAGGTCCGTTCCAACTGAAGTCTCCTCTCCTCTCCTCTCCTCTCCTCTCCTCTCCTCTCCTCTCCTCTCCTCTCCTCTCCTCTCCTCTCCTCTCCTCTCTCCTCTTTCTTTTCTCTTCTCTTCTCTACATGTCTCCAATTTCTGAGTTCTGACCTTGCAGGAGGCAGCCAGGAAATCCTGATAATCCCTGCTGTAATAAGGACTCTAAAAAGTTCTACTGCCTAAATACATTTAAACTGTGGGTATCAGTATTTCAACATCTTTGCCTTCTCAACATTATGAAGCCTGGAAGAATGCTTGCACTAAGTTTTGGGGAGTTGGAAAGGCTGGTAATATCTTCAGTCCAGGCAAATTTTCAAGGAAAAACTGTGTTTTATTTTCTAAAGCCCATCAAGGCACAATAGGGATATGGAAATTGCACACTAAAAGGTTTGAAGACTATTTTCTGCTGAACACAACCTAATCAGCTTTTCTTTTTCCTATTAGCTTTACTTAACGTTTGTTCTTTAGTCTTTCTAGATCTGTATTATTCTCATTTATAACTGTACAGCAATCTTCCAATAGTTATTTGTTCCTGTCTTAACTTTTTTCGTTGGTTTTAGTTTGAATAGCTAGTCTGAATCCTAGGGAATTTATCCTAAGACTTTGTTTATGAACAGCAGTAACATCTCTTCCTAACCTTTCTTTTACTAGACTAAATAAGCCAACGGCTTTAAGTTTCCTCACACATTGTGAATTTTCTTTTCTCTGATAATCTTAATAGTTATTCTTGGCATTTGTTCCAGTTTGAAGGGATCTTTCACAAATGCAACTGACTAGAATTTTATATCAAATTGCAATTGCATTCTTATCAAACTTTATTTCATGCAGTAGCAATATTTTTCTATCTCACTATCTTCACCTTTATCTTATAATATCTCTTTTTTGATCCTGTTTATTCTTTTTATGGTTGTATCCATTTTTGGCTCATAATTATCGTACTGCACTGCAGTGAAGATTGACTGTAAGCGTTTTAGAGTAGGCAGGACAAACTAAGTAGCATTAGGATAATAATTATTGGGGAACTCCATAGCTAAGCTTCAAAAAATTCTGTGACACTGTTTGAAAGCCGCAAATCTAAACACTGAAAGGCTGACTTGTAGTTTCTGGTAATAGTCTAATTCTTGCCGATTCAGTCAGTCTTTTGTATTAACCTCAGCATCCAAGGACCACCATTTAAGTTTATGCAACTATGAAGGAAATTCTAGTCTTAAATCAACAGGGGTATATTTAGTCATGTTAGGTATGAGGAGAAAGTAAATATAATGTTCTTTCTAGAAATTTAAATTAGTAACTGCCCAAATAAGGATAATTAATTCTTTGCAATGTTTTATAATGGGTAATACTTCCTAGATTTTAATATATTAGTGGAAATGTAAGGCTTTTAAGAAGAAGACTGGAAGAAAATCCTAGCAATAATACAAGTTGCATTTGAAGAACAGCAGGCAGGTAGGCTGGTGACATAGCAGAATAGACTTTCCCTGACTTTGGATCAAAGTGAGGACACGGAAACAGAAGAAGAAAAGGATAAACTGGTGAAAACATGCTTCATAATTCAAATTTTTAACCATATCTCTGCTTCCTAAACTTGAAGATTCAAAAGCTTTTGTAACTACATGTGTTGATTGTGGAAGCTGGAAAAAATGTTGATGTACAGAGGTCAGCCCATACGTTACTTTTTCTGACATTGCAGTAATTGCTTTATTTTATTCCAAGAAGTAAGTGTGTACTACTAAATATTTTTGCTATGTAGCTTGTTCTGTGTTGAGTTATTATGGATGGCGATACTCTTAACAAAGGCAAGCAAAATCATAGATTTAATTTCATACAGGCAAGCAAATGGACAGATAAAATCAATACATGGAAAATCTCAGATTTCTCAGAAAGATCACTTTTATTTTAATCCAGCTGTTTGCTGACAGCCCCTATAATCAGATATAATTTTTTGTTCTGTTTCATACATGTAATCTGTAAAAGTTTATGAAATAAAAAAAGAAGCAATTATCCAGAAGAGTAACTTAAAAACCTAATTTTGATGACAACAAACTGCACGTGCCAATTTAAGTTTTTGAAGAATTTGTATAAGACCAGATTTTAATTTTTTTCATTAGGTTTGTTGCAAGGGTATGTGGAAGGAGAAACTGTCTTCTCCCTTAAAATATCTGATCAAGGATTTTGTCAAATGGGATGAAAAGGAAATGGGGGAAGCCAAACAAAGAGGGATACAATCCTGACCAGAAATCTAAACCGGGCAAAATGAGGAAACAATGACAACAAACCAACCTGGTCAGTAACACTAATTGAACAAGTGGAGTCTGTGCAAGCTACGGCAGTGAAAGGTTCTCTTAAAACCTCCAGCCATTGGGCTAGGAATGAACAGTGTGTGCCCTGAAAACCATCTACTGGGAGGGACAGGTGTGAGTGAAGTGAGTGAGGGGCTCAGCACTGATGGCTGGAGTGGGACTGTGGGTCACAGCCAGTGTACCTGGTGCCAGCTTCTAGTGGGGAGTGTCTATATCTTCCCCAAAGTGGGCGTGCATGAGCACTCACTAGCAAACCTCAAGCTGGACCAGCCATTGAGTAGGAGACCCTGGATTCCAGCAGAGGTATCAGGTGGGGAGAAGGCCCATGCTGGTATTCAGGGGGAGATCCACAAGCGTGTGGTGCCTATGGGACAAGTGTGTGAGTGTGTGTACATTTTCTAGCAAGCCCCAAGCCAGACCAGTCACTTATAACATCCCTTAAAATCAGTGACACAGTCCAGTTTTTCTGGTTGCAGAGTGCAAGAAGACTTTAATACCCATCATGACAACTCCAAGTCCTATAGGGATGTGACATAATGAAGTCAAAAGGGTTATTCATTTGCTTAAAATTCAGGAGTTACTTAAATGTTTTTATAACCCGACACCTGAGAATGTCTCTGGTGTCATTAGTGTTAACTCCAGTGAAGTCAGCGCAATCAAGTCGATTACATCAGCTGAGAACCAGATGAGAGTTTTCCTGAGAAACGTTGTCTAACTGATAATTACTTGAGTCTTCTGATGGTAATTTAGTGGCTAATTAAATGGACTCTCATGGATTACTTAAGAAGCTTTGTACATGCAAATATTGTTACAACTTGGTTTTGTACATGCTAATGTAGTAAATAAAACTTGTTAGTATTACTATGCGATAGAAGGAATGATGTTGATATTACTAAAGATTACTTTGCAATGTATGAAAATTATGTTCTGCTCCCAGCTTTGACAGTGACCTTTGGCAAATTACATCAATGCTTTTATAATTTTTTCCTCAGTTATTCATTTAGAAAACATAAGAGAACTTCAAAGGACTGTTTAGACTAATACGTAACCTAAATTATAAGTCTTAGTTCTGTGACCTCTACCCCATTTTGCCAACTATAGTTCAGAGAAAAGGTAAAAAAGTACTATAAGAGTTATACAGAAGTACTTTGTCCAGTATCTTAAGCTACTGAAGAAAGCATGTGAAATACGAGTGAAGATTTAGTAACACATTCCCAGAATATCTTCCCAGTCTCCAGCAATTTCTTGTTCAGGGAATTTGTGTCTTTCTATTTAACAGTTCTTGAAATATGGACACTTAGAATATACTCCATCCATCCCTTTCAAGAGGAATAACAATGCCTGATGGATGAAAAGAGCCAATAAACCTAATTATTGCTATTATTTTTCTTTCACCATCATACATATGATCATTTTTCTGCTATTCATTAATGAAGATATATTTCTCCTTTCATAGAATCACAGAATCATAGAATGGTAGGGGTTGAAAGGGACCTCTAGAGACCATCTAGTCTAACCCCCTTGCTAAAACAGGTTCACCTACAGCAGCTTGCACAGGAATGTATCCAGGCGGGCTTTGATATTTGCAGAGAAGGAGACTCCACCACCTCTCTGGGCAGCCTGTTCCAGTGTTCTGTCACCCTCAGAGTAAAAAGGTTCTTCCTCATGTTCAGATGGAACTTCCTGTGTTCCAGTTTGTGCCCGTTGCCCCTTGTCCTGTCGCTGGGCACCACTGAAAAGAGTCTGGCCCCATCCTCTTGACACCCGCCCTTTAGATATTGATAAGCTTTGATAAGATTCCCTCTCAGTCTTCTTTTCTCCAGGCTAAACAGACACAGATATCTCAGCCTTTCTCATAAGAGAGATGATCCAGTTCCCTGAATGCCTTTGTAGCCCTCCACTGGACTCTCTCCAGTAGTTCCTTGTCTTTCCTGAACTGGGGAACCCAGAACTGAACACAGTACTCCACATGTAGCCTCACCAGGGAAGAGTAGAGGGGGAGAATAGCCTCCCTTGACCTGTTAGCCACCCTCTTTTTAATGCACCCCAGGAGACCATTGGTCTTCTTGGCCACAAGGGCACATCGCTGGCTCATGGTCAACTTGTTGTCCACCAGGACTCCCAGGTCCCTCTCTGCAGAGTTGCTCTCCAGCAGGTCAAGCCTTAACCTGTATGGATGCATGGGGTTAGTTCTCCCTGGGTGCAGGACCTTACACTTGCCCTTGTTCCTGTCCACCCAACACTCCAGCCTGTCCAGGTCATGCTGAATGGCAGCATAGCCTTCTGGTGTATCAGCCACTCCTCCCAGTTTTGTTTCATCAGCAAACTTGCAGAGGGTACACTCTGTCCCCTCATTCAGGTCACTGATGAATATATTGAATAAGACTGGACCCAGTACTGACCCCTGAGTGTCACCCATATTAGCCTGCCCCTTAATTCTTACCCATAAGGTCTTGACTTGTTCTTCATCCACTCCTAGGCAGAGCTCAATACATTCCAGTTGCTCTCTCACGTAAAGAGCAACTCCACCACCTTGCTTTGCTGGCCTGTCTTTCCTAAAAAGTCATCCATGACAGCATTCCAGTCACGTCAGCTGTCCCACCACGCCTCTGTAATTGCTATGAGATCGTGGCCCTGTGACTGCACACAGAACCCTGGTTCTTCCTGTTTATTCCCCGTACTGTGTGCATTGGTGTACAGGCATTTAGGAGAAGTAACCGAGCATGCATTCTTTATAGTGCCATACTTTACTGGGTAAAAATATCATTTTAAATTTGATAGGAGCTACACATAACATTGTTTAAGTATTGCAAGCTTATAGTATCTTTCCTACCTAATAGAATGTAATTGCAAATTTCATGTGCTTTGATTTGACCATGAGCTCTATAAGGCAATATTCCAGAAGAAAATTTAAACCAGCCTGTGAGGATTTCAGTGTAGGACAGATAATAATCTGTTATACAAATTACTTCTCTCAGACTACCAAAACATTTAAGATCTGAAACTAGTCATCTTTACATACATATCTGTACAAAAATGACACAATGAAATCTTCATCATACCCTCTTTGTAAAGCTTATTCTGTCCCAGCAATTTCCTCTTTGAATTGTTTAGTGATCATTCAGAATCAAGATTGCCCTTTCATGATTTAGCGTTTATGTGATCAGCAATACATATTATATGCCTCTGCATAATAAAAAAAATCAATTGAATCTGAGTGGCTTAAAAATGATTGTCTTCTTTTAGCAGTTTAACATAATAACATTTTTTAAACATTTTGAACTACTTTCCACTAATATGCTAGATGATAATGGTTATATATCAAACCCAGTAATTCCCTGAAACTGCTTAGTTTTGTGCCCACTAAATTAGCTGGGTGTAAAATGTTTAGTGAAAACAACAGACATTCGTTCAGTCAGACATAATTCTATACCGATGTAATTACAATGGCTTGGAGCCAGCATTGACAGATCCTGGAAGTTTATCATATAGGCAAAGGACAAGACCAGTACACCCAGCTGTATTGTTGTGATTAACATTTCTTTAAAAAATATTTGAGGTGTGAACCTCATCTTCTAGCACATTTTGCAGAGTCCTACTTATCCAAAAAGTATAGCAACAATTTTTAGATGTCTGTCCCTATGGAAGTGTGATGTTTTCTGTTTTACTCATTTGTTTAATTTGGGGAGGGTATGCTCCCTTTCTATTTTCTGTTGCCTGCTGGAATGAACAGGAGACTGTATCTCAACTTTATTCTCTCTGTCTTTTCTCCTGCTCTTGAATATTTCACATACTTTAGCAAGTTCCTGCTTTAGCATCTACTTTGAGAGAGACCAATTTCCCAAGAATGTGCAACTGGGGATTTCTAGCTTTTGTTGTGCTCTTTCTTCACACCGGCTCTACTGCTTTTGGGTTTTCTCCCTTTTCTTTATAATATATCCATCTCTACTACTTTTGTTTTTTCTCCCTTTTCTTTATAATATATCCAAGAGATAAACATTTTTAACTCATGAAGAATGTATTTCCCCTACTACTCCTGAAAACTGTGTCTTTACTGTGTTTCTTTTTTTCTAAGGAAACTGGCATATTCTTTGCCTATAATAAGTCTGTAAAGGCTGAGATTTTCTTTTTTTTTTCTTATCATCTTCTTTTCATGTGGCTTGCTTTTCAGCACTCTTAGCATTCATTCTTTGAACACTAGTACACTACTGACCACTGGAAATTTTAAAAAGCAGTATTTATTTATTTTAGTTATGCTGACACTCAGTTTTGTTTAACATTTACTGCTGTATTACAAAAAACTTCCCAGAATTAATGGTACTGCTGGCCCTCTCACTGTCCGCATTCCTCTACAAAATATTCACAAAATGATCAGATCAATCCAGTTTTTGTTTCATTCATTTGGCAAGCAGTAGGCTTCACGTGGACTTATATCAACAGATATGTATTTTGGAAAAATTTGTGTGAAGGGAAAGCACTCCATTGTTAGATTGTAGGTCTCTGGTTCAGTCCTTATTTCAGACACATTTTTCAATTCTCTTTCATGTGTACACTGTAAAGGTATTATTTTTCATGGTGAACAAGTGTTAGTATCAATCTTCTTTTGCTTACTGATTTGTGAAGAGTTTCTTCTCAGTAAATTAATATCAAGTCTGGTCCTAATTCTGTACATGCATTTTCAGATCCTGGTCATGCTCCGGTCTTTCATAGTGAGATCAGCTCGTCTCCCAAGATTACTAGATTCTTTCTCCAGCTATTGCATTTTCTGGATATTTTTTATACTCTTCATTAACTTTTTCTGGATATGCTAAAAATTCCTCATCATATATTTCTTACTTTTTGCGGTAATTCTCAAATGCATGTGTCAAAGTTTTGTAACTCCTTGGTTTAACTTCCTAAGGATAATTTACATTAAAAAACTTGCAGATACAGCTAAGTGCATTAATTTGTTGTCCACATCTTTATAGTTCTTAACTGTGTTAGGGCTTTCGGTTCCTCTGTTCTTCAGCACATCCTCTGTATTAGCTTTTCTCTTGGTAACATGTGCAGCTCAGGGATCATTTTGCATTCCCTTCCTCCTGCCCCACCTGCCTTCCTCCCTTTCCTGCCTTCCGACTTCCCTCTCTCCCTTCTTGTTCTTGTTTGCATCCTTGTTCTTCCTTTCTCACTTTCATCAAAACAGAAAAGTGTTTCTGCGTTATTGCAAGGGGTTGGGGTTTTTTGCATTAATGAAATTAGATATTGCTTCAATACATACAGATTCAGATTCAGAACCCCATAATTCTCTACAAGAGTCATTGGGTTGTACAAAGAAAGATTTAAACTGAAGCAAATAAGCAATCCTAATAAGAGAACAGGTATAATGTTGTTCCTGCACTTATGATCATCAATTTTTAATAGTTTAACTCTGTTATTTCCTTCTTCAAAAGAAAAAAAAGAATATTTTCATCATCCATTGCAGTTTAGGTTTTTATATATTCTGATCTATACTTTTCTGTATTTACACATAACAATTGATGGGCTTTCTTGATCTACTTTATTGATTTTTTCTTTCCCTCATGATACTCAATTAATAACCATAACTGCCAGGGTGAAAAGAAACTGTTGATTTGTCTCCCTTATGGCACTTAAACCAGCTTCCTTATTCAGAGGTCTCAAAATTCAAACTGTGGAGCTGAATTTTTTTTCTTTTTTTTTTTTTTTTAAAAATTTACATTCAATCAGGTAATTCAGTTGCACTTACTAAAGAATGTCTTTTAAAAAAACATTTACTTTTGTAAAACTTTTTTTTATTCTTATTTCTGATTTAGAATTAAAATCAAGTCTTGTTTATTCACTATTCCACACAATGTCACAATGGGATTTCATTAGTCCACAAGGCTTTCCCCCCCACTACACTAATGCACATTACTGCAAATGTTGAATGTGAAATATATGTCACTGGATTCATACTTAACACTGTATTTAGTAGTATGGTGAGGATAAAATTCTTGTTACTTTAAAATTGTTCAAAAATCTACTTTACTGATTTGGAGGACTATGAGTATAGACTACATCCTTTCATACACTTTAAAAATTTACTAGTTTCCTGTTCTTGCTTTATTTTTATTTTGGTTTTAATGGAAATAATTTTAAAGAATAGGATGTGATTAATATCTTTACCCAAGAAAATATTTCTGAATTTGGAGAGAGGTGAAAATTTTAGAGGCTGCCCAAAAAAACAACCTATCTCAATTTGTTAATATTAAATCAAGAAATATTTAAATCTGTTTTTAAGTATTTCAGTTATATTAAATTCCTTTTCACAAGGCATAGGAAGACAAAAGAAAAACAACTGACATTTCCTTTGATGTGATAGTAGTTTCATAAATTCTAAGTTCAGAAAGGGTCATTATGATCATTTATTTTTACCTTCTGTATAGAATTGTTGACAGTTTTTTACCATGCTATTAAACTTCATACCTTTTCATTGTAGTATAGCCTATCCTTCTGAAAGATATCCCATCATATCTGATGGATTTCAAGTGGTGGTTAATTTCAAATATCCCTGATGAAATAGCTAATTTAACTGGAATACAAATTTTATCTCTGAAATAGATTTCTAAATTTTTATTGTTTTCAAATTGCTCATTGTAATTTTAGCTGCCTTTTTTTTAATGCTCTACCTGTTGAAAACTTAAGCACTGAAATTACAGTGAGAATGTTTGCCTTTGAGTTATTCCTATCCTGCCAGTAAAGAAAAAAAATATTTACAAGCCTACATTTGCAATATTTAGTGTCACTTTTTGGTGACTTGAAGGATTATTCAGAGCTCTTATCTGAACAAACTGAAACTTCAAACCCTTTGGATATCACCTATTGCAATCACATAATCTGAACAATATCACATAATTCTGAACATCCCAGAAAAAGGGATGACTGCATTATTTCATTTGAAATGTCACAGCTGGTGTGACTTTTTAGCTATAAAAATAACTTTGGAATTATTTTTTTACTGTGTAATTCATTGATGCCATTGCAAAATTTCTTCTAAGCAGAATTTCCTGCTCTATTATATATCCAGATAGCATTACAGAGAAATCATTTTGGTTACTTTTATCAGATTGAGTATTGAAGCCATTAAAAAATATATTTTTAGCAAATTCAGCTTAAAAATACATTTTCCAAGAAAGTTGAATTTCAATGCTTACATTTTTTTGCTATGGCTGTAGAAACTATTTTTCTCATGGATGGAAACAAAGGATTCCATCTCATATGATGGAAAAAAAGGATTTTTGGTATAGAATGAATTAAACCTGTCAAACGTTTCAGCTAAATTTAAATCAGACTGGTTTAAATAGAAATACCAATACCATGGAACGTTTTTGAAATACAACATTTATAGGAGGAAGTGTAGATAAAAGAGCTAGAAAACTCCTCTGATCATGTCTTGGTTTATTTATAATTAAATAAAACTATGCAGAAATCTGGGGAAAAAATAAATCCCCAAACTCAAAGCCAAATCAAAATAAACAAGAAAACTTCTATAGAGCTATTACTACATTTGGATCTTTATTGTTCTTTAATGGAACAGGACATAGTTTCCATCATAGTTATTTGAAGAACAGGAAAAAAATCAGGCACAAGGTAGACCAGCTGTGACCTGTACAAATATATTGGATATTCCCGATATGACAATTGGGTGGGGTTTATTTTGATTAAAACTGAAAGATAATTTTAATGTAGAAATCTGTATATAAAAGTTTCAATGAAACTTTTATAATCTTGTTTCCATACATAAGCATCCCAGGACAAACTTGCTTCGTATTGCCTGTTCAATCAGTACCTAAGACATTTGTAATACTTTGGAAATTGCAAGGGAAGTGTCAGTGTATTTCCCTCTAACATTTGACTTAATTTGCCTTTATTAAGACTTATTACAATACAATTTTAAACTATACAAGCACCTGTTAATTTTTCCATAAGACAATTTTTGTTTATTGTATAGAATGGGTGATTGTGGCAGGTTGACCCTGACCAGCAGCCAAGTATAAACATGACTACTTGCTCACTTGGCTCTGCCGTGGGATGGGGTGAAAACAGAAGGAAGGGGAGAAGACCTGTGGATTAAGATAAAGGCAGTTTAATAGGTGAAGCAAAAACTGTATGCAGAAGGAAAGCAAAACAAGGAACTTACTCACTACTTCCCATTTCCAGGTAGATGTTCTGTAACTTACTGGGAAGGAGGGGCTCACCATGCATGACGGTTCCTTAGGAAGACGAATGCCATAACCATGAATATGCTTTCTTCCTCCTCATTTGGCCAGTTTGGGTCAGCTGTCCTGGTTTTGTCCCTTCCCTGTTTCTCGTCCACCCCCAGCCTACCCATGGTGGGGGCAGAGCTGGAAAAAGAGAAAGCCTCAACACTGTTGCAAGGACTGTTCAGCCATAGCGAGAGCACTGGTGTCTTATCAGCACTGTTTTATTCACAAATCCAAAGCACAGCACCATATGGGCTGCTAATAAGAAAGTTAATTCCATTTCACCCAGACCCCATACAGTGATACAAATTGAATATGCCCTTTTAATTCAGATCTGTGGATTTTCATCTAAAGCATCATTTTCTCATATGAGCGATCCTAGGCCTCATTTACTGCGTAGTATCAAATCGAAACCTTAACAGAGAATCAATCACTTCACGGACTCATCTGCAACAGTTGTCACTGTGTCATTTGAATGACTGACAGCTGTTAATGAACATCCTTCTATAATACTATGTAAGTATACTATCCCATATGTAGTATATAAGTATACTATAAAAGGATGCAAAGGAGAGAAGTTCTATACCAGTTTAATAGTTTGAACATTTATCTTGGAAGCCAAGAATCTGAAGTTGCAGGTTTAGTGGTAAGTATTCTTTTACATGATCAAGTTGACACAGTATACTTTCCATTTCAACTGTGAACTCATATCTGAATTGGACTGAAAGATATCACTTTGGGTGCTTAAAATTAGGAACACTTTTATGTATGGAAGCAGTTTAATTTATGTTATTTAGCTTTATGCAGGAAATGTTTAGCAGAGAGGGAGAGTCAGTTTTCCAGGATGGTAGTCAGCTTCTAACATGGATTCATGCTTTATCTTTGTGCTGTTCTCTGTTTTCTTAAGTATATATTCTCCTGCTTCCGAACCACAGAGAAGTACTCTACCATACGAGCTGTATCTGTCATGAGAGCACTGCCCATTTTCTAGGAACTAGTCTTGTAATTAGATGTGCCAGGTGTCACAGAACCTCACAAAGCCAAGCCAGACTGACTAACAAACTAAAACCAGGATTTATTTTTACAAGACAGTAACAAAACCAAACTAAGTTTTACTCTAACCGAAACTGCTTTGAGACTCTGACAAACATTAAAAACCACAGGTTCAGGATGTCTCTTAATACTACACTGCTGACTTAAGAATTCTTAAGGTTTATGGTAGATGACCCAAAATACACATAATCTCTCACCTATATAAGATGAGGTCTCTCGATCTGTACAGAAGGAGACGAACCGTGGAAGGCGTCTCGACCCACGGGGAGAGCCACCCCCACCCACAGACCCGCTGCTCTGAGGGAGACCGACTCAAAATGGTTCTCTCACGGGGCCCTGTTTATATCCAATTCGAATCTGACTTGTGGTTATATATGGTCATGTAGCCCTCCCATAGGCCAAAGACCCCAACTTCTTCACCTTTCAACCGAAATAACCACCACCACATTGGCATAACACAAAGAGGTGGGAAGTTTTTCTCTAGTCTTTGTTTGTTTTCATGGCTTTTGTCAGATCTTAGCTGACCGGAACCACAGGGAAATACTCTACCACTCAAACTGTATCTGTCACAAGAACACTGCTTGTTTTCTAGGAACTAGTCTTGTAATTAGACGTGCCAGGTAATTCTAATGACAGATGGCACTATTCAATTTTTTGTAACTTTACAGAATGACTCCTTATTTCAAGTGAAAATCACTACAATTTCTCTTAGAAGACAGTGTGCTTGAATTATTTGTAAAACGAAACCAAACGAAAACATAGAAAGTACATATGTTTTAAAGAATAACGGAAATTCAGTAGTTCAATAGTTTTTTCTTATCTTTTCACTCAGGATCCAATTGCCTCTGTCCTTTGGAAAACTACTACTAGGAAGGGAAAGGACATTTATCCAAATACAACCAAAATCATTATTGGCATCACAGTGAACACCCTTCCCTGAATTAACTGGTCAGCATGTCTTCAGTCACAACTAATAGGCTGTGACTTCCCTCAGTGTCCTGTTAAGTGTTTTTTTGATCAAAGCAGGTATTCCCTTTACTGGAAGGCTTTCTCACCATGATATGGCTATTCATTCACTCTGTGCTACTATCAGGGGATATGTTCATGTATTCAATCTTTTTTGCAGGCTTTCTTCTTCCATCTTCAATGGTTCCACCTGGGCTAATAGAATTCAGTTCACAACTGCAAGCAGAGATGTATTTGTAACTTTAGCTTGCCTTTTCAGTAGTCACTTCGTGGAACTGTCCTTATGTTCTATAAAATCAGTAGACACACCATGGTATTTTCATGTTGTGGACAGTCCAGTATTGCAGTACAATCCAATCCAAGTCTTGCACTGTCCTGCTGTTCAGAAGCAGCGATGATTTGTTTATCAGCTGCCATGAACTCTTTCAGCTTGTGTAAGGATGATGCCCATCAACAGTTTACATTTTTCTACAGCATCGCAGCAAGTAGTTTTACAGTATATTATTTTCACAGTGTTGTTTCTCCAGTCCATGCTGCTGATGATCAGTGTTGCTGAGAGTCCATCACAGTTCACTCCATTGTGGATTTGAAATAGAACTGGTGGGGGATTTCATAATATAATTATCAATATGACAGATGAAAAACCAAGAACACTTTTTCCAGATGCCAGAACAGTAGTCATATTTTGGTTCATCCTAATCTATTGAGGAAAGCTACGAATAAGTCCTGGTAGATTAAAAAGCTACCCATCTCCTCCCTCAGCTGTGCGCAATGCCTTTGCTAAGGGTTAATAAATGTTCCACACCAGCTGGCAGAGGTTCATGTATATCACCTCTCCCCCTGGCACAGTTTACAGCATTGTATATCACTTACAAAATGTCCAGAGCCTATAGTGTCATTGAGATTTGAAGTAGGTTTGTTTTTCACAATCTTTCCTCCGCTGCCCAGCAGGTTTAGATTATTTTTGCAACTTTATGCATTCCCTGTTGCTGTCTGCCACTCCCGCACACTTGGATCAACTATTATCTTAATACCTGAGCTCCTTCAGCTTGAATCTTTTACTTGTTCCATCAGCACATATCATTAATATGACTCTCTCATTGGACAGCTCATTCACCTATGCTATTCAGGTTTGGGTTTTGTTTGTTTTTCTCTTGCTGGTTCTTTAAAGAGGAATCACACCCCCCAGCCACCATCTCATTTCATAATGGGGATTTTTTTTTATACCACCTGCATGATAGGTGAAGCATATACCTCTCCTTCTACTTCTTTCTTTTGGCTAAAAATGGTACCTCTGTATTGTCTCATCCGATAGTCACAGACTAAAATTAACAGAAGCTATAGTATTATCGGTGTTATTACTGGCATCGCTATATCAGCATTTTATTATTCTTCTCCTCCAGTGAAGCTGAATGAAAGAATCCTTCTTTTCCCCTTCCACTTTCATTTTTCTCTTATTTTTATACCATGTTTTGTTTCTGTTACCTCCCTAGAACTACCTGGATTTTGTCTGGAAATCCCACATTCTCAGAAGTCATGTTTCTGTATGTTGAATTCTTTGCTTCTGTATTCCACTTAAAACTGACACCTTTTTTTCCTAAGAATCACACTCTCTTGCTTGTTTTGGTCTTTATATGCTGCCCTCATAATTCTTGTTCAATGTGTTTATGCACCTTGAGAAAAGCCCTTGCAGGTAAATTAACTGATCCTTCATGAAAATACCTCTTTGCAGACGGGTTGCAGCTCCGGCTATTGTTCAAGCCATGTGCATGCAATCCACCATTCTGCGGCACCCTCAGAATTGTTCTACATCTGGTTTGCTGCTTCTGCCATTATCTCTGTGATAAATATAGACATGTGCAAGCCAGCACTTAATATTCAGGCATGGGATCTGAAACCAGTCTAATAATTCTGTAAACACATATCTCAACATAAAACTGTCGTTAGTCTGCAGAGAGACCTGTGCTGTTATAACTAATGAATTTGCAGCAGATGGAACTGGACATTGCATTGTGCAGCATTGTACAATTGTTGAACTCATGGCAGAAAGGAAAAAGAAAGAACAGTGTTCTACCTTTATGGATGCTTCAGTGACAAAAGGCTCCCTTTGGTGATAGGGATATCTTCTTGTTAATATATTGCTTCACTTCTAAAGCTCATAAGTTACTAAACGCTAAGTTGAATCTTGCTGTTATTACATGCATCAGATGTAGATTAAGTGAGAGAGCTAGGACAAATTTCCGTCATTGACCCAGCCCCCTTCAGCCCTGTTTTTTCTGTCTTTGCCTGCTGTGGATATAATGGTCTGCTGAAGAAAACTTTGGTTTTCTCCAGTATCTTATGAGGTTAGGATAAGTGATAAGATGCTCTGAAAAAAACAGAGCGTATGTACTTCTAGCTGGCTGAATGCCTGCACCCTTTCCTACCACATAACCTACAAAGATAGGCATAACCCTCTTCAGTATATGCCTGTTATGTTGTGTGAAAAAGACAAGTTACCACTGCGTTTCTATCACTTTTGTAACTATCTATGTTTTCATTTAAGTTAGCAGGATTCAAAGAGTCATCAAATAAGAGGGGAATTCTTTCTTCTTCTGTTCTCTGACCAGCCAGCACAAGTCCTGTTCTCCCCTCCTTGCTTTTAATTGCTCCGTTGCTTGGCCAAGCACACTCACCCTGGGTTTCCTGATTTTATCCTCTCTCCCTACTCGGAGACTGCCATCACTAAAATCTATCTGTTCAGTGCCTGCAGTCACTTGAGGTCCAATATCTTTTCCATTAACTTTGGTTCATGTATTTTCCCCACACATCCTACCTGGCTCTACCATGAAGTGCTCTGAATGCAGAAGATCTCATCACTCCGTCTAGTGATATTCTTACCTGCAGCTGTCAGGAGCAGAAACTGAAAGAAATATTCTGTGCTCTGTCCTGAAAAATTCTTATCGAAAATGAATTCTCCAGAAATGCAGCTGAAGTTGTAAAAGGAGATTTTTAAGAAGTCAAATATGAAATACTCATATCTTCAAAATTACTAAGAAATTATTGTCTTCAGAAAAATGAAAAAGAAGTCAATCTGACAGTTATTATTCGGTTTTAACGTTGGTCTAAGGACATACCTTTCCCTTACTTTCACTTACACAAAGGTCTTACCAGGTCATTGCAGCTCCCAGATCAAGGATTGTCAAAATAATAACAAATTTTAATTCTGGATTGTTATTCAGAGAGAGGAAAGAAATAAAACAATGTCAAAACTCAAGCAAACAGGTATCAAGCGTTTTTCAGGAAAGCTTTATGACAACATTATACCTAACAAACAGAAAAAAAACCAACCTTTAATATATCAAGACATAAGCCATAGGGCAGAGAAGCTTTATGTCAACACAAAAATAATTTGGGCAAAGATATACTCTGTTACGTGAGAAATTATAATTAGAGTTATTTAATGGAGTCTACCTAACAGCTGTGTAACAACATTCTAAACATTGTTGTTCACTAGTGTATAGTTAAATGCATCCCTTAAGTAATCTCATTAAGGTGAAATATGTTCATTATGATTATTATTTGTGTAGCTGAGGGGACCAGTAATTCTAGTAAATTAAACAAAAAAAAATTAAAAAAAAAAAAATTCCTCCCCTAAAATAAATACATATATTTCAAATATATTTCCAGGGAAAGCAAACTTCTCTTTGATAATCGTGCCCCAAGAGAGAAAATTACTTGCAATGACAGTCTGGTAATTTTATTCTTCTGTCAATTAGAGTAAGAAAAAACTTATTTTATTTTTTTACTACCCTACTAATTGTAAGCCCCAACTAGTAATATCACAAGCTCATGCCAATCAGCATTTGGACTATGGGTTGAATTGAACAAGAAAAAATATGAGTAACTATGTAAGTAAGTCAGTAACTTCGTGTGCGGTACATGCCTCAGGTTATGTGTTTGTTTAATCAGTCACTAAAGAACGAGCCTACATTTCATCCTCTTTCTTGACCAGAAAAAAAGTTACAGCATTGTGAACAGGATAAGTAGGGGAATCAAACTATTTTAGTTAGCACTGATGAGTGTTAAATGACTACCCCAAGACACAAAGTCTGTGGGAAGGTAACTGGAAAGGAGCAACCCTGCTTCAAAAGAAATAGTACCTGACCTGCAACACCTTAGGGAAACAGAACAATCATAGTTACTCCCAGTTCTATTTATTGCTCTATGTCCTGTATAGAGCAGACAACCTCTGCTCTTAAGGGCTTTGATTACCTTAATATTGCCCAAAAAATCTTTACATTTGTAGCCACTGTGATTAGGGAGATACACAGAGAGAAATATGAAGCAGAGAAATACCCTGATGTATGAAAAAAAAAAATTATCAGATATTTCTTTCTATTGGTGGTTATATCATAATTCATATTTAATTATTACTTTAAAGACAGTTTGGTATTCCTGAGGGGCTAACACATAATCTTTGACAATAACATTTCTATAGAGGAAAACCTTCTCTCATGATACTTTGTCACACTGTTAGAGAGGAATGATAAAATAGGTTTATGGTACTCTAAAATCTGCTCGGAAATGGGCCTGGGTTTGTTTGCTTGTTTGTGTAATGTGTGACTTAAAAATTGGTTAGAATCTTTTCCTCTCCTTTGTGTTCTTTCTGAAGAAACCTTCATAGAATAAAAATAAAAGAAACACAAGAAAGCAGCAAGGCTTGAAAACTCAGATGCAGATCACCACTGTGGAAAAACTAAATCATTAAAATCCATTCTTGGACCCTATGAAGCATTAAGACTTTTTTTAAATTTACATTTTATTAAACTAATCTAAACTTTTCACTGAGGTATTGCAACAATTCATAAAAATTAATAATGTAGTTAAGCTTGTTCCTGTTTAAAAATTTACTTAAATTTTAAAATCAATTCAAAGTCTTTGAAAGTTGCCGTGTGCATTAGCTTTTACTGTCAGACAATACATCAAAGAAAACATAAAATAGCAAGGAAGCAACTCACTCTTTGGTGTTGACAACAAGAGCCTTTTATAAACACATTAATGACGGAGATAGTGTTTTTCACTCAGTATGCACTGAGGCATAATGAATTTAGGGCCCCAAACTGAAATATATTTTCCTCCAGAAAGCACAGTCATTTAAACAACCATTGATTTGTTACCTGGTATGTTGACAGTTTATATTGAGTTTCTTCAAAGCCAACTTATCTTACTTTTCAGATACTAAATAATGCACAAAGGAAAGAAAATACACGCACACACAAACAAAACTACACATGCATATATTTATTTTTTAATGGAACACTATCCTTGTTGAATGCTGAGGTTGCTTAGGTGACACACAAGGACTCATAGAATCAGAAACAGACATTTATTAATCTTATTTTAATTTACTAATGTAACCGGGTTATTAAGGAAAAACAGCTTTCCACATTTAGAAATATTTCAATACATCATTTTTATGTATATTTTATATTATATTGTATGATTATTCCTTCCAATTGCAGGAATAAATTAGTGGATTTTTAAACCATATGATTAATATATGAATTTGCTCAAGTTTGATATATTGTCTTTATTTGTAGTAATGTAGTCTTTCACTGGGCTCCCTAAAATTATATATATTTTTGATATACAATCAGCATTCATAAATATCATGAAGTAGTCAGTCACCTGACTCTAATCTTAAAAGTCATTTGTTCATTCTAAACAGGTCATTAAGGATCCCTAGTTTGTCAATGAGGAATTAGAATCCTCCCAAAAAGAGGAGTCCCTTGATAACAGAAATCTAGAGAAAAGAGCTTCACAATCCTAAAATAGATGCACCAAATCTGTCTCCGGAGGAAACTTCCCTTCTCCATTGAATATATAGAGTAATCTAAACAATAAACTCAAATTAGAATCCTAACAGTGTGAACATTTAAACTGGGTGAAATTATTTTTCCCAAAAAGATCCAGATTCCGATTTCCTTTTTACTTGTTTTCCCTATTACTTCATAGCACAAATCGAGCTGCAAGACATGTAAGTAAGTCTAGGGAAGAGGACACGCTGATCGACGGAAGACCAAGCAATATCGTGCAAGCCTGCTATAAAGCCTCCAGCCTGAGAGCACTGGGGAAACAGCCCAAGATCTCTCAAAATTTCTACAAGTTCTCTTTGCGTTAAATGTGGTTGCAGCCTGATCTCAGCATATATACAATGAACTCACTCTTCTATTTATGTGGAATTTAAATCTAATAAAATCAGGAGCAAATGCACGAGGACTCCTATCATTCATATGTGTGCAAGCACGTGTGTGCACACGTAAAGTCACTTCTTTAATTGGCTTTAGGATCTGGCTATTCACCGCCACTTCTAGGGTTTTCCAGGTAGAATTAATGTAGCTTGCTTTTCACTCAATTTTATACAGTATTTTTATAAATCAGTGCTCATTAGGGAGCTGTGGAGGAAGTGAAGTCCATGGAAGAGCTTGTCTAGAGTCCAGGCCAAGTAAGTAGTCAAGATAAATTTACTGAAGGAATGTTCTCCAAAAACGAGATCAGATTTAAGAAGCTGTTTTTCTGAGGTGAAAACAGTGGTGGAAACATGATAAGGAGGTACTGCAAGAATCTGTGAAAGCGATTCTAATTCAAGACTTTTTTTCCATATTTTCTAAACTTTTGCATTTTTGCTTTTTCTCAAACCAATTTTTCTGTCTCGCTACATGTCCTGCTTTGTTCTTTTCTTTCCTCCTCTTTCTAGATACTCTTCTGAGTGTTCTCTCCTTGGCTGTGTATTTTGCCCTGCTGCTTCTTTTGAAGTGAGCGGCAAATCTCTTATCGATTTCAGTGTGAGAAAGATCAGCTTTCACTTCTTTGCTTCTCCTCATTTTACCATCTCTAATAGCTGGTAGCAAAATCCCACTGACTGTGGCTCTGATCTCTGAAGTGCTGGTACACCGTGCTTTTGAGTTTTGATCCCAGTCAGATCATTTTTTTGACAGCCAGAACTGTATCAAAATAGAAGCACTACTGTGATGAGAAAAACCAGGATTATAAGCTATGTTTTATTCTTTTCAACTAGTGGTGAGTGTTAAGATTTCTTGTGTCATGTGATCTCTCTTTCACAACTACTTATCTGCTTTCAATCATCATGCTCATGCTGTTCATTAATTCCACCCACTCGGTAAGACAAGCTGAAAAGAAAGCAGAGCAAGGCAAAAAGCAGTACCTCTTCAGTTTAGCTCATGGAATTTCCTCACCAACTATCTCAACCAAATGCAAGTGAAGAATTTTGGGATATTTATATTGATATGATTTATATCAATAGAAGATATAAAAGCCAACACTGTTACTTGCAATGGTTTGTTTTCGCGTCTGACAATAGTAAAGGTAAAAATAGCAGGATACCATGTTCTCATGTTCTGCTTGATACCTTTCTTAATAATTTGCTTTATAACCTAGTTATCACAAGGAGGAACTTTATCATGATTAAAAATTTTACCTTAGCTTAAATACAGATGGGTGAGTTTGGTCTTAGGCGTAGGACCTGAATGTCTTACCTTTAATCTGAAATTTGATTTTGTTGGCTCATGTGCCTGTGCCTGTGTGTGTGTATACAGCTACACATGAATCTACATATGTGTGTATAAGAGAGAGAGACCATGAACAAGTGGTACTATGCTTCTTAAGTGAGAACACCTACGGTTAAAAGAGAACATAATGTGACAGATTGTGGTGATCCTGGGACTTACCAACATCTAAACATATTCTTGAAGGCATTGTTTAATGCCTTCAAGTAGCAGACAAGATTTCTTTCATGGTATTACTTTACGGTGTCTGCAATACAAAATGATTTCTAGGTTGAGGAGGTATGAAAGAGATAATCTTCTTGCATGCCTCTTACTATGTCAAGAGGAAACACTTATGTGAACACTTGAAATATTAAAATTGTATTTTTATAATCATGTTGAATGAAGCTTCCCATACCAATTCATCCCAGATTCAACTGATATATTACTGTGTTTCTTTTCTGCATTGGAAAATTGTGAATGAAAGTCAAACATGAGATTGAAAAACACAGTGAAAAGAACAAAAAGGGAAGAGATGGTTATTCCAATTAAGAGTACAGACATAGCTTTACAAAAGCAATTGGTGGGGGGGTTGTGTTCATTACTTTAGCATGCTTTAAGGCACATCTGGATTTTTAAGAATGCTTAATGATTGTTCATTAAAAATAAATTTTTTGGTAGTATTTAAAATTGACTATCAAAAATGCTAGTCAATATAGGTAGCCACCCCAAGGAATAGTTTTAAGAAAATTCTGATTTCATCTAAAGGTACAATTTATCATGGCAGAAAAAAAAATTTACACTGACATTAATAATTCATGGGGATTTTTTTCCTCTTAAAATTTCATATCAGCAAAAATTTAAAAAGTTCTAAGAGAAAAAATATAGACTGGATCTAACAATACTTATTTTGACTGAGTTCTCCAATGTATTTGCAACAAAACTTGTGGGTAAGAATATCCATTTGGAATTTCTAGCTAATTCATAAGGAAAATCTTCCTTTGTATTGAAAGTTATTTGAAAATCAACCCAATATTCTGTTAACATTACATATAATAAACTTTGAACAATCTAACCAATCTCACAGACTCTGCAAAAATGATAAAAATGTTTAAGACCTAAGTAAAACTCCAGAAGTCACCAGGACCACCACCTAGAAATTACTTCTACACTGACATTGATGACATTTTGCTAACCTGTCATTATGGAATGGCTTTCATATCACATTAGCTTACTAGGTACTCAGCAGCAGTTTCTGCGCTACAATTATCAACTACTACAATTCTTTTTTAATTATGAGATAAAGTTACCATCTTGCATTTTATTTTACATATTAATTGTTGAAATGACAGTTGTTGACACAAAATGAAACTCCAATACATTGTATTAAATGTTAGCCTAATTATGACAAAACCACTTAGAATATATTTTCTAGCACTATTTGATCACACATTTTGAGCACTGCTTTGCTCCACAAGTGATACTGGCAAATTCATCTTACTGAGTTTTGAGTATGAATAATGATATCAGAAGATCTTTGCGCTCATCAAGTAGGTAGGCAGGAGGGACAAAAAAGCGTATTTGAATTATTTCCCTCCATTACCACTGCTGTGCATTTAATCAAATGACAATGCTCAACATCTTATATTGCCTGGATGCAACAGAGCGTCTGTGTCTTATTTCCTGAGACTTTTCTTATGTTTTTTAGTTATATTATCTTGCATGATTTCAAAGATTGTATTTTGCTGTAATCAAAAGACATCTGTAGCCTATCTAATTTTTCTTAAATTTAAACCAACCAAGTAAAATCTCTTAACTGTTTATTCTTTCTATATAAATCCAAATCACCCAAGGTTTTGCTGTTCAAGGTACAGGGCCAATTTTTTGAAAATTAATAGAACATATTAAATCTATCACAATGTGGTATATCTTATTACCTGGCATAGTTATTATTTGTAGAAATAATAGAGAAAGAAAAACTGTCTGTAAACAAAAAGAGATTTTTATTCAGTCTTAAATGAAGGGAAAATAATAACAGTATGAAGGATAGAAAATGGACCTTGATAAATTTCTTTTACATTTTTGTTTAATATTTTTATTTTAACGATATAATAGGCTTGGTGGCCAAAGGTCAATTTTGTATAGACTCTAAAAATGCATGACACAAAATCACCATATACATTAAATATATTTTAAAATTTTAGTTAACATGCATTGTTCACCAAATGGATACATGTCTTATGCAGCCATGCACTGCTATTTAATAGTATATGGAAAAACATATGAAATATTTAAAAACATAAAATGGGCATTTGAAATACATTCTTACATTAAAATATATCTGTTCAGCAATCGAAAACTGAAAATAAATTGTGTCTCTTTTTCAGTGCAAGTGACATTGCCACTGGAGCCCTGTGGCTGTTTCTGATGTCCTCAGTTCAAAAATAATGTCAATGTATTACAAATAAAAGAATCACATAAAGTATTTAAAAGTTGAGGCTCAAGGAACTAATTCTATGTAGCTTAACAAAGTAGTAGCTGAAAGGTAGATTAAGCAATGTAGATGGATAAAATAAATCTGAACTTTCTTTTGTTTGTGTCAATAGTGCAACAAAATCCAGTGTGTAGAAGATGAAATGCAGTAAATACAACGGAAAGATGAGTTTACTGTAAGATTTAACTTGGACCACCTTATGGAAGGATGTAACGGTGTCTTTAGCAAAGGAACCTTTTAGCTATGATTGCATATTTTAAGAAGAGGCTTTAAATCAAAAGCAAACTGGAATTTATCCATTGAAGCCTAAATATCCAGGACATTCAGAACAGCATACTAAATAAGCATCTCTTCTACCTTTTTAATTAATAGACTATAAAGCCCAGACTGATAAATACTAACAATTTATTGATGGCTAGGTGCATCTTTGATCCTAACGGAATTAATTTTCTTGTCAAATGATACATGAACGAGTGGCTATAACTTCAGATGACTTCATTATACATGGATTTTATGAGTGTATCACGAATAATTCTGACTTTTACAAGACCCCGGAAGGAGAAAAAGGATTCAGTTCTTCTTCTTTTAAGATCAACAAAATACAATTGCTCAGTTATTAATTCTTCACCACTTTACGTCTTTAGGGAAAATTGCCTTTACTGGCAAAGTATTAGCAAGTTAAAAAGGGATAGTAACTTTGAGAAAGCTTTGTTTTGGAAGCCTCTGTGAGCCAAATCAAGACAGTTCCTTCATGCTCTCTATGCCTATACTATGTGCCAACATTAGAAAATAGTTCTGTCATGAAGAAACTGTGCAACTTCTGAGTTCCTGTAATATCACTGTCTGCCATCTGCTAAGAATGTGTCAATGGTACTCCTTGTACCATTTCTTCTGCTGTTTCCATTTTCTCTGAATATTTGTGGGATTTTTATCAAGGTCCTGATAGCAATGCATTGTCTTGAATTTCACATTTTGAGGTGTGTGTAACATCACTGGAACTATATAGATATTATAAATAAATATTATATTATTGATTTATCTTTTTTTTTTTTTAGATCATTGTTAAATAAATAGGCAACCTGGTCTAGTGGGAGGTGTCTCTGTCTATGGCAGGGGGGTTAAAACTCAATGATCTTCAAGGTCCTTTCCAACCTAAACCATTCTATGATTCTATGATTCTATGAGTATGGCATGGTGGTCTGAGCCTACGAGCATAATCTAAGCAAATAACGTTGTCATTCTGCCTGAAGAACCAAGCCAATAGTACTCTGGCACTTTTATAACTAAAACTTGACCTGGTCCCTTATGAACTGATTCACAACACATTGCTTTTGTTATTTACTCTTGCCTTCTGTTGCTTCCACTACTCGTGTCATAAAATTCTATTTGATTTGCCTATAGGCAAGTCCTATGTCTGGTGTATGGCAATCTGTTTATTTAAATAACTTTCTGTTTCAAGCAGGAAATTTCTTTTTTGAATTTTAGGTAACAATTTACTCCTTTTCTCTGAAGACACTATGAGCTTGACTTTCAACACAAGATTTCTTAGCATTCAGTTGGGATCAGTGAAGCAAAAAATTATATGCTCACACAAACAGGAAAATAATTCCAATTCCAATGAAAAGAAGAGAATATTTCCCTGTAGTTGTGCCTATGCAATATAGTTTAGATGCCACATTTTTGCAATTTATCAGACTTTTTATAAATTTAGGGAGAGGGATCTGAATTAGTTTCTAATGCACTATATATATATATAAAAAAAACAGTGTATGATTGTTTCTGTGCTACAAAAACATCTTTTAACAATATTTTATATCTTCTTTTGATTTCAGATATGTTCTTCCAGAATAAAAAGAAAACTTAGAATAAAGATGTATTGAGTTTAAATGGAGAGGTTTTAATGTGGGGTGGTTGCAGTGGTGGCGTCTGTGAGGAAGGTCTGGGGCTGTCCCATGCCAGACACAGCCAGTTCCAGCTGGTTCCAACTGGCTTCAGACCCCACCACAGGACACAGCTAAGCATATCAGCCAAGTTGGTGGCACCTCAGTGAAAATGTATTAAAGCAAGGGTAAAAAACATTGTGCAACAGCTGTGAGAGAGAGCAGTGAGAAAAAAATGAGACAAATGGCCCTGCAGACACCCAGAAGCAGCCCATGAAGAAAGAAGGGAAGGACGTGCTCCAGGTACCAGGGCAGGGGTTCCTCTGCAGCCTGTGGAGATGACCATTGTGAGGCAGCTTGTCCCTGAAGCCCATGGAGAGGACAACGCTGGAGCAGATATCCACACCGCAGCCTGTGGAGGACCCCGCCGGAGCAGGTGGATGTGCCCTGAAGGAAGCTGCAGCCCATGGAGAGGAGTCCACACAGGAGCAATTTTTCTAGCAGGAGCTGTGGCCCATGGGAGCCATCCATGCTGGAGCAGTCTGTGCCTGAAGGACTGTGCCCCATGGAAAGGATTCGTGCTGGAGCAGTTCTTGAATAACTGCAGCCTGTGGGAAGGACCCACATTGGAGCGGTTTGTGAAAGACTGTATCCCAAGGGAGGGGCTCCACAGGGGCAACAGCAGGGATGAGCTATTATGAACTCAATACAACTCCCCATTCCCCATTTCCCCTTGGGAGCTGGTTGGTAAATGGTCACAGTGGATCTGTATATATGAGAAGGAAGCAAGTACGTGAATCGCTAACTCCTCATATGGCAGTCTTCCAGCTGCACCACGGCAGTCGGGCAGTTAATATTGGACAAACCAGTCAGCTATACTTCCTCCTTACAGGACCTAGTATGCACTAAGTGTAGACTGGATGGGATTCCTATGCAGTTAAAGAATAGATGTTACTTTTTTGGTAATGTAGAGGAAAAACCAAAACTAGCACAGGTCTGGATTAGTAAGGACTGTTCTGTATGTAAGTTTCTGAGGATAATGGGCAGCTTAAGTTTTTTGCTATGTGGCTTCTCACAGTCAAGGATAGAATACAGACTTAGATGGGCCTTTAATAAAACCCAGTAAAACTGGTTTTATGTTTCAGAGATGTTTAGATTTTTCCTGGACTACTGTCACAATCAGAGCAGCAACATGAAATAAATGAGGTTTGCAGACTTCAGCTGTTTGGACAATTAAGATATACATAACATGTCAGGTGTTTTGTTTTTTAATAGAATTTCTTTGGCATCTTATTGATTAGGTTGTCAGGACTGAAAATTAACATAAAGCAACGGAAGTCAATTAATTCATTCAGAATCATAGCATACTGGGTTGGAAAGGACCTCAGGGATCATCTGGTCCAAACTTTCTTGGCAAAAACACAGTCTAGACAAGATGGCCCAACATCCTGTCCAAATGAATCTTAGCAGTGTCCAATGTTGGGGAATCTACCATTTCCCTGGGGAGATTATTCCAATGGCTGATTGTTCTCATTGGGAAAAATTTTCCTCTTGTGTCCAATTGGAATCTCCCCAGGAGTAACTTGTGCCCATTACCCCATGCCTTTTCCATGTTACTCCTTGTAAAAAGGGAATCTCCATCTTCTTTGTAGCCACCTCTGAATTACTGGAGCATGGTGATAAGGTCTCCCCTAAGCCTTCTTTTCTCAGGGTTGACAAACCCATTCCTTGCAGCCTTTCCTCATATGGCAGGCTTCCCAGTCCTTTGATTATCTTGGTGGCCCTTCTCTGGACCCTCTCCAGCCTGTCCACATCTTTTTTGTACAGCAGGGACCAAAACTGAACACAGTGTTCCAGGTGTGGCCTGACAAGCGCTGAGTAGAGCAGGGTAACGACTTCTTTATCTCTGTTGGTGTTGCCCTTGTTGATGTGATCCAGCATCCTGATGACTTTCTTAGCTGCAGCAGGACACTGTTTACTCATGTTGAACTTGTCCACCATGACCCCCAGGTCCCTTTCCACAGAGCCGCTCCCCAGCTGGTAGATCCCAGTCTGTGCTGCGCTCCTGGATTACGTTTTCCCAGGTGCAGGATCTTACACTTGTTCTTGTTGAACTTCATAAGGTTCTTGTTAGCCCACTCTTGCAGCCTGTCCAGGTCTTCCTGCAGGGTGGCTCTCCTTTCCAAAGTGTCCGCTTCCCCACTCAGTTTGGTGTCATCAGCAAACTTCATCAGGGTACACTGAATCCCATCATCCAGATCACTTATGAAGATATTAAAGAGTGTTGGGCCCCATATTGATCCCTGGGGGACCCCACTTGTGACAGGTTGTCAGTTTGAAAAGGAGGCATTTGCCACCATCCTCTGGGTGCGGCCTGTCTGCCAGTTCCCTACCCACCGCACAGACCACTTGTCTAGACAACAGTTCTCTACAATGAAATGTAGCCGCTATATATAATAAGCATACATTTTTCTACATGAGTTTTATGGAATAATGGTGTCTGAATCTAAATTGTATGACTTGTATTAGAGTAATATACACAGTTGTAAAGAACCTAACATGGGGTCTTTAACCTTTTACTTATATCCCTGCAGCTCTATTAAAATGACTAATATTCACTTGCCATCTCTGAAGAGCACATTTCACCAGGTTTCAGCTCAAATAATATTCATAATGTGGAAACAATAGCTGGAAGCTAATTCTAATATATTCATTGAGATTCTTCTTAAAAGAGCATACAGTGAATATTTCCATTGAAATTAAACAAGTATGTGGGCATGTATTTGTGGGAAAAAAATAACATTATTTGCAAGTCTAAATGAAGTAAAATTTATTTACAGCTTAGGTTTAGTATTTATTCCTATATCAGAAAGGACTTAGCCATTATTTATAACTTGTGTAACAGCTCATCCTTACATGCCTGTATTGTGCTCCTGGTATTAGAACATGACTCTTTGATCTTTTAAATTGTGATATAAGGCCATTCTGCAGGCTGCTGAACTTCTGAGAGGGGACCTCCCACACTCAATGTCTAATTATACCCTTGTCTGGCTAAAATTTGTGTAAAGAAATTCATTATTTGGTTCTAGAGGTATAACTAAAAACAGTTTATAGTTGATTCAAAATTGAAATGGAAAATATATTTGATATATCATTATATGCAGTTTTGCTCCTTATGTGTAGGAGAAGCAAAATGAAGGCAGGTATAATGCCATATTTTTTACTCTTCTTTCAGTTATCTCTGAACCAGCAGGTTTCATCCCCTAATCAAGTAGAACAGGAAATTGTTAGTACTCTTATAGGAAAAAAAAGTTGATTCTTTTTTTGTTTGTTTTGGCCTAGAAACGAAGGTCATCAAAAAGTATTACACTGTAGATTTACAGATGTCTGATCTGAAGGATATTCCCGTCAAAGCCACATTTGACTATAGCCCCAGAGATGAAAGACAAGTGACTAATCATCTTAGTTCATTGCCTGAGTTCATTTTTTTAACTATTAGAAGAGAAGCTGCACAGCATAAAAGTAATATCAAGGATGAAGGTCAGTTGGAATATTGTTGTACCAACACTTATAAAGAAGGCAACTCCAATATATTTTAAAAAATCAAAGAAGCTTTATACAGTCACTAATAAAAGATGCCAAAGTGCTGTAAGTAGTGGATTTAAAGTGACTTTTGCTTGTTTTGATTAAACCCAGCAGGCGTGCTTGTTTTACAAACAGTATCTAACTCCTTTTGTGTGTAATTCTTGGAGACACATAATGCATTTGCCATCACAAAGAAATGCAAGAGCTTTAGTATCTTTCACATAACAGATCACATTTAAGAGATGCTTATAATGGAAGGTTTTCATGTGACTGACCGAACCTATTAGAGTAGGGCCCCAGAGTGCCGTTAGCTGCTGTTCTCCTCCAGCTTTGAGACATTCCAATGGTAATACTGAATTAGATTTGTATACAGAGAAAACATTTTTTCAGAAAAAGAAGAAAAAAAAAAAGACTGGATTTTGAGGAAATAGTTCTTAACTCACCCTTCCTTTTTACTGTGTCCCTACCAAACAGAGATGCATAAGTAATGTTCACTTTCATTTATTCACCTCAGAGATACAAGAGGACAAGCACTATTTTGCTGTTTAGTTTATGCAGGAGTAATAAAACCCTATTACTCTAGAGCAGTGCTCATAGCACAGAAAGTCATAAGGGGCACTTTCAATAAATTAAGCAAATAAATAAAATGGCTTTCCAAAAATGGTTCTCAGAAGTAGTTCTTATCTTATGTGCTATTCTGTCTTTGTAATTTGCTGTCACCTTATATAAGGCTTTCTTTGCTTGATTGCAGACCATATGTTTCACGCCCAATATATGCATCAGTGCACTGTTTCGTCTGTCAGATTATTTTTCTTTACAGATTTTTACTTCTATCCAGAAACGTATGTGATAAAAACAAAAGCGTATGTCTTAAGCGAAGATTTGTATTTCACACAGACTATTTGCATGCTATCTGTAAAATCGTGCCATTTAAATATTAAAAGCATACGTTAAAAAATCTAGCTCAGATTTTAAGAGTAGATATTCTAACGCTTGCTTCTTGAGATGCACACGTGTACTAATAAATGTGTCAGTGTTCAGAGCAGGGATTCATGTCCACTGCAGTGCATTAGTGTCTCAGCTGCCACAGTTGTGCTAATCTGTTTCAGTGGCATACGTGTTCTCTCACTAGTTGTTTGGTGAAAGTAAATTAGATTGTTAGTTCTGCTTCTGGATTCTACTCTCTTTTAGTGCTGTGCATTAATTCTATTAACACACCCATTGAGAAACTTTGTGCCAAGATGAATATCTAGCACAAACGAAAGATAGTTCTGCAGTTCATTAAACAGGTGATAAAAAGGCAGACTGTGTGGTAGGCAATAACAGCGGGACACAAAGGAAACAGACAACATTTGTCTTGGCAGACTACTAGCTGATACTGCAATCTTTATACAGTCTTTCCAATTTATTATGATAAAATTTGTCATACAGATCTCATAAAAATCAAGGCTACTTTTACAAAACTTGTGAGACACAAATGTGTTTTGATGTTTAAAGCCCGGTGATTGCCTCCATGCTTACACACTCTCATGTTGCTCCCGACACTCTCAGTAACTGTAAATGACAAGAAACAAACCAACCATCCAACTGACCCCCAGATCACACTGACCCAACATTTAGGATGGGGTAGAACACATGGTCTGTGAGCCAACCTCATATGTGCTGTACGCACGTTCCCTGACAAATGATACACCCACCATGCTTAAGAAATTCACAAGTTCCACTTACTCAGCCTTGCGCACATAACAAAGCCATGATTCCTGACCAGGAGTAGGAGCACCTAGTCAGGTGACCCCTGAGATGCAGGAAACAAGGTAGAGTCTATATGAACTGCTCTGGTAGGCTGCATCTATCCTAGAGACTGCCGGCTGTGTTCATATGTGTGTGTGTATGTAGTTACTAATGAAATCACACAGGGGAAAAAAAAAATAAAAAGCTATTTTAAAAAGTGGATGGTGAAGGAAGAAAGCAACATCAACAACACCCCTAAGAAGAGAAGGAAAGAAGCTGAAGCCAAAAGAAAAAATAATTTTACTTGTGGAATACCCATTTTAAAATGTAATGACTTGCTACACATGGTAACATCTGGTTCTGTGCAAGAGCAGATTAATGTGCATCCCTTGATATCTTCAGAGCAGGTGTAACAAAATTGAAGAGAAACATCAAGGCCAGATTATTTCTGGTTGATATTCAGTTGTGCCTGAACCTCAAATTAGGTCTGCTTGATGTGTAATGAATTCCTGATGATGTCTGAAAACATAAAATAAAAGATTAGTTTTAGTGTAATTATCTCACGTTTCAGTTTCTCAGTAGTAGTGCAGGAATTCTTACTTGTACATCACCTGTTATTTCCATTTTGACCTGCCATCCATTAACCTTTGGTTCACAATTGCAGAGGAGCTAGCATTTATTTCTGGGGAAGTAAAGGAGGGAGGGAAGTGCTAGAGAAACACACATTAGCATATCACTGAGCTAGTTTATTGCAAATGATAATAAAGATCAAGGTGTTTGGGTTTTTTTTCCTAAAAAAAGTCTCAAAATAGTCAGAGTTGCAATGTATGTGAAGACCTGTCTTAGCACGTGCTCATCATTCATGGTGGTCTTCCACCAGCTGCGGTTACTATGGTCCACCTTGCAGATAACTAGCCTGTGAAGATGACTACTCAGCAAATACAGAGAAATACATCTTTTGAATACACTTGGCAAAAAATGGGAGCTAGGAGAGGGAGACAGATCATCTTTTGCCTTTGTTATTTTCAAGAGGAAAAGAAAGAAAAAATGTCACTTTTCAGAGGCTTACAATCACCTGTATAAAGGTTGAAAAGTGCATTGCGGTGTTCCTTTTATCTTTTTGGGAATGAACACTCGTGGCAATAACATAACATGAAGTATTGCAAGAAACTATAAAGAAAAGTCAATATTATAATTGAAAGGGAAGAGACTTAGCAGGGAACCAATATCAAAGATGTAAGGTTTTAAATTATTAGTGCTTGAAGCACAGAAGTGATGCTGATCTGCAGACAGGCCTTTAGTTGAAAAGTACATTCCTCAGAATGTAATGGAAACAAGAACTGAGTATCTGAGAAAAAATGAACATGCGGAACTAGTGCTTTTATTGTATGTCACCTAACCCTCAAACCACTAACAGTTATTGCTTTATTTTTGCCTCATCCTCTGTCACATAAGTTGAAAAACCAACCCAGGTATGTTCCTGTGGATGGCTGCCAGAAGTTATGCTTTTAGTCATCGTTGCTTTCCAAAGCTGATCTCAGTCCATGAGCTGACCTGAAATGACATGCCAAAACACACATTTTTGTATCTGCAAAATTACACTCTGTAAATTTTGTACATTATAATAAATTGAAATTGCCACTGGAAAAAATAATGCCTATGAACACAAGATTAATTAAATTATTTTTGTGAATATATACTGTATAAATACTGTGTCTTTAAGTCATTAAATAAAGTCACTAGGGAGAAAAGAATAGACATCAATTTGCTAGAGACTGAATTAGACTCATACTGCTCACAGGATGATATCATTACACACAGAAGATAGTCACGTAAGAAACTTCAGTTGTTTAATTCCTTCTGTTTTCTAGTGATTCTCCAGCAAAGAGTAATTAAAAATAAAGAAATTAAAAAAGAAGAAGATTTAAAATAAAAGTAGAAAAAAAAAAAAGGCTTAAAGTTTTGAAGTAAACTTTGTAGTTTTCCCTTGTAGTCATTGGACCTACTGTCCTGGTTTGACTAAACCTGGTTTGGACTAAACCACGACACCTACAAATTTTTTTTTTCAGGTGGTCAGAATTCAGTACTGTGTACAGAAAAGCATAGATAGAATATCCACTCTACTTGCTCAATACCTCATTTATCTCTTATAGGTGGTACTTGTTCTTTTTCAAAGTTACGAGTACTTCAACAAATAACATAATTGTGAAGCTCAGTGCTACTTGTGAATCATTGTCCATTCAACTTTTAATCTTCTTTAATAGTTAATAGAAGCATAGGGAACAAATACAATGCTGGTACAACAAGATTACATTGACATCAGTTCCAATCCCACAATTCGTGTCAACAAGCACTGAGGTTTCTTTAATATTGCGAAGCTACGGAATTACACTTGGAACAAACACCGTCACAACTGCATGTTGTTGTTGCAGTGTTCTCTTTAAATGCATGAGAAAAAGTATTCTGTATTGTCTAACACATTTTTCCATATAATAATCTTAAACCAATAAAATAATAATAATAAACTTTTTTATTATATGTTTAACAAGTTTTATCTTATTATAGTGTACCTTATATATAATTGTTTGCCCAGTGGCCAGGCTTTTTCAATTAAAATTTATGTTGAAGTAGTTTGCCACTCTATGGTAAGAAGTGCGTCTGATCCAAAATGTCACAACCAGTTGACATTTACTACCAAAATCCTTTCAGAATTTGAAATGTTGTATCTTGAACTATTGATCAGATAATAATGTGCTCATCTAAGGAAATGGCTTTACAATAAACTCTATAGTATATAGGTACATTCTCCTTCTACAAAGTGTCACATTTCAGAAATACTGAAAATTGCACCTTGGATTTTATAGGTCACAGTGAGGTGACAAAGGATTTTAGGTGTATTTGTGTGTGCACATGAAAACAAACTATTTTTTATATAAAATTACATGTATTATTTGATCTGATTCTTACACAGCATTAGTTTTCCCTATTTAGTTTCTACTACTCCTGATTTAAATAGAATATTAAAGAGGGAATGCATGTATAAGTCTTTTTTTTTTCTTTTTCTATACAACATAGAAGTGATGTATTTGTTTCCAAATTTTGTTTCTTAAAAAATAATTTTTTGTTTTGTATAAGCATTTCATTTGATGCAGGTAAAGGCTGAGTTTTCAAATATGACATGAAAACAACTGTCATTGAGAAAGAGTACATAACCTTATTTTTTAGGAAATTGGTTTTGAATTGACAGTGTTACTAAAAGCAGAAATAGGTGAACTCTAGCAATGGAGAAGACCTTGCCATAAATGGCCTTACTGAAATAATGTAGAATGTCAAGATTTGATACCGTAATACCTGAGTGTGTGTATATATATCTCAATCACAGCAGTCTGCATTCCTGTTCAAAATATCTAATCATAGAACATTTTGGTATATAAAATATAATGTATTGTGGTAAAAATCTCATTTGAAGAATGCCACAGCACGTATTTACAGAAGTAACTGGACTGGTCAGATGAAAAACGGAGTTGAGGGAGATCAAGAAGCAAGTAATTAATAAGTCTAACAACATTACAGAAGTAGATGCACTAATTAAGTATTACCATGGGAAAGGTTTAGAAAAGTAAATATTTCACACCTTAAAAAAAAGTCTGGTACAGAACAGAAGACTAAGGACGTGATTCAAAGAAGCAGCTGTATTCAAGACACTAAGTAATAACTTATGGATGACGTAGACAGACAGATAGATAAATCAATCAAATTATTGATTGGTGTTATACAGTTGCAATAATTACCCAAACAAACAGTTAACATTTGTCAGAAATTAAAATGTTATATTATTTCATGGTGGATATTCGCTTTAACATCCCAAAGGGGACACTCTCCTAAAGAGAAAGGACACTGAAATGTCCCCTTACAAATATACCTTCAGATTTCCAGTTAAGGCAGGAAAATATGCTAACACCATATTTTGAAGGAGAACTTTCTAAAAGGAGATAGGTTAAAAAAGGACCTTCTTTGGGCATGATTTTTTTTTCTCATTCAATGTTCCTGGAAACCATTGTGTATCAAGTTGCTTACAGCTTTCAAAACAGTAGAATGTTTCCCTGAAAATTCTTTAGTTGAAAATATCACTCACGAGATGTTGCAGCTCTGACAAAAACATTTTAGTTCAGAGTGGGGCTTTGTTAAATTTATCCTGATGTGTACTGATATCATGAGGTCATCTCCATATCTTGAACTACCTGTGTTTCACTCTGATTGTGGCCTGAGAAGTGTAGATATGCAGGACAGCTTTGCAAGTTCAGCAAGCTTAGAGCTGCTGAAGAGGAACCACACAATAGATCTTTGTTAAAACAGATAGTAGTCATAGCATTTAATTCAGGTGACCTAATAAATACCTGGTAATTACCAAAATAATTCTAAGAAAAAGTAAGCATGGCGGTCTTATAGCACAGCATGCTATGTTTGCCAAACACGTATGCTGTTCATATAAAGTATTTTTTTCCTTGAGATTCATACACATTTCTGCTTTTGTAAGGTTTCAGATAATGATTACAGATTAATGGGAAAAAAACATTCTAAATATTTTATAACTTAAAAATACACAGGATATAATACTTCACAGTTGAGCAAAAAACTGAGTGAAAAGGTGTTCTATGAGAAGGGACACTGTAGAGCAGTAAACTAAAAAAAAACCCTTATCAAAGTAGCTATATAACAAGAACATCACTGGCTGTATTGCCTAAGAACCGATGTCTGAACTTTAATTGAAGTAAATGTGCAATCAATGAAAAAGCAATTAACTATTTTTCTTGTTTAATTAATGTTCTTAAAGGCCTCCTCAAAACCGTGTAATATACCATGGTTTTGCATCATGGAATCTCTTCCCACCATACATTTGCAGAAGACAGTAGCCATATATTTAGGTGTTAGTTCTACGGTGACACCTTATGGAACTGTTTTAGTCTGTTGAACCTGATGATATTAGGCAGAAGTGATAAGAACAAGCTTTAAAATGCTCAATGCTGCTACTAGGATGTCTAATCTTATGTTGGAAGTAGAAACTAGCAAATGCTATTCTAATACTTTCTGCTTCATTGATACTTGACGCAAAGCTCTCTGTTGTGGTAATTGCAGGATATATTTTTAAAGCCACATTAACATAGATCTTAACTTGCTGAGACGGGAGAAGCAAACCTAGAAAAGTGAAGAGGGCAAAGTTTCAAATTTTCAAATGGAATGTACTAAAATGATTTTGAAATTAATTGAAAACATGTCCTACCACAAATTTTCAGCAATATTAGAAGCTTAATGATTTCAAGTTGCCTTCAGCGTTGAATAAGCAGAAAATGGGTAAAACCAAAAAAACGGCAAAGAATCATAAATCTTTTCTGTATTAAATTAAATTAAAAAAAAAAAAACAACAACAAACCAGCTCCTCAAATAGATGATAGTAAATTATTTCTGTTGGACTGTTTCTGTCTTGAAACAGCCTTTATTTGACCTTCTAGACATTAACCACCTCTTCATATATGTTAGAGTTCTTTAGAGGAGAATAAAGGCCCAAAATACATCTTTGTTATTCTGGGGTATTCATCTTCTATTAATGAAAATGAAGGACAACCTCTATGTAAGTACAAGGGATAACATTTTGTCATAAAAGTTTTGCAAATGTCCCTAAGATGTAATACAGGACATATTTTTCTTCCAGAATTATATTGTAACTTGCTTAAAATACACCCCTGATGCAGTACAGAGTTTTTAAGTGGCATCTCTTGTCAGTGCCAGGGAACACACTACGTCTGAATATGTGTAATCATTCATGAATATATAGATACTATACATGTATATGTCTATATGTGTGTTTACATACACTCACAGTATCAAAATTACTATTAGTTTGAAGTTCAGCTTTAAAAGCTTTAATTACTTCATACAGAGCATTAGAGGTTTACAGAAGGAAATAACACTTTCCACTACTGTACTGAAGTAGGATTACATAGTGGTGGTGGGTTGACCCTGGCTCGCAATTAAGCACCTACCCAGCTACTCTCTCGTTTCCCCTGTGCAGCAGGATGGGAAACATAATTAAAAGACCAGAAGTGAGAAAAACTCATGAGGCCAAAAAAGACTATAAAAGTTAAAGTGAAGGAATGAGGAAAGAGGAAACAAACAAGTGAAGTGGTGAAGGCAGTTAGTGACCACCTCCAACAAGCAGACCCATGTCCAGCCACTCTCTGATCAATAGCTACCTTGGAAAAACTACACATTTTTATTTCTAAAATAGCCCGGTTTTTATTTCTAAGCAAGATACCATATGGTATGGAATATCTCTTTGGCCAATTTGGGTCAGCTGTCCTCTTGCCTATCCCCCGCCTACTTGCTGGTGGGGGGGACAGAGTGAGAAACAGAGGTGGCCTTGACACTGTGCAAGCACTCTTTAGCAATTGTGAAACTATTTGTGTGTATCAACACTGTTTTGGTCACAAATTCAAAACAGCACCATACGGGCTGCTGTGAATGATGAAAGCCAACACTACCCCAGCCAGACCCAGTACAACAGTATGGACTTTTTTTACTTTGCAGTGGAGTATTTCTAAATAAGATTTACTTTTATGACAAAAGAATTTGCAATTATCTTCTTTTGGAATCTTTCATACTATTATAACTTGTCAATTTACTTAATACTTCCCCCTTTGTGTAAATATCAGAATTTTTTAATGTGAGAATTGTGACAAAGAAAGTTGAAAAACATTATAAACAGTTTAAATCAATGGAAATCTTTTTGTATTTCTAGCTCAAAACCTTTGAAATTGCAGTTGTACAATCTAGAGCTGATACGGAAGTAGCTTTTCAAGCATGAAAATTGCTCACAGGTTTTTTTCAGCTACAGTTAATAGAGATAACTTGCATTTGAGGACATGCCTCAATATTTCCATTTATTCAGGACTGACAGAGTGAAACACCTCAGTCACAGAATTTCTTAGCCAATAAGAAAAATTCAATGAAAAATGTTGTTGCACAAACTTTAACTCAGTCAGATGGCAGATTACAGTGTTATTTGTTGTGTAATAAAACATAAGTGACCTTAGAATTTACTGCGATACAATATTTGTTTTCATTTTCTATATTTTTCTGGGAAAAAAATGCACTCCTTATGGGGGTGTTTGCGGCTTTGTGGGAGGCTTTCTCATCAGCATGTACATTAGCTGCTTTAGGGAGCAGCACAGGTACACGCAAATGGGGGGTCTGCTTGTAGCCCATGTGTGTGTGCGTGTGTGTGTGTGTGTCTTGATAAGTATTCCTTGGGATTATAGCAGGGTGTTTTTAATAAAACATACAGTGTTATTAACACTGTATTAACATTTCAGGTGTTGTGGTTTGTCTGTTCTGGTACTGAAATTGACCCTGAATATGTAGTTCACTGATTGCCAGTTATTTATGTGCCATTAACAAATTAATAAATGGCTTCAATCCTGAATTGATTTAAACTATATGAAGTGAATAACTTTTTCTTAAGAAAGAAAAATAGTAAAAGAATTTGCAATTTTCACAGTTCAAGCATCAGTGTCCAGAGAAAAATCTCCTTTTCAGTGAAATACTTACCTTTTTCTCCTTTTAAAGACATTCTTTTTTTTTACTGGTACATATTACTACAATACTTACTTAACTGAACATTGTGAGAGGATACAGGTAACACTGACAGTACATTTGTTGCTTCTGTTTGAAGTTTTGAAAACTTTGTTTTCTAGAGAGCTACCAAACAAGCATCAAGAGTTTTGTTTCTGGAAACTATGCTAAAATTATTTTTGTGATTCACTTTATCTGTATATTGTCTTATATGTGACAAGTCACTATAAACAGTAAAGAAATACCTTCCTAAAGAAATACCTTCTTAAAGGAATGATCATGAAAATTACTGACCCACGCAAAATCCTTTCTATTCATCAAATGTTTAAAAAAAATCCTGATAAAAACTACATTTCTGGAGCTTTTACCTGAGTTTTGAAAGGAACATTACTACTGCAGTCATCACTGAACAAGTGATATCCACTTAATACTGTAATGCCCCACTACAGGTTGTGATCCTTTTGCTGTTCTGCACTTATGCACTAACTTGATATACCTGGACACTGTTATACACATATCACTTATGCTAAAAGATTGCATCTCTATTGTAATCCAACTTGAAATTAATTTAGTTAAAGCACAGATGCTATGTAAATATATTTCAAATGTATATTTTTAATTTCAATGGTAAAGTCATTATTATATAACATCTTAAAAAAAAAAAAAAACTAAAACAAACACCCACACCAAAACCAACACTCCCTCACCAATCAATAAAAAGTTAATATTCTTTGACTTTAAATATGGTATAAAATGTAAGCAACCGCTGTTTGCGATTAAATGTTCATCTTAAACAACACTATGTTTTGAGTGAAATGAAACAGTTGTAAATAGAGATTGCTTTGTCTCTCATCAATGCCTATTCAGGACTGAATACTAACAACTGTTCTTTCAGTTATTCTCAGAGCTTTACATCACTCTGTCAAGGTTTCCCTTTGTGCTAGTCTCACAAGAGGGTTTGGAAAATTGTAGGATGCATACTTGTTTCCAGTGCTTAGAGCTGTAAATTGCATACCTCAAAATAAAGAATATCCACTCTCACACATGGACAATATTTTCAAGTTTACCATGAGTGGGCCATTGTACTGAATCATTTCTTCTTGTATTCCTTTCCCTATCTGGGTTTCAGAGTGAACCTACAGTCATTACATGTTTAAAAGTCAATAGCTCAAACATGAAACACCAATCATGTCTTTTTTGTATGTAATACAATAGCTCCCCATTAGAAAAAATACAGAAGGAAAAAAATTGGGGTACTGTGGTTCATTTTTGTTAAGCGGGCTGAATTCTACACTGAAAAAGTCTATTGACAGCTAGTATTGCACTGCAAAGGTTGAACTGGTTCACCAACACCACGTCGACCCAGTTCAATCTCTTGTATTCAGGAGAAAGACATAAAAGTACAATCCTTACACCACAGAACAGGCAGTCATTTAGATTAGCAATTCAAAGAAATAAAAGATCATCCCTTAAACTAAAGGTGATTGGCAATTAGTATTGTATTATACATGATAGAAATCTAGTTTTATTTGAAACTTTCCTATTTGATGGAATTGCCTGCATTCTGTTAGGGTGTCAGGATGTCTGCTTTGTCTCTGTTGAATGATCTTTTACCGGTGGCAGGAAAAGCACCCCGACTCTCTCCTGGTCACAGAATAAAGTTAGCAATATAAATGATCAGATCAGCAATTTATCTTCCTGCTCAAAACTGCTATGATCAGAAGCAGAACTGCTTGAGAGGGAGCACTGAGCAGCCTCAATTAAATGGTTTGTTTTACCTTACGTATTCCCTTCCCTCCACCCTAAATAAACAGCTCATCCTCTCCTTGTCCACTGACCTTTGTTTTACTGATTTTATACCCTGCATTAGTCACAAACTCCTAGTAAGCCAGAATTCCACCATGCACTATTTTTCACATCCTTCTCCCAGGATTCCACTTCAGCATCTGTTAAGTCTGATAGTTATCTCCTGCTTTTGTCTTACTGGTTTAGTCCCAGGTCAGGTTTGGCCAACCACTTTTGCCCTTCTATGATCTATGAGTTTCTCATATTATTATCCTTCAAGTTTAATTTATGGTCAGGTACAAGCATTCTCATCATATTAAAGTCTAAGTAAGTGTTTATTTGCATATCAAGAGAACAGAAGAAATCTAGTAGAAACACAAGACCATCTCCCCCACTTTTCCTACTTTCCTTCTGGCTTACTAGTTTGGTTCTAGTCACCATCACCTTCCAGCTCCACTCACACTGCTTTAGTCTATGTGCCCATGTACGGAAAGCTGCTTCTTTTTCTGTGTCAGACATATCTCTGCCTCTATTTTTATGGTGCTTGAGAGAGCTGAGATTTCTGTTTAAACTTAAAATTGTGCATCTTCTGAGGTGATCGTGAACTGAAAAGAAAATAATCTCCAGCACCTGCTATAGCTCATTTTATTTCTGGCTCCCCAAATAATGAAAATAGGTATTTCAATTACTGTTTTTTTTTTTTTTTTTCATTTTCATAACAGTTCATGGTTTCATCTACATGACAATGTCCATTTGAAGACCACAGGAACCCACATTTTCCTTCAGGTCTCCACTAGTTGCCTGAAATACCCCATATTTAGCCCTTATAAATCTATGACTATTTCTACCTTTTAACCCCAAATCACATTATTGGCAAAAGTGGAACACATCTCAAATGTGGAGACAAGACTTGTTTATTGTCAGTCTAAGTAAAATTCTTAACCATCTAACCAAAATACAGCAAACAGTTACCCTTAGTCCAACTACCTCTTTTCTCTCCAGTTCCCTTCCAGCAGCCCTCCGGGACCTGAGGCAATGGAGGTGGCTCTCCCCAGGCAGAATGGGGCAGCAGGACTCAGCAAGATGTCAGCAGCCTCAGGGCTCTGCAAGGGGAGGTAGGTTCATGAAGGGAGGTCCCATGTACGGTACTAGCTGGCTCCCAGCTGAAGTCTAGAAGCTGTTAAAGACCCAACCTCAACAGGCAAAAAGGAGCAATGTTTTGCTGTGCCGTGATTTAACTGCAGGAGGCATTCACAGAGCTTCACCTCAAGCAAGTGAGACAATGATCATTTGGCCACCAGCCCGTTGTGCAAACAAGCCCAAACCAGCTCAGGCCAAGGCAAGCCCAGACCTGCCCTGAAACCCTGTGCCTGGTCATCGCTAGTAAAAGGTTATGGCCTTTTATATTTTGACAGAATAATGACTGCGGTACTCAGTGTACTCCCATGTGTAAAAACACAAGTACTAATGTCCAGACTAAAACAGGAATGAAACTGCAGCAATATTGACTTTCAAATAAATATAATTACAGTTAAGTCCCTATCATTGTTAATTAGTTGTTAAACAATGAGATGCTGATTACAGTAAAGGCAAGACAGCTATACCACTGAGGAAGGAAGAACAGCAAAGTATCAAAGATCTCAGTAAATTCTTCCAGAAGTATAATAAATTCTAATTCAATCAGTAGTTAGAAAAATTAAAGATTCTTTCTTCCAAGAATATCACCTAAAAGCCATTTAGAGGCCATACTAAGACAGCATTCTTGAACCATCAGTCTTGCACTCTAATCTCACTTCGAGCCATATTGTTGAAGCTTAGAACTCTTAGGTCAGCTTGAGGTCTATACTGTTGAGGTCTTCAGGTCTATGGTGCATTTCCCTTACATCTTGCTTGTTCTCCTTAGCTTCCTGTTTTACTCTTATTTCTCATTCAGCTTCAGTGATGACACTCTTACTAAAGATTAGTTCTTCAATTACTTTAATTTTGTTGTCCCTTCAATGCCCTCTCTTGGCCCTTTTCTGTTCTGGCGCTCCAAAACATCCATTCAGAGACAGCTAAGTTCAGAAGTATCCACATGTGATTTAAACCATGAGCAGCAACAAAGGCTCATGTGTTAAGAATTGCTCTGTGACTAGTGCCAGACTACATATTGACTCCTTTCTTGCATCTACCACTGCTTCCACATCCTCCTTCCACACATAAATTCCAGGTCTCTGAGCCTTTGAGGAGCTGCTTCTCCCAGCAGTACTCACAAGGCCACACGGTTGTTTGGAATAGATTTTTTTCTTAACTGATTAGCCACTTTTAAAACTTCCTGACAGCCTGGAGTCATCAAGTGGTATTCATTGTGTCATCATAGAATCATAGAATGGTTTAGGTTGGAAGGGACCTTAAAGATCACCTAGTTCCAAACGCCCTGCCGTGGGCAGGGATACCTTCCACTAGACCAGATTGCTCCAAGCCCCATCCAACCTGGCCTTGAACACTTCCAGGGATGGGACATCCACAACTTCCTTGGGAAGCCTATTCCAGTGTCTCACCACTCTCAGAGTAAATAATTTCTTCCTAATATCAAATCTAAATCTATCTCTCCCTCTTTACTATTCCTCATTTGTTATGCTTATTGTTGCATATTATATATGCAACATCTTTGAAATAGGAGGTCAAATTATATAAGGCTGAGGGCTCATCTTCTGAATGGGACTTATCAAAGGTAGTTTGAGATTTTGTACTGCTTAACATTTTTGGTGTCCGAACTGTGGTACTTCAAAGTATACAGAAAGTCTCAATTTTATAGTGTCATAAATTCAAGCCTATTAAGATGTCTCAACTTGAAAGACAAAATCTGCAGTGTTTTTTTAAAAATTTAACTTCTTGAAGCACGTCAGAGGTACAGTTCTAGATGGGGTTTAGGATGTTATGATAACCAATTGGTCATGATAATAACTACAATCGTTGTTACTAGGAGCTATGTTTTAAATTCTGAGCAATGTCAAGACATTTTTTTCATACCATGAAAAACTATCTGAGCTCTTGGTAACTTTTTTGCTCTTTTATCTTTCATATTGAACTGAGGTGTGGAATACAACACTATCAAGTTCAAGGAATGGCCTCATAACTGATTTGTGAGGAAAATTTGTAAAGAAAAAGGCAAAAAAAAAACACAAAGCTTCATCAGTTTTCAGCTCTTCCTAGTTTATTACTAATTTACTGAAGAAGAATATGTTAGAACTTGCAATAATAATAGAATTAAGAAAAACAATCTTACCACTACTGGTGGCATAGCATTCTCTAGATATGCTATTACCTCCCTGTATTAAAACACTGACGAAGAAATTTATTTGGCAATTCTCCATAAAGTACTCTATAAATCATTTAATCCATAAACCAATCATCTACTATAAAAATACGTGGTCTTTTCTTAAGTTCTTACCACTATGCCCAAACACAAACATTTGAACCTCCTTTTTTTTTGAATTTTCTTCCTTGAAAATAGACATAATTTTTGGAGAAAGGAAGGGAAAAAGAAAGACTTTCTATTATTTCTTGAAATATAGGAAATCAATGTATTTTTAAAACTGAATTTTAAGGGCTTTAAAGAATAAACTCAGAAAATATTTTCCAGTGGTAAACATTTGTGTACGATGGTCTGCAAAGTAATTTTTCTTGCTTAAAAAAAAGGCCTTAGCATTTAATATTTTTAGATAATGATGTGAATACAGAAGTGATTCACCTACCACAGTACAGCTGGTTGAAGATTAATGAGTTGTTTCTTTGGGTTCAAGCTTTCCACTTGTTTCAGCTACACATTAGTGGTGCAATTAATTTTACAACACTAGGATTTTGTCGTCCAACACTTCCTGTGGAATTCTGCTATGATAAGTATTCTTTAATTAAACCTTTAAAATGTCACCAATGTTGCATACTACAGCTGAAATACAAAAATACCTCCAAGGTCCACAATATCTTTAGTATTCACTGGGGGAAGTACTAGGACAGAGAGATAGCCTCTAGGTTGAAGACTTCTAGTGTGTTTGGCTTGAAAATGCTGCAAATATTTAATAAAGAGCTTTTTACAATTTGACTATGAAAAAATAGGAATATATGGATTATCAAGGTGAAACAAAGTAATGGTTCATTCAGCCCAGAATATCATGTTCCATATTCTTAGTGTTGGAGACTGTCAGATACTTCAGATTTCAACTGGAAGTCTAAACATAGGACTATTCCTGTTCACACTGTGGTATTCTTTGGAGGTAGAAGCAGAAATTAAATCTCCATCTGACTATGCTGTGAAGTGCATGCTGTACATATTATACTTACATATAAAATTGGTGGGTTTTTTTTTATTTTTTAATGTTTATGACCTTAACCTGGATGTTATAACCATTTTCTCTTTCTTCCAGCCAGGGAAAAAGAGAATTTTCTTAGCTCTCCTTCTTTGTCCAGCAGGTCGAGGGAGGTGATTCTGCCTCTTTAGACCCCACTTGGAATACTGTATCCAGTACAAGAAAGACATGGACCTGTTAGAATGGGTCCAGAGGAGGGCCACAAAAATGATCAGAGGGCTGGAACACCTCTCATTAGAAAGACTGAGAGAGTTGGGGTTGTTCAGCCTGGAGAAGAGAAGGCTCTGGGGAGACGTTTTGGCAGCTTTTCAATAGGTAAATGTGGCATATAAGGAAGATGAAGAGAGAATTTTTACCAAGGCCTCTAGTGACAGGACAAGAAATAACAGTTTTAAACTAAAAGAGGGTAGGTTTAGGTTGGATCTAAGGAAGAAATTTTTTGGTGTGGTCAGAAATTAGAATAAGTTGCCCAGAGAAGTTGCAGATGCCCCATCTGTAAGAGAACCTAAGAGTCTCTGTAAGAGACTGAGAACCCTAAAAGAGTTATTTCTCAAACACTCAGCAGAAAAAAAAGAGATGCAGCATTTCAAAAGGGAGATCTTGCAAAGTCTAGGTAGTGCATTTCTAGGGCCAACATCTTCACCTTGGGTAACTCTCTGAGTCAGCATTGCACCTGTGTTTTGACAGTGAGGGAGGAGGGAGATAAAAAAAACACTAGGACCCCCTACCCAGCCCCCCTTCTAGAAGGCCTTAGAACAACAGACTGTGCATGTGTAAGAAACTGAAGGAGTTAATGACGATTAGCATAGAATGCAGAGGGTGTGTCGGAGGATGCGCAGTTCTGTATTGCTGCACAAAGACAACTCCAAAAAGTCATAGAAGAGGCTCATGACTAATCAAGAGTTACATAAGTCCTCAAGGGGCATGACTGGTACAATCAAGGGGCAGGGACTAGATTATAAAAGACACAAACCCAGGGATCTGCATCTGCACCCACCATCCAAAGGACCAGACCCGAGACATCGCTGGAACCCAGGATGGTGATCTGGACATTTTATTTACCTCTATCCTATCTTCCTTTCTTTCTCTCTTATATGTTAAAAGCTGTTCAGCCTTTTATAGATAACAAAGATTAAATAGTTTCTGCCAGGATAGTCTGCCAAAATAGCTTCTGCCATCGATAAAACCTTTCAATTGATCATTTGGTGTCATGTCACCTTAATTTAGCTCAAGAGTATCTCGAACATTGGCTGTCTCCAAGTGGGTCATCCAGGATGACTCTCTCCAGACCCTACACCATCCCCGGAAGTGTTCAAGATCAGGTTGGATGGGGCTTTGAGCAACTTAATGTAGTGGATGATGTCAGTGCTTATGGCAGGGGGGAGGTTGGAATAAATGATCTTTGAAGGTCTCTTCCAATCCAAAACATTCTATGCTTCTATGATTTTATGTTACTTTTTCTATTTCAGCATTTGATTACAATGTTTAAAATACTGAGTACCACCTTATTAAATTATTTATTTTAATATTTTCTACTTTAAATAATTTAACTTAACAACGTTTTTCTTTGGATAGAATAACATCAGCCCAGTAAGTAATTGAATCCATTCTTATTCTAAGAACCCTCTACTAACGAGTTTGGTTACATCTTAAAGATAGAATATGCTGAATACCTGAAATAAAATTTCTGTATAGCTTATTGCACTTTGCACTGAAAACAAGTTTGTTGCGTCTTGCATGATAGGAGACCTGTCTTTCCTAGCTCACCTCTATCAAATATGTCTACCACTCATTAATCTGATGTAAGTTGACATGCATTATATATGAGGTGTAGAAGTGTTGTTCTTCTGATGTAGAATCACAGAATCACAGAATGGTCAGGGTTGGAAGGGACCTCTGGAGATCATCTAGTCCAACCCCCCTGCCAGGGCAGGTTCACCTACAGCAAGTTGCACAGGACGGCATCCAGGAGGGTTTTGAATGTCTCCAGAGTGGGAGACTCCACAACCTCTCTGGGCAGCCTGTTGCAGTGCTCTGCCACCCTCAAAGTAAAGAAGTTCCTCCTCATGTTAAGATAGAGCTTCCTATGTTCAAGTTCATGCCCGTTACCTCTTGTCCTATCACTGGGCACCACTGAAAAAAGACTATTCCCATCCCCCTGGAACCCTTCTTTTAAGTATTTGTAAGCATAAATAAGATCCCCCCTCAATCTTCTTGTTTTCTTGTTCCTCATCCATAAAAACAAACTTATTAATATTCATAGCCCATTTCCTTTGTCTCCCAACAGGACTTTCACCATAGGCACTTTCTCAGATTCATTGTCTGGAGACTTTGGGTAAGAAACTCGTAACTTGGAATTCAATGGCATCAAGGAGTTTGGATGTAAATACTACTACACCCTTGAAACAACGGTAAAAGCATCGCCTTCTGTGACAAAGTAACCTGCTTGGTGGATGGGGGACGAGCAGTAGACATTATCTACCTGGACTTCTTCAAGGATTTGAGTCCCACACAGCTTCCTCCTAGAAAAACTGATGCGCTACGTCTAGACAAGTGGTCTGTGCGGTGGGTGGGTACTGGAGGACAGGCCACACCCAGAGGATTGTGGCAAATGCCTCCTTTTCAAACTGACAACCTGTCACAAGTGGGGTCCCCCAGGGATCAATATGGGGCCCAACACTCTTTAATATCTTCATAAGTGATCTGGATGATGGGATTCAGTGTACCCTGATGAAGTTTGCTGCTGACACCAAACTGAGTGGGGAAGCGGACACTTTGGAAAGGAGAGCCACCCTGCAGGAAGACCTGGACAGGCTGCAAGAGTGGGCTAACAAGAACCTTATGAAGTTCAACAAGAACAAGTGTAAGATCCTGCACCTGGGAAAACGTAATCCAGGAGCGCAGCACAGACTGGGATGTACCAGCTGGGGAGTGGCTCTGTGGAAAGGGACCTGGGGGTCATGGTGGACAAGTTCAATATGAGTGAACAGTGTCCTGCTGCAGCTAAGAAAGCCATCAGGATGCTGGATCACATCAACAAGGGCAACACCAACAGAGATAAAGAAGTCGTTACCCTGCTCTACTCAGCGTTTGTCAGGCCACACCTGGAACACTGTGTTCAGTTTTGGTCCCTGCTGTACAAAAAAGATGTGGACAGGCTGGAGAGGATCCAGAGAAGGGCCACCAAGATAATCAAAGGACTGGGAAGCCTGCCATATGAGGAAAGGCTGCGAGAAATGGGTTTGTTCAACCTTGATAAGAAGGCTTAGGGGAGTCCTTATCACCATGCTCCAGTATTTCAGAGGTGGCTACAAAGAAGATGGAGATTCCCTTTTTACAAGGAGTAACATGGAAAAGGCATGGGGTAATGGGCACAAGTTAATCTCCGGGAGATTCTGATTGGACACAAGAGGAAATATTTTTCCAAATGAGAACAATCAGCCATTGGAATAATCTCCCCAGGGAAATGGTAGATTCCCCAACATTGGACACTGCTAAGATTCATTTGGACAGGATGTTGGACCATCTTGTCTAGACTGTGTTTTTTTGCCAAGAAAGTTTGGACCAGATGATCCCTGAGGTCCCTTCCAACCTGGTATTCTATGATTCTATGATTCTATTTGAAATATAGTAGAAATAGAGAAAATGTAGACCTAGTGCACAAAATATTATTCTAGGCTGGAGCTGTCATAATATGATGTACAAGCTTTTCCTATTAGGCTTCTATTTGTATTAGTTCTACGGCAGTTCGATGCACTTCTCAAACAAAACAGTTGCTAAACACCTAGATTTCCAAATCTACTGTCAATATGCACACTTGAAAAAGAAGAGTCTAAAATAAGAAACCAGGTAAGAATTATGAAATCTTTGAATAGAAGACTTCTATCCAGACAGGTAATTTCTAATCTTTCTTCATCCTGACTGTAGGCTTCACATATCTATTCTGTTCTCAGTCACAAAATACTCAAGCTTCAAAAAAAACTTTATTTGAAGTAAGCCTTTGAGATAACTAGAATAACTAACTTTGAGATGGTTATTTGGTCACTGAAGAGAGCAAAGTGGTCACATTCTTTTTCTTATGCCTTCTTTTTCTTTAGTCTGTTAATATTTCAAAGCTTGAAATACTCTTCTTTTTGTAACTTATTGAGTGAAAAATTCATGGCTTTCATTTGAATGATATCATTAGTCACATAAGAAAAAAGTGACTAAGACAAAAAGAGAGACAGCTTCGTGGGGAATAAAAAGTCATTATATCCTAGTCACAAACTTCTTTAATCCAAAAGAGTACCTAGAGTACCCTACAGAAATGCTTGTGAAGTGCTCAGCCCAATCAAATCTCCCCATGGTTGTCCTTTGAATTCTTTATTTCTAGCTTCTGTTGCATGCATATTTAATCAGACTCCTTACTTTTGTATATGCAAAAGAAATTTTAAATAAAACATGGTCTATAGAAAGGAAAAGGATCCATTAACTCACTTCCAAAGCAGATGATTAAAAATTGAGAAAACACCTCATCTGAAATGAAGTTAATCATAATAGTATCTTGTCAAAAAGATTCACTACCACCGCCTTGTGCAACAGAAGTGACTCAAAACGACATCTTGCATCCCATATCCAGATATTTAGCTAATAAGAGCAGTTTTATCATGGAATTACTAAATATTTTACTTATTTTTAATGCATGCTAATTATCCTCTGCAGTTAACTCATTATCATTTGTAGCTGGCTTAAAAAGTGAAATGAAAGATATAGAAGATAGAAGGTATAAACTTGACTTTTACTATCAAGGTGATTTTAAAAGAACTATATACCTTCATCACCAGATTGGTTTGCAGACCAGAGTTCTCACTAAATCTTCACGAAGGTATCAGTGGGAAGTCTTTATCCACCCTGTTTTAATCAAGTAAAAATGGAATCCCAATAACACTTCTTATCTTTCAAAGAAACTTGAACAGACTGCAAGGAATCATCTGGGGTATTGTCCATCAGTTTCTCATCTTTAGACCTGCACTAAAAAACAGCTTTCCAGGTTCTGAGAAATCTTCAGATCATATATCATCTCCTATCAAATCCCTTTGTTTCTCAATGGGCACTGGAGGGTGATGGGGTAGTGCTGTTTGTCCTGGTTTTCTCAGGTATTTTGCCTTTTAGCTATACACCTATTAGAGGTCAGAAAAGTAACTTCCTCTTCATCTGGCTACTGTCTGGGCTTTCCTCTGCCTTCAGCAGCTTAGCAATTTAACTTTGAGAAGACAGAGCCATATCTACTACTTCTCTGACCATGTTGTCACAAATGTAAGGGCAAATATCCATGAAAGGCTCTTGCGGTGCGTCACCGAGTACCCCCCACATTTACAAATTAGGAAGATGGTTAGGTCCTGGTAGTAGAGAGGAGAGAGGATAGAAATATCTCAGTTTTACAGAGGGATTGAAGACTCTTGATGACCTTCCCTCTTCTAGATTTGGAAACAACATGTAAGTTTCTTGCAGCTGACAAATCCTCTGGCTACAGAAAAAGGAATGGAATAAAGGCATGATTTACTTTAGATAAAACAGCCTTTGTGGTAGAGATTTATTGATGTTGGACCAACTTGCACTAATATTGATAATTTTTATGAATGAGCTATTCATTCACTAGGCGTTCTAAACCACACCAGTTGTCTCTGTTTCAGGTTCCTGGTATGCTTACATTAATCATTAATTAAATTATCTATACTTTATTTAAATATATGAGTCATTGCCACCATTTACAATTTATTAGACTGAACATTTTATTACATTTTTACAGCTTTTAAAGGTTGTGGTGTTCTTTTTCTGTTTCTTTGTTTTTTGCAGTGGGGAGGACTGGCATATTAGGCATCCTCAAATCCCTCTTGAAGGTAAACTAAACTGGCTTGAAGGTAACTATTTTCACAATGGCAAATTTTTTTCTAAGGCTTAATTCATTGTCCATTACTATTTGATATTTAGGAAGAATATCTTTTCTTTTCGGTAAGCAATATATCTCAGAGCCATCATGTATTGTGACTGGCATCTACTCTTGACCTGCAATTCCACGTAATTGCATTTCAGCTCTCTACTGAGGCGCTCATTTTCCATTCAGCTCAGGCTGTTGTGAGCCATGTATTTATTTCTCAAGATGAAAAGTGTTTATTAAATGGGATAGTTCTTATATACCAGAAGGAAGTCTCAAAAAATTGTACACTAAATCTTGGCAGACATTGAATACAATTATTATTATTATATTAAATTTATTTTAGTTTTCTTAACTAAACTCCATTGCTCTCTAAGGAAGAGCACCTCTCCTATGAGTACAGGCTGAGACAGTTGGGGTTGTTCATCCTGGAGAAGACAAGGGTCTGGGGAGAGCTTATTGCAGCCTTTCAGTATCTGATGGGACCCTACAGGAAAGCTGGAGAGGGACTTTGACAAGGGCATGTAGTGATAAGACGAGGAGGAATGGCTTCAAACTGGAAGAGGGTAGATTTAGAATAGATATTAGGAAGAAATTTTTTCACTCTGAGGGTGATGAGGCACTGGAACAGGTTGCCCAGGAAAGTTGTGGGTGCCCCATCCCTGGATGTGTTCGAGACCAGGCTGGATGGGTCTTTGAGCAACCTGGTCTAGTGGGAGGGGTCCCTGCCCATGGCAGGGGGAGTTGGAACTAGATGATCTTTAAGGTCCCTTCCAACCTAAACCATTCTATGATTCTATCAACACACAACCCATTTGTACAATTTTTTTTTTATTTGATCGATTAAAGAACCTTGTAATCCTGAAGATGAACCCAATGAACAAAAAAATGCAATAATGAAAACAGAACTGCCTTAGACTAGCATATTCAGCATTTGTGGGAATAACGCTTGTCAAACTATCATCACAAGACCAAGACAGCAGTTTACATAAGAAATTATTTGCTGTGTTAGGTATATTGTATCTCCTCTTCTCTGTCCTTTTTGAGAAATCCAAATTAGTGTATAATAAAATAGAATATATATTTTTTCATATACACCATCTGTTTAGTATTTATCATAGACTGCTTAATTCAGCACCCAAGGAAATAATTCACAGTCACTGTTGAACACAGAATTAAGAATTCTGATCCATTGATCAGTGGAAAAAAGGAAGTAAAAAAGTAATTTTGATAGTTTTAGTAAATATACAATTAAGATCAAAAGATCTTGTTTATTATCTCATCCTATTCCCATCTGTCTTAGTTACTTATTTCAGTATCTATACCATCTATACAACCACTACTTATTCTTAACTATGTAAATTTAACTGATTTTATCTGACATACTTGAAAGTTTGTTATTGATCCTGTGATATTTTCTTTGCAAGCTGTGACAATAACTTGGGTTTTATTTTCATAAGAGCTGTAAGAACTTTCTTGTATTTAATTTCTTTATTAATATTTTATTAGTTCCTTATCTTTTATTACATTTATTTTGCCTTTCAACACTATACTTGTCCCTTTCTCTAACTTTTAGTCTACTCAGATATAAAATTTACAAGACTATTAGTTACTGGTCACAAGATTATGGATACAGTATTAGTGGAACTATTATCTACAATTTTAAATTATTTTCAAATTTAAGAATTCATTTTTACCTTAAAAATACCACTAAGATTCCATAGCTCCCAGAATTTTTCTGTGGCATTTTTACACCAGACACTAGCTGTTTTATCATGCACTCATTGCCTGCAGAACTTCTCATGTTGCAAACGTTAGAATCTTTTAAGAACAGTGTAAGCAAACAATTGCCACCATGGCAAAGACATAGTGGATTCCATATTGTGGAAGAGGGAATGAACACCTATTGACACAGTCCATCACTATAATATATGGTATAATGGCACCTTTATTCTAGACTTATAGATGCATCTGATATTTCCAATATGGAATATTGAAATAAAACTTAAAAAGGCACTTTATTACTGAAAACTGTAATAAATTGAAGATAAAGGGCTCATATTACCAGTTTCTGATAATTGTGTTAGTTTTTCATTTGTTTAGTGAGTACTCGTGTCTTGTTTTATACATGCACGTGGAAGTGAATGTACTGTAAAATAAATTCGTATACACGTTGTACTAAATTTCTAATATTTATTTAGTTACAGAAAATAAATCCACAAATAGATGCGTTGATCTGCACTTATGAGTATTTGTCTGATGTTACTGAAAGGAAAGAAAAAGCATGAAGGTTCTCAATGCATATAAACCCTGGAAAAAACCCTCAATACATAAAATAATTACCAAGTCTTAGAGATTACAGAAATGTAAGTTTGCTTGAACCTTTCGCTTCTGTAAAACAAAGATTATAGAAACAGGATTTTATAAAATATCAGTAGCATTTTATCATACTAAGCAAATAAGTTAAACCAGATAGTTACAGTAATAGCATACGCCAACAAAATGAAAGAGCAGAATTATAAATAAAAGTGCAACAGCCATGTACTGAAAATATTTTAAATTATTTTTTTAAACACTTTAATTTATTTGATTAGCGTCTCAATGGGTATAATGATGGCCTAATCTCATCTGTGATCTTATGCGCTGGTAAATTTCTAACAAACAATATTTATGTGAGTATAGCTGTATATCTCACATCCTTTGGAAATCAGCTGCTTTTCTGGTGATCCATTAAGAAGCCTGCAAATGCGTTTTGAAGGGTCATAGAGCGTGTTCATTCTACTTCTTGTAGCTACAAATACTAAGAATATGCATTTAAATTATGATAACATTATGTGTTTACAGGAATATTTACATCCTTTCAATAACTTATTTGCATGTTATTATTGTAGCATAATATTCTAAACTGTATTAAAAACCACAAATATTGCCTATATTATTAATCTGTTATGAGCAAGTAAATAATAGGATTTTTTCTTGTGCCTTTCATTCATGATCAAAATTAAAAATTTCAAAGATTTTCACAACATTAATTTTTTAGATGACTGTATATGAAAGTCATACAACAGAAAAAATACTGTTTTATATGTGTTTATGCAAATAAAAAGGTGTTATGGTTAATTTATAAATAAAATCTGTTATTAAATAATAAAGGATAATTTGATAGACAGTTCTATAAGAGCCTAAAACGCTTAAACTTTTAAAAAATGAATTATTCTCTTTATTTTGTTTTACATAAGAAAAAGAAAAAATCCTATTTCATAACTGGAACAACTCTAACACTATCTTAATTTCATCTTCAGAAAAAATGTTTTGTATTGGATTGTATGTCCTCCACACTATATGAAGCTATTTATTTTAAAGGCTGGCCTCAAATTTCATTGTAAAGCCTTGTTTTCAGGGAAAAAAGCTGAGAAACATGCTATTTAGGTCAAAGTTTTATGTCAGAATTCTGCCTCAAGCTAAATCTTCCTAGAATAGTTTTACTAAAATGCTTCTAGGTAACCATTTCTCTAACTGAGAATTTAATATAATGTGTTAGACTTAAAATCCTGCTATTGCCAAAAATGGAAAACATCTCACAAGTGAAGTCAAGAATTATTTATTGTCAGCCCAACTAAAAATCTAATCAAGATACAGTAAGGAGTTATCTTCAGTCCAATTACAATAATCTGGTCACTTAGAATCACAGAATCATAGAATAGTTTGGGTTGGAAGGGACCTTTTAAAGGTCATCTAGTACATCCCCCCTGCAATTAGCAGGGACATCTTCAACTAGATCGTATTGCTCAGAACCCTGTCCAGCCTGACCTTGAATGTTTCCAGGGATGGGGCATTTACCACCTCTCTGGGCACTCTTTCCTTGTCCACTGATGTAGTCACTCCATCATAGAAGGCCACTAGGTTGGTCAGGCAGGACTTGCCCTTGGTGAAGCCATGCTGGCTGCCTTAAATCACCTCCCTGTCTTCCATGTGCCTTAGCATAGCTTCTAGAAGGATCTGTTCCATGATCTTCCCAGGAACAGACATGAGGCTGACAGGTCAGTAGTTCTCAGGGTTGTCCTTTCTACCCTTTTTAAAAAAGAGTGCAAAGTTTCCCTTCTTCCAGGGAAACCTGACTGCAATGACTTTTCAGATATCACAGAGAGTGGCTTGGCAGCTACATCAGCCAATTCCCTCAGGACTCTGGGATGCATCTCGTCAGGTCCCATAGACTTCTCTATGTGACACTTGCAGTCTAAATTACTACAGAAAAAGCTTTCTGACAGTGGTATCCTTCAAAGGGTAATGTGTACTCCTTTTCTCTCAAGTTGTGCTCCCCTTTACAGCAGCCCTCCAGGACCTGAGGCAAACAGAGGTGGGACAGGGCACCATTCAGCAAGTCATCAGCAGCCTCAGGGCTCTGAAGGGAAAGGTAGGTCAGTGTTCATGGAGGTGGGTCCTGCCTTACTCCCAAGTCTGTAGGTCTCCACTTGTGGTCGTTTCTGTATGCATTCTCACAGTCTGCTTCCTGCTCACTGGCTCTCAGCTGAAGTTCAAAGCCTGTTTGAGAGGCAGCCTTAACATACCAACAGAGCAGTGGTTTGCTTTGCCAAGATGTTTTTCCCTTGGTTGGTCACCCTTGATGACAGAAGGCATTCACAGAGCTTCACTTCAAGCGGGTAAGACAGTGGTCACTTGGCCATCAGTCTGTTGCTCAGAGAAGTAAATACCAACTCATGCCAAGGCATGCCCAGAGCTGCCCCAACACACTGTGCCGTCAGGACTGTTCAAAGCCTGTGAGCTTTTGCTGGTGATGGCAACAATCATATTCACTGGGATACACCTATCTGTGTTACAATCATATTTTTTCACTATAAATTATTAAATAAGAGTCAGTTGTAAGTCATTTCTCAAGGAAAACTTTTTTTTTTTTTTTAAACTGTCAGCTTTCCTGTTCTTCTCAGCGTTATTAATGGAATCTCATTGTTTGACCTAAGTGGCCACGGTTAAATGAGAATATTCTAAAATTGGTGTTTGAATATGCAACCACTACAACAACCAGTCTTATTTTTTATACTTTTTTTTTTTTTAACAGTTTAATGTGTTACATGAAATAAGTATACTGATGCAGAAACAAACAGCTCAGGATCCTGCAAACACTTTTGCACTTAAATAGCTCAGTTGGCTTAAATGACACTAATCAAGTAATTCACAAGCATAACTGTTTATTTGTAAGAATACACTCTACATTTGAAAGTATGAACAAATTCTTCTGTTGTAAGATCTCTAATGGTTCAAATGTCTCAGGGATTCTCTTTTACAGTAGTTATACTGGCAACTACAGTCAGTCAACAACTGGGCCCGCTAGTCTGGATTATATTTTTAAGCACTTAATTGAAGAATCCAGTTCAGAAGCACGTCCGTTCTTAAATTAACAGACCTTTTTTTCAAGAACAAATGCCTTGCAAGATTACACATAAGGCAACATCTTGATTTGAATCCCCATTATTTCCATAGTGCTACAGCACCATAAAAAAATAAAATAAAATGAGGCATCTCATTAAAGGATGTCAGGAACATTGTCATTTTCATGTGGTGTTCGAAAGTTTTTAAAAAAAAACAACTTCTTAAATAGTGGCTACATACAGCCTGCTTTTATGTGTTGCTTACTCTGAGACAAATGCACAATCTAACTTAAATTATTTGAAAATAAGAAGATAACAAATATAGTTGGCTGAAAACATTTTATGTGAAACTGAACATTTCATATAATTCCATTTTAATGCAATTTTCTTGAGAAGAATAATTTCAAAGATACCTGGGGGTGCATGGAATTACTGCATTTAAAACATTACAGGAAAAGTTTCTAGTAATTAAAGCAAAGAGGTCTTGTAATTAAGTTTTAATTGTTAATGTGGATTAAAGAAAATATTACTTTTAGATAGATATTTATAAAATTGTTTTTTAGAAGTTACTAGATGTGCTTTTCTGTGAGAACAAAAGGTTCTACTTCATGAATCATGAGATTCTTTCAAGTTTTTTTCATTGCTATAAAAGGGATGAATTTGCTGCTTTCAGTTCTATCATAAAGACTGTGTATGCCTTCTGTATATTACATCAAAGTTGATGATATGATAATCTTGTCAATGAAATACTGCCTGTGGTAGTTACATGTGATACACAAAATTGTCCACCAAGTATCAGATCGAGATCACATGACTTATCACTTCAGACACTTTAATAAGTAATCATAAAATAAAAGTCATTATAAGACAATAAAAGGGTATAACTCTTCAGTTAATTAATTAAAAAAAAAAAAAAACACAAAGTAGAATAAAAGCATTTAGAGGTGCAGTCAAAACTAGGCACAGTTGTATGAGGACATGTGCTATGACATAGTTTTGCAAATGTGTATGATTCTATAATATAGTGAGCACTGAAGAAGGTCAATGTCAAAATCCATATTAAAGCCATGAGTATAAAAAAAAAATACCTACTGAAGTCATGACCATATCCAGTTAAAAAGTGAAAAATTACACTTCGGTTGTTAACTGAAAAAGTCACATAATTCTGTTCTTAGTCTTATTTTCTAACAATATCAACATTAATTGTCATTTGGCATGTTCCCTTTACAGAAAACTTGTGCACCTGTTTGGAGGAATTATAGCACTCCTTTTGACGGTAAACCTCTCTGATAACATCCACTGCTCCTACTTATGTTGCTGACCGTGTATTGTTTATGATGGTATTTATAAATATCTGCTGAGTTGTTTTCTATGAAGTAAACCTTTACTCGCATATGCAAACTGCATCAAGGACTGTAAGTAAACGAGGTCTTAAAATCGAGTATTTTAAAAGAAAGGGGGCCCTCCGCACTTTAAACCTCCTTTGTTACTGTTTCTTGTGAACAATCTTTATGTCAGTGATGGGGCTAGACAATATCTTTCTACCCCTTTACTCAGGGCATCTTTCAATGAGAATGCAGCTCAAAGGTATTCCCTCCAATTCTGTCAAATTGAGCAATGTTACCAATAAAAACCTCAAAACGCGTTATCAATCTGTGGTGGAAATAATTCATAGTTTGTTCAGATGACTGTATTTTACTTCCATGAACAGATCTGAAATGTAAAAAAACTAGAAAACATCTTTCCTCAGCCAAAATTTTAAGACTCCTTATAACAAAAATTCAGTAATAATTTTCTCAGGCATTTCAGCAACATCATGGATATCAACTATTAAGCTCAATAACAGAACATCACAATTCTCGTTTTTTCCCAAGAAATGGCAATGTATTTCTACTGTGTAATCTGCGACATGTATTCTTCATACTGTCTTTAATTTTGTTAGAGATCTTCATGCTAGATCAGAGAATGATGATGCTTACACTCTGCAATATCCTTGTGTGGTGTCCTAATCATTTGATGTCATTTGCAAAGAGTTTCAAAATATAGTTACGATTGTATTGGAATATGCATTGACCTTTAGAGTTGACTGTTTACATAACAAAAAATCATAAATAGCCAGATAACTTTGACCAATCAAATCTTTGCTGCTAACGAGCTGTAAAGCATCTATGCAGCTTTGATAGCAAAACAAGTCTTGCTCTGTTAAACACTAGGTCAACAATCATTTCCTCTCCCTTTCAGCAACATTTCTGGAGCTTGCAGAATGTAGGTAGTGTTCCTACAGTATTTCCAAAGACAAAAGAGAATGTCTTGAAATCATTTGCATCTGTTGACCTCTCTACCCAAAACCCATATTTAAGAATGCCTTCTTTAAAGCATATTACCTCTGAAGACTTTTAAAAACCATATTCCATATAGATTCAATTTCTCCTTGTATTTCCTATGAAAAGAAAACATATATTGACTGAAACACTAAGGCAAGCTTAAAAGATTGTTACTTCTTTATGAAAATCAATCATCGTGAATATATTTTTCTCTTAAATGTTTTGTATCGTGGAGCAAATTCTTCCCTATGGCAAAGATTTTAAAACAGATGTCTGAAGATGGACTTCTAAGTGAGTATGAGGGTTAAAGCCAATCTAAAAATTGGCTTGAATAGACAATGAAATATAAAGACAGTTGAGATATGCTCAACACTGCTGAGATTTATACCATTCAATTGCTACGTATAGGAGGACCTCTGAGAAATGTAGCTCTTGGAATTTAAACTTTTATCTCTATAGTGTAACAGCTTTGTAGTGTGGTAGTATTTTATGAATATCATTTTTGTAGGGGTTTGGCCAGATGTTGCTCTTTCTTTCATGTGACTCTGATGATTTAAATAGGAAATTGTTCTATTCCACTGCTTGATGCAACTGGGGAAAAAAATAAATTGTCGCTCTGCAAGTTCTCTTAGTCCAGAGTTCAGCATCTTCTGCTCTGAAGGGAGTTTGAATTTCAACCTAGCAAAAAAAAAAAAAAAAAAAAAAGAAAATATTATTGCCATTTGAACAATAGAATGTCAAAATCTGCCATATTAACATTATTCTAAAATATTCAACCCTGAAGCAATTCTAGCAAACTCTAAATATGCTGAATAAGAGATGTAACAGAGACCAGGTGGGCTTCCAGCAGCAGGAGGCAATATAGGAGAAAAACAATCAGAAACTTACAATGTATAGTTTAGGATATTTTCTACAGAGAATTTTTACAACTCTCTGAAGTCAGCACCTGCAATTTTCTCCTCTTCAGCATTTACTGAAACTTCTGCAGAGCTAGTAAAGGTAATTATTTTATTTGAAATTCTTCCACAATCTTTAGTGGTTTTGCTGTTACGTTGTCACTTCTGCCACTCGGCTCTGCTGCTAAGGAATCTCCTGTTTATTGGGCAGAAAGGATGACAGGTCTTCTAAAGGTACATGTAAGAACACCCGTACTGTGGTACAGCACTTAGTATTCTTATTTCTTTAGTCTATTTTAAGTGACTTCAGTATTCCTAATTATTGTCTACTGAGAGCTGTGACTGTTGTCAGTGTGGTTTTCATAACATAGACATCAAGGAGAAGGGCTTGTCAGTGAGCTGTTATGGACCTATACAGGGTATAATGTGACTACAGTGATTTCATATCATTTTAATTTCTCCACCTCTATAAATGAAGGAAAAATGAAACTGCAATACATATTTGAAGATCTTTTCTTGGTGGTGAAAATAGGATTGAATAGGATCAACTTCCTCCAAGCAGAAATGTAGCAGATGAAAGAAAAGAATAATCTCAATAGTGGCTTCTAAAAACCCTATAAAGTAATAGTCCAGAGACATAAGGATAGTGTCAGACATAACAAAAAAAACCCAACCCTGAGACAGTCATAGAATCATGTCATAGAATCACAGAATGGTTTAGGTTGGAAGGGACCTTGAAGATCACCTAGTTCCACACCCACTGTGATGGTGAGGGACACCTCCCACTAGACCACATTGCTCAGAGCCCCATCCAGCCTGGTCTCAAACACTTACAGGGATGGGGCACCCACAACTTCCCTGGGCAACAGATTCCATCAGGTCCCATGGACTTGTGTAACTTCAGGTTCCTTAGATGGTCTTGTACTTGATCTTCAGCTGCAGTAGACGGTTCTCCTGGTCCCTGCCTTTGCCTTCTGTGACTTGGGCGGTGTGGTTGGAGCCTTTGCTCGTGAAGAGTGAGGCAACAAAGTCATTGAGTACCTCAGCATTCTCCATATCTGGGGTGACCAGCTCTCCTGTTTCCTTCTGGAGAGGGCCTACATCTTCCTTAGTCTTCTTTTTATCACTGACATACTTATGGAAGTTTTTCTTGTTGCCCTTTATGTCCCTGGCCAGGTTTAGTTCTATCAGGGCTTTAGCTTTTCTAACTAGGTCTCTGGCTGCTCGGCCAGTTTCTCTGTATTCCTCCCAGGCTACCTGTCCTTGTTTCCACCCTCTGTAGGCTTCCTTTTTGCTTTTGAGCATGTCCAGAAGCTCCTTGTGCATCCATGCAGGCCTCCCTGCTTTTTGGCCAGACTTCTTTGTTGGGATCATGAGCAAAGACCATGCAAAGATCTTTGTTGGGATCGCATGAACAAAGATTCTCTTCCCCCTTTGACGAAGATGAACCACATCCAACATCAGCAAGCCTGGTACTGTGTAGGCCAGCCCATTGTCAAGAAAATGTGATGGTGACACCAACCACAGAGCCATGTATTAACAGACTGAGTGCTTCTGTTTCTTCCAATGTCACTGCCTGTAACTGGAAGGAGAGAAGAAAGGGTAACCTGCTCCCCAGATTCCCTTATTAACCATCCATGTAGTCTCTTCTAATCACCTTTGATCTACGTGTTGCCACTTCATCTCTACCCACACGAAAGAGCAGCAGTGGGTAATAGTCCAAGGCCGTAACAGGCTGGGAAGTTTCCTAGTGATGTCCCTGACCCGGGCCTCAGGGAGGCTGCATACTTCTGTAAGAGAACGGTCTGTCAGGTATATTGGACCCTCCGTTCCCCTCAGAAGGGAATTGCCTTCAACTGTAACCCGTCTTTTTTTCCTTGTGGAAACAGTTGTTAAATGAGGGTAGGTCTTTCCAGTCCTGTCAACTCCTCTGGTGTAGTCAGACCGTCATCCACATCATCCACTGACTGGCCTACCTCATCCAGAGCCTCATACCTATTGTATAGAAGCACCTGGGTGGTCAAGGTGAGCAAGGAGGGGGTTTGCTTGCCACCTCTAGCACGGACTAGCCTCCTTTCACAGCTCTCAATTTGGCCACCTCTTTCAGCCTGGTGAGGGGAGGATATGGGATCACTTTGATCTTGGTTTCTTTCTAGTGTCTGTCCCTGTTTCTCCCTCAGGGAGGTCAGAGCATGATTCCACCAGTCTCTTTCTCAGTCTCCCTGATGCTCCTTAGCCTTTCTACTTCCTCTCTTAGCTCTGCCACCAGGCTGAGCAGATCATCCACCTGGTCACACCTCACACAGCTGTCATCCCTACTACTGTCCATTAGCTGTGGAAGGTTGTGACACTCCCTGCAGCCTGAGACCTGAGTGCCTGCATGTTTCCATAGGAACTCTGTCTGTGTTATCCATATTCATCAGTGAAATGCTTCTTCTTTGGAAGTGAAGAAGCATGTTCTGCTTGAATCTCTTCAAATCTGGCTAGGCAATATACTAGGAAGTATCCAATACTGTCAGGAGCTAAGAATGGACTTCTCTAACTCCTTACTGCATTCCTTTCTGAAAAACCATTCTTTGGCTGAGTATCATGGAATCATGGAGTTTCAGAGTTGGAAGGGACCTCTAGAGATCATCTAGTCCAACTCCCCTGCCAAAGCAGGATTGCCCAGAGCACATTACTCAGGACTGCATCCAGGCGGGGCTTGAAAATCTCCAGAGCAGGGGACTCCACAGCCTCCCTGGGCAGCCTGTGCCAGTGCTCTGTCACCCTCACCGTAAAGAAGTTTTTCCGTCTATTTGAATGGAACTTCCTGTGTTCTAACTTGTGCCCATTGCCCCTCGTCCTGTCACTGGGAGCCATTGAAAAGAGCCTGGCTCCATCCTCCTTCAACCCACCCTTTGGATACTTGTAAGCATTAATAGGGTCTCCCCTCAGCCTTCTCTTCTCCAGGCTAAAGACTCCCAGCTCTCTCAGCCTTTCCTCAGAAGGGAGATGCTCCAATCCCTTAATCATCTTAGTTGCATAGTTGTATCTCCAAAGGTTTGTGATAACAAGTTAGATTCTGTAAAAGTGACAAGAATTCTACATTCTCTCAAATAAAGTAAAATTCTCATTCTACATTCATTCAAAAATGAAACTGGCATCCAGCTAGACTTCATACCACTGATCACCATCCTCTGAACCCATCCATCCAGCCAGTATTCAATCCACTTCACTGTCTGCTTATCAAACTCATACTTCATCAGCTTCCCTGTGAGGATGTTATGGGAGGCAGTGTCAAAAGCCTTCCTTAAGTCAGGTAGGCAGCATCCACTGCTCTCTACAAGGTTGGCCATTTCATCATAGAAGGTTATCAAGTTGGGCAAGCATGACTTCCCCTTTGTGAATCCATGTTGACTACTCCTGATGATTTTCGTGTGCCTGGAACTGGTTTCCAGGATTAGGTCCATCACCTTCCTAGAGATCAATGAGGCTAACCAGCCTGTATTTCCCTGGGTCCTTGTATTGTTGAAACATGAGCTTTTTTCTCCATATTGAAAGATGGTGCATTGATATCAAAACCATAAGAGCAATTAATTTTATCAACTTTTACAAAACTTAACTTGCCATAAGAACTTTCTTTCATAGGGCACCTTCACATTTTCTTTTATTATGAACTATGAATTATGGATACTGACTAAGAGTTCTGTCACACCCCAATTACCTCATTTCCAGCCGACTACTCATGACTGCATCTCTGACTGAATTAAAAAATATCTTGCAGGTTAATGAGATCTCTGTTAAGTACACTGAAGCTGGGCAAAGGAAACCATAGTTTTTTCCATATTTAACAAAACTATGTTTAACCTATAGAAAAACAGTAATAGGGTTTTGGAGTTTTTTGGGTTTTTTTTTTAGAGAGTCTATGTTTTTTAGAACAACTGATGAATTTCCTTTCCTTTCTCAAACTCACAGTACCACTAATGTAAATGTTGTCTTTGGGAGGAAAAAATTAGTTATTCCCCTTTCAGAGGAATTGTAATGACAGAAGGGTAGAACATTGGAAAGGAAGTGTAAAAGCTGTAAGTACCATGTATTTATGCTCTTTATGTACTCACATACAAAAAACGCTATCCAAAGAGAACAATATAATTTTACCTGGAAACACTCATAGGAAAGAGGAATAAGAGGAGGACTGAATTAACTTTCCATAATTACCCTGGAAAATGTTCTTTTGGTTTCTTTTCTAAAAAAAAAAAAAAAAAAAAAAAAAAAAAAAAAAAGAGAGAATCAGAACACTGAGATTTTATGTGGAAAGTTCAAGAAGAAACTTCATTTCAAAGTATCAAAGAGGATTAAACACATATTATTACCATAATGGAAAAATATTATAAGAAAGAAAACATATGCAGTGAGGATTTTTTTGTTACTTTTTGAACTGACATGACATTCTTTCTACTGTGATAGTAGATTGACAAGAAATAGAATCATAGAATCATAGTATCATGGAATCATGGAATGCTTTGGGTTGCAAGGGACCTTTAAAGGTCATCTAGTACAACCCCCCCTGCAATGAGCAGGGACATCTTCAACTAGATCAAATTGCTCAGAGCCCAGATTGCTCAGATCCAACCTGACCTTGAATGTTTCCAGGGATAGGGCATCTACCACCTCTCTGGGCAGCCTGGGCCAGTGTTTCACTACCCTCATTGTAAAATATTTCTTCCCAATATCTAGTCTAAATCTACCCTCCTTTAGTTTAAAACCATTACCCCTTGTCCTGTCAAAAATGACCCTGCTAAAAAATTTGTCCCCATCTTTCCTTATAAGCCTCCTTTAAGTACTGGAAGGCTGCAATAAGGCCTCCCTGGAGCTTTCTTTTCTCCAGGCTGAACAACCCCAACTCCCTCAGCCTATCCTCATGGAAGAGGTGCTCCAGCCCTCTGATCTTTTTTGTGGCCCTCCTCCGGACCCACTCCAACAGGTCCATGTGTTTCTTGGGCTGAGGATTCCAGAGCTGGATATAGTAGTGCAGGTGGGGTCTCACCAGAGAGAAGTAGAGGGGCAGCATCACCTCCCTCAATGTGCTGGCCACATTTCTTTTGACACAGCCCAGGATACAGTTGGTGTTCTGGGCTGCAACCACACGTTGTCGGCTCGTGTCCAGTTTTTCATCTACCGGTACCCCCAAGTCCTTCTCAGCAAGGCTGATCGCAATTACTTCATCCCCCAGCCTGTATTGATACTGGGGGTTACCCCGACCCTGGTGCAGGACACTGCACTTGGCCTCATTGAATTTCATAAGGTACGAACAGGCCCACTTCTCGAGCTTGTCCAGGTCCCTCTGGGTGGTATCCTGTCCCTCAGGTGTGTCAACCGCACCACTCAGCTTAGGTAAGGATTAATCAATTATTTTTGTTTCTTAACTAAATGCCTAATGACTAAGGAGCTCAAATGAAAAACCTGCAAGAGACAATATGTGGCATTTTACAATGTCTGATTTGTGTACAGTTTTTACCACAGGTGATAATAGGTTGATGCATTGCAATAAAGAGATCCTTTTCCTTCTAAAGGATCTGTGTTTTCCTCAAGTGCTGAAAATTATGTTTCAATATTCAGATTTTTTATTGCGCTTGCCTGAATTTTTCACAAAAACTAGTCATCCATTTGTGGTTTATTAGTCTATACTTCTTTGATGTTATTAAAGAAATGTTCTAGATTATGCATTTCTACACGAAAAATGTATATACAAGAATAAAAACCAAATTAAATATTCAGTTTTGCCTTTACTGTTCACAAAAATACATTCATAATGTCTTTGGACTGAATAAGATTTCTATTTTTTGCTGATGCAATGTGTTTTTATTACTGCTGGTTATATTTTTTCTGAGTAAATAGATTTATATTAAAAATGCAAGCCAAAAAGCCCCTTGTTCCTATTATCTGTTGTTAGTAATCATCAAACAAAAAAGTGATTTGATCAGCTCTGTCTGTCTTAGTATTGCCATTTTTCCAATTAGCCCCAGTACATGTCAAGACCAGGCGACTCCATGGAATGATCTCATGGAGTTACAGGTGCACTTTGACTTAGAACTTTTTAATAAGAGAATCTTTTAGTAAAGTTAATTTTAATAGTTGATTTAAAAATACTTCAGAAAAAAAAAAAGGCAAAAATTCAATAATCCTTAATAATGTCCAAACATGTTCAGCTTGATTAAAAAGATTATTTATGATTTCTTCTATGAGAGAGAAAGATACATAGAGGATTATAAACATCTACGAAGGATTTCCTCTTTAATGGGAGAAATCTCTGGCAATTTTACATGTTTTGCATTTCTTCACTCTGAGTTTAAATTTGAATTTGCTCTTGGAATGATGCAATGTGCTGAAGCATATCTTTAGGGTGAAATTGCCTTCTTGCAGAGGACCTGCAAGAATTTGTAATTATCTTTATTCTAAAGATACTGAGCTCAAGTTACAATTGAAAGTGCGTAAATGCATTTTGTGAAAGTTAGTTTCTTATGATCCAAGCTAGTTCTTAAAATGGAGCTTAACAATGTTTAGTATGATACTCATTAAATTGATAAAATGACCACTAATTTAGTTTTCTACCAAGGAAATTTAAGTAGAATTGTTAACTAGAAATCCTAATTGACAATATTTAGACTAAATGCATAATTAGTTCTTTCTAGTTGAGCAGGATTGTCACTGGGGTAGGAAACAATGGGAGATGTAGAAATTTTACCTTTGTTCATTTTCTTTTATTCTTATGCAACTGTATTTTTTGATTGCTACAATTAGTAAGGCATTTAGTTGAGTAGTCTAATGGCTGCTGTAATCTAAGGAAGCATTTGAAAATGGATGATTAATTAGATACAGCAGCAATGTACTCCCTCTTGCTTAGCTGCACTACTTACTGAAAGAGCCAAAATTAATGACAGAAAAGCTACTTTAGCATTTTTAGGCTATGAGAGGGTTCCCATGGATAATGAAGAGTAGATATGACAAATAAACCATTCTGATGAGCCATGATCCAAATATAGATTGTTTATCCAACAGCTATAATTTATAGACAAATAATAAAACTTATAAGAACAGAAAATATGAGTTTACCAAGGAAAAGGAGACGTTGAAAGATTAGGATATGGTAACAAGGTCATGTACAGATTAGCTTCTGAAGAATCTACAGTATGTGCAGCATCCCCTCTAGGAAGGTGCATCATTACACTACAGTTATATCCAGAGATACTGAAATTTAGAGATTTCAATCTGTTTTTCTGAGAAAACCTATTTCAAAGACCTGCTTTCTCTTAGAAGCTATTCTGTCCTCTAAATAAAATGGCTGCCCAAAGCTTGGTGAACCTCTTCCAGATGTTTAATTTGGCCATGTCAGAAAAAATGCTATTCTCATTCCTCCCAAATTTTTTACTGTTTGGGCAGACACTTTAAAAAGCATATCTACTTACAGTGGTTCTAATATTTTCTTTCCACACAACCAGATACAAAAAAAAAAAAAAAAAAGAATTCATAAATCCTGTCAGGATTACAGTGAATCAGTTCTATTCCCTCTAAAACTATGCAAGCACTCTTATTCTTGTGTTACTCTGGTATCTGGTTTTAATATGAAACATCTTTTTGTGTTGTCATGGTTCCTAAGCACAATAAAATACATATTATCTCGGGGATTAAAATGATCAATATACATTTTTATTTGAATATGTCAGTGCACAATGACAAATAAATAATTTTATCTAGGAAATTTTAAATTGCTTCTTCCATACTGAATATTTAATATCAAGCTACTTTTTCTAAAGACTAATTCTTTTAATACTATTTCCTGGATTAATTGGTTTTCAGAAGGAAACAAGCCAGTGCATAAAAAAAAAAAAAAAATCAAAAGCTCTTACCCATTTGGAAAGTTTAAATATTATTTTGTTTTGTGTTTTAAAAGTCATTGTTTACATCATGGTGTTGTCTGAAAAAAAGTGGAAACTTCATTGACACTTTACAACTTGCAAAAGTGTTGCTCAGGATGAGCATTCAAGTTTTATTGCAATCAAGAAATACTGTTCCACCATGATCCTTAAAACTAGCTAAAAGATAACTTGACTTTCAGCAGCAAAGATTAAGTCATGGCTATTCATATACTGAAGTTTGTGCATGACCATTCACTCAAATTAACCATTTCCTTTCTCCTACTATCATTTCATGAGCAACACCAAATCCATATTTGCATCAAGGACACATCTGTGTTCTTATTAATCACATTTATCACTAGTCAATCAACTGATTACAACTCTTATAGACACAAGTTAAATTTAGAGCAGTCTCCTATCTACAAATGTGTCCTTCTAACATCAGATGCAGGGTCTAGAACCTTCACCATACAAGGCTAGTAGCCCTCATGCAATTAAATGACAAAATTCTCAGCTATCTAGACTTGAGACAGCTATTTAAAACCACCTCAACAAGGTCTACATAAAGTAGTGATATCCTACAGTAAGCATTATGTCTTCCATCTAAGTAAATATCCAATTCCCTGTGTGTGTATAAATGTGTATAGAAATGATAAATTTCTGGTGTGACATGAAAGGTGTCGGCAGATATAGTTTGGTAAAGCAAAAAATTATGCTTGGACCACAAAAACGATAACTTCACAATACGCTGTTATTAGGAACTCAGAGACAATATTTTAATTTTTAATAAAAAAACATTAGGCCCAATCTCTCTGTTATGAGGAAGTATGGACCTTGGATATTTCTGGATGTTGAGAACATTTTCACATGAAAAATTTCTGTCTCCTATTGAAAATAATGTTTTTCATTTCAACAACCTTGCTTAGTAAAGAGGCATATTTCTTCACTTTCTGTTTAACAGAAATCTGAGCAGACAAAATGCTATTGTTAATTAAACAAACATCACAATTACCATCTAAGATTTAAAGCATCCCAGATATGACAGACATAAACCTTTTGACTGCATTAACCCTGGTACTCTTTTTTGTTAAGTTTTCAAAAGCCTCAGAAAAGATAGCTGCCAAGGTGTACAACTCTGATTTTGAGGTAAAACTTAAGACTTCTTACTACTGCTCTTGGACCGTTTTAGGCATCTGTGAAAACGAAACAACAGAAAACAATAAAAATAGTGAGTAATAGTTTCTTTTCCTTTGTAGGCTAAGGTTCAAGGATTAATGTTTGTGTTTAAAATATATGAAAAAGGAAGGTAATTTAATAAGTTTATAAGCAGAGATTACCAGATCTAAATTTTTATTTTATATTCACACAAAAAATAATACAGAAAAGAAAAAGAACCCCAACCCATAAATAACTGTAAGTATAAACTTGCTTACAGATCTTTTCCTAGAAGATAACTTGACAGTATTTATATTGTTCTGTATTCTATCAGCAGGAGGTAATGGAAAGGGGAAAACGTTGGCTTTGTTTAAGCTATGAGCATAAACTATACCAGCTGGTGCAGTCTGTTGGGAACTGATATGTGGGTCAGCACATTGCATCATCAGCACTTCTCTTCTTCAGCACATCCACCTGCTTGAGTAAACAGACAATATGGGGCCCCAGTGTAACAAATTACATTATTAAAGAGACAACTTTCTAAATTTGTGGCCTACTTAGCTTTTTATTCCAGATTCCTCCTTGAATAAAAGTATTTTTTGTAACTAGCTCCAGTGAACTCATAGGTTCTTTAATGATAGTATAAAGGCAAAAATAACTGCTAATATGGCCATAGTGCAGAAAAAAATATCAACAGAATATGAATACAATTTACCTATATGTTACTTTCTACTGAGATAATCGGCCACTATTTTATCCTCCAAAACAGTCTGCAACAGAAGTTGAAAGCTTAGTTTAAAGTTATTTTACACAGTAAGCTTTCTATTAACCTTCCCTGTACCTACAGTTTAGTTTACTATATAGATGCAAACACCTGAGATGTGACCCATATTAACATGCTGTAAATAATTATGTGTTTAGTTTTTCTGCTCTGTCTTGGAAAATGTTTAATTCCAGGGGAATCAATTCTTCTTCATCTGAAAGGACAGGCCTATCAAAAACAGAGAACCACACCAAAATAAAAAGAAAAACAAAACACATGCAGCCACAGTAATTGGAAGCAGATGGGATAAGCTAAATACAGCATGAGCATAAATGAAAACTAAAAGACCTCATGAAAATCTGAAAGTCAAAGCTTGTCTCTTTGGAATAAACTGCTGCGGGTTGGCCTTCAATGAAAGCTCTTGATGTTTAGAAGGGTAGTTCAAGATCTATGTCTTGTGAATTAATCAGCATATTCATATTTTGGAAAGGTTATAAAAGGCATAATGTTGGCTGAACATTAATTTCTCAAAAAAAAGTCACTATTTCTTCCCAGGAAATGAACTGTTTCATATTGAAACAAAATGCATTTTAAATGCTGATGAACAATTTAGAAGCTATTGAAAATATTCCAGCAGTATTTCTGTTTTATTTTTCATATAATTTCTTTTTTGCATTTGAATTTGCATGTCTAAAATCCATGTTGATTGATGCTGTAGATATTCAACAAAAAATGTAAGAAAAAATGTTCTTCTGTTATAGTATAGTATATAATTTTAGCTAAATGACAAATATTAACTGTCAATTTTCTGAAGGTAATTTAGAAGTGCAGCCTTATAGGTCCTTCTCATTTGAATATATATATATAGAATAAGTAGACTTTATGCTTCCTTTTCTGAGGAGCTACAGAGAAATTGTTTTTCTTAGATTATGCTCACACACAGAGAGAAATTATGTATCTCTGAATTCAATGTATGATGAGATTGCCAGGCTTTTTAAATCCAAAACATCAACACGTAAACTCTTGTTAGAACTGACAAAGAAATTAAAATAAAGATTGAATTTAAGTGGATTTCTCATTACTGAGAACTGGCCATCCACGTTATCAGTAGTGAGAGTTAGAAAAGCACACTGCAAACATGTCCTTCAGAAGTTGTGAGGACAAAGCAAAACAGTATTCAAAGACAGCATGAATTGATGGTTACAAATCTTGATGCTACCATGTTCAGCTGGTATGCCTACACCTCCTGAGAAACAGAATAGTAGGAACGAGAAAGCAATTTAGAAACACAGGACCTACAATCAGCTGAATTTTAAGTACTGGAAGACCGTGATTAGATCCCTCCCAGGGTTCTGTTGTGTAGGTTCAACGACCAAAATTCCTTCAACCCTTCTTCATACACCACGTTCTCCAACTCTCCAGTCATCTCAGTTGTCGTTCAAAAAATCCTGTAAAGTTTTTCAATTTCTCTCAACTGGGAGAACCAAAACCTGGTACAATATCATGTCTAGCTTGACAAGTGTAGAGTAGAGTGAGGATAATTACATCCCCTGACCTGCTGACTGTACTCTTGCTGATGCGGCACAAAACATGGTTTTATTTTGTTGCTGCAATGGCACACTCCCAATTTACGTTTTTTATATGATCTGTATGTAAAAAAACTAAGTAAAATGTCCCCTGCCAATGGATAAGCTTCTGGCAAAACAGCATTTTTTCAAAAGTGCATATTAATAAATATCATCACTGATTAAAATATTATTCATACATCTGTAATCTTACTTTGGAGACTAGAAATCAAATGTTCAATTGTTTAAACATTGTCCCTTCTAACCTATTGCAAAGCAGACATTTATAATTATACATAGACAACTCTTGCTCTAACCAATGCACATGTGCAGTGAAAATCTCTTATTTGTCTGCCAGTAGTATGTGTTTGCAAAGTATTGCTAAAGGCATCAAGAAACTGGAAAGCTTTGTCTGGAACCGAGATCTGTAGATCATAACTTGTGAGAAAAAAATATGTATTTTCTTCTGAAGTGTCACTAGGTGAAGAATTCCTTATGAATAATTTGATTAGCAGGATTACCCATTTTTGTTAGCAAGTAATTAATAAACTAATAATAGTTTTATTTTTATTTATATAGAATTTTAAGACTATACAAATATTTTAGGAAATTGTATCTCAGTCCCAAAATTTTTGAGGAAAATTTTGCTTACCTGTCAATTATTTTTCTCCTATTCCTTGTGACAGACAACATGGGTCACAATGCATTTTGCTTGTCCTCCTGATTTGATAAGTTAAGCATTTGAAATAATCAGTATTATTTACTGCTGTGTATTTCCATCATCTGATGTGTTTGAGGTTTCCTGACATACAGTATAGTGGGACCCCAATCAGATAGCAAGAAAGAGGATTTTTGACAGTTGAAAAGAACATGGGTGAAAACTGATATTTTTTTTCACAAGTATAAAACAAATCCCATCCATGTGTAGTCAAAAAATATTGACTGATAAAAAATTGCTATCTTAAACGTTGTTCTAATATACAACAATGAAAATTTAATTACAAGTCAAAATAAGTGATTGACAAGAATTACTCTGCGCCATTTTTACTGTTTTTTCCAACTTGGGAAAAAATAGAACCATTTCAATACCATACCAAAGAATCTTATTTTACTTCACAGGAGAATATATACTGAAATACCTGTGTCCAAACAAAAGGTAGTTTAAATTATATTAGTACATGCTGATCTCTCATGTTAAGAAGGGTGCATCTGGGCACTTTGTTATTAGCTTGACTATAAGGATTCTTTCTTTTGATTTGTTTTCTACATTAAGCCCCAAGCCCTGCATGTAATATTCAAATGTCCATTAACTTCAGCTGAGGAAAGTTCTTGTGCAATGGTTTTGAAACACATCCATAAGACAACGCAACAATTTCTGTTGAAGACAGTATTGCAACAAAACTCCAGAAGGTTTGTGTGTGATTCTCATGTATCAGTATGATTATGCTGCTGGATTGCCAAATGACCATTAAAGAAGGTGGAACTGATAGAGCACCTTGGCAAGTTTTTCTTGTACTGTTAACTTCAGCAGAAGTTTAACCTTTTCAACTTCAAGACAGGACACCTGTCAAGGCAGAGGCTCATTCAACAAAACACTCATCAGATCTGGTCAATCTTTAACATATTTATCAAAAAAAAATGTTGGAAAGACTTTATTACTTAAAACAATTTGGGGGCATTAAGCTTTCTTTCTTCTTTTTGTTGTGTTTTAGACTAAAAGACAGCCATTTTTGCTTCCATATATACATTCTTTGTTGTATATTGGAAAAACATACATTGATTCCTTTTGGCTACCATATAAATTATTTAAGCACTCCTCTTTAAATATATTTTTGGTTTAGCCAATCTTTCATGTACAAAAAAAGTCTACTGTGAACTGTGTGGGTTCAGCATCTTCAATATCACACACACACACAAAAGAAAGCTAATTTGGGACAATACTCTCTGCTAGATTTTTTTATACTTGTGTCTTGGCCTATGCTGTATCAAACATTTGCAAAACACAAGTGACAAGCAGTGTTGCCGAGTACCTTAACTCATTTTTTGACTCATTGGTGGTGTAACCTTGGATCTGACTGGTGTGAAATTAACTGTGCAAAAAAATGTTATGAGGAGCCACCCTGTGAACTTCCCCATCTTCACTCAGACGCTGCATTTAAGCTCAAGTCCTTTCCCTGGGCCCTTGCTTGAGCTATGTCGTAATCACGTCTATGCCTTGTCATGTACCTTTCTGATCTGGACTCTGATGTCTTCACCTCAGAACTGCCTCATCACCACGGACTTCTCTGGTGTGGACTCTTTGCTAAACCAGATTTCCACCACCAGACATGCTGTGCTGTTCTTCCTTGGGTTCTGTGTGACTACACTCCTTGCCAGCGAGTCTGGAGCTGTGCCTGCCAGTCTTGTTGCTGCCCTCAGCTCCAGACTCACCACCCCATGTGGAGCAGCCCTCTTCCTGGTTGCTTTCTGAAGTTTATGGTGAATATTTACACCTTTAGTACTTTCCCATTTTAAAAGTATGTATTTATAAGGGTTTAGTTTGGAGGGTGGGGTGGGGGTGGTGTATGTTTTTTGTTGTTATTGTGTTGGGTTGGGGTTTTTTTTGTTGTTTGGGGTGGGCTTTTGTTGGGTTGGTTTGCTGGGTTGGTTTTGTGGGGTTTTTTTTTGGTATTTTTTTACTCAGCTTTTTCAACATTGACATTTCACAAGCCAAAAACACATGCTTGTAAACAAAATTTGGTCTCAGGTCTTCCTTATAAGGATTCTCCCTCTTCATATTCTTATGTGGACCTTTTCAGCTGGAAAACAGTCCCCCCGTGTCAAAGCATCACAGACACTGACGACACTTATGCTTTGATAAATCTTATTATTTTAAGGCTTTTTGTCTTGAATTTGTTCTGTAATGCCGGGCCCATTCTGCTGTAGATGAGGAGTGCAGAATGTATCTTTGTAAAGAACAATTTTTCTGCAATATATACCACAGAACAGTTTGATTTTTCAGTAGACTATAAGGTTTATTCTGATCTTTCTAAGATTTATAAGGATTCAGAAGGGTTCTGAGGTTTGGAAAGCTTTGTAAAACAGAAGAAATAGATTTTTATACAAAATAGATTATATTTTTAAAAAAATTGCTAAAGCATATTTAATATCAAGTTTGGAACTTCTTAGCTTAACTCATTTTTAAATCAATTATTTTAAGATTTTTAGTTCAGCTCCCTGATTGCCTTATTTAGTTTAAAATGCTGCTTCACTAGGCTCAAAATGATGGAAATAGAGACACTGACTGAAAAACAAGAACTGTCTGGGGGTGTTAGGTTTTCAATTCAGAGTGTGAAGGTTTTAAGTGTTATCTGAATAAGGCTTATTCCAGTTATTATTGTGATGTTTATGCCTAGCAAATTATATGCATTAAAACCCATAAATTAATAGTAAGTCCAATTAAGTGCAACCAAGACTGCAATGGCTGGTTTTGTGTCAAGTATTAAAAAAATCAAATTAAAAAATGAAACAATTCAGAATTTTCTTCCACCGTAGTTCATGTCCAATGTCACAATAATATTACACAATCAGCATTGTTGCTACCTCATAGATATCCTCCATAATGAATATTCTAGAGATAGCAATGAGCTCTGATTCAGTCATTTTCACAGAAGAAAAACCACAATGTTTAATTATTTTTTTTGAAAAAAAAAAAAATTAAATCTGAAATGCTATTATTCTGTAGTCTATCACTGTCCCCCTTCATCAGTCTCATCTGGACTGTTCTGCACCTGTTCTCTAGATGAAAGCCCATGGTCTACCCTTACTGTCAGACAGATTCCATACATAACTCCTCATTACCAATTTAATTCCTGATATGAATTAATCAAGATTGTTTTTAAGCCCTGCCTAACCTTTTCTGAGAGAACACTTTGTCCAAATGGTGGATTACAGTTTTTATAACAAAATTAGAAAATAATTTAGAAAATTATATGTATATGCCTGTAATTTCACTGAAGTCTGGGCTTGTAAATATCCCCCTCAAAGCACTGGAACTGGATAGGAAAATCTGCGCATGTACCTTTCCAGGTTTTGTCCCTTATTTTAAAACTTGGTATCGGTGTCTATTCAGAAAATAAATTTTCAACTCTTCAGATCTTTCCTAATATTGCAACTGTAAGAAATAACCCACTGGCCTAAACACACTGCAGCTTTTATTTGATATAGCAGTTCCAATCTTCCTTGGAAAGTTTCACTGAAAAGCTTTTCTAGGTGGATTTGTTCTGAGCAGTCCCTATACAGATCAAGATACAAATAAATTTTAGTCTAACTAACTGCTCTTCTTTATCAGACTGTCTGCTTGTCTAGGCAAGGGTCCATCTCTACCTACAGCAGTTTACCAAAAGAACAGGTCCAAGCCCTGGAAAAAGAGAATGAGAAATAAATTTAGTCTTGAGAAGATTCAGGAGCAGACTTTGATATTCAGCTTAGGAATGTAAGTCTAAAAAAAAAAAAAGAAAAAGAAAAAGATTTTTCATCACATGTACTGAATTTTCTAATTATTATATAAACTCATAATTTTAAATATATTGATAGTTTTTGTCTGAAACCTCTTTTGCTACATTCTAATTTTTATTACTATGTGCATTAATATTTTCAGATGAGTTTTGGATAAATTATCTATTAAAAAAACATTTGTTATAAGAACAATTATAAGACTGAATCTTTCAGTAATCCATGATCCTTTTAAATTGTAATTGGCACTATTAAAGAACATGGAGTGAGCACACAGGGGACCAATGTCTCAACTGTGCTTTGCTCTGTGACTTTATGTAACTGATAGGTACTTCTTAAAGGATCTCGCAATGCCTACAGAACTATTGAAGGTCTCACCTGTCTATCAGACTACACATTTTTACCAAAGGATGAACTTCATAAACTCAAATAATAAGACAGACCAAGTAATAAAAGCTTCATTGAATAAAAACCTGTGGGGTATGATAAAATTAATTCAAATATTTGTTATGTTGGCCATACCCTGCCCAACTCTGGCAGAAATTCTCTGGAAAGATCCAAGAAATGTAATTCAAATATGGCTTTAAGGTAGGGAAAACAGGATTCATAGGAAATCTGTCTTAAATACATATGGTTATGTCTGCAGTAATTTGCTAAAAATGTGAAATATTTGTAGGTAACAAGAAAACAAAGAGAAGAAAAAAGCAAATAGTCTTGAAGGCTTGGAATTATGTAATGATGTTATAGTGTCAATGAAACTATTAAAACTCACGGCTCACGTTTGTTAGTAGGAACACGATGAAAATTCAATGAAGTTCACACAAAAGTAGCGAGAATGATTATGGAACTTTTCTGGTGGGATAGGAAGACAGAGCTAATAATAAACAGGTTTGGGTTTGGAAAGTTAAATTGTATATCAAAAAATGAGTTAATGTGAAAAACAACATAAGTTTATTGTTCTATAAATAAAAACAGCGAGTGAAATAAGACTAAAAAAAGGAATATCGAGGAAAATATCTTTTAGAAAAATCTAGCATATTTCTGAAGATTTAGGGAACCTATGACTTTGTGCATAAGTGATATTAAAAAAATACAAGAGCTAGATTAATTGGAAATTGGACAAAGCAAGAAAAGAGCTTCTGTGTAGAATGCATCTATTGTTATGGAGATCAAAATTAAATGCTAGTTTTCCTTTTTCATCTAAAATATGTAGGAGAAAATGAAGTTTTGACATACTCTTGCTGATAAATTACCAAAATCCATCCCTTTCCTCTATTCTGTCATCCTCCCACTCTCCAATATAGCACTACATAAGTTTAATGGGCATGAAAAAAAAAACCAACACGTTTATACACATTCAGCAGAAAAGTTAAAGGTTTAACAAAAGAAAAAAATCAAAAAAGTATGAGGAAGCTGTAAAAGATATAGTTTATGTTAAAATACATAAAATACATACAATTTGTTTCACTACAATTCTGAAGGTACTTTTCAAATAATTAATTTGTGCCAAAAAGGAAATTTAATGTTCTGTGTCTTCCTCCTCTTTAAATCATTTCACCTTCGAGTTCATACATTTTGTTTGTTTGTTTGTTTGTTTGTTTTCCCTTGTGTGTGTCTCTTCCCAATTTGTAAGAAATCTTGTGGTACGTCGAGGGAAGGCAGCTCTGTCAGGCCTGAATTTTCTTTTCAAATATAGAGATAGCACCATGTTGTCAGTACAACTTCTGATCTTTAGCTGTTTTGCGTATAATACTGCTGCAGCTCTGTTCTCAAGGAAACATGGCAAATGGGCCAAGATATTCCCCTATTTCTCCTGAAGCAGTTTGATTTAGCAGAGTAGAAATCTGCCGCTGCATGCCAATGACAAGCAAGACTTTGCAGTGCTTCACTATCTCCATGCTTTTACCAGAATAACAAGCACAGACACTCCAAGCACCTTATGCAAGTGTTTTTAGGCAAAAGTTTTGTACTTAAAGGCCTGCCAGGTCTCAGAGACTAATTAGTCCATCAAACTCTAGTGGACCAGACAATTTTACACTTAGGAGGTATAAGTACGACACCAGCTCTGCATTTCCTTTCATCCCTCTGCCTATAGGAAAAGGAATAGGAGAGCAAAGTGAGTAACAAAACCCTTCAGCCCTAGAGCAATTTACAGCCTAAATCAGTAATGAGCATTTTGTGATCATTCACTTCATTGTGGTAACTACCCATGTTGTCTATGTGAATTTATATTGAACTCAACTAAGGGATCTCCCTTGACGTTTTGATTTAAATTTAATTGTAGTTATAATGAACACAATAACCTATCCAGGTTTGCAGCATTGACTTGATCTTTATTATTTTCTCAAGGTGAAATTTTTTTTTAAATGTACTATGAGCAGTAAAGGATTCCTTCTGGGAATACTATCAATGAATAATTTATCCTATTTTGATTGTTTATTTTATTTCAGTATCCTGTAATAAGCTGTTCTTTTCCTTATTAAAAAAAAAATGGCCCAACAAAACAAATGAGCAAACAAACAAACAAACAAACAAACAAACAAAACAGATAGCTTTACTCCTTTTTTTGAAATTACTTTTGCAGCAGTCCACTCCTAGCAGAATTGGTATAATTTAAAAATCAGAGTTCTAAAAATAGCCTCATAATTTTGATGTACAATAATAATATTCCTTACATACTCTGTACAGCACAGAAAGTGAACAGGAGATCTGGACGACCAGGGGAAGGTATGTAAATTATGAAAACACAAATTCTGGACAACAACAAAACCCTAAGAAACTATTATAGGTGGTTTTCCAAGTTTTAATTTCTTATTTTTTGATCTTCTACATGTGGACAGTTTGTACTCATACAGATTAAATGAATAATCTAATTCCAAATACTGTATAAATGAAAAGTCTCCTTCTTACCTCTTGACAACCTTTATTCTCTCTCTGGATACTACCCTTAAAGATATTAACTACAAATTAAAGGGTTAATTTAAATAATAATACTCTAATAATGTTGTAATAACATAAAACACCGAAGTCACTAAAATCCTTGCCAAAATATGCGCTTTTACAAAGCTTTTAAAACAGTACATAAGCTCTCCTGGTTTCAGCATCTAAACAGACATTGTAACTATTTCTTAAACTTGCATTCACTCCCTGAGCTCTGTGCCTCCCACAGTATTTGGTCGATATCAGACTTGTGGTATTCCTCCTTACGCTGTGCACGTACGGGCAACTAGTACCCTTATTCTACAGCTTGTGGTCACTCTTGTTTATGTGAAAAACACTCCGGCAAAGAGCTCGCCTGTCCTTATTAGCAATAGAGGCTTTAAACAATTTGCTAATGCAGAAAATTAATGTAGTATTGCATGATCCTTTTTACTAGTGATTTATTTTAAAGCATCCTATTATACAAGCAGGAATTGCGTGCGTAACTGCTTAACACCGGTTTCCTTCTGGATTGTTTAACATATGCTATAATTTTCTTCAGGGTTTTCAAGCCCTGTCTGGATGAAACCCTCAATAACATGGTCTAACCTCATACCTGACCCTTCTTTGAGTAGGTTGGACTAGAGATCTGCTGAGGTTCCTTCCAACCCAAATATGATCCTATTGGTTCTAGCAGGTCAAAATTTCTAGTTCTTTTATCTCAGTGACATTTAAGGTCACAGAATCATTCTGACTTATCTGTCATCACTGTAACTTGTTATAGCAATCAGCTGGATCCTTATGAACGACAGACTTCCGTCTGTTTTCCCCTCTCCCTCTTTTGCTCTTTTGGGGTTTTTCTTCCTTAAGTGAGTGATTCAGTGCTCAAGAACTGAGACTGCAGGATTTTCCTTTTAAAAAAAATCACACACACACCCCCAAAAAAAAGCTCCAACAAACAACAAAACAAACAAACAAAGTCCCTACGTATTCAGACACTGGTCCAGAGCAAACCAGACCAACAACTCAGTTTTTTAATCATGTATTGTACTGGAAGTGTGTCCTTACTCTCTCAGGCAAACTGCCAAATTCTGCTGTGGTGGTAGACAACAAAAGTGACAATAAACTGAAGCTGTTCAACATAATTCTTCTTGCAACATTCTGACAACTTGGACGTAAACACATGCCTCTACAAATGCAGACCAGAGGTGTTGGTTCATTGGGGTTTTTTTTCCTTTTATCCTAGACAAAGAAAGGGAAAAAATAAAGCAGGCATTAGTGTATTCTAAATACACTAAAATGTGCACTAAATATGTCCTCAGGCTTTTGATCTTCTACATGTGGACAGTTTGTACTCATACAGATTACATGAATAATCTAATTCCAAATACTGTATAAATGAAAAGTCTCCTTCTTACCTCTTGACAACCTTTATTCTCTCTCTGGATACTACCTTTAAAGATATTAACTGCAAATAAAAGGGTTAATTTAAGAATCTTGCATTCATAGTATGAAAAATAAATTAGCTGCTATTTCTACCTTTAAGAAGGTTTCCCACTAGAATTCATAATATATTAAGAAATAATTGCACTCCAATGTATTAGATAACAGAATATAATTGCATTTTTAATATATTTATAACTCAGACTTCCTCCAACAATATATAGTTGCTTTAACTTCTAATTACATGAAAATATGTTCTTATGGAGTTTTTCCAGTACCAAACTGGAACCTAATAAAATCCAGCAATAACATAGTATTGTATAAAAAAATCTGCTTCACCTGATATCTATATTACGGCACAAAATCAACAGTCTTTGAGAGACACTTTTTTTACATTAATCTTATCATTAATAAGAGCAGAAAAAGCAGGGATTGCTGGCATATATATATGCGTTTATACCAATGATAACAAAATATATTTCTAATGTCCGAGATGTTCATTAAAATTAGATTAATCTAAACGAGAAAAAGCATACACAAATACTGAACACTTTCATAAGTCCAACAAATTTTCTTCCAGATTAATATTTTTTCCATAACTATCTGAAATTTGAATACTCTCAATCCAAGGACACAACTCTGTGCAGGGAGGTCTGTAAGTGAGGCAGTAAGTGTGCACCTGCACTTTTAGACAGTGATCCACATGATCTACTTCAAACATCTACCTTACAATGAAGGGACTCATGACTGGTGATATTTTTCTCTCCCTTACTATTGCAGATTAAATGAAATACAACTATACAGAAAATATTTAGTTATTAAAATTAGTAATTTAATTTATACACAGTAAATTTCAACCAATGAAAATGGGATTAGGCTATTAGGAACATGACTATCTAAGTTTATTCATTTGAGGCACCAGAATGGTTCTAACAAAATGTTAAAAATGCTAACTACTATTGTCATAAGGACTTCCAAATCTTTCTGATTTGCAACTGAATGGAAAAGGAAAAAAAAAAAAAAAAAAAAAGAAGAAAACAAGCAAACAAAAAAAACTCACCAAACCAAAAAAAGAAACAAACCACCAAACCAAAAAAACCCTAACCAACCAACCAACCAACCAACCAACCAAAAAAAAGATTATGAGTTTCCTGTAGAATGAAAATGCTGATTTTTTAAATTAGCTGTTCAGGGATATAGTTTTCTGGACTGTGATACCAGTATAGCCAACTCAAAGGATCTTTTCTCACTGTCTTGCACGAATGTGTCGTGCATTTAAGCCTTTGGAAAACAGATGCCAAAAATGCTCCCAAGGCAAGGTCAACTTTTACTTACACAGTGGCTACATGGCATCTGCTTTCTGTTTGCTCTCCCTGGGTGTCAATGTTGCAAAAGTACCAGTACTAGATATCTCATTGACATCTTTCCAGTTTTGACTACAGTGTCACTTCCCGGCTTTCAAACCTGCTTGATCTTTCCTTGAGCAGAAGCTTTTGGGCTTCGATGACACATTCTGCTCCTAGGAAAGGCAATAAGGGATAGTATCTTTACAGGAAGTTACTTCTGCTACTTAATTGAGAGTTATTACAATTATGTGGCTCAATGGAAAAAATGTACTGTATCAAGTCTTCTATGTTCCTGCTTGGCAGCTTCCTGTGAACGCCGCCTGCATATTAATTACGGCACAGTGCTCACCTTGGTTTAATATTCTGCTTTTAAAGAAAATGAAAGAGAGGAACTGAATGTGAGAACAGTTGTAAGTTATTCAGAACAAAACTACAGAAACTTGCTCTAGACCTGGCAGGGCTACATTAACTAATGACAAGAGTGAGAAAACTGTAAAAGAACAGATTAGCAAATCCCTTGTTGCAGACTTCTTCATCCAAATCAAGATAAGTTCTCAGGCAGTTTTTTTCAAGGAGAATTCAAGGAGGGGAGAGAGAAAGCGAATCAAGATATAGGTAGTAGGTGCATTCAAGCAAGACAGTTTCTGGGGTTTAGGGGATTTTTAGCTTTCTGCTTGTGGAAGCATTGTGGCAGCTGATTTGCCTCTGCAGATGTTTAGCAGTCACAAGAAATCAAATGATTTTCAACAAGAGAGCAAAAAGAGCTTTCACAGAAGAAGGAATTGAGAGGTGGAAGAAACATGTTTGTGAACATGAAAGGTTCGGGAGTCTGCAGGGAAATAAGTCTGAAATCACAAATACCATTGATGTAATTCCAGTCCTTGAGAGAAATATTTTGAAAGTTGCCAAATGCATTAGAAACAGGTATAGCATCAACACTGAGATTTTTACCTTCCCTAGTAAAAGCAAGCTGCAGAAAAGACAGGAAAATTGTTGAATAGATGTTAGAAGTAAAGGGCCAAACTGACAGCCTCATGTCCTGTTCAGGAAGGAGATGGAGTTTTTTAGAACATTATTTCTCTGTGACCTTTCCAACTTTCAACTCTGCAGACGTCAGCTTGTGAAAAAATGCAGTGCTATTTTTGCATGTATAAGAAGTGGGACCATAACACTTCTTCTGTCTGACAACCTCGTTCCTTCTTTATTTAACTGAAAATTATCAGTCTTCCTCTGAGTAATTTTTCACTTCAAAAATTTTTACTTTAGAGAGGTAATCTTGTGACACTAATCTGAAAATATTTCTGCATAGGTTTCTCCTTAGTATCAGCAACAGATTGTCCCATGTACCCATAGGCATGTTAAAAATGATAAATTATTTCTAGACATGCGAGAAGTGCAAGTGTAAATTTCTTTCCTTTCAGATATTAAATATAATAATGTTTCTACAGGAATAGTACTTCTACAATAATCATGGACAAAAAAATGTTGCACTGCAAATATCAGTCTTCTAAAGGCTATAAAGGAACAGATGTGTACAAGAAAACATATAAAATATCCTTGAGAAAGAGAGGGATACTAGAATTGTTATTAACATCTGAAACAAAACCCACAAAACCCAAAAAATTGTATGACAGGAGGAAAATCTTTACTGTGTATGTTTTAGATATAAGAGAAACTAACTAAGAATAGTTCTTTACACTTGTATAGTTTTACAATTCACATTAATGTAACTTCTAAGAGGTAAACTTTAGCTGGACGGAATTATTTTATGTTCCTCATTTATAAAGCTATATTTTCACAAAGTTTTTTCCTTTTTGTTTTACAAAATAGTATTTTTGTCATAATAGTTTTGTTTCATAAAATAAGTAATATTTTATATAGGAATTAGGGATGTCCAGGGTCTAAATGAAGTTTGAAACTCTTTAGTTTTCAAATAATGTTCTTGAGGTGAGAATTCTTATAAAGATGTAAAGTATATCCATTAGACACTTGTTATTCTCTTCTATATAGAGATCTGGCAAGGAGAAACTGCTTGCTTGCTTTCTTTTTGTGCCTTTGTCAGCAAAGCCAATCACTACAGTTTGGAAAATCCTTAAGACTCAGGTAACTTAAGCTATGCAAGTTTACCAAGTGCATGAGATGAAGGGGAAAGGGCAGTGTCACAGAAGAAATGGTTGACATCATCTTCTAAGATCGCTAAGCTGCTACATCTCAGAAAAGAAAATCACAAATGGATCCTCTCTAGCCCTTTCAAAACACATAGCACTTGTCAGCTCAACAGATAAGGATTTTATCTGTTCTTTGTCATATATTGTTTTCCTTGAATCCATATATTGAATTACATTTCTGAGCTCATTTTTAAGAATAAATTTTTATGGAATATAATAATATTCTATCATTTCCATAAAGCAAATTGGAACACAGAGCATAGATAGCCACTGTCCATACTATGATTCACTTTATAAAAGAGTCTGATTCCTTTTTCATTTCTATGGGTTTTTATTCTTTAAACACATCTTTCTTTTTCAGGTTGTCATATCAAAAGGAACCCAGAAATATCTACTTCAGATATACAGGCAGAGGAGCAGGTTGAGTTACCTCTCTTTGACCCTAATCCTGCAGTAACTTTCTGAGCACATAAAAAATCTTCACATTGTCAAAGCTGTGCTGATATGTATATTCTTACATTCCAGCGTAGCATCTATCACACATGTCACATTGTTTTGCTTATTTGTGGAGGTCTGAAAGATAATCGTACAATTTCTGGAGACTCACAGACTCTCATATTCTTGGAATCTACGGGATGATTAAAATAACCATGGACTAACATAACAAATGCTATTATTAAATGTGACAGAGAAGCCTTAAAAAATCCAGACTGCTTTTTTGCATTAAAATTCCTCTGTAGTGAGAAAATCTCTATGAACAGGGGATCCAGATTTAAATCACTGCTCTTCTTCTAAACAGGACACAAATAATTCATTTTTCCCCTTCCCCACCCACCCCAGTAACATATGTAATGATTGTCCTCATACACAGAAATAACATTCTCTGAGCTGCCTGGTGCATCTCCAGTGAATCCTTAAGAATTTCCCATAGCTTTTTCTAGTCAAAGGGTGTGGTAACTCCAAACTCCACCACAGTCTTTTCTTTTTTTTCACTATCAAGAATTTTTTAAAAGTGGCACAGTGAAACTCCCTGATCATTAAATTATCTGCTGAAGGGATTTCTAATTGCTTTCCCCAATATATATATTACCGTCTCATTGACTGTAATATATATATTGTTGTTTCATTGTTTCTAATTAACAATTAGAAAATTATTTTTTAGTCTAAAAGAGAATGACTGGTGATACTGCAACCACTTTCATATTATTTTTCACTCTCTGCTGATACTTATTCACAGTGAAGCTTGGGTAATCCTATTGGTTTCACCTACCAAACAACAAAAACCTTTCTTGAAACAAAGGGCTTTTTACCCTTCATCCTAGATTCCTCTGCACCATTTCTAGAATTCAGGAACTCTTAGGATTATGTCCTAGTTGTCTGATATCAACAATAGTCCTTGTCCTCAGTTAGAAAAAGATTTTACTTTCTGATTTGCCTTTTTTTTATGAAGTGTAATCAAGACCTGCATGTGTTATTAGATTTGCAGTTATTATTATGTCTATCAGTGACAATAAAATTCTTCCCACCTACTGACTAGTAGAAAATTAATATGCTACATATACAGAATACCTGGGCAACACATGTTGAAAGTTATTCTTAACTTGTTCACCCACTTTCAACCATCTTCATTTTATGACTTTTCTTCTTCCCATTTCTTCCCTTTTCTTCCCCCAGACCTGTGTATGGTCAGAAAGATGACTATTTTATTCTTTGGCTCTGGTTCTTGCTAGTAACAATGAACCCAAATATGTTTCAGGAAGCACTTAATCCTTCATTTTTATCTTCTGCACAAAGATAAAAATATTACCAGAAGAACAACCTGTTATCTGTAAGCAAATCACAACTGGAAGATGAAACTCAGCAGTGAGGATCAAACTAGTACACAGATTGGATCTGAATACTTTAATTAGAACACGCCAAAACTACAATCCAGATAACCCAAGATACGTTCCAAAATGGTGACCTGGATAGGAAGTATGTTAAACCCAGAGGGTGTTAAAAGAAGACTATGGGAAGACCATCTTCTGAGGTCTAGTCAAAGCTGGGGAGCAGAATAGAGTGGCTCAACACTTCTAGAACAAGTCAGAATCAAAGATTAGGTGGGCCCAGGCAAAAAAAAAAAAAAAAAAAAAAAAAAGAAGAAAAGAAAAATCAAAAATCAAGAAAACTATGCTGGACTGGGAATTGAAGAGGGTGTACATGGGGAGAAAACCAGGAACTACTTCTAGTAGGCCTATCAAGCCAGATGGCCAAAACCAAACTGTAAGATCCTTTTGTGTTCCTCTACAATGGAAAAACAAGTTGTTCACAAGCTACCCCTAAATCAATGGGGCTTATCCTACCTCAGTCCTCAGACTGGTTCTGGACAAACTGCTGAGATAGATTGCTCCAAAAAAGTCCTGGAAGCAGGAAATGAGAATAGGAGGAGATTAAGAATTAAATCGTTAGATATTTGATTTAATCAACTGGATTAATGGCCATGATCATATGTTGAAAAAGAAGGGCAGCACTAGTTTACTTCTCTCAGAGGCTTATAATGATTTTGCAAGATATTGTGGTTCAAATATAACATTACAAATGAGATTAGCTATGTCCAAAGTTATGAAGCAGTCTGAGAAAGAATAAAGGTCGTTATAAGTAACTGTGTACATAAAATTATCAAAAATCTCATTGAACTCACAGTAGACAAAGGCACATTCATTTGAAATTACTTATATTTCCCTTAATCTGTTTTAGAAATCTTTTTATCGGTGGCAGAACATTCAGTTTTGCAATCACAAATCCTTTTTACAATTCAGATTAAAAAAAAAGAAACTTATTCACTTGCACTTTTTCTCCTGCTGAGCATAACTGACCTGGAATTATGCTGAGGGGAATGAGATCAGATCAGAGCCTGTTATTCACTTTCTTCAGTTTTATCTCCTTCATTTGAAGTAGGAATAAAATAAATCCTTTTCAAAGACATAAGCAGTTGCATGACTGCACATATTTTTAATTTTGAGGGATTTGTAAAGAAATTAAATTGATGACTCAAAAATACATGTTCATGAAAGTAGAGCATGTTATTCATACTACTGCAGAGAAAGAAGAAAAGTTTAGATGTTATTTCCCAAGCAAGAAGAATATAGGAGTGCCAAACTCTTACAGTTTTTATCTGCTGTAAATCAACATAGCTCTAGTGAAGTCAAGCACACTAGAAATCACCAGCTTATATATCTACATAATTTCGATGATGTGAGCTTTGCAAAAAAAAAGAAAGAAAAATCCTCAAAAGCCTGTTTTCTAAATTGCTTTGTATCTCATAACTGAATAGACAATGTCAGAAGTAATCTCAGAAAAAACAGTGGGGGCTTTAGGTATGCAGACAGCCTGAGTTTGTCTGGAACACCTGTGTAAAATTGTTTCTCCATTACTAAGATAAATTAACTTCATATGTATGAGTACAAGATAGAATAAGAGAAGTCCACTTCCTAAATATTTGACAATCAAGTCTAATCTATCCACTTAGCAATTTGGTAACATTGCTAAACATTTTTCAGCTATTAGTCTTTTTCCTTACCATTCTATGCAATTTTTCTCCTCTCTTGGGAGTAAAATTTGAAATATTACTGTTGTACAATTCATTTAGGAATAAGAGGGAAACAGAAACAAACAAGAACCTAATGATAATATTTAAGAAATTCCAGATGGACACAAAATAGTCTGCTCACTTTTAGAATCAAAAAAAGGTTTAAGCTCCATTTCACATAACCAGCTGGAGGTTACGTTCCCTGGCAGACTATGAAACAGAAATGAAACCACAGGTATAGATTTGATCCAAAATAGCCCTTCTCTTGTAGATATTTTTATCATGCAAGTAATTAATTCAAAAGCAATGATGAGGACAATTCTTATGTGTGAAATTCTGCAGGATTAGATGTTCATTGACATCACAGCTGGTAGAAAATGAAACAAAGAAAAACTCACTAAAATGTTTGCGATAACAATGTCCTTTCTCTCCTCCCTCAACTGCCTCTAACAGAAATGATTATTTTCTTTTCTTATTTGCTTAGCTGTCTTTAGTCTGTTTGAAGACCTTTCTGATGATTAGATGGCAGACGCAACACAGTCTGACTACAAAGTAACATTACCAGTGCTTCCTCTCGAAAATACATGCTTCGATATACAAAATATGAAGTTGAGATAAAAGATGTAACAGTTCTGAAAACCTGCCAGATCTTTTGCGCTGAATAAGGTTAGACAGCATAGCTTCTCATTGCAGCAACAGAAAAAAAATACAGACCCAGTTTCCCAAATGCTCAGTTTCTTCAACAACTTTTAAAATGCCATAAATCTTCTGGAGCCTTCGTAGTATGATTCACAGCTTTGGATTATGCTTTCTACTAGTATTATTAGCAATTATTGATTTATTTACTTAATTCTAAGATTATGTGGGGTTAGCTTCTGATATCCATATGCAAATCAGTCTCAATATTCTGTGATACAGGAAATATCTTTAGAATAAATATTACTATCAATAGCTTCTTATATATAGATTAGACATAAGACTTCTAGAGGTATATTTTAAAAGCATGCTTATATAAATACATGTAAGGCTCTCTACGACAGATAAACATAAGCTTTATGATAAGGCTTCCTTGTACTTTGGCTTGACAAATTAGAAATACTATGTAGATCTGAGTACATTCAGTAGATTTTTGCTTGCTGCTTTTAATTCACTGAATTAAATGAAAAAAATGGAAGAATATTGTTCTGTGATTACTGATTGTGTTTTACCCACCTTGACTGTTGTTTGACAGGTCTCCTTTGCTCTGTCTCATCCCTGTTGTCCATCTACTTTGGCCACATTAAATACAAGGGTTTTTTCTTTTTTTTTTTTTTGGCTTTTACTCTGAAGTAGAGTCTTCGCAAAGAACAAGAGTAAGTTTTAATTTTTGTGACCATTACTGGCTTCCTCAAAACCTAATAAATGAACAGTAAGGCAGAGGGTATCGTAAGCCCTCACACTTTATCAAACTGATAAAATGCAAACCGAAGTACTATTGATATTGGCTTTGAACTCTGTTGAACTATGTTGATTTCTCTTCAAAATTATCAATTTATTCTTTCAACCATGAGCTACAGTCATTTAAAAATAAATACAAAGAATCTTTGCAATTCAATTATTATATATATAGATACACACACATTGACTATAATTTTAGGCCCTGATATAAACTTTCTGTACGTGAATGGTAGACACAAAATGTAGGAAGAGCTGCTACATCAGCGGCTCAAGGGCAAAATGTTTTTTTTATAAATAGGTGACCTGTATTTTAGCTTTCACAGTGACTTTTCCATATTTAATGAGCTGATTAATTGTGTGTGTACTGTAAATGATCCTGTCCAGATCACTGACCCACGCATGACTCCAAAAAATGACAAACTTCAAAAAATTCAATTACAACGTCCAGATGCTGTGTACCACCCTTATATAGACTTTCAGGTAGGAAGGTTGCATATTAATAATATGATCTAAATTCAGGTGATATTTTTGTAATATTAGCATTTTGAGGAGAAAAATATATTTATATACTAATAACAGTGTTTAAACATTATTTTAAAAATTTGTAAAAAATTTGATTTCATTTTTTGTGGCAATAATTGTTAAAAAATCATCACATCAATCATATCAATATTTTAAAACTTTGCATAGTGTTATGACAGGTGTGGATCTCAAGCAAATCTCTGCAAAGTTCTAAGACAAAAGTCTCAAATCTTCATCTTTGTAAAAGAACAAAAGCTGAGATCAAGTTTTTGCTTTTTTTAAATTTCACAGTGTATTGAGTTTGTGTGGCAAGGTTTTGGTAGTGGGGTGGGCACAGAGGTGGTTTCTGTGAGATGCTGTTAGATGCTTTTCCCATGTTCGACAAACTGAATGCCAGCCAGCTCCAAGATGGACCCGCAGCTGGCCAAGTCCAAGCCCACCAATGATGGTGGTAGGACCTCTGTGGTAACATATTTAAGAAGGGGGAAAAGCTGCTGCACAACAGAAGCCAGGAGAGAGGAGTGGGAATCTGTGAAAGAAACAACTCTGCAGACACCAAGGTCAGTAAAGAAGGAGGGGGGGGGAGGACGTGCTCCAGGCGCCAGAGCAGATATTCCCCTGCAGCCAGTGGTGAAGACCACAGTGAGGCAGGCTGTTCTCCTGCAGCTCATGAAGGTTAAGAGTGGAGCAGACATCCACCTGTAGCCTGAGGAGGACCCCATGTTGGAGCAGGTGGATGCACTCAAAGGAGGCTGGTACCCTGTGGGAAACCCACACTGGAGCAGGGTCCTGGCAGGACCTGTGGACCTGTGGAGAGAGGAGCCCATGCTGGCAGAAATTCTGACCCTGTGGGGGACCCACGCTGGAGCAGTTCATAAACTGCAGCCTGTGGGAGGGCCTCATGTTGGAGAAGTTCTGGAGGACTGTCTCCCATGGGAAGGATCCCACACTAGATCAGGGGAAGAGTGCAAGGAGTCCTTTTCCTAAGAAGGAAGGAGCAGCAGGAACAACATGTGATGAACTGACCACAACTCCTGTTCCCCAACCCCCTGCACCACTGCGGGGAGGAGGTAGAGAAATTGGGAGTGAAGTTGCACCTGGGAAGAGGGGAAGAGTGGGGGGAAAGTGTTTTAAGATTTAGTTTTATTTCTCATTATCCTACTCTGATTTGATTGGCAAAAATTAAATCAATTTCCCCCAAGTTGAGCCTGTTTTGCCCATGAAGGTAACTGGTGAGTGAACTCTCCCTGTCCTTATCTCGACTTACAAGCCTTTTGTTATATTTTCTCTCCCCTGTCCAGTTGAGGAGGAGAGGGAGTGATAGAGTGGCTTAAATACTGTATTGAGTTACAGGAACCTAGAGAACAGTTGAAAAAAAAAAATTGCAATTATTATATGCCTTGAACTTCATAGCCTGTTATAACTCTGTTTCAAATACTTCATACAAGCTAACGATGTTAGATTAGAATGCACATTTTTCTGAAGTGAAAAGATATCTAAATTTCAGCAAGAGGCATGATGTTATGATCTTGTTATATGTAGCTGCTTATACATCAAGACAGATACAAATTAGGAAATAATAATTTACATTTTGAAAGTCCATAATTAATTGTTCTGGTTTGTTTTGTTGTTTTTTTTTTTTAATAAACCCTATGTATTACAGGAATGGCACATAGCACCTGGGTGTACTTTCAGTCTTTTCCTTTACATGTTATAGAAACTGGTCTTGGCAGCTTGAAAAATCTCATGCCCTAAACACTTGAAATGAATATAAACTCTTTATAACATTAGACAAAAAAATCCAATTGTTTTCAGCCTTTGGTATTAAAATAAAGTGAAAAATCTAAAGTCTACTTAGAAAATAGTAAGGATTCATTCCTAAAACTACATTAGTGGACTGTTTATTTAAGCACTAAAATTACAAATGTAACAGGTCCAGCTTTATCAATGCAAAATGATTGCAGAAAAGTTCTGAAAGACATAATAGGCTTAAGAGTTGCTGTTAAACATTCTGCTTGAAACAACTCTGTTGCTTTCATCATCAATGGATGTTCCTGAAGTCATTGCCCCAGTGTTTCACTGTGCATAAGATTAGAATCAAATCTGGCTAAATAAACTGATTGAAATGAAAAAAAAAATCTTAATCTAGAAAAGTCACTGGAAAATGAGGAAATGTTTACATTGGCCAAGAATGAAGCTTGATGAATACTAACTTGATGACATCTAATTATTTTGACACCTTACCAACTCCTTAAAAATCTTTGACTGAAACTGAAAGATTTCAATTGTTTTTCTCTTTGACAAACAAGTTTTGACATTAAGGAAAATTACTTTTTTCTATTTACTGAAACCTAGGAAAAAAATGATTAATATATGTGACAAAAATAACCAATCCAAATACGCCCACCAGAGCTTGGAAAATATGGTTGGCACCTGAGTTTAATGGCTAGACATTGATTCGCTTTCTTGAAAAGTTTTGTTTCAGATCTGGGTGCCAGAAAAACAGACCTATGCAAATGACACTTGGAGAAAAGTATTTAAGAAAAAAAAATGAAAAGAGAATTCACTTTCATTTTCAAGTAGAATCATGGAATCATAGAAGAGTTTGGGTTGGAAAGAAACTTTAAAGGTCATCTAGTCCAACCCCACCTGCAATGAGCAGGGACATTTACCACTAGATCAGGTTGCTCAGAGCCCCATCCAGCCTGACCTTAAATGTTGCCAGGGATGGGGCATCTACCACCTCTCTGGGCAACCTGAGCCAGTGTTTCACCACCCTCATTGTAAAACATTTCTTCCTTATATCTAGTCTAAATCTACTCTCTCTTAGTTTAAAACCGTTACCCCTTGTTCTGTCACAACAGACCCTGCTGAAAAGTTTATAAAAGATATTATCTTAATAAAAGATATTATCTCAATCTACAGATCTACCATGCCCATGTTGCTAGAACGTTGTGAACGCACTAACCATGCACTTCTGTCTTTCTTTCTTTTCACTGAAACTATGTTTATTTTTTCAAGAGTGATTTCTAGTTCCTAAGATTTAAAGAGAGAAAGCGACATATGGAATTAGACAACAAAAAGCCTTATATCTTGTTTCTTTCATTAAGCAATAGCATGCCTAGCTAAGAGACTATAGAGCAGTACTTGTAGTAGACAATAGTTTTGTACAGCTGCAAATCCTACCTGTAAGAATAATTTTTCCATTTTTGGTTTTAAAGCAATCAGAAATTGAGTTTAAGTTTTCATAAATCACAACCAGATCACTACTGGCATCAAATTAAAATTGTGTTTACCCAGATTTTAATTTACTGTAACTTCGAAAAAATGAAATCTCTAAGATCTTCCAAGTACCTTCTTCCTGTTGTTCAAATTATGTTTTTTATGATAGCATGTAAACGGAAAGATAATTTGGCTGGTTTGTTGGCTCTGCAGTTTCAGCACATAAAAGTCTGAAGTGAAGCTAAAACATACTGAATTTGTTTGATACCTAAATGTATAAATCAAAAAAATTTAGTTATCTAGGCCTGAGGAGATGCAAGCAGCCTGCTAACATAGGCCACACAGGCCGATAGCCAATAGACATCACACCACCTTCTTAGTCCATCAGACTCTTTCGGACTACAATTTGCAACTCATGACAGCGGAATTTTTTACTGATTTCTCACTGAGTCAAGAGCAACATATGATTGCTGATTTTTTTTCCCCTACCTCACATTGTTTTTGAGCATTTACTGTCTTTATACTCTATTTTCTCCCTTTTTATTCCTTTGCTAAATTCTTTTAAAATCATCATACGTGTCTGCTTCAAATTCTTCTACTGTTTTTGCACAAAGTATGTCTTTAAACCATATCTTTGTTCTGTCGTTGAAGCATGAAATAACAGCACTGAAACCAATTAAGTTATTCTAGATGAAGGCTGATATATCCGTTATCAGTCTTGTTTTCCTTAAACCACCACCACAGCAAGAACCATCTATTTTAGAAAAAACAGTAGAGCGGACAAAATTTATAATCAACAGAAACAGAGTGAACTCTTTCCCCAAAAGAGGTACTTTTGAGATCAAACACACGTTAGTAAGACAGTGTTAAGAAACTGTGCACTGCAGCTGCCTCTGCCAGTCTGTTATCTACATAAAAAATAACTTCACTTGCTTCAGCTGACAATTCAGAACTTCTTATGAAGAGGGGTTGTGTTTTGTTTTAGATTAAGTGTAATTTAAAAAAGGAAAGAAAAAAGAATCCTCTCATTTCTTAATGATTTGGATATTTAAATGAATACAGCCACATGTGTCAACCTAATTCTGTAATCCTTAAACTACTGTAGACAACAGATGGTAGATGGAACATGAATAGGAGAATGTATTTGATTACATTAGAAATCCATTCAAGTTTGTCAATTTTTAAATTTAGTTATAAAGCCACATATTTCTGGGTACAACTTCCTGTCTTTATCAGCTTCAAGCCCTGATATTATCACCCCAGGTTTCAGAGATCTACAGCGTAAAACCTGGCCAATGACCAGATCTTTTTGAACAATTAGTAAGAGACCTACTCCTGTAAGTGACCAGCAAAGTATTTTTCATTAATATTGGGTATTTATCCTTCTTTCTGTTTCTTTCTTTCTTTTAAGTCCTGTTTTCACTCCACATTTTGCATAAAGACACATTAATGAGACTGAAAATTAGTACAACATACTTCAGTATTTCTGAAGGAGATGTTTTTGAAAACACATGGAAAAAAGAATATGAGATCTTCTCATAAAAAGGTTTTTATTGCTTGATTTTATTTTTTTATTACTTTTTTAGTTTTAGGTGTTATATCCCCCTGAGAAATAGGGACAAAACTACTGCAAAACAAAAAAAAAAAAAGAAAAATTAAATCAGAAAAGATAAGACATTTTAATCTATTTTTAGATGGTAATCTCAGAGTTATATCTAGCTCATAATTGTAATGGAGCCCTTTTTCTAACAAGTGGGGGAAAATTATAAATTCATGTTGTGTGGAGGCTACAGATAGTATTATTACACGTCAAACTCGTACTAATGAAATGTCTGTATTTGCACTGTATAACTTGTATATTATTAATGGCATAAATTTTAAAAACAGTGGCTTGAACAATATAGTCTGCCTGCACTGCTTGTTTTTTACATAATTTTAGCTTACTTTCACATATACATTCAGCTATCTTGAGCCTTTCCTTCTGTTGTTGAAAATTTATTCTAGCACTATGACTGAAAAGAACTACCACAATTGTGGGATGTTATTTAACATTGGCAAAGGCAGAACTGACAGCTTGGGCAAAATGCAAATCACTGAGAAGTTTGCAATAGAAATGAGTGTAAACAGATGGTTTGGAGTGAGCTGAAGCATTGTTGAATTTCTATTTTTGGAAAACGGAAGAGCTCCTATTTAAGATTTTTGTTTTAATGGAAAGAAGCAAAATACTAACTTTAAAAGTCTTCAGTATGCTAGTTCGTGGGAGCTGAATGAACCTTTTCATAAGTCTTACTTGAAACGTGCGGCTAAGATCCTGCAGCTGGCCGTGAGAAGTTGGGTGCGTCTGCACGCAGCACTGCTTCAGAGATATGGAGAAAAGGTAACATGCTTCTGCAAGAGAACAATAAAAGTCACCTCATCTTCTCTGCTATGGCCTTTAAACACAATCTTGAAGCTTTGTCACCAAACATGCACTTGAACTTCCTTGGACTTTTTTTGCCTTCCTTGCAAGTTCCACAAAATGTGTTTAGCATAAACATTTGCACTGTTTCTAAAAATTCATTTCAGTAAGACTGGATTTTACAAAACATGATCCATATCAAACAAGTTTCTATTTAAGGTGATAATATTTAGTTACAATTGTGTGCAATAGAATATTGCTATGGTGATGTTCCAATTTTGTGTAATTTTGAAGAAAATCATTTAACATGCATGTACAGTCAATTCCACACAAAGTACAATCAATTCAGCAACCCATTTCTTTTGGGAGCTTGAGTGTACAGACCAATCTGAAACATAATAGCTTTTCATTTACTATATTGTAATGTACTGATGTTTCATGGAATTAGAAGAATTTCTTTTTTTTTCTTTCTGAATAATAGACTTGTAAATAAAATCTAGGGAAGCAGGACACTAACTGGTGATGTGTATCTAAAGTATAAGCTGATCAAAATAATGCAACTGATCCTTAACTCTAAAGAAATAGAGAAGGAAAAAAAATCAACATGTGATTATACTTAAGCCAACAATAAGTTTAATCAAGATGTATCTGCACAGCTGAATACAGCTAAAATTGCATTAAATTACTTTGCGTTTACTTAAAGGGTTATTAGAACTCTTCTGTTCTAAAGAAAATCAGTTCACAAAAATCCTAAGTGCCATCTACATCTATTTTAAATGTAAGAGCTTAACACGAGAGTTAAGTTCACCTCATAGACATTCTGTTGAGAAATTAATGTGTGATATGAAATCACTAGTATATTTTTTTCTCTTTTTTAGGTAACATTTCTTAAAAATACTTTCACGGGACTTTTCAAGACTCTGAAAATTTTGAATAGCTATTGCTCATCTCTGATCTGATTGAGTGGAGAGAATAAGCGGAGAAGCCCAAGTAATAATCTCTTAGTGATTTTGGACCTTATAAAGTCCAAAAGTCTGTGTAGACCCATAGATTATCAATTCCCTTTCAAAGCTAACACAAGAACAGGAACAGGAAAAGTAGCATATAAACAGTGTAAGAGTCCAAAATTGTATTAGTTTCACATCTTCTTGACATCTAGGCTTTTAGTTTTGGCGACTCGATCATTCTGTTTTGTGAAATACATCAGGACCCAGTCCCATAGATACGGAATCTAAGACAGGGGAAGTTACTTTGTTTACAATTACTGATACATTCAGGAAAAGAGCATGTGTCTAACTAACTTAGCAATAATCAACACTAATATTAAGGAACACTCCAAACACAGTCTTATTTCCACTTTTTCTATCTGTTTAAAAAAAATCTTAATTTCCTAGTCCATAAAATATTAAGTTTGGGAAGCTCATCATAGCTTGTAGCTAGTAGTGCTTAGTGAATTTGAAATTATATACCTCTAGACATGCAGCCCCAAATGAAGGTAATATAAATACAGTCATCTTCATGTTTTAAATAGAATTTCATATATAAATTCATTCATAGAATTATTTCTATTACAATAATATTCCTCTGAAGATCCTCATATTTAAACATTCAGTCCCCAGTCTGTGCATTGAAATGTCATAAGGAGTCACTTACAATACTTGCTAATCAGTCTTTTCAAAGAAAAGATGAAGTTTGAGAGACGACAATAGAAAATAAAACTTCAGGGTACCAGACATCATCAGGTATCTGTAAGAAAAGGTCATTCACTTCTGCCCAGTCTAGAAAATTCAGCAAATTATATCACATTGATAGAATTATATACGTTTCTCAATTAGAGATGCCAAAGCAGCAGGCTCTGGAATTAGCCATTTTGCTCAGTAAATAATGTTGACATAGACCAGTATTTCAAACTCGCTATTACAACGGAGAGTTACATCTTTGTAATTAATGTTGTTCTGTAAAGGATAAAAAGCAGGAATTTATGAGTCAAACAAAGCACAAAATTCAGAGCAATGTTCTTCATATTTTTAAGTTCTCTTTCCTATTTTTATTGGTATACTACACATACTTGTGTGAAAGTATGATTTCTGTATCTCAAGTTGATCTTCCTGCACAGCTTGTTTCCCCGTTAAGTTATAAAACTTTATTTGTGATATCACAAATGGTTACAACGGGAATGTTTCTATAGTCACAAAAGACTGAATAAAGTACAATGTGGCAAGTCAGTCTTTTAGATTCCATATTACTTCATTGACTTGATAGTTATTTATCTATTTTGCATGTATTAATGTACTGTTTTCTGGTTTTACTACTATTTTCTTGTGTGTTTTGTGATGTTAGTTACTTGGTTTGTTTTAAGGAATTCTGATGGGTTTTAGAGTACCTACCTTAGACTCTGAACTTGCAATTTAATTTTAGACAACCTTTTATCTAAACATCCTAAAATAAATGGCCATAATATATATATGGTCAAAGGATAAATGTAGTTGCCATTCTCTTACTATGGTAAGTTAGAAATCAGTTCTAAAAAACAGTAAATCCAGAAAAGATGGATATTTTGTGATAAAAATACGCAAAAATTGTGCATCTGTCTGTGTCAGGAAATTCTCCCCATTGCAGTAGGCACAAACTCTACTGGCATATAAAGAGATGAAGGCTTTGGAAAGATCTAATGAAGGAAGTAAGGAGAAAGTGACCAACACTGAAAAGAAAGTGATGTTTTGAGAGTTGAAAGCTATAGTTAAATGCTATCGTGTAGCATTCGCAACTGTAGTTGTGAAATGTATAACACTCCTCTTCCATTAAAACTATTACTTTGCTTGGGTACAAAAAATTTGGGGAAGGGAATCTGAGTCTCCATTTCACATCATCCTCTCTATCCCAGAACCAAATCCCTACCTGGAGGGTGAAAACAACCATTCTGAGTACATTACAGTAATTAGCCATTTTGTTATCTCATTCACTCAACTATTATTTATACTAGAGATTAAGTTTTAAAGCTCTATTCCATGTTTCAGTTTGTAGGGGGTTTTTTTGTTATTCCAATAACAGCCATCGTAGAAATCTACTGCCTGAATGTGACTGTTTTTACTTACATTTTCAATTAGTCACAGGTATTTCATTAACTAGTTGATGTTTATCAAATTTCTATCCACATAATGAGATGAATTACTGATCACTTTTTATGTACTATTTGTTTATGAACTGAGAACTATCTAAACTCCGGTAGATAATTCATCACACTTGCAATCATCTGCTCATTATGAGTTGCTATAGAGATTGACTAAGTCGTTAGTATTCTGATTAGCTATGGAAATATAATTGGTAGAAAAGGCTGACCTGACAAATTTCTTAGTGGGAAAAAAAAAAAAAAAAAAAAAACAAACAACCAAAAAATCCAAAAGATGGAAGGAGGAGCAGAATGTATTGGAACAAGAAACAAGAAAAAAATTACTAATTATAGGTCAATGCACTTTTAAGGTTAAGAATTTGTTTTCAGTTGACACACCATATTATACAAGTAACAAACATGTCATGAATCCCACTGTTTTTAATTAGATCCTTTCTCAGTTTAGTAATGAGCTATTACATTGTAAAGTAATGAGAGATTTTCTATTATCCATCAAAATATTCTGTTTTGCACAAAGTAATGAGCCTGAGGAAAGAACTCTCATCTCATGCCAGGTAACTGACCAGTTTATTCCTAAACTTAAGATACAAATGTACTAAAAAAAATAAAAAAGGGGGAAAAAAACTCACTTCTGTGAATTTTGGGCTTCTGAAATACAGAATCAGGCGATAGTCAGAAAACTGGCAGGAATACAGTATTACTACTATAGCAATTCCAAGTGTTCCTATGAGACTTAAAAGCTACTTTTATATTGCACCAAGATTCAGAAAAGTTCTATGTTAAATGTTATTCTTCAATTACTTTAAACACAACCACCTCAGAGTTAGAATGCCATGTTTACCCAGATAACATTGGTAATACTTTTTTTTAATGTACCTCTTTCTGATAAGATAGCTCATCAAATTCAACATTGCAGATGCTTTAGATGATTCTGCCTTGATTTGTATGCTTTAACAGAGACAAATTAACATTCTACCTTCTAAAATTTGAGTTAGATTTTGCAAATATTTACTTAAATGCATTTGCTAATGCTGGTCTCAGAATTATTTTTTTTAATTAACTTAAAAATTTACTCTTTTTTGGTGGAATGGGTATAACACTACATTACTGTAGTTTCATATTTTCTGGAGAGGAAGTCAAATGGCGTATAGTCTATACATGTCTTTAACTCATCATCAGTTGATACATCTACATTTACAGAGAATACTTGAATTGAAAAAAAGCATGCATAGCTGGGGATTCATACATTTTAGGATTATTATTTACAACATATATAATAAGAAGAAAACCGAAAGGCATAGTTATATGGAGCATACTCTTATTAATACGGGTCTTACTTACAACTTATTTTTCCAAATGGTTCAGGTGATTTCTACAATGAGGGCCACTAGAGAAATCATAGCTTATTTAAACTAATACCACAATATTGCCAGTCAAAATATCTAAGTAACGTTGTATATTTCATACCAACCCATATTTTCACAAGCATTTAGTCCGATTCTGTCTGAAGCACCTCCTATACATCATACGAATCACCTTAATTTTTAATTAAGGAAATAAATAAATAAATGTCTCCTATGGAAGACATGCAAAGTATTTCACACAGGAAGTGCAATAAGAAACTTTCCTCTTCTCATTTCCTTGGAAATTTGCGTTCGTATCATTAAGATCTTAATTTTTTGAAAAGCAGTGATGGATTCTCTCTTGTAGGATTGAGTATGGTAAGAATCTATGAGGATTAATCATGGAGACTTTGTGCCTGCAGTGAGACATGTGTCCTTTAGTATCCTGACTATTGCCAACTGGGTTCTGAAGAATTACACAAGTGACCTCAAAAAATCTCCAGAAAACAGAGTTCAAAATTGTCATCAAAAGGTTCAAGGTATAATAATTGTACACCCCATTGCAGACATGCTCTCTCAGCACGTGGGTTGAAACTGGGTTCTGAGTAACCGGAAAGTACAATTCTATAGCAATTCAATAGTGATAAGAGCTGAATATAGATAGTCAGTTAGAGGAAAAAAAGAGGATGTGTCAGATTAGGTTGAACAAATATCTACTAATTTTTTTTTAATAATCTCAGAAGATTTTTTCTAATTTAATTTGAAGTTCATATGCCTTCCAAATATGTATAGATATAAACATATTTCAAGATTCTTCTGTGCCCAAGGAGTGGTCTGACATGATTTGAAATGACAGTTATAACTGTTAAATAACATATGTTGATAAATAGGTGCATCACGTTATGTAAAACTTGTTGCATTATTTCATATTGTACAAAAGTACTGTATGCAAAATAGTATAAATTTGTATCTGAAGTTTCACCAGTCCTATTATGTAGCACAAAATGAGCACGATATAAAAGCAATGCAAAGAAAAAAGGGTTTAAAATATTAAAAAGAAAATATTTTTGTATGAATATCTTTGTTAGCTGTAGCAAATTCTAGTGAACTGAAAAGTTACCCTAAACTACTAAAATATTTTGAGGGGTGTAATGAGAACAAAGATTATGGACTTTTCCAAAAAGATCCAGTTCTAATTCACACAGAAATTAATTCAGGAAAGCACTATCATCTGCATTATTCAAGTTATCAGTATGAATGCTTATGGTTTCATAGTCTCTGAATCTACAATAAATAAAAAAGACAGTTTAGAATAATTTGTGGTGATGATTGTTATTCTGATATTAACCTTACAGGACCTTAATTATAAAGAAGATCTATGCACGCACACACAAACACAGATATCTATAACCACTGTTGTCTGTCATCCTGGATACGCAAAATCCAAGTGATTAGGTGATTTTATATATCAAAAATACCTATTTGCTCTTTTTCTATGGGGATATTAGTCAACAGTCACATTACAGAGAGAAAACCCGAAATACTGACTTTCTCTGTCAATTATTTTTTTCAAGCAAAAAGTAGGCTGAGTGAAAATATGCAAATACCTATCAGCTCAGTGGGGAAGAGGAGGTCACTGTCAATCCATTATAGCTTACATTTGTAGAGAAAATATTTACAGGAAGTAATTTTGTCTTTACCAAGAACATCTGTGTAAATCTGTTCTCACCCTTGGATACCTGAAAGCAATGGGGTGCCTCTTTGCAGATGACTGAACATTAGCAGGAGATTGTCATAAAAGCAAACTTTAAAGCACTGCTTCTTATGGATTACCCTTGGGAAACGCCAGGTCTGACTTCACCGATGCCTTGAAGCCCATGACCAGCCTTACCCTGGGCTGCCCTCAACCCTGCCCAGGGTCCCAGTCCCTGCCTGTGCTGTGCCCGTTGCTCTGCCTGTCTCCAGCCAGGTTGCAGCCTGGACATGGACTTCCTGATCTAAGGTGGAATTTAAGCCCATAAAACGAAGAACACACTGTTATTGCAGAATCCCATTTACACAGCTATGTTGGTTTCAGTGTCAAAACAATATCTTCTTTATTTGATTTATAATTATGCGTCAATGGACCAACTCAATATAATCTTTGCAAAAACATGAAAACAAACTTGCCACATCTAACCCATAGGTTTTCAGAGCTAAATAGTTGTTTCCATATCATTATTTAAGTTCAATATGATTTTTATTTTATCTTATTATATTTTTAAATTTAAGATATTTTTCCACCAAGAAAAAGCATTTACTGTAAAAGTGACATTTCAACAGCAAAATACATAATAAATTGAAAGACATTCATCAGAGGAAAGACATTATGTCTTGTGTTATTTTCTCCTCATGTTTATAATTAAAAAAAAAATGGTGCAAGCAAGGAGAGGAAGAAGTGTAAAATTGGCAAGATATAATCTTAATTTCTGTGTGGTGGCAATTGAAGGCCTTTGGTAGAACATAACATTATGCAGAAGTGGGAAGTTTCTTACCAGCAAAGAGAATAACAGAGAAAGAGAAAAAAAGAAGTTTGGGGAAAGGACAGGAAAAATAGTTGACTCACTTTTCCTGTTATCCAGTACTAAAATAAAGCAATTTAAAAATTGAGATCAGTTGTTATTATCACATACAATACAGTTTACATACACTGAAACCTAACCCATTATTGCCCAGTGCTGAGTGAAGTACCGATTGTAGCTATGCCTATACCGGGAGGTCTGTCAAGCTGTTACTGAACACTTGCTAACTGATAATAATTAACATAGATTAATGTAATGGATATATGGCAAAGGGAGAAAAAAGTAACTATGCTTATGAAATATATCAGTGTTTTGCAGTATTGTCTGCTAGCAATGCCAAGTAAAAATTAATAAATTCTACACTTGCTGGACCATAATGTTATTTATCGGATACTTTTTAGTAGAAGAGGAAATTGATTTTCCATAAGTAAGAAATTACAGTGCACTGTGGTAGCACACATTTGAACTTGATTGAGCCCATGATAAATGCTACTTATTTATTTTTTCATCATTTTCTGTTATTTATAAATGTAGTGTGGAGCTAATGAAACATACATGGGAACTGTGGGATGTGATAACCCCCAGACGCCAAATTTGCAGATCACAATATTGTTATTTGTATTTCATTGTAATGTAACCATTAATTCTCTAAAGTTCCAGTGTTTCAAAGAGAGTCGGGGATGTTCAGCACCTCATATTTTCGTGAATGTCTGTAGAATGTGCAGCAAAAATAACAACGACGATCTGCAGCATCACTGTTGTCTTCTGTATTTGTATGTTAAATACTGTTACAAGTCTCGTTCTTGGCTTTTCACCTCACTTACTAGTAATAAGAGCTTCCTTAGCAATAAGTGCTAGAAGGTAAGACAATAAATATGGAAAAACAAAGGTAATTAATTAATTCTATGAAATCTGACAAAATTAAGCTACATCCATTTTCCATCAACTTACACAAATCAGCATAATATCCAAAGTACACTCTGACAGATGTCATTAAAACAGCATTTCTTAACAAAATCCCACAAATGCAGAAAAGGTAGGCAAACTGCAACCTACACATAATAAATAAATGTTACTTATTTGACTTTAGGGATCTTATGTTAAAAATATTTTTTTAAAGTTATGTGTAAATAATCAAACAAATCCAAGCCTCCTAGTAGTATTTCTGGGAGAAACAAAACAAATATTTTTTTGTGGAATACATTAACTTTTTTTCAAGAAAATCTAAAGTAAAATTTTTATAAGTGACTAGAAACATACAGATAATAAATCATGCATTTATGTACTTGTATTTCCACTGGTGTTGCTGAAAGATGGGCAAGAACATGGGGTGCAGCTCAGTAAGCTGCAAGCTTAGGAAAGATTTCATGAAGGCCTATTCAGTAACAGTTTATCCAGTTTATATCTTACTTCCATAATAAAATATTCCACCTGAGGGAAAGCAGCTAGAATACAGAGAATCAACACCATTCATATTATGTAAAACAATATAACTGAGGTGCCCTGAAAACAAGCAGCAAAAATCCATCTTTATCCAAAAAGGTGATTTTTGCGATGCTCACACAAACAAAACTTGCAAACACCACCCAAATTGAGGCAAAGTATTACCTAGTTTTCAATTATCTTTTGTCTTGACTATAGCTTTTCTGAATTATGGCATTAGTAGCATTATTTTCAAATAATAGTCAAAAGTGTAGGGCAAATAGGTTTGTACTGCTCAAATAAAGTAGAAATCAGTGTGCATAAGGATGGCAGAACCAGGCCTTACATGACCTTCCAGAAAGACTAAACTTTGAAAATACTTATTATTATTATACATCCTTCCTTCTTTTATATTCTGAATTGTATCAATAGGGGTAGTACTAGACATGCATAAGTCTCTCATCAAATATTCTATTTTCATTGTAGCTGATTGTGCTTTTTTTTATATTATGCATTTATTTAGATGTTTATTTGACACCTCCATTGCAATGGAAATATACTCAGAGCTGCGCTGAATGATATTTCTATCTTTGCTGTTGATCTTAATGTGACCTTTTTCTTGTTTATTTTTAGATTGTTATGTACACTATGAGTAAGAAAACTTGAGAAAAGTCTAACTATGTTCAGAAAGGAGGTGAGGGTTTAACAATTTCATCAAGCTATTTTGTGCAGCCAGTTTCAGCCTTCTGTTTTCCCAGTCAACCAGCATCTTAAACACACAAGATATTTGTACCTATCAAAGACAGTTCTGCATACAGTTGCAAATTTCTGTCTTGAATTTCCAAAAGTGTGATATATTATGAAATAATCTTTTTCAGAAAGAATTGCCACATGATGATTTGGGATTGAGCCAAATGTAAAGATTCTCCTTAACTTAGTCACCATTTTTGAGGCAAAATATTCATCACTGCTTTTTAAATGTTAGGGTTTTTTATCCAAACCAAAAATCAAGATACTGAAAAAGTACAGGACAAAAAGTTTCAAATACCATTACTTTAGCAGCCCAGAGGAACTTAATTATGTGATTTTTTTCTGTCTTATCACTTGGCATATCCACCTCTGTACTCATTCCTGAAACCTAATCTGTATTTTCCTGATATTTTTGCTTAGCATAACAGCATAAAACATGACATGGCGTGGCATGGCATGGCATGGCATGGCATAGCATAGAATAACACAACATAACACAACAACATATCATAACATAACATAACATAACATAACATAACATAACATAACATAACATAACATAACATAACATAACATAACCTCTTCTACAACATAACAGTTTTCATTACAGGGCTTTGCCAGAAGGTGCTATGCCTTCATCAGAGCAATGACACTTTGATAAAGCACTAGTGCAATACATCATCAAGAAGCTGCATAGGGTGATGTATTGGTGTAATACATCAAAATGCCACTGCTCATGAGAGGTTTGATCCTGCTTCTGTTGAAGTCTGTAGAATATTAGCATTGAATAAAATAAAAAGAAGGATCGGGACCATAATGTGTTTTATACAAAATGGCTTTTATATCCTTCTTTTTTCATCTTCTAAAACTTTTCAACTTTGCCACATTTAGTATCTTAATTTAGTATTTTAATGAAGGTTTGTATTACAGGATTTAAGAGACAAAGACATAGTAGATTATCAAATGTATATGTATTACACTTCCTCTCCAAAACCACTGGGGATTTATGGGATAATAAAGGGAGAGGATTTTGAGTTTGTGTGGCTTGCACTGTGAGATTCAGAGTTTGTTGCAGTGGGAATAAAACCTTAAGCACTGGCAGTGTAAAATATACTTGTGTTGAAAATGCCGTCAGATTCTGAGACTTAACAGCAACAGCAATAATGGCCAAGGCCAAAGATCACATATATCAGCAGTATCCTGCCCCTGACGATGACTAAATCTCACTTGCTTAGACAAGAATAAAAAAAAAAACCAGGAACAAGCATATTGTTCTACCTAGGGCTTGGCACATTCAATGTCTTTGCTATCCTTCTTTGCCACTTTTGTGCTGTCTCACGGAATGCTTTCCTTCTACCTTTTTACAGCCTCCTAAGACCTGTCACACCACCTTGGGGCAGCTCCGAGCTGCATATGCAGAGCTTTGAGATGAGTTGCAAATCCAAACTGTTGCTGTTGCTTTTATGATAGAACATTACAGTCCTCTGCCATTCTTAGGACATCTTTCCAAAGAGATGTTACTCTAAAAATTAGTTGCCTATCAGGAAATAATTGAGTAGTGATTGTATATGTTTTCCTTGTGATATTTTCTAATACTGAGTTCTGGAACTGCCTCTTCTCCCGTAAAGAAAGAGAGAAGGATTATCTTTCTTTGGGCTTAATATAATTGGTGGTATAATTACACAGTCCTTAGTGTTATAAAACCCCCATATATTCACATATATCTTTTTCCTGATGTAAAAACTAAGTGTGTTTTATTCTGTAGTAATTATCACCAGGTTAAATTCACCCCAGTCAGTGGAATTGAGAGGGCTGTCTGTCATTTAAGTCCATCCCAAAACATTGAGTTAGATTTCTAATATGACTTTTTAAATAACGTGTGACATTGACACATAAAAGCACTTTAGCACCAGCTTTCTTCTAAGAAATAATGCATACCTTGTTGCAGGATGGATTTCTCCATATTTTCTAGTTTATGTAGAAGTGAAAACCTAAAAAACATACATATTGCAAAAAGTTCTCCTACAGTTTCCTCTGTCAGGATTTTTAAACCTGAAAGATACTATCACATTATGAAAATAAGTACAGCTGAATGCATTAACACCTGAAGTTTGTAATTCGGTTTTTATATCTGTAGTAGTAAATTTCTTTAAAAGATATAATCGCCATAGACATTAAGCCAAAGGAAAAACAAGCATGGAAATAAGAAAGTTATTGAAGTGAAATTCAGAGAATTTTTGAAGCTTTTATCTATAGTGCTTAGCTGCTTTCAAAAAAAAAGACTTCAACAAATCCTTGAAAATGTAGCCAAATATAAATGGATGGAACATTTATTAAGCAGTCTTTGAGAAACCAATCTCTTAACTTTTTGATTTCTTGGCACTTTCAACTCTCATGGTTCAAGTTTCGGTTTACTATTGACAAACTTTAACAAATATGCTTTAATATGCTTACTTTTTTTTCTTTTTTTTTTTCCCCAGAGACAAACTAAAGAAAATTAATCTACCTTTATAAATGTTAAAGCAGTATACTCTTTTTTCTGCTGGGACTCTTTTGATATTGAAACTGTATGATTGAAAAATGTATTTTTCCTAATTTTTTTTGGATACAAGATACCATAAAATAAAAGTTTACCTCATCATTTGAATATTTGAGTCACAACATTCTCTAAATATTGGAAAGAGTAACCCTGGTTAACAGGAAGATTTGGTACATGTAACAGTGTGTTCTTTCTAAAACCAATAAGAATAATAATGACTGTTAAAAGGAAGTATTTCATTACTATTTACTTTCAAAATGACACTAATGAAGGCTACGTAGTGATGTGAAACTACAGTAAGAAATAAGAGATAGAGAAAGTCCACTTACTGTCAACAAGGTTTATTAGCAGATTAATTTAATAGGGACTGTGTATGTTTTTTTAAGAGGGAAGAGGAATTAGAGGGAAAGATGGGTGACTTACTCTTCTTTCTTCCAGAATTTGCATCAAATAAATTTAGTTGTTAAGAGACTAGAAGAAAAATAGCCTCTTAAATATCACTTCAAAAGAATACAGCTGTCGTATGGCTTACTTCTGGATTTTGAAAGACAGCAATGGAAATTGAATATATAACTCATAAAGACAGCTCAGAGATGTTGAGGTTGTAAAACCTGCAACGTGTTTAATAAAAAGTGAACTTCTAAATAGATGTAGTTAAACCAGAAAACCCTTATCTGAAGGTATTCTTAAATCCATTTGCAGATATCCTGTCTGAATCAATTGGTGTGGTCATCAAGGACTGGTCACTCAAGAATCTTTTATCAGTGTAACTGCTTCATTAAAATCAGAATATAGGACAAAATAACACAGTGTTTGGCCTTAAACTTCAGCTTCACAGCCAAAACTCATGGCCGAGAAACAAAATTTATAGAAATTACAAGATGCATACAAACTTATACACAGAGCTGGAGGGGGACAAAACCTCCTGAAAATTAAAAACAAACTGAGAGATGCAGGAAAATAGGCAACATGCAGCAATGACATTACCTAAGTGTAAGAATAGCACAAGTTCTTTCTCACAGTTAGTTAGCACAGTGTTAAAGGACTAACCACCATACAGGAAATCTATGAGGGGGGAAAAAAACCATGTCTACGGTGTGGTGTATTTAATCATTGTGGAGAACAGCAGATGGTGCAAAGAAGTTTCACAATTTTTAAAAAGCTAGAGAAAAGGGCTTCTCTAAAACTTTGAATCCATGCTCATAGTTTAATGTATGATTTGTAGCAATTGGCTGAGATTCATACTTTAGTGAAATAAGATTTTTGTTAATTAGATGTTAATATGAAGAGGGGGATTTGTAGAAGGGCAATGACAGTTCATCTAGCAATGAAGTCAGTGGGAGTTCTACCATTTTTACCAGCGAAAACAGAATAAGGCCATGATAAACACCCTTGAGTACCATAACCTAAAGTCTTATGACTGTCTTATTCTGAGTTTAAAAACTATTAAATAGAGCTTTGATGTGAATAATTAAAGAAAAGTTTACACCAGTCTATCATGCTGCTTGTTTGCATTGAGTTTTCAGTAACTGCACAGGTATCTAAGCATATATATATAATTAAACATGTATAATACATATGTTTTATATGCAATTATACTTCACTGAAGGAATGAAGTCATGAATCAGTGATGGATGTAGTAGAATTAATACTAAATACTATTGTTATTTAGTATTTGTAATATTGTTATATAATAGTATTATTATACTAATACTATTGTTCAAACTTGGGAAATTTTTAAAATTAAAGTGAGCCCAGAAAGCAACAGGTGAAGTATACTCCTCATGTAAAGGCTCCAAAACAATAGGAATAGTCCATAAATCCAGCTCTTCTGCATGCTTGGGAGAGTGTTCCCTATACCAAGAAGATGGAATAGCAATTCTTCCAGCACAAGGAGTGTATAAAATAGTGCTTTAAAAAAAATGGTACTTTTATTTTTGCTCCATGATTTATATTAGATCAATGGAATAAGTAGAAAAGTGTGAGAGTTAAAGTTATAAATATCATATTGTTAAGTTGCCATTCCATCTGAACTACAGAAGAGAAATAAAAACTAGACATTCATTTTAAAAAACTAGACAATCATTTAAACAGGTCTTTCAGGTAGAAGGGGAAAATGAAAAATAAAAAAAAGAGATCCGTATAGAAGTACTAAAGTCAATTCCTAATCAAGGCAGAAATTATTGATTTCCATGTGTATCATCCTACATGTCATGGCAAAAAAAATAAAAAAAATAGTTTTGTTGGCACCTTTTTTATTTTACTTTCTCATTCTGTACCTGATAAGTGTACCAAGTGGATAAGAAGCTCAATGTGATCCAGTAATGTGTGCTTGGACCTTTCTTATTGGGATCAAGGAAGAACCCTGCACCGTCTTGCTCTCCCTTGCTCCCCAACCCCACTGCAGAACAGGTACTTCTCTTCCAAGAAAAGCAAAAATAAAATCATAAATCCCTTTCAAGATTCCTTTTAACAATAAGACACATACTACATAAGGATAATACGGTTTGTAGACATATTGAGACTCTTATTTTTTCTGCACTTTCACAGTGAATGATCTTTAAGCAAGCAAGTTTTAAAATAAAGTTTATAGTTATTAATTTTACATATTTCATTAATTTCTGAGGAAGTTAGATGATTAACCAACATCATAGAAAGCTGATATTTTTTAAGACACATGTTCTCCTAACAATTTCTTTTCCTCTGTGACATTCTCTATTGCAAAGTCCATGGTATCTTCTGTCATGGTTCCAGCTGGGATGGGGTTCACTTTCTTGCTAGCAGCTGGTATAGTGCTGTGTTTTGGATTTGGGATGACACTAACGTTGGTAGCGTACTAATGTTTTTTGTTGTTGCTAAGCAGTCAAGGCCTTTTCTGCTCCTCACACCGCCCCACCAGCAAGCAGTCTGGGAGTGCACAAAAAGTTGGGAGTAGACACAGCCGGGACAGCTGACCCCAACTGACCAAAGGAATATTCCATACCATATGATGTCATGCTCAGTGTGCAAAGCTGGGGGAAGAAGAAGGACGGGGAGATGTTTGGAGTTATGGCGTTTTTTCTTCCCAAGTAACCATTACACGTGATGGAGCCCTGCTTTCCTGGAGATGGCTGGACACTGGAAGGGAAGTGGTGAATGAATTCCTTGTTTTGTTTTGCTTCTATGCGTGCCTTTTGCTAAACTCTATTAAATTGTCTTTATCTCAGACCACGAGTTTCCTCACTTCTACTCTTCTGATTCTCTCCTCTATCCCAACTCAGGGGACAAGTGAGCGAGCGGCTGCATGGTTGTAGTTGCTGGTTGGGGTTAAACCATTACACCTTCCCAATTCAACGGAATATATACATGATTTTTAGTTTCTGTCTCATAGATAATCATCAGCCCCCAAATCTATCATGATCACAACCAACAAGTTATATTATCAATAGATATCAATGAAATCACACACACAAAGACAAAAATTGTTTGACCTCGAAGTTAGGTAGAATTATTTTTTGCAAAGGTGAAATCTTGGCTATATTTAGATTTCAAAGACCACCATTTTATCAAACCAGTCATAATCATGATGATACTACATGAAAGTGTTCTGCAAGAGGTTTCTCTTTCTAGTCATAGCAGTTACAGATTAGTAACTGTTTCTTCTGTCCTAAAAAAAGTCTTTTCATGTACCTACCTTGTTAGGCTCCAGCCACATAAAATAAATTCTGTCACTTTGAACACCTGGCCTTTACAAATAAAAACTATTCAGATGATGCCATATTATCTGAGATTCATCCATACACCTTTTAACAGCAGCATGCATTGACTATATATGTTTAGCTTCTGGTAGCAGGCATGCCGTACAGAAAAAAGCTGTGAGAATTTTGCATTACTGATAGCCTTATAAGGTTAATTTGAGATCTAAATAATCTCAAGAGTGCATATCTGTTGCACTGTAAAATGTTATAAACTGCAGTTACAGAAAGGCTGCATCCTGCCTGAAGTGCTGTTCTACAAGCAAAGGATCGGATGTTCAAACACTTCCTCAATGTATTCTGTTGAAACTGCTGGTCATAGCTTTTTGCCTGAACAGAATTTAACAAGACTGTTTCCAAAGCCATGATGGAGATTTTTTTTTTTCACAAATCATTCACTATTAGGAAAGGTTTTTTATGTAGCAGAGAAAACAGCAAATGGAAGCGTCATATCTAAATACATTGACAAATTGTGAACACTGTGAATGCTTTCATTTATGTATGTTCTCACGGCCAGCATGTTTTGATTAAATTGTGTACCTCCAAGAATAGAGTCAAATAACATATGCTTGGAATTTAAAGCAAGAAACTCTAAACGTTACAGAATAGTAATGACTACTGTTGATTATTTCTTCTAGAATCTGTTTTCACACTGGCCACATAAAAACCATAAGACTTCTGGGGTTTTTTATTGGCACTTCAGTTTCACCTGCTTAACGTTCTAGTCAGTCCCTCCTCAACAGACGTCCAGGGATTCAGGCTCAGTCTCGACATGAATAACTGTGGGATTTGTTCTTTATGTTCAATGCAATTATATGCTATTCAGAAAACTTAATACAATGTATTAGAGGCCAAATAGTATACAGTGGGGTTCCAGATGTTCAGTGAATCAGCCCAAATTCATGGATACTTTTCCATGATTTTTAGGCCTTTACTATCTTTTACTTTATGAAACCCCTCTATTATTTTCTGTTGTGCAACTAACTTTAATTTTAATTCAACAATTACCATCTTCATATGTTTAGCATGTTGCCAAGGTCCTGTTACTATCAGTGATTCGTGTTCAACTCAATACTTGGGTATTTCCTATTTATATGATCTTGTTATGCAATATTACAGGTGCTTTGGGTAAGCTTTTGCTAATCTTCGATTATTCTGTTTGTTAATTCATCACCTAGCTGCTTGAAGGGTGCACTTATTTAAGGAATGTGAGTGTAAACAGACACTTCTTTTTCAGGGTCTTACGTAGTATTATGAACTACACCATGAAGAGGCAGCAGCATGGTGAAAAGAGATTCTACACTATAGCTGTACTATTGTTTTTACAACAAACAAAAGGCGTATGAACAAGTAGTAAAAAGTAATGAAAGGTTATGAGATACTGACCCAAAGACAAGCTTCTTTCTCACATAAGTAAACTAAGTCTTTTAAAACTAGCGGAATAAAGAAAGTAATCAGCAATATTTTTATAGATTAAACTTGTTCAGTATGGATTTTTAAGTGACCAAATGATAAGGCTGAAATCAACAAATGTTTCATGATCTGCAAATATTTTTATGAGTAATTGGAAATTTTACGGTAACACATAAATAGTAAAAACCTAACAATGTGATAAAGTGTCATATTTTATGCAGTCATGTCACTTAAGCTTATTTATTTATTTATTTTCTGCTTGTTCCTTCTCCAATAATGTCCTGGAATAGAGTAATTTTCTCCACCTTTACAATCAACTGACTTGTTTTAAAAAAATGGATCAGTAAAAAAGTTTTATGCTTTCTTTTAAGCAAGTAAACACATTGTTGTATTTGAAACTATTTGCATATACGTATTTTTGATTCTCAAAATGAAAATAATAATGTCACACTTACAAGACGTGCTCAGTTTGTATTACCTGAGTCTGAAGGATAGAACATCAGCCTTTCTTTCATCTATAATACAGTCTGAAATTATTTCCAATATAAAGAAGAAAAAAACAACAGCAGAAAGTCCCAAATATTATAATTTCTACATGTAGAAGTAATTCATGCTTCCAATGAACTTAGCTCTACCTCAGCTGATCCAATAAACATATCATGATTGCAATCCAAGATGTCAGTACAATTCTATTGACTTAGGTTACCTGCAGGTTATAAAACACCTCAAAAACAGTTTTAAAAAATGTGATTTATAGAGTTTCCCATAATATCAGAGTCAGAACTGTGTACATTTAAACAGTCTGCCTGACATTGTGAATACATTTGTATAATTCAATAAGCATTAAATCTGAAAACTATGCATGTAATCTCATCAGAAGTCTGTATAGGAAAAACATTGCTCTAATAAGTACTGCAACTAGTCAGAATTGTTTCCCGACTTTCTAGATATTTTTTGTTTTGACATAAATGATCAGCCTTTTACATATAGTAACTTCAATGTTTTTAGATTACAAGAGTAACAAGAATCAAAATGCAATATAAATATAGTTTACACAAGAACACACAGCACACGTTACTAACCTAACAAACTCCACAGCAACAAAAAAATCAATGAAAATTTACTTTACATTTGTAGTTGATTGGTAATGAATAATTTAGCTTAATAACTATAATTTACAAAGAATCTATTTGATTTACTATTCAATTTAAATGGTGCAGCTGAGCATAAAATCTTGTTCAGAATTTTGATCTTAGAATGAATTTAGTGTGAGGTGAGGTAAAAAGACTGGCAAACTTTCTCCCTGTTTTTAAAAATATTGCTTGTCTTTGATATCACTTTTGGATTTGCAAAACCGAATCAACCATATGCATACACATTATTTCAGGGTGTATGCACAAAATAATAAATTGCTATAGTATATCCTTGGAGGTAAAAGAAAGAAAATTGCAAACTGACAAAACAGAGAATACAAGATTAGCACTCTACTTAAAAATTCCTTTTCTGGAAAGCTATAAAAAAACAAGCATCTCTTTTACCCAGTTATACTTTTTCAGTAGTTTCCACCATTAGAAAATACTAAACAATGAATGAACAACATGGAAGGAAAAATAATAAAATAATAATTCAACTAATGCTACTTCATTTTCTTTTCAAGTGTTTATTTGATGGGCATAAAGCTGAGAAACAGAGATCCTCTCAGACACAAAAACATCAAATACGTTCACTTTCAGGTAGGTGAGGTGAGGTATTGGTATTTAAGCATACTAGCTTTTTAAAACCAGCTAACATACGTTTATATGTAAGTGATGTTGCAGCTGAAATCATAAGAATATATTTCATCAAATTTAGAACAGCTCCCTGAATTACAAAACCTGATGATTCTAAAAGTAGAATGAGCTAATAAGCTAGTCTGTTAGATTCTGTAAAAACCCTGTACTTGGTGTTACTCATCCTTTGGGAAGTTTTGTTTCCACTACAGAAGTAAGTACAGAAGTGATTAATAGTATTTAGAATCATAGAATCATCTATGTTGGAAGGGCCCTTTAAGATCATCAAGTCCAAACATCAACTAACACTGCCAAAACCACCACTAAACCATGTCCCTCAGCACCGCATCTACAAAAAAAAAGTATCTCCAGGGATGGCAACTCCACCACTTCCCTGAACAGCCTTTTCCAATGCCTGACAACAATTTTGGTGAAGAAATTTTTCCTAATACCTATCCTAAACCTCCCCTGGTGTAACCTGGGGCCATTTCCTCTTGTCCAATTGCTTGTTACTTGGGAGAAAAGACAAACCCTCACCTCCCTTCAACCTCCTTTCAGGTAGTTGTAGAGAGAGATAAGGTCTCCCCTCAGCCTCCTTGCCTCCTTTTCTCCAGACTAAACAACCCCAGCTCCTTCAGCCGCTCCTCATAAGACTTATTCTCCAGACCCCTCACCAGTTTCGTTGCCCTTCTCTGGACATGGTCCGGCACCTCAATGTCTTTCTTGTAGTGAGGGGCCCAAAACTGCACACAGTGCTTGAGATGGGACCTCACCAGTGCTGAGTACATCGGGACAATCACTTCCCTAGTCCTGATGGCAACAATATTCCTGAGACAGACCAGGATGCTGTTGGCCGTCTTGGCCAACTGGACACACTGCTGGCTCATATTCAGACAACTGTCTATCAACACGCCAGGTCCTTTTCTGCAGGGCACCTTCCAGCCACTCTTCCCCAAGGCTGTAGTGTTGCTTGGGGTTGTTGTGACCCAAGTGCAGGACCCGGCCCTTGGCCTTGTGGAACCTCATACCATTGGCCTACAAAATGTCAGCATTTCTCCCAGAAGCAAACGCAATATAAAATTTCTTAAGCTATAAAGACATGTTTTCCATTATGTCTTTATTTTCTATATGTTAATGTGTACATACATGCATCTGCATGTCCATAGTCCTTTTGATAGGATCAGTGTCACCCTGATACGAAAAATTACAGAACTCAGAAAATCTGTAGGTATTTTAAGATTGCCTGTGGAGTGACTGGTTCTGAATCAGACATCAAACATCGTGGTTCTGAAATGCAGCCTCCCTGACAATTTTTCAGTGTAACAATGTAAACAATATACTCTGTGCAATTATTGCAGGTACTTTTCTTCCTTTTTGTACATGATGAGAAACCAAATATCCAGACAAAATCAGGATACATTCATTGACCTACACAGTAAGTTCAATGCATCAGCTAAAAAGACTGCTCACAGCTTTCCACCTACACTGTGTTTTAAAATGGTATCAGAATAAACTTAATTCTAAGAGCAAATATGCATATGATGAAAATTCCCTTCTGTAAAAAGTGATCATTTGCAATAATGTGGGGACCTTGGTCTCATTTAACATTCTCTTATTCATAATTATGCCTGTGTACATTTTTTGAGCTATGCAACAATTAGTTTCCATTGTGTCAGCTGTAATGATTCAAAACAGATATGTTCTTGACTCAGTCAGTGATATAACATTACACACTCAAAGTTTTGCAAATATATAATGTATCATATAATCCAAGTCCATGATACCTGTATCACAATGCCCAGAATTCTAAAACTATATGATTTTTTTAAAAGTAACAAGAATATACTTCTTCTGCTGAAGTAAGCTAACATGTTTTTGTCAGTGGAGTAACTGATAGAGGAACGATCATTCTACAAGCATGATCTCAGCACTATTTCTCCTATGCATGTAGTATTACCCCAAACCATCTTTCCTGTCTGCGAAGGTGACATTCAGTAGTCTGAATAATATTCTAAAGCTTTTAAACTGAGGAAGATAAATTTCAACCCTATTCACAGCTATTGTTAAAGTATTTGCATAAAAAAATAAATAAAACCCAGTACTTCAGTAATTCATCCAACTGAAGTCAGACAAATGCAGTCTCCATTGTGCAGTGACACGTTGCCTCTGAAGAGCCTGTTGACTCTAATTGTTTGAATGACATAATCTAATTGTTCTGATGAGGAAAATAGATGCCTGGAACTGTAGATCAAATTTGAGTGAAAAAGATCCTCTTTGCTAAACTACCAATTAAAATAATAAAAATCATTATTCTAGAGATTTTGAAACTGGTATTGCTCATTAAATGCTAGTTTCATAATTCTGGAAATCATCACAGTCAGTATATCGATTTTGAAAGTTCTGCTTCTCTAACAGTGAAGCAGTTTGATACTGGAGTGTTAACGCGTACCCTTTCATGAGGTGCCATGAATCTGAAGTAAGAGTGATCCTAATAAGAAGGGATATAAGCAGTTTTTAATATCATTGTGGGTTTCAGCATGAGATTTCTAAAAACGTCTTAGTGGAGGAAACTAAGATTTTGTGCACCAGGTGCACATTTATAGGTGCACGTTAATGCTGTCCGTGGACATTTTCAGTAGACTGAAATGTATGTATCTATTGCACATATATAGTGAAACAAAATATAACGAAGATTTTTTGTCCTATTTTAAAGAAAAGGTTTTGCATGCACGGTGTTGTTATGTTGTTATGTAATTCTTCAATTTAATAATTTTAAAACACTATAGCTTTAACATTATGAGTGTAATTGCTGCAAGCAATTTACCATTGTAGAGATTGTTGTAATAAAGATTAGTAAAAGTTAGAAGAGTAGAAGCTTACATGATGACAAGTATGTTGGAATAAAATATATATTTTTCCTCAACTGCAACAGCATAAATCCCAGAAGACAGCTGTAGAGATATTTTTAGAATAGGAGGTACAATGTAATTCCTCTTAAAAATGATAGCTTGGTAATACAAGGATCCCAGAAGACAGCATTCTGTAAGAGTAAAATACACCAACAGTAAGTAATTTGTGACACAGCTGCTGAGACTTGGAGAACTTCATTATTCTCTTTCTTTGTGAAATATCTATTAATAAAAAAATTGCATCAAATACTGTGCATCTGTTGAGCTATGCCAGCCAGATGATTCCTAAGAGTGATATGATGTGGACTCAAAGCACACATCAGGAGTCAACAGGCAGAATAACAAGTGGGGGTTTGTGCCATAGAGGAACAATCAAGCAGATGCTTATTCTATGACAACTGACTGAGAAATTCCTTGAGCATAAAGACAAGGGAACTATATAATGTTTTTATTGATTTTTAAAAGGCACTTGATAGAGTATGTCAAAAGGATTATTCTGCATCTTGTAGTACTACAGTATCCTACAAAGTTAAGAGCAATTACCCCTAACTCAAACAAGAATACAAAAAGCACAAAGAAATTTAACAGTTCAGTCACCAATTTTTTTCTCCTCAGACATTTCCTTTCACCTCATCTAGTCAACCATATTTTATGAGCACATCTGAGAAGATAGCTTAAACAGAATTGTCAGGGCTGATCTCTGCTTTCTAGACTCTATTAACCTAATAACTTCAGCTTTTAGAGCCAGCTCATCAAATCCTTCAAGACAGTGTGAGATTTAGATTTCAGATTAGGAAAAGGTAAGAAAATATTGTCTGAACAAAATGCATAAGCTAGGTAGACAGAACAGTAAATTTGAAGCAGAAACAGATGAACTGCTTCAAGTAAAAATGACTACACGTAATAATGGTATAAGAAAACAAGACTCTTGACTTAATCGACCCAGCAGTAGGGAAGAAATAGGGAGCCTGTAAGATATATCAAACCCACAATCTATAACGTAATAGAGAAAAGTTAAACTTGTCATGCTTTAGACCTATGTATATCAATCTAAGAGAGAAGGCATCTTAATAGACTAAACACTAGATACAGAATGCACGTTTTGGGACATTAAACCCTGTAGGGCCTAAAAAGGCAATGTGCCTGAACCTAGTAGGGTGATTCAAACTCACTTCTTCCTACACTTAATAGAGACCTGGAAGACAAAAAAAAAATTCCTGAGAGAAGGCATGACAGGGGCTCAAGATCCTTATCTTGCAAAAGGGCTACCTACCAGGAGAGGAAGTGCCCCAGATTTCACTATTTTAGACAGTATTTCTTCTGCATTTACACATGCAGTGGGATATTTTGGACATTGAGATATCATCTGCCTAAGAGAATCCACATCCACTACTTCCTTGGAAAACGTTTAAATTATTCAGATTATGGATTGAGCAGGATGTACATCATCCTCATTCCTTATATTGAAATCTGTGTCTATATCATTGTAGTTTTAGCAAGAATAATGGGACCTGAAGGAGAACAAGTAAAAGGGAGCTGAAATCTGTACACTGATAGTTTGTCTCATTGTGTCTTTACTCACAGACTTTGAAATTTATTGTATATTACATAATTTTTGAATATGAAACCAGAAACATACAACCACAGAACTAGCTCATGGACACAATCTTCTGTGCAGATCTGGGTCCTCTAAAACTGGTCTATGGTGCCAGAAGAATCAAGACCCAAACAGCAATACGTTCGCTCACTCAGTTCTTTGTATTCTAGAAGTCAGTATGAATCAGTCTTGCTGAGAAATATGGAAATTTTATTCTATTGTATACATGCTGCTTCGACTACCACTGCATGCATAATTTCCCTGGGAGTGTGTAGCTGGGATTGTAGATACAGGCAGTGAATGATGCTGTCATACAGCTTTTCAGCTCCTCTTGTGTCCCCCAGCCTCACCCACCACTGTTCATGACCCCTCTTCAGGCTCAAACAGTGGAATTCATGCTTAATTAAGTACAGGTTCACTAAAACAGAGTCAGAGAGAATGGGAAATGTTATTATTTTGTAATTTTAACAGCTATTCGGTTAATGAAAGACAGTTCATTGTGACAGACACGTAACTTAAATGTAAGAGAAATGGTGCAGCTAAGCCATGTAAGTCCAATACTGTTATATTATACTGATACTATAGTATAGTATAGCATAGTATAAAATATTATATAGTATACTACTATATTATATTATACTATTGTATACTATTATATAGTATATTGTACTGTTAAATAATACTGTAACCAATACTGTTATATTTCTGCTGAAAATAGGGCTTTAATTTCAACATGGCAAACAGGCAAAATTAAAAGCACTGGTTAAGCAATTAAATAATATTTTAGCTGAAAAAGACCTAATCCTTTCTGTAAGAGATAAGGAAAAAAACCTGAAAATTGTGCACTAAGTTCAGAAACAAGGAGGAATTACTCCGGGAGAAAAAATCCCCAGACAAAAACAGAGAAACGGTCACAATTAGGAAGGATATTGGGACTTAGAAGAGAACCAACAATGAAAAGGGAAATGGATTAATCAGCAACAAAAGCCACATAGTACTTTCTAGGTCTGAAGATGGCAGTAGAATGGGGGCGGGGGTGGGCAGGAATATAAGAAAAAAGGACAGGGTATATATTAAAGATAATCAAGATGTAGATCCTAACCTAAACTGAAGCAGAATGCTAGTGGAAAGAAAGTGAGCATAAACTGAAAATGAATATATTTAAGATATAATGGGGAAAATTTCCTAGCTACCACACCGCTAAAGTTTTGAAATAATCTTTAGAGGTTACTAACCTCTGAAGGCGTGTCTAGAAATGTTACTGGTTTTCAGGAAGAAGCTAAAAAGTTTTAAAAAGGGAACATGTGGTAGCAGTCTGCAGTAGTAATAAATGGCCCTTTGTTACCCTTTTTCCTAATTCTATGCCCCTAAGGTGAGAAACCATCATTAGAGAAACCATCTGATTTTTATAACCAGAAATATTTCATTACATGCTGAGGCAGAATTACTATGAATATTTAGATATTTCTATGATATTGTATATTGCTTATATTCTATATATCATGCAAATGATATCATCAAGCAAAACTTTCTAATAGGAAATTGTCTGGACCTGGACTCAGAATATCTTAATTGCATTCTTGACTTTTAACCTTTTACTGGAACTTTATACTCTGTAAAGTTGAATGCAACGGTTGCTCCAAGTAACATCTATGTACTTAAATTTTCCATTTGAGATTAGAATGATATTATTAGTGTTATTTTTGCATTACCTAATTTATTTTGCTTTTGAAAGACATGTATAGCAAGACAATATACAGTAATTGCACAACAGACACAAAGAGAACAGGAGATACAGTAAGTTTCCATTAAACTGATTCATCCTGAGAAATTCTAGGGAAAGAAATGTATGGCTCTGTGATTAACTGTACATTAAAACAAGTTATAACAATGCAATTTATAGTTCGACAATTACTGGCAAGCTGAATTATTTCTTGAGGATGAAAAGGAAGGGATACTGAGATCATGTAAGCCAATTTCTTGCATTTATTGTATACATATTTGTTTATATCAAATGCACATCATTTTAAAATATATGAACGGATCTAGAAAGCATAGAGTATGAAAATCAAATTTAACAAGGCATCTTTTCAGTTCCTTTTTTCTACTTTAAAGATCTATGTCTGTATAAAACCAGCCATGAATATTGCTGTTTTCTTTGCTGTTTCCTATAAAATACTCCACTTACCTGTAATTAAATGAAGGAAATTAAGGAAAATTGAAACACTATGTTTCCACAATAGAAATTGATATGATGGTGATTATATACAAATTAAGCTCCTAGCCCCATAAATGCCTTGCATGATGATAAAGCACCAAAAAAAGCAATAGATTAGTGGCTAGGTAATTATGTTTGCCACTGGACAAAAGGGAAAAAACACACACACAAACACCACCAGGAAAGAACATTTTTAGTGTAAATGGTCTCATAGGGAAGTCGTGAATCAAAAGGAACCAATGTGAAAAAATGTCATGGTCTTTGAAGGTGCTTCATCTTGTTCTTAGGCAAGAAATAAACCTATTCTTGAGATAACTGACCCCATACCACAATCCCCAGAGAAGGCAATTGTTCGTACACATATCTGGCTACAAAGACAAAGACAGAAAGTATGACTTTTCTGAATACCCCGATTGGAATGCTAGTCTATTAGTTTTTATCTTTTTCCAGGAAGGCGGTACCTTCCCATCTATCATTACTGAGAAGTTAATGGTATAACTAAACTGATGGTGTAGAAAATAACTAAACATCAAATGCAGTAGATGGTATGGGCAGCACTTCATGATTCTTTTGAGAACAGGAGGCCACAAAGACAGTACAACAAATGTAAGGAAAAGTTTGTGTTCAGATCCATGCTAGAAAACACTGTAAACAGAAACTACAGTGTATGTAATAAGAAACTGAAAGGATAAAAGCCAGAGAATCATTGGTAACTGTAAAACCTTTCAACAGAGAGCATGGTACATGACAGGATTAAATATAATTTCCTCATAATTAACAAAAGCGTTTCTTTCCCTGCTGTTTTGGGTGCAAGCAGAGCAACCTGGATGATTATTAACATTCAAGGTAAGCAAACTCCAAAGAAGAATAAGATTATAAAATGGATTCAAATAATAACATCAAGCAAGTGCAAGAGAAAGTAGCTTGTTATTTAAAATTTGTAAAAAGCAACGTAATTGGTGCCGTTGCAATAGATGGAGTCTGTGTTCAAAAATTTTGCTTTATAACAATAATAACTTGGAAGTGCTTAGTAGTAAAAATGGCTTAAAATGCATTTAATGGAACAGGAAGTTTATTATTGAAAAGGATGAGGGTTTGTTGAAGGCTTTGTATATTTATTAGGACACTGCTTCTGAGTATTGAAAGAATATAAGCTCTCTAGCAAGAATCTGTTTTCTGTATTGTAGCTTCAAAACACAAAAACCTTATCTTCAGATGTTAGATAAATTTCCCAAACTTCTATGGAAAATTAGAAGACTTGCCAACAAGGACAGACGACAAAAGATACAAAACATCTTATACGGGCAAGGAAGGAATCAGAGAAATGATGCAAAAGTAAAAAAGACAGTATCAAGAAGTATAAAGACAAGATACATTTAGCAATATGATGAGAAATCTGAACTATATCACTGTTTTAACACTACTGCAGAGGATGGGGAATACAGAAAAAAATGTAGACAAAGCAAAGAAGCAATAAGATTAAATGAAATAACAGATCTCTGTCACTTCAAAAAGATTGTACTATCTCTTTCAAAATTTCAATGTACGTTTCAGAAGAAGAAAATACTCTGACATATACCAAAATGTATTTTTGTTTAATTTGTGTTAGTTTAAAGCTTTTTAAGAAAATGAGCAATATATCTCAAATCTCTTGCAGAGGATTTATCAAAACTTTCCTTCTTACTATCATTATTATAGATTCTGCTCAAAAGAAACAATATTGGTCAGCAGCAAACTTCTACTTTCTGTATTTTGATTACAGCAATGTTCTTAAATTTGATTTGGATGGGCATATGTAAGTGAGGGCAAAAAAGAAAGAGGGTAATATATGATATCACAACTCTTATTGTCTCATAGTAACCAAGTGTCCCATTTGGACTGTCTTCTATTATCAAAGTAATAAAACAGTAGAAATAACTCTCTGGCCTCTGCAAAGTAGATGTCAAGGTAACTGACAGCAATTGGTTCCCATAGGTGAATGAATTACAAAAGAACCCAAAATGAAACACTAACAACACAACAAACCATCAACTCCAAAGCAAAATGCCCTATTTCTAACCAAAATATCAGAATATTTATTTTTTAACAAAAATATATTGAAATATTTAGTGGGAAATTTTTACAGAATGGGGCTTTCTGGGGGGGGGGGGGGAGGGCGAGGAGGTGGTTGAAGAGCTGGAAGGGAGAAAGGTCTTAGCTATAGGACTTGTGCTCTGTTAAACCAGATGCCCTTGGCCGCCCAGCTCCCTGGCTGCCCCGATGGGACAGCCCCTGGCTGTCAGGCCCTGCCCTGCATCCCCCCCCCGGGAATCCTGGCCTCCCAGCCTTCAGAGAGCTGCTGAGCCATGAGGAGCCATTTGCTCCTTGGCAAATTGTTTTTAATTTAAGAAGGGAAAAAAAAAAACCACACAACCAACCAAATTATCACTTTGCCCTCCTAACGAATCAGAACGTAGCTGCGATAATATAACTGAGTAAAACTTATAAAATATGAACAAATATGAAAAATGATACATTTAGATGTGAACTGTAGCTCTTGCTGGCAAGGTAATGGGACTAACACAATGAGCACTCCGTCTTTAACATAATTCTAGAGAAGCACTGCAGTAATAGCTTGATAAACAGCAAAAAAAAAAAAAAAAAAAAAAGAAACTTTTAAAATAAAAAAGCAATAATTTCCCTCACAGGATATTAAACACTTTGGTTTCTTCTTCTCAAAACCACCATAGATATTTATATTCGTTCTACTCTAGAAGCAAGCTTAGCATACCAAATTCTCAAATTTATTCAAAACACATTTACTCCCTGTCCCCTACCCCAAATGCTTGCAATAGGAAGCATGCAGCAAAGACGTGAGCGGTAGTCTTTGCACTCTCTATCTGGTTCCATGTTTGCTTTAGAATGAAAAAAAACAGCTTGCATTACTTCCCATATAATACTAGGTCTCTGGAGAGTTGATAGGATACTGTCTCGCACTGTCTGGGTAAAGCACTTCATTGATATTAGAAAGTGGTCACAGAACACATTTTAATATGTTTGTATGTGAGTTTGTGACTCACTACTTGCAATCCTGAAGTGTCTAAACTAAAAGACTAAAACTAAACTAAGACACTTCAGGAATGCAAGTACTGAGTCACAAACTCACATACTTACTTAAGTATAAAGATAACAGGAAAACATGCACATTATGTTGGTAAGCATCGTTAAATAGACCCCAACTATTCTTTTTTTTGTTTCTTTTACCCCAGGAAGCTGAATGCTTTATGGACTCACAAGCAGCGTTGCTGAAGAAAGGTAACAGATGCCATGACAGTGGGATGTTACACCGGCAGTCAAACCCATCAATAGCAAAGACAATGTCTTCACAGAAAGTTGTTTGTCCATTTTAAACCTTCTGACAAATTTATGCCATTAGTAGAAAGACATGATTTTAATGCAAACCTACATAGAAATATGTAAATAAAAATACAAAGAAAGGATAATAAAGCTGTAATCCATTCTTGGCTATTTCTGTACAAAGATTTTTTTTGATGTAGCATTTCCCTAGAGATGAAAGATACTTCTTCATTCTTCTCATTTGAATATAAGTCTGAACTTTTTAACATTCTCATTGATAATGTCTTATTATCAGAGGAACTGTGCAGCAGCTTTTTTTTTTTTTTTTTTTCAAAATTGTGAAAGTTCTAATGAGAACAGAAATTATGATTACTGCAATCTAAAACTACAAAATCCAGTAAAATAATGTAGCATAAGACGTATATAAATAGAGAATGATATGGGCTGTCTAAGAAAATAAAACTTCATTCAACATTGCCTTTAGGCAAATATATCCCAGGAGGCAAAGAGTGAATAGGAATGATTTCGGTACATAAGAACTTTATCAGTGTTGGAAATGGGAGCTTTTAATCAATTTGAAAAATTGCAGAGGTCTCCAAATAGCATAAAAGAGCTTCTGAATATGACAAATGATTTGTCATTGCAACTATTACTGTTGTATGCATTTGTAGAACAAATCTCTTTGGTGATATTTTCTAAACTTGGTAAGGTGATGCAGTATCTTGTTAGCACATGTGAGTTTAACTATTCCTTGATGCAGTATTTAATGCAGTATTTGTACAGTATAGTAAGATAAATTAATAATTGAACTTTACCTACAATTTTAAGAAATATCTTTTAATTGAAACACTGGAATATGGTTAACATTTTCTCCAAAGAAATTATACAGAAGAACTGTTGAAAACATATATTTCAATTAATTTTCATTATTACTATTAAGACTAGCAGTATTGTAATTATGTTGGGTAACACAAAATCCCAAGTACTTCGGTATTTCTACCTGTATTTGTATTATCTTGGGGTTCTGAATTCAAGAAAAGCTTGAAATTATTATAAAATATTTTATCCATGCTCCTAAAATGTTTCTAATCTAGTTGTGGTATTTAAAAATTATTGTGTAAGAAATGCAATGATCAAGAAGTTATATGGGCTTGCTACACCCAGTTTTAATTACAGTCATTTGATGTTAGCAATGGTCTTTCTATTTCTTACCTATTACTTCAGTTTAAGTGAGGATTTTTATAAGGTGCATTTTTCTATAGGTGGAGAAGAATTCTATTTCATGTTTTAATTATCTGTCAGGCACCTTACTTTCATTCTGATCTATGCATTCCTTTGGTTGCTTGGTGCTTAATTCAAAGGTGATGTTATTTCAATCTTCATAGCCTACCTTGTGTTCAAGGGGTAATACCTTTGTAGAGATTTTGCCCTGCACAAAATAAGACTTGGGGTCTGTTGCCTTCATGTGAATCTAGTACCATCACGAAACCTTTGGATCCCGTAAAATAAACATCATCCAAAAACAATCTTTTCTGCTTCTGATGCAAGAAACTGATGTGCTATGGTCAAGACAAGTGGTCTGTGCAGTGGACGGGATGTGGAAAAGTTGGAGAGGGTTCAGAGAAGGGCCACCAAAATGATTAAAGGACTGGGAAGCCTGCCATATAAGGAAACGCTGAGACAATTGGCTTTTTTCAGCCTTGAGAAAAGAAGGCATAGGGGAGACCTTATCACCACATTCCAGTATTTAAAGGGTGGCTACAAGGAAGATGGAGACTCCCTTTTTGTAAGGAGTCACATGGAAAAGACAAGGGGTAATGGGTACAAGTTAATCTCAGGGATATTCTGATTAGACACAAGAGGAAATTTTTTTCCCAATGAGAACAACCAGCCATTGGAATAATCTCCCCAGGGAACTGCTGGATTCCCCAACATTGGGCACTTTTAAGATCCAGGGTGCTGGATCTTGTCTAGACAGGGTGCTGGGCTGTCTTGTCTAGACCCTGATTTTGCCAAGAAGGGTTGGACCAGATGATCCCTGAAGTCCCTTCCAACCTGGTATTCTAGGATTCTATGATTCTAGGATTCTGATGTTAATTTCTATTTTTAAACAAGCAGACTTTTGAAAGAATATTGTGGCAAATTATTTTTACAACACATCCTTAGTTAAATAAAAATAATAAAGTCTCTTATTTTTCTTTTTTATTTTTTTTTTAATTCTTTAATTTGGCATAATTTTGCATTAATAGTAATATCTGAGATTATTCCAGCAACTGCATTTTTAATAAATATCGTATCATGAATGTTTTAAAGTTTCTACGATCTGACAAACCATTAAAAAGTAAAAGATATACTGCAGAGTAGGCTTCTGGTAGATATGTTGGGTGAGTGAATCTGGTTACCTGGAAATCGTTATACTCAAGAGGTTAATTAACACACATTAGAATTTCTCACTATACTGCAAGCTTAGAAGAAGGAATAGTAGATTAGCACCGATAAAGCCTCAGGAGCTGAGTTACGAAATACCTTATATCCACTAATGAATAAAGTTATAAGTGACCGAGCTTCGGCTGCTTAGAGACTTCTGGTTTCACCTAATTAACAGCACAAGCTAGCAAACAAGATGCTTGAGCTCTGAAGGAATTTTTTAAACCGGTATTGGGATAATGTTAAAACAGCTGACCTCTTTCACTATAGATAATTACATATGAGAAGTCGTTATATAGTGTTCATTTTATGAATTAGACATAAATGTTGTTATAAAAGCAGAAAGAAAATATACACTTTTATCATAGAACAGATTTAAAAGAAAAGGTATTCCATCAGAGTTTTATTATTTTATCCCATTTAACAACTATCTCAGCAGGACAATGCAGTCCTGAATTAAAAGAAATACCAGTGGGAAGTAAAATTTTAAAAATCTGAAATGAAACGTTCTTTATTCTCTATCTCTCCAGCTTATATTGATTTAAATGGGATTTGTAGACAGTCGGAATGCCTGAAAATTAGGGCATTTTCATTGAAGTGCTTGAATATATATTTAGAAGCCTAGTGCTATACTTCCATTTATAACTTTTTTGACCTATCTAGTTTGAAAGAACAGGTACTTTAAGAGAGTCATGTCTCTGTGTACAGTCTTGAAGTGCAATATGAAACTTTACACCTCTTGTCATTATCTTAAGGCTTGTTTTAAGGACGTTTTACAGAAAAACATATGTATGCACAGAATGCACGCATGTATATATAAAAATATATATATTTATGAAATTAAATAGAAACATAGGGTTATTGACATGTCTTAAACCCTCAATCAGGATTGGAAAGGGAAGTACATGTCTGAAGACTACCTAATAAATGCCTGAAAATGTTTCAGAACAAAACTTCCAAAAGCATTTAAGGGATATAGTAACCTGAATTTGACCTTCAAAACCCATTAGTGACATATACTTTTAATGATACTTCTAAATCTGTTTTATTTATATGCATTTGTTAAGGTTATATACAGTCAGTTTGTATCAATTCCAGGATCATTAATAAAGTGGTGGAACATAATATACCTCAACAGTGACAGAAATATAGTTCTTAATCTTACAATAAAACAACTAATAATTATCTTGAGAGCAAGTTAATTTTATGCTATTTCAGCCGAAAATCGAGCTACATATGTAAGGATATATGATGGACTGGAAATTTAAGTTAAGAAGAAATGAAACAAAGTTAGAGCAGGGACTGAATGGACTTTAAGGGAAAGACAAGAGCTTGAATTTTTAAATTCTTATTTCTGTGGCTTACCTACCTGGAAGACATGCAGAAGATGAGAACAGTTGGCTTTGTAGCACATTTGCCTGCATTTTAGGCATAGGAAATATCCCAAGGTATGACAATAAAGGGAAAAAATGTTTGCTATTGAACTGTAAATTTGTCTTTGGCTCTGTGGAAAGCCTACTAAAAATTTTGTCAAATCTTGTAGGTACAGCAGAAATATATGGCTACCTCAAAATTTGGGAAGATATTCCATTTAAATTTAATTTGATTTTGGTATTAAACCAGCTCATAAGCAAAAAAAAAAATAATAGCAGAAATCAGATTAATAAACCCCTCCTCACAATTTTTATTTTAAATCAGTGACATCATATCATATCTTGATTCAGCAGTATGAGACTTTTTAACTTTTGAAGTAGTTGAAAAGAATTGTACTTGTCAGTATCTCTAAGGAATATGTCAGTGTCATACAGCTTTTTGTAAATTTAGCAGCACAAATGTGACAAGAAAAAAATGGTGCTCTATAATGTCATGAATCTGTAATGAAAAGCACAGTCATCTGTGCCATACAACAACAGTAAAAATATTTATCCCCTTTTCTATGCACTTTCCTTTTACAGGCTGTGAATTAGATATTCAGAACAAGTAATGACATATGTGTGCTGCATTAATATCTATACCTTTCATTTAGTAAGTTCCTTATTCACTAAATAAGAATACTTTCATGACATAAAAATATTGTCTTATTTCATTGTTATTTGTCACCTTCAAGTGAACCAAAACCAAGAGAAGCAGTATCAGGAACAGCTGAAATCCTCCTTTTAAGAGGGGGGGAAATATCGTAAGAATATAAAACATGAAGATGAAACAGAGAAGACAAGCCCGCTTCAGCTCCAATCACTCTGGTCAAGGATCTGTCAAACCTGATCACCTTGACCTCCATAATGAACATTATCAAGGACTAAAGCCATCGATACCAAATGTAGGTTAATCATGATATTATATACTCATAGCTAATTTAGAAACTTAAAAAAAAAATTAAATACTGACAGCTTTGTATTTGTAGTGAGTATAGCGTTAGTGATTAATACGTAAAAATTAAACATTATCATGAAGTGTGTTAACAAATGAAATTAGTAAAGCTTTTTTTTAAAGCAGACTGACCTGTGTTATCAGTCTTCTAAACACTCCCATCACAGTGATCTCTAAATCCCAGACCGAAATAGTGATGGAGATAGAGGAAGAGATAGAGAAAGAGATAGAGATAATGTACAGATATAGATTTAAGTGCAACACATTTACTTGTGTCAATCAAGTTGCTGAAACAGACCATTAAAAATTTGATCCATAACCTAAATTTTGACTCATCAAGTCATAAGGACATTTTTGTCTTAAAGAGATAATATTGTGACATAGTTTTCTGATTAATGTTTAGAAGACTCTTCTCTCAAATATAAATATATATATTAAATTTTAGAACAAAGTAAAATTTGACAGTCTCAAACTCAGTAGACAGCCAGCTTCTCTGCAATATTTTCCAAAAAAAGTAATCAGAAGAACATTCCACAGACCAATCAAAAATATAAATTCTCCATACACACACACACACACACAAGGAAAATAATCAGATATAATCTTCACTTCTATTCTTACAAATAGTAAGCTTTTCCCTCTGAACGACTGTTAAATAAATAACATGAAAAGGTAACAACATTCACATTCAAGTTTGCAGATGACGCGAAATTACACAGAAGAGCTGATACTTTCTGTGTCACAGCTGCCATCCAGAGGGACCTGGACAGGCTGGAGGAATCAGCTGCCCAGGAACCTTATGAAATTCAACGCGGACAAACGCCAAGTCTTGCTCCTGGGAAGAAAGACCCCCCAAGAAGTGGCATGGGCTGGGACCACACTGGCTGGGGAGCAGCGCTGCTGAGAAGGACCTGAGGGAGTGCTGGTAGACAGCCAGCTGGGCATGAGCCAGCAGTGTGCCCTGGCAGCAAAGAAGACCAAGAGCAACCAGCTAACCTAACTAACATGGCCAGGAGGTGCAGAGGAATGATTATCCCCCTCTTCTCATCAGGATTTAGGCTGTTAGCTTTGGGACCCTCCACAGAGGAAAGATATTGATTAACTGGAGTATGCTCAGCAGGGAGCTACCAAGCTGGTGGGGGGCTGGAGCTTGTTCAACCTTTAGAAGAGATGAATTTGAGGGAACCTAACAGCAGCCCACCTTGCTGAAGAAAAGATGGAGTCATGTCATCACAGTAGTTCACGGCAGGAGGATGAGAGACAGCAACCGTAAGTTTAAACAAGGTACATCTCATCTGCATATAGGGAAAACATTTTTCCTCATGAAGACAGCCTGGCACTGGAGCAGGTTGCTTCAGAAAGGCTGTGCAGTCTCCATCCTTAGGGGTTTTTGAGACCCAGTTGAACCAAATCCTGGGCAACCTGGCTTGATGTCACAGCTGACCTTGCTTTGAGAAGGAGATAGGAGTAGAGTCCTCCCGAGTTCCCTTCTAAACTGAATTATCCTGGAATCCCAGGATAATCCCATTCTGTGAATGACATCAGATAACTACAAAAAGGCTGAAGACTGATTCCATATTTAAAATGAAAAAAAAAAAAAAATCCAGAGAAACTGAAACGCAAATGATTTATGGGACTTTGATGAAATTTATTCTAATTCCATTCTATTAGAAGTGAGATTAGATCAATACTAATTACTGTGGGAATAATGAGGCCTCATATCCCTTTCCTAAAAACTGTCATTATGCATTTATAATAGAAACAGTTCTTTCTATTGAATATACAATTCTGTTTAGCAAAAAGACGTAAACAAGTGCTCTCTTAATTTTGAGTCCTTTATTTTGTAAACTTCTGGAGCGGCTCTTAGTGACTCATGACGGCAGCAACTGAAATGTTATGAGCTTTTCAACATTTTTTTTAAAAGGACATGCTTTTAAAAGGAGATGTTTTTTATTTTTCTACAGTCTTTTTGTTTTGTATAAGGAGAAGTAAAAGCAAGACATCTTATTAAATATTTTACAATTCTCATGGTAAAAAATAACTAAAACTCTTAAAATAAACTGCAGTTACAATACGTATGTGTGTGCAAATATACAGAGTGTGTGTGTGTATATATAAAAATGCATACTTATTCCACCCAAAAAGCACAGCAATCAGGAGATGAGAGTGGTTTTCTTAATGTTTTGCATGGTCCTGTGTGTCTCAGAAGCTCTTTGCAAAATGTGTGTGTGTACATACAAACACACACGTGAGCACATAAAAAGTACCTTATATCTTCGTTCATGCGATATAATTATTGAAAACAACAGTGCCAGATTAATGTAAATTAATACCACTACTGTTTCACCCTATATTCCACACCGTGTATTCAACAGTAGCAATGTGAACATTTTTTGGTTTCCCATCTCATAAAGGAAATTCGTTTCATTAATTCATGTGCCCATTATGCAACGATTATGCAAAAATTATGAATATTTTATAAACTTTTAATAGGATTAGTCTTCATTAGTCTTCATTCATCAGTATAATTGTTCTCATGGTTATGAGTTTGAATGAATCATAGAGGACTTACAGAAGAACCTATAGCTAAATATATTCATATCTGTTTTGATAAAATTCAATCATTTTGGAATCCAGATTAAAGTTTAGTAAAAAAGCATAGTGGGATTTTTTTATGAATTCCCTATTCAATGTAATTATATAACATTAAGTTTTGTGATGCAGTTAATGATAATCATTACAGCTGAATCGCAATATCTCCTTAATTTGTTAATTAAATGTCTTTTAAGGTACTTCATCTAAAGTGTTGTAAATATTTACCAAGACCCTTTTATCAAAAATATATTTAAAACTCACAAGAGCAGCCTAAGTGTTTGTTTCTCAAAGGGGATTGGAGAGCTGGAATAATATTTTCTTTGTGAATGTCAAGTAAGCAAGAGAAATCTAAAATGTAGTTCAGATACATGTAGTTCAACATACAACTTAAAAGTAATTTTTTAAAATGGCTATCTATTCAATATGCTGATAAATTAAGCATAAAATTAATTTAAATTTATTGTTCTATAAGCATGCAACAAAAGTTACAAGTTAAATCATCGTAAATCCATGCATTGTTTTGAAAACTCAGTATTTATGAATTTGTTAAGTAATTACATTTGCACTTGATAATTTCAATTAAACAGCAGAAATCATCACAGGTGTAACAACCAACTCTCCATTCGCTGAATCCTTGCAGTACATGAACTGTCCACGAGTCATTTCCTTTAATTCTGATAACTGCTGAGGCTCTGGTTTCTCTGAGGTGTCAGTTTGAGATACTATTCATAGCAAAGGAAAAATCCCAGAGAGACACTTACAGCTACATGACTTTAAGTATATCCACATTTGTAACTAATGTGAATTAACATTCAATCTTGCCGTGCTTCTCTGACATTCTGATGTTACTGGTATCAAAGAAATATAAGGATCAATAGGATAATTTATAGTGGGTTGAACTATGGATAAAATTTCCCAGTAATTCTGTCACTGAGTTTGAAAAGAAGAAACTAAATTTTTTTTTTACTTTTTTAATTTGCCATATACTAAATCTTTAGAGGATTTTTTAGTAACCTTCTAAATATTTGCATTGGCTATAAGAAATGCAATTGGTATCTGCACTGAATCTTTAAAAATGTGTATAAACTCTACCTAGCATAATTCGTGCATTCAGAAATGTGTGGGTTTGTAGTAGCTGTGAATGTCATAGTGATGACAGCTGTCAATGAACTTCCAGACCACATAGGTGCAAAACAGGCCATAATCAAGTTTGAAAGCCCAGTGTGAATGTTGAGGAAGTAGAATAGTGTTAATGCCTGTTGTGGCATAGTTTCCTTCAAAAAGCCTGTCAGATTTTCTGTTAACTCTACTGGGCTGAAATTCAGGTCAATACAATCAATTAAAAACTTTCCTAACCCCTGTTTTTAAAATTTATGAATATAAATAATTTCAAGCTCTGAAGCTATTAGGAATGTTTGGAAAACATATAACTAGCCAGGCAGTTGTCACCTGTAAGCTAGTATTATTTTAGAGTTCTGGGCAACAAAACTCTTGGAATATGGCAAAGGTAATTGAGCTGTCTTTCTGAAACAAAATATTCTAGGAGACATTTTTTGGAAGGTTAACAGTTCTATAGATTTCATAACCTCTGGAAAAATTTAGGTAAAAGAAGAAATTTTCATCTATAAAAAACACTGCTATATCATTCCAAGAATTATTTTGTTGCTTACCAGAAGCCAAAAAGATATGTTTTCTTGTAGGAATAATCTCTAATAGAACTAGTATAATGATGAAGTGAGCATCCTAATATCAGTTCAAGAAGATATGTCACCTTTGAAGCAAATACCGTAAGCAGATCTATACTATAATTATGTTGTCTTGAACAAGATCATGTAATAAAGTCTAAGAAAGGGCTAGGAATTGTACGTACATCTGCTCATTCTTATTCCATTGTTTTAATCACAGAATAAATCTTTCTATGGCAGTCAAATGTTTCAAAAGCAGTATATTGCTTAACTGAGAACATATCTACATAACCAATATTAAAAACATAAGAAAGACATAAGAAACAATGCATTGCAATTTCACACTCTCCTTACTTTCAGACTTTTGAATTGCTGTAACCATTGTGCTTTCTAAAACTTTTTATTGACTGTTTTCAGGCTGAATGTCATGAAATATTTCAAAGGTGATACTGTCTTCTTTAACAATTGTACAAATGGTTTTTCAAGCAAGATATTACTAGTATTGATCAAATATACTGAATATCCTTTGAGGGGCAGCCAAACCATCTTATTTTTTTGTCAATGTTTGGATTTAAAGAGATGTTAATAAAGCAGTGTTTAGATAATTATAACTGGCTCTAGTAAGTCATGTCTCTTTTTCCTTTGCACACTAAAATAGGTTAAAAAAGAAGACAAAAGATTTATACTGTTTCTCATTTCACTGAAAAGTAGACAGAATAAAGTCAAAATCAATGTCAAACAGATTTAAAAGAAAAATATATTTGTTAGCTGATACTTGATTTCTGATACATTTCAGGAAGAAGGTGAGGTTTACTGAAAAATAAAAAGCTTGCTTATATGCCTATGTACCAAAATTTAAGTTTTCAAAGGTTTTTTGTTATTTTTGTGATATTTGAAAGCTTAGCATACACAACTGGATAGGCTCCAGCATGTCATTTAATCTCCGCTAGTGAGGTACACAAAGCTTTTCATAAAAAATGCAGTTGTTTACTATGTGATTTCAGAGAATAACCTTTCATTTCAGAAATTCAGTAGAGAAAAAATTGTCAGTCTTCGGAAAACCTCTATAGCTATACAAACCAAAATACCAGAACATCACATCAGGCCTCTCTAGGGCAAAGCAGACTGCCCACCAAATGCATTTTTTACCTAGGTCATGACAAATTACTTCCATATATCATAATTTTTCATAGCAACATAACTTGTGTAAGGGGTTTTGGAAGACAAACACGTTGTCAATATCATGTACTACTTTTAAAAATTAGTTAGAACCTTTCTGTTCTTCCTTTCCTTCTTCCTCATTTCCATTCTCAGCCAACACCACTGCAGTTACTGAATATGCTTTGGAATAGTATTCCACAGAAAATTAATTCATACTAAAGAGTCTGGTGCTTTTTATCTTGATACAATGATTTTCAAAATGCCTACATATAAAAAGGATCTCCGTTCAGGATTAACTGTCTTAGCACCTTCCATTAATCACAGCTTTTAACATAAGGATTACTACCGTCATTTCTGCCCTTCATCTTTCAGCAAGAAGATTTTTTTAAAAAAATAGCAGCTTAAAAATATTCTGATTCAACAAATTCCACTTATGTTTTGGACCACTGACTACCAGTAATCTTCACCTCAGTCTGTCTACATAATGAGTATTTTGATTGCGAATGTGGCTAATTGATCTATCCTGTACAAGTGACAGAAAGTGTAGCCTCCATAAAATTCTCATATTTCTCTCATGCTTCTTTATCATCCCTTTCTGGAAATTTAGAAATCTTCTACAGTAAAAGAGACAAAATCATACTTGTCTTGAGCAATTTAAAACCATTTGGCAAAGCTTTCAGGATCAGATTACTACATTCCTTTTCACTGAAATTAAAATGTATCTTCCTCCAAAGTATATTAAAGGATTTCTGTTTAGAAGAGAAAAATGAAATCCCAGAAGAGCATGTAGACTGTGATTGAAGAAATTGTCTCCAAAACTAATGCTTTCCTAATTTAGAGCAGGAATCTGAACCAGAAATGATGATAGCCATGAGTACTTGTCTTCTTAGGTTTGCCCAATATTTTATCCTTGACATGAATAACTAGCTATTAATTAAACTTGAATATCTGAGCAAAAAAAAAAAAAAAAATTCATATGGACACAGACATATCTGGAATGCAGGAGACATTATCTACCTTTCTTTCTGCTTTTGTGGGCTCTTGGATCTTTCCCATTCTTATTTTATTGCCTTCCTACCAAAGGAAATGCAAAACATTTCATTCAAACCCAGAAATACCAGTATTAGAATCAAACTAAATCAATAAAATAAAACAGATTTGAAAGCATAAAAAATAAATTATTTTTTTTTATATAATGGAAATACTGTATCCTAAATAGTCCATGTCAGCCTTTTGTCTGTCCATGTTCCTAAGCTGTTCAAGGAAGTATCATTGACATAAGATAAGAATAATTTTCTTATTTAACTGTTTAGTTCAGTTACCCAACTTATTCTGAGCGTTTCTAATGCAGTATCATTGAAGAAATTCCTGAGAGAATGCATATTGTCTACAGTATATTTTATATGGTAGAAAATTATGCAGAATTACGCATCAAGTGTTTATAGATTTTAAGAATAATATTGTCAACACTATCAACCCAATGGATATATGTTTATTTATGCAAAGTGGAGCCAAAGAAGATGCTGGGAGGACTATCCTACGATAGAGCTCCATAATCAGAGCAGGCAAGAAACTAAAGGTCATGAACTGAATCGGAAATAATCAGGGTTTGAATTTCTGGACAGTGCACTAATATTACAAGGAGAAATAGTCTATCTTTTGCTTTAGCCAAGTACTTCATTTTACAACTGAGAACAGCAATTTTCTTGAGCCTGTCATAAAAAGACTTGTTTTTCAGAAGCTTATATTTTTCAGATAGCTTTTCTAAGAACTTAAATCTTCAGCTTTATTCTGCCACATGGCATTAGGTTTAGCTCAAAACTAGCACTCGAGATTTGCTGAGTACCTAAGAAAGTCCTAAAACTCACTGTGGATGGGATAAACCTCACATTTTTCTTTAATAATGTCAAACCAATTATTCAGGCGTAACAGCAACTATACTCACTGCTTAGCCCTTTCTCTCACCTTTGCTTACTAGATACTGAGAAAAAGTGGGAATGTGGTCCATGGGATCATCTATCTAAGATTAGTTTTGCTCATTATCAAATAGGATGAGACTCATGGACAGGCTTATTAGTTTCTTACAGGAATTAATTAAGACTGCATCAATGTTAGCACAGTCTCACTTTGTCCCATTGCTTGGTTTCTTGTTTTCAATAATCTATCTAGAAATGTGATGTTGCAATTCTTTAAAACAGGGTATAAATCCTAGTCACCCTATAAGATGCCTAGGAACTGAGCATACTGAGAGCAATGTGTAATTAACAGTGTTATATCAATGTAAGTTTCTGCAATTACCTTTTTCCAGAAAAAAAATTTCAAAGCAAAGCAATGATTCTTAATATCCTTTGCTAGTTTTAGCTAGAATTAGGCTTTGACCATTCTGATTTTGTCACTCAGTGCTCAGTTTTCATATTACGTTTTCTTGCCTGTTCTGGTTTCTAGTTCTTGTAGAAGTCCTTCATTTTTTGCATTTTAGTTCATCAGGAAGTTACTTGCTTAGACAAAATAATTTTGCTTTGCCAAATATCTTGATCTTCCTGAACAAAGAGCTAATCTGTAAATAATTTATCCTAAAACTCCAGCCAGCCTTCCTAGGCTTCCTTCATCTTCATGGACACTTGCCAGGGGGATTCTGCCTAGCAGTTCCCTGAATTAGCTGGAGTCTGTTCTCCACAAGTCCAGAGTCCTGACTCTCCAGTTCACCTTCCCAGCTTTCACATGGATCTTGAACTCAGTCATCTTGCAATTGTTGTAGCTCAAACAGCCATTTAAGGTCACATTTACAGTGAGTTCTCTGCGAGCAGAAAGTCAAATAGAGCCTTTTCCCTGATCAGCCTCTGTAGCATTCATCACCACTAATGCCGTCTACAGTTTGATTGCAGTTACACACAGAGGAAAAGTTTGCATAGTCAAAATATCCCATGAAATTGAATTCCTGTAAGTGTAAGCCTTCTGCTAGTTGTTTGTAGAAAGCCTCATCCACTACCTTCTCCTACCTCCTCTTGCTCAGATGGTCTGCTACAACCTCCGTAGTGTTTCTTCCCCTTCTAATTGTGTCTTATTTCTGGCTTCATGCCAGAAATTCTGCACAGTGAAGCAGTGCCTAGATTCCCCCCTCTTTTTCTTTCCTGTTTAAATAGCCGTGCTCCTATTACATGCTCTGTCCCTCCAAGTCTCCATGACATCAATCACATTATACCCCAAAATCATGCTTAGGCTTGTGATTATTTTTTTTGTTGTCTAGAGTCTGGGCATTGGTATACAGATACCCAGCATAAGCTTCTGAATGCCCTTTCTTCAAAGCATGAATGTGAGAGTTGCCCTTCTACCTCACATACCTCCTCTGCTTGCATCCTCACTCACCATGCAGTTTCAGTCCTATCCTCCAATAAGCGTAAAGATCTTCTCTCCAGGCAACTAAGCCTGGTTGTATATCTGTTCTTTTGTAACTGAATATCATTTCTTCCCTATAGTCATTCATTCTAAACAAGGTGTCCTTTTGTTTTCTTGTTTATCATTCCCAACGCAAAGAAGCCTGTTCCCTTTCTCACGCATCTTCCTCACCTTACACTGCACCATATCTACCAGATTACACCTTCCTGAGGATGAGGCACCCTCACCATATCCATCTTCAACAAGGAGCACCAAGCTCTCCCTGCAACCCAAGACCTAGATGGTGGGATCCATCCTCAGGAGTTACATCTGGACAGAATGATGCAATACTAGAAGAGGTGATTGCAACAGCTGAGGCAGAAGAGTTCATCCTGTGGTGTGCTATTGAGATTTGTGGTTAATATTCTCTTAAAAACAGCACTTCTAGGCTTCCAATATGCTGTTTGAAAACTACTACGTGCTTTGCTCCTGCTTTACAGCTTATTCAGAAATCTTCTCATATTCCCCAGGTGCCAGATAAATTAGGAAGTCAAATACAAGTCTGCTCCGCACCTTCAAATAAGTCAGTACCAGCAGGGGACTTCTCACACTATCTGTGAGGTTCCGGTCATGGCTCACTTAACCTGTGATTGCTGGGTCTGCTGTACGCTGCTTCCTCCCATGCCATAGCATGAAAAAAGCAGCTTTTATTATTATATTTTTCCATTCTCACAAACACACATAAACACACCCCTCTAGCTTTCTTTTGCATATCTTGGGGGGGAGAAAAAAAAGTTAATATTTGATCTTTCCTTCAGCTCTGAACAAATGCAGCATTTCAAAATCTTTCTGTGTCTGTAAATACCATGTATGAAATGTAAAATGACATGTGTGATTAGTCATATTCAAGAAATAATACTGCGTGCTTTTATTGGCTGTGGAAATAATAGGCTGCTGACATGAGCAGAGTGAAAAACTCTTGAAAATTAAATGGACAATCACTGTTACAAAATACCAAAGAGAATATATTCTGGATACAGCTGCTCAAATTTTTTGAGAACTACAAAGTATTTTAAGCGTATTTTGAAGATCTGAACCATGACATTAAAAGCTGAGATTCCCTGCTCCACTGCAGCTGCAAAAATGTGCTACCTAGCACTAAGGGATTAGTCTTTATCCCAGCAGATTCTATTTAAAAAAAAAGAAAAAGGTCTATTTCCTGAAGCAGTGTCTCTCTGGTACATCTAGGAACATAGCTCCATGCTTTTATTATGAAAAGAATATTAAAAAAAAAAAAAGAAATGGAGAAAAATATGAAATATTCTGTTTTCAAAAGCTAAATGCAGATAAGGTTAAAATGCCTCATATTGTATTCAAATATCAGCCTAGAGTCCCTCAGTAACATGAATTATTTTCTAGATACAGATTAAACTCTTTAGACTTTATCTTTTTTTGCTTTGTGTGGTTCCTAGAACCATTTATTATATTTGCTATCATAGAATCATAGAATCGTCTAGGTTAGAAGGGACCTTTAAGATCCTTGAGTCCAACCATCAACCTAACACTGCCAAAACCACCATTAAATCATGTCCCTCAGCACCACATCTACCTGTCTTTTAAATACCTCCAGGGATGGCGACTCCACCACTTCCCTGGGCAGCCTGTTCCAATGCTTGATAACCCCTTCTGTGAAGAAATGTTTCCTAATATCCAATCTAAACCTCCCCTGGCATAACTTGAGACCATTTCCTCTTGTCCTATTGCTTGTTACTTGGGAGAAGAGGTCGACCCCCACCTGACTACAACCTCCTTTCAAGTAGTTGTAGAGAGCGATAAGGTCTCCCCTCAGCTTCCTGTTCTCCAGACTAAACCACCTCAGTTCCCTCAGCCAATCCTCATAAGACGTGTTCTAGACCCTTTACCAGCTTCATTGCCCTTCTCCGGACACACTCCAGCACCTCAATGTCTTTGTAGTGAGGGGCCCAAAACTGCACACAGTACTCGAGGTGAGGTCTCACCAGTGCCCAGTACAGAGGGATAATCACTTCTGTAGTCCTGTTGGCCACACTATTCCTGATACAGGCCAGGATGCTCTTGGCCTTCTTGGCCACCGGGGCACACTGCTGGCTCATATTCAGCTGGCTGTCGACTAACACCCCCAGCTCCTTTTCTGTGGGGCACCTTTCCAGCCACTCTTCCCCAAGCCTGTAGTGCTGCATAGGGTTGTTGTGACCCGAGTGCAGGACCCGGCACTTGTTGAACCTCATACGATTGGCCTCGGCCCATCGATCCAGCCTGTCCAGATCCCTCTGTAGAGCCATCCTACCCTCAGGCAGATCAACGCTCCCACCCAACTTGGTGTAGTCTGCAAACTTACTGAGAGTGCACTCAATCCCCTCATCCAGGTCGTTGATAAAGATATTAAAGAGAATAGGCCCCAGTACTGAGCCCTGGGGAACACCACTTGTCACTGGCCGCCAACTGGATTTAACTCCATTCACCACCAATCTCTGGGCTCGGCCTCCCAGGCAGTTCTTTACCCAGTGAAGGGTAGACCCATCCAAGCCATGAGCAGCTATTCATACCAAGGCAGCTATTCACACCAAAAGCTCATTGCTGAAGAAATTTTATTTCAAATTTAAGAATGAACAACTGTAAAGAAAATAAGCATTAATTAACATGTTAACTCATCAATTGTCACATTTTATTTGTTTGCATGCTAGCTTTATAATGTGTTAATGATATAAGTGGAAGTGACAGTAACTATAAAGTACATTAAAACAGTGCTAGGAATAGATACTAATCTGTAAATTCGGTGTTACTTGTTAGACCTAGGATTGCAGACATTTTTCACTAATTCCCTGGAAAAGAGAATTCTAGACTAAAAATATGTTTTTTTCTTGTGGAATATATTTTGTCATTTAGATCACCTGGATGTTGACATCTGAAAAGAACACCGAACTAACTGGTTAACGGCATGGTAGCTAGCAATTCATGTGCCACCTCCTTCTGAAGTTTCTGCAACTGTGATATGGACAGAAATATTTTCTTGATTAAAACTAAAGCTAACAGTAACAATAGTAATGAAATGGCATTGCTGTATGGCTTCAGTTATTTATAAGTGTAACATTAGCTCAGGATTTACCTCCCCAGTTTTAAAATATGATGGCATTGAGTGCTTTACTTATGTAGCTAGTGAACCTTTTTTGTTCCCAAATTACTTACAGGATGTGTATATACTTCTTTTTTTTTTCTTTGCAGTTCCTTTATTTTTTTCTCTTTTCTGTATCTTCCTTCTCCGTTAATTTTTAAATCTTTTTCCTCATCTCTGTTTTGAAGGACTGGGTGTTTTTCTGTTTTCTAATTTAGTCTCCCTTAACTTCCTTGTTTTTCACTTAAGTCTTTGAAGTGACCTTTCAGCACCTCTTAGAGGACATTTCAATCAGGCTGTTTTCAATAACCTTGCCAGGCATAATTTAACTTTTGTTTATTTATTTATTTCAAGTTATTTTGGAGCCAAAATTGGCTGTCTTTAAGCTGTGAACAGTCTGTGTTGTCCTCTCAGGCCATTTTCACTAGTTCAGCCAGTGCAGCAGGTATTGCAGGTCATCTGTTCTTTGCCACGAAACTCTCCTTTATGGCTTGGTCTTTCTCATTCTTCTACACTGAAGAATTATTAGAATGATAGATCAATTACCTGGAACTGAATACATCCAAGATACAGATTCAAACAAAAGATTGAAAAAAATGTTTATAGTTACTAATTCAGTTACAAATTTTAATATTTTAAATTATTTCAATATTATTTCTAGCTTCTGAATACATATCTTATTAAAATTATAACATTATTAAGGAAGTCATTATTATGGAAGTATATACTAAAGAAATGCACATAAGGAAAAAAATTAAGTAACTGTTAGTGTATAAGTATGTCTACATGCATGTTTTAGGATAGGTTACGCCTAAAAAAGGTGATTTATCTGCTGAGATTTAAAAGGTACATTACTACTTTCCCTGTGGCTTCTGGGTTTGGGGGATTTTGTTTTTTTAATGCTACAAACCTTTTCTTTCTGATTCAATAATTATATTTTTTACCTTATTAATTCAAGTTTTATCTCTCCTAGGTAAACCTAGTGAGGACTGGGGACTTATTATATTTGAATATAAAAAAACAAACTAACAAAACAGATTAAATATTACCATGAAAATGGCTCTAAGAATTGCAAGATCTGAAGTTTTATTTGCAACTGTTTCTTAACATATTTTTTTACTCAAAATATAATAAATTACTTCAAGAAAACAAACACACTAAAGTCTTGAAGTCTGAAATGCCTGCTTTGTTGTGAGTCATCTCTCACGCTTCTCAAACTATTCAACACACCAAACAAACAGATACAAAAATTGAAAAACAAAATAAACAACAACTCTATTAGAGGTTAACTTTAAATTTCAGTTGAACTTTAAACTCAATCAGGTTTTAGGTACAGTTATCACACTGGCTTTTGGACAGAATTATGCCCTACCGGGTTTTTTTTGTGCAAAACGCAACAAGCTGTCACCAAGACTCTTTATTAGTAATATAGAAGACCACAGGCTCTTCTAGTGAGAGAGAGCCTTTCTTGAATATGCTCAACTAAAGCCTTCAAGTTTTTGAATATGGATTTTGCCAAATTTTTGTGTGTACACATGTTCAATTAGCATGAAATGTTAAAGCATGTCTGTACTGGTTTTATCATTCAAGGACAATAGACAATATTTCATTGCCTAAGTAAAACAGATTTAATTGCTAAACAAGATTTCAAGGAACTGAACTTCATTTTAATCACAAACAAGCTGCAAGGCAATTTTCAATTACAGCAAGCTTTTTATTTTTATCCAGCTGTGTATCCCTGCTGATTCCTGAAATTACATGTAAATTGTCCCAGATTTTGAAGTGCTACACCTACTGAGGTTTTTCTTTTGTCAGCTGATGAAGTATCTGTGATTAGAAACTCACTAAATTGGCATTTTTAAGATTCATTACCCCACCCTGTATATTTTTGGACTGGATGATTGAATATGAAGAAGGTTTTGTTGTCCCAAGGGACATTATTCTTCCTAATTAGGCTGTTGGTAGTGCAAACTGCTCACCTATCCTGCAACAACTTCAAAAGGTAATATAGGAACTAAGCTTTAGAGAAGAGTCTATTGGGTATTGAGGAATCAGGTCAATAACTCTTGTCTTAAAAAAAGTTTCATATAAATTCACCCTGGAACAGTTTGCATAATGATGCTGCCTTTAAACTTTTACGACTATTCCACTAATTGTTCGTATCTTAGATTCAGGGAATCGCATCTGTCTGTATTATATTTAACTCAATGATTCGTATTTATGAGCTATGTATTTTAGTCAGAAGATATCAAAATAACTCGGTCATGTGTTGCTGCTGCTGAGTTGACTATAAGGTCACTACAAAGAACTTTTTGTTTTGCAGTAAGATAAATACATAGATAGAAGATGGATTTATTCATTTCTTGATACTGCCAAATCCAGAAGTGTATCTCCACAGATGCAAGATGCTGCTAAGATTAGCTATCTATTTAAGCTTCAATTAAATTAGTAATTCAAAGCATAATATTATTAATAAATTATTATTAATAATATAAATTACTATTTATGTACAGGTGTTATGAAGTACAGACACAAATCTGATTATTATAGCTCATAGCTGCAAGCCACATTTGTTGGTAGTAATTTGACAATTTTAAATTTCTACAAAACCAGTCACGTGGTTCTTCTTTTAAATACGTTATTCCTCTAAATTAGGTGTCACAAACAATCAGTTATATTGGTCATCTTAAATTATTTATGAATTGTATTCATCTAAGTAACAATTCTCCAGTAGTATGAGAAAAATTTATCATTTTATAGAACTTACTATCAGATGCTCTTTTAAAAAAAAGAGTAAAAACCCTACTGTCTCAGAGGCAGTATTTACCCTTGTCCTGGGTTGAGGTAAAACAGAACCCATTTTCTGTTTTACCATTTCACTTTGCAGCTAAGCCTCTTCTGACTAACGGAACTTTCTGAAATTAACAGCATATTGTGCAGAAACTGTTCACTCTCAAAGTGATAAGACCTGATTAGTTGTAATTTATGCCAAGGAATAGTATGCAGAGAGGCTTTTGCTTGTACTTATTGCTATATCAACCAGGGGCAGCTACTTTGTTTTTTACCTCATTGGAGGGTCAGAAGCAGAAGAGCGTAGAGGTCCCTCACACCTGCGGGGAGGAGCGGACAGGACAGGTGACCCGAAATTGACCAACAAGGTATTCCATCCCATCTGCCTCATGCTCAGCATAAAAGCTGAGGGATCAAAGGGTCAGCTGTCTCTTTCTTCAACAGCCAATGTCTGAGGAGGACTCTGTTTGTCTGCCTTTGATCACAATCTGTGCATTCCTGAATCCAGATCCAGAATCCATCTGTCATTGACTCCAGTCTGGGACTTTGCCCATGCCTGTTGGTGATGTGATTGTCATCCTGGGAGCTCAATAACTGGTTTTGTATATATTGCATGTATTTCATTTTTTTTATATTAATTTATTAATATTTTCATTAAAGTAGTTTAGGGTTTTTTTTCTAAACTCATGTCTCTTTCTCTCTGTCCCTCCTCTCCTAGATCAGGGAGAGGTGGGGGAGAGCATCTGTCATTCATTTTCATTGGCCAGTCCAGCCCAAACAATGACAACCCTTGAGGATCAAACACATCATTACAACAGCAATTTTCAGGTTTCTTTGGGGATGTCTGTGTTATGGACTCATGTCTTGAATGGATTTAAATCAGTGTGCAAAACTATGTATATATATGCCAATATTCAAATTCATAATTAATGTGCTCATGGTGTTGTAGCAAGCCAAAGGTAACACAACTGAAAAAAATCTATTTGCTAGAGCGTACTAAAAAAAAAATCTTAAAAGTAAAGCTTGACTCAATTTCCTGTAACATTTGCAAACCATTTTGCCCTGTGATTTTTATCGTTATAATTTCTTCCCCTGTCAATAGTTATCCACTACTGCATTTGAACATGAACCCGTTCAGGGTTGTGTTTTCTTTAAAATCCCCTCCAACTGTAATTTTAAAGAGGTTGTGTTTTATCCTCGAGCTTATGATTCCAAACATATTTTACTACAACAAACCAGAACTCTTGACTATTTTGAAACAAGTAAACCGCATTGAAATTGTACCCTAAGGAGCAAGAACATAATGAAGGAGAATTTATTCACTTTCTGCTTGCAAAATACCTTTACCTCCCTCTCTCTCTCTTTTTTTTTCTTTTTCTTCTTCTTCTTGAGTGTATCAAGTTAAGGTTGCTGCTCAAAGAACAATGCAAATGATAGTCACAAATGTTTTTACAGAAATGATCTTAAATGTTGTGTTTAAAAATAACATAGTCATAACTGAGTTCCGTTTCCCTTTCTGAAGTTAGCTACATATGGTCTACCAATCTAGTATTCTGCACTTAGGCATTACTTTGCCTTTTCTTTGCATTTGTCAACTGTCACTTCCTTTCAAGCTAACATAATAAGAGATGAATTAAGGCAGGCAAGCAGGCTAATAGTTAAAATTACATTTTTTGGTAAAAGAATGTAAATTTAAATTAAATTTCATAGTTTCTCTCTGGACACGTAATTTTAAATTATTGTCCACTAAGTCCACTAAGCACTTTCAAAAAAGCAAAAATGGAAATAGTATAAATTTATTTGTGCTACTAATAAGCATGTGTAATTTATTTTTTTGTTAAAAAAGCCCTACTTTCTGGACTTACAGGAGGCTTGCTGGGATGGAGAAGTACAGTAAACCAGAACACTACCAACAAAGTACTCCCAGTTATAGAAGAAAACCTGCACTGAACAAAAGATTCCATCTGATGAGATAATGATATCTAGAAGACCACTGGTGAAGTTTTCTTCAGAACTGAAAAATAAATAAGGAAGGAATATATGAAAGAGATTCTCTGTTAAAATGACAACCATAACAAACCCATAGGATGCATCTAATTTGAAGGTTGAAAAGTGTAATAAAATAAATTCAAGAAGAAAGAAAGAAAGGCAGTAAACCCCCTGAAAACTTTAACACAAATTTCTTTGTACAGACAGGAAAAAGGAGAAAAAAAAACCCAAACAAACAAACAAAAAAAAACACCAAAAAAAAACCAAAACAAACAAACAAACAAACAAACAAACAAACAAAAAACGGAAAAAATCCACCCCAAGTTATGGAAAAAGAATATAAAAATACCATTCAAATAGGCTTTTTATTTATAAGGGGATTTGAAAAAATATCGTGAACGGAAGTGTTTCTTCACATCTTTTTCCTTAGTATGGGATATTGCATTCTGAATCCTTATCAAGACAGAAAGAAGGGAAAAAATGTTACTAAGGGATAACACGATGTTCAGTCACTTTATCACCACTAGTCCAGTGGATAGATCTGCATTCAGTTCCAAAATGGGATTCATATCCAACATTAGCACTGCATAGCAAAACATCAGACTATCATACTATTTTAATAGTTGTCCACTGGAAAAAAAAAAAAAAAAAACAACACATAAATTGAAGGTTCTAACAATATCTATAGGATTCTTTATAGAATAATATTTTAATTTTATGTATATATATATATATATATATATGAGTTTGGGTTGTTTTGTGGTTTGTGGGGTTCTTTTCCTGAAAGGACTAAGGAGTCACTAAGGATGACTCCGTTTGGTTTACTCAGTCCATTCCCATCAAACATCCCCTATGTATGTCTATGTAATAATACATCTTGTGACTAAAGTCTGCCCATTCTGCCCAATATACTCCTTTAACCCTTTATTTCTCACTGATGTTTACTTAACAAGTATCTTGTTTCATCTCAGAAATGCTTGTATGAAACTCCCAAACTCCCTGTATCAATGTAAACACTATATAAATAATCATGAATCAAACACAGACCAGCTTTTCGCTTCTTGATAAACAGCAACTGATGTACGAACCTGCATGGACGTTTTTAATGAACATTTAATTAAAATGACATAACTTAGTTTATTTTTCATCATTTCTGAAATCCTGATACACTATTTATTCTAACCCTGAGATTGTTGGCAGTGGCAGTTAGCAGAGACTGGAGCAGAAACACAGATGGGTGATAAGGTGACAAATATCTACTAAAGTTTTCTAATGGAAACTGTAGGAGTTCTTGCAGACACCAGGTCCACTGACTGCTTTTCATGAAATGATAACAGTACCGCATACAGAGTAAGCACAACCAAGTATAATGCTAAGATTGTGAATATTTGGCTGATATTTTTGCAGTGTATAAATCACAGATGAAAATTATTATGACATTTTTCATTTTTATCAATAACTTCAGACCTAATTTTTCTTAGTACAGCTCAGTTACTTGACCAAAATATTACCAAGTGGTAAAATTATGCTAAATAACATTGAACACTTAAGAAACAAATAAGAAAACTGACATAATCTGTGAATACGTAGTTTGTTGTTGACTTCATAAAACTGATATTTGCAGTGTAATTATTATACACATCTCCCTCGGTATGTAGGAACACACTTTTTTTTCTTATCTGCATGGAAAAACACTTCTGAAATTCTGTATTTCTGTATGGAATTTTTTCAACTAAAATATCAACAAGCACAATGGGAGTCAGACTCGTGATTAAAATGACTTTGTATATATCCTCAATGTTTAATCACATCCCACAAATAATGAACAATCAACAGAACATGTCATGAAATGCAGAGCTGTCTTGTATGTTAAAGTCTAACTGTCAAGAAAGAAGATGGTGTATGGAACTGCATAAAATCCACAAGAAGTCCTGTTTACCTTAGCTGTTTCCACCAGAGCTATTCCCAAAGCTCACCACAACTGCTTGAATACACCAGGTACAAGCCAGCTCCTAGGGAGAGAGGTGGGGGGATGGGCACATGCCTGATAGGCAAACACGAAGGAAAGAAAGGGGGCACACCACGAGGGCTCGGCACAACAGAAGGCTGTGCCACCATACAGAGTGACCTGGACAGGCTGGAGAGTTGGGCGGTGAGGAATCTTATGAAATTCAATAAGGGGAAGTGTAGGGTACTGCACCTGGGGAGGAATAGCCCCATGCAGCAGTACAGGTTGGGGGCTGACCTCCTGGAGAGCAGCTCTGTGGAAAGGGACCTGGGAGGCCTGGTGGACAACAGGATGACCATGAGCCAGCAATGTGCCCTTGTGGCCAAGAAGGCCAATGGCATCCTGGGGTGCATCAAGAAGAGTGTGGCCAGCAGGTCGAGGGAGGTCATCCTCCCCCTCTACTCTGCCCTGGTGAGGCCGCACCTGGAGTACTGTGTCCAGTTCTGGGCTCCCCAGTTCAAGAAGGACAGAGAACTGCTGGAGAGGGTGCAGCATCAGGCTACCAAGATGATTAGGGGACTGGAACACCTCTCTTATGAAGAAAGACTGAGGGAATTGGGTCTCTTTAGTCTGGAAAAAAGACGGTTGAGGGGGAACCTGATCAATGCTTATAAATACTTAAAGAGTGGGTGCCAGGAGGATGGGGCCAGGCTCTTTTTGGTGGTGCCCAGTGACAGGACAAGAGGTAACAGACACAAACTTGAGTATAGGAAGTTCCACCTAAACATGAGGAGGAACTTTATCTTGAGGGTGGCAGAGCACTGGCACAGGCTGCCCAGGGAGGTGGCGGAGTCTCCTTCTCTGGAGACATTCAAAACTCGCCTGGACACCTTCCTGTGCAACCTCATCTAGGTGTTCCTGCTCCGACAGGGGGATTGGACTAGATGATCTTTTGAGGTCCCTTCCAATCCCTAGCATACTGTGATACTGTGTGACACGTTCTTGTGCAACCTGCTCTAAGGTGTCCCTGCTCTGGCAGGGGGGTTGGACTAGATGATCTCCAGAGGTCCCTTCCAACCCTATGATTCTATGATTCTATGATTCTATGAAATGTAGACATGAGGTCTGCAAATATAACAAGTGAGTCAACAAAGACTTTAGAAAGCAAGACACAGAATACTCAAGTTTTTTTAAAAATGTAAAGATTTTTTCTTAGTGCGATTGACCCTACTGGAGAGAATACAGCTTTAAGCAATGATTTTTTGTTGTTGCTCTTTATTCCACGGTGTAGTTAGACAAAATGTAAGACCGCAAGAGTCTCTAAGAAATTTAGACCTCAATCACAGTTACCTTTCCATACCTCTAAGACTGTAAGGTTATTTCCATATCTATAAGGCTGTAAGGGTAGTGGTTTAGATTTCCCATTATATTCTGTTTGGAAACGTACACTCTACATTTTCCTATAGCATTGTCTATACTGATTGTTATACAGAAGAATTGTGGAGACTGGAATTAATAAAGGGATCATTAAATAACTTTGTACTGATTTAGAAAAGTCGAACATTGCTAATGCGGTGTTGAAAGTGTGAGCACAAAGCTGGAAGAGGAAAACTGTTAATTTTCAACTAATGTAAGAGATTCTCATTGGGCCAGAAGCATTTATTTAGGTAGCAATAAAGAAACTAAATTACTCTAAATTGAGCTTTGAAAAGGGTTATACTGAAATGATTTTTTTGCCAGATTTCTAGTCATAAATATAGATGTGTGACTGTATTAACACCTGGAAAGTGGTAACATCTCCCCATTGCTTGCGCTGAACTTTCTTTATTGTCAGTGAGACAAAAAAAAAGAGCTCTTAAGAATCTAAAGGGCAAAGTTCTGAAGTGGGAAATGTTATCCTTTGCTTCTTATACTGAAATGGCAAACCTGTGGCCTGGCCTTTTGTTGCTTAAGAAGTTCTCTTCCTGCTTTGTCACAGTGGATTAAATGACTACTTGCCCCAAAGCTTGTCCCTTACACTCAGCTCAACCCATCTAAAAAGAGTTCACTTTTTGCAGAAAACTCTTTGCATAGTAAATCCTGTACTAATTTAGCCCTGTTCCAAACTTCCCTGTTTTTAGGATTATGAAATCTTTGTCTTAACAGAAATTAAGGTACATATTCATTTATAGTTGCTGTTACAGGTTTTAGATTATCTTTCTACTGGTATAACTTATTCAGCAGGTAAGGGCCAGAGCTGTCAGAAATACCATCATCAAACCAGTGACAATGCTGGAAGCTCTGGCAATAGTTTTCCAGCTTTCACGCACTGTGGCGACTGCATGAGTGCTAAGACAATAACAACTCTGATTCATATTACTATCTAAACCAAAATAATATTGAGGTGGCAGATGCTAGACTTTGTGAGCTGCATCTACAAGATAAAGATGGCATATAATCCATCTGTAGGAAAAGTTCAGTCCATTATGGGTAACTTAATGGACTTCTCAGCAGCTTATTTGCATCAACAAATAGAACCAAAAAATTAAAACCATCTCAAAGAAAGTGATTTTAGAAACTTGCAAAAATGCATATTTTCTGTTTAAGGGCTAGGAGTTAAACACAACTCATGAATTATAATGTCGAATAAACCTTAGTAAAACCCTCATTGCTTAACACCCAAAGAAAAGAATGGGTAAAGGAAAGTCATTATATAAATTTGGAGAAAAAATGTTTACATACTTTGATTAGTTGATTAAAAGCATCTTTTGTTCCGTGTGGTCTGCCATAAATGTCAAAAACATTGTAATTCAACAGTTTTCATTAGCAATGCTCAATGCAACTCAAATAACATCTGTAATAGCTACTTACAATCGTCGGCCTTTTATAAACAGCAGAAAAACAGGATAAGGGGAATGCACACTCAATATGTTACCCTAGAGTCAAGAAATAAACAAAAACCTAGCACAAATAACAGCAATACATTAACTGTTTTCCAAAATGGAAAGCAAAGGAGCATGAGAGGTCTTTTGCACTGCCAAGGCACTTTGCTAAATGCCCTCTGGAAAGACATTTTCTTCTGAACTGTATTAGGTCAAAAATGAATGTGGAAGAAAATGGAATAGTTTTCAAAGTGCTTCTGATATTTATTTATTTATTTGTTTGTTTGTTGATCTATGTATCTATTTATTTACTGGTTTTAACCTGCTGAGAGTGTTTAGCTGCATGTGCTTGCCTCAGGCTTGATGATCTGACAGGACAGTTTGCTGGGGCTGCCTGGTTTTTACCAAGCTCTTGGGACACATAAGTGTTAAAAGCCTTGCTAAAAAAAATATGTAGGGTTTAAATTCCAAAATTCCCAGCTCCGTTAACAGCTTTTATGTAAGTGTGCATGCAAAGATTAAAACAATTAAAATGGAGATAAAAAATCCTACTCTGTTACCCACTGTTTCCTAATGTATTATCAATTCACTCAGTCTTTTCCCGTGCTTGAGATTTTTATTAAGCAATTAAGTCATTTTCTTAAGGTACTCACAGGCTTCAGATCAGATCGTACTTGCTGGCTTTGACTATTACCTTTTCATACTGGTCTCCCTGTTACACTTGAAAACATGCTCCTTTGTGTCCTTGTTTTTATCTGAAGAATTTCTTGCTTAATAACAATTAGAAAAACATTAGAAAACAAGGATATGGGCAAATTTCCCATCATATTCAGAGGGGATTTACACACGACTTGGATGCTCTTTGCACACATGTCCAAAATTGTTTTAATCAGTCTGTAAAAGTGATACCACAAGTATATTAAAAAACTTGTAATTATTTTTTCTCAGTTCAGAATATGTCAGAGTGGATGATTGTTCAGCTTAATGATATAAAATAACAATTAATCATAAAGGCCACATAAAGGATTGAGAGCAATATTTCTAACTTGTTCACACTTGAAAGCCAGCTACTTTGTGTCCAGTTTGACCATCTTCTGTTCATTCACACCCACTTCATATTAAATACCAAATAGATCTCTTCCTTTCTTCTCCATCCTTCCAACCTAAAAAAAAAAAAAAAAAAAAAGAAATAGAAAACAATCCAATAGACTTTGTTACCACTTTTCATGTGATAACAATACTATCTCCTGTTTACTTTTGAATGATTTCTAGGACACTAAATCATGAAACAAATTTTAACTGTACAGATCTTCAAAGTATGGTACACAACTATCAGTTATTCACCTCACGTCCTGTTAAAATGACAGGATGGTACTGCTGCTGACTTTATAGCTCAAGATGCCTTTAACTTTGAACGTTGATGGAGAACATAATACTTTTTGCTGTTTTATACAAGCTAGGAATATATATTCTATTCAGCGTTTTTTTCTGAATCCCAAAAGAACTTGTTGCCCAGCTGATCTGTCAGCAACTGTCATGTCCAGAAAAAGAAGCTGAAGAAATTTCTCAAATGGAGGTACCAGAAATAGGCAGATATAAAGCAATGCTGAATTTTGCATTATCTTTTCAATTTAGACAATAAAAGTTTGCATATATGTACTTTATTTGTCCCTTATTGTTTGTGGTTTATTTCTCATCTCGGAAGAATATGTTTTACTTTCATAACACATGGGTGTGTTTTGTACATATTTTGAAGATGTGAGTTCACGGATAAATAATCTTTTAACATCTAATCTCATATTTTGGTAAAAATAAAATATGGAGAAGGTTATTAATTAAAAAAAAAAAAGAAAAAAAGACTAGTGATAGAACAACCAACAAAAGTAAAAATCCCTATAACATCCTTAAAAATAATAAGATCTTTAGGATTTTTTTCAGCTAATTCAGGCCATTTTCTTGTTACATTCTGCAAGAACCATTTAGGCTCAGTGAGATAATAGCTTGAGCAATTGAGTACTGTATATGGTGTGTTTCTTGCTGACAGCATGAATTCTTGGCTTGCAGGTACTGATTTATTAAACCACATGTTTTGATCAAAACAGTGCATTCTTGCAATCATGTTGGAACCTATGTATGTACAGTCCCCTAAGTAAATCCAAGAAGTAATGAAAGGGTGGCTGTTACAGTTAATCTAATATTGTAAATATCCTATAATTCTTGATGAAGTTTATGAGACTGGGTTGCAATGTTTTTTTTTTCAGTTAGATGCTAGATTAAACTTACTCAACATATTAAACATATTTCAACATTGGGCTTCTGTCTTTGCTTTAATTCTTAGATATCTCAGACATCCTAAAGAGACAATAGAAATCCTATTGTATACAATTGGTCTGGTTAACTATTTGTCTAAAAGCTGCCTTATGCCTCATATCTGTGAGCTTTTGACGCACACTTCAGGTAGGTACTATTATACCAAAATAATATCATAAGACCTACAATGGAATCTGAGGATTATATTGTGTAATACACTTTAGAAATACACCAAAGAAGATGCCTTTTTCTAAAAAGCCCATAAAATAAGACCAGCATCAGCGACTGAGAAATGCAACTGTTGCATTTTTGAGTAGGTGAAATTACATTGATGTAAATTGGATCGATTGGCAAACTTTGGGAACTTTAGCAATTCTGAAATTAAACCAACTTTTATTTTTTAAAATTTCCCAGCATACTGGGCATGAAATGCAATATGATATCTGATGCATACATAATGGTATGTAGGAGGGACAACAACTGAACTGTTGATGACAGTGGTAGTCCAAAACTGGAAAAGACTGAGAACAGCTTTACATATGGTGAGAAACTACTCAAAAATTGTATTCAAGTCTGACACATTTATCACTTGCATGTTTTGCTTTCCATTTCTTCAGAAAAGGAAAGAAATGTATAAGATCCATTATGTTAAATCTCAAAACTGAGTGCATGACTGTAAAGATATATGTGACAAATAGAAACAACCTGCATGGTGTGAGACTGCACAAGAACTACTGCTGTCAGCTGTTATCTGTTCGTGATAAATGATGTGATCCATTACATAGATGAAAATAACTCTGATGTGTAAGAGAGTCCAAAATGCACTTTTTTGCCTTAGGTATGAATCAAAACAGCATAACTCACATGGGTTGCTCAGGAACCTACCACCTCTCCCTGACTTCCTGCAGAAAAAAAAAAGAAAGTTACTTATGACAGTTTTAAAACTTATGAAAGTTTTAAAAAGATCTCAACAAAATTATCCTATTCCCCCACCTGTCTTCTCTACCCCATAAAAACAACAGCCAACCAAACAAAAAAGCTTCTTATTTGTTTAATATGACTTTTATTATGTTAGAAGATGAAGAAGGATCTTGGTGTGGACCTGAAAAACCACTTAAGGGGGTTGTATATGGAAATTAGTAAATTGGATAATTATAAGCACACTTTGAGAGCAGTTTTTCCAGATTAGATGGACAAGACTTTTGGCTTTGGGTGCTTTGATTTGACAGGCTTATTATTGACTTAATATGATAGGCATTGGGCATCTGAACCAACCAGAATAATTTTCTGTAAGAACAGATAAATTAGAATAAATCAAGTCAGACCCTTTTGCTTTCTCCAATAGAGGGGGTTAAGTAAAGAACAACCAAAATTCTTAACCGAAACACTTAACTCCCTACATTGACAACCATAGGGTAATCCTATTGACCTGAAATGATAGGGGTGAGTCAGCCCAAAAGAAAGGTAAATTAATTAAAATGTTCAGAAAATGAATTTATTTATTTATTATTAATTTTGGGTTTATATAATGACAAGATTACGTCTCCTGATTTCTTCAGTACTATTTCCCCAGTGATTTTCTAAATTCCACTCATGTTTGATGGCACCTGGACATTGAGGTGATGTTTTCAATGGCCTATCTGCAGTGATTTCATGATATTTTGTTTGAGAAAAAATACCTGGTTCCATGTCAGCTGCTGTACGCACACAGCAAAGACTATTTTTCCCTTTTGTGCTAGAATTTACAATATTGAATTTCATCTACTATTTCATTGAACAATTAATCATATGTGAGATCCTGCTCTAACTCTCCCATGTTAGCTTTTCCTTTGTAAAGCCCCAAATACTTTATATTGGTAGCAAAGTTTACTATTTACACCTATTATAAATAGTTAATGAACTTCTAGAGAAATCCTAATTCCATGACAGATTCATAACAGGTTCCATGGGTGACCATCAGCCGCTGTGAAAACTGATCCTTATTGTTACCTTCCACTTACTACGTTTCACTGACAAAGTAATCTGCAAGGGTACCTTTTTTCCTTATCTTATAGCAGCTTAAAGAAATTCACTCAAGTCCTTTAAAGAAGGACTGGATATCTGGATACTTGTATCAGCTCACTGACTCCTCTGAAGAACTTTAAGAGATCTGTGAGGCACAGTACGCATACCTTTGACTTGCTTAAGTGTTCCTTTTTATTTCGTTATCACTATTGACACTTTTCTTGCTTCTGGAGTGGAGGCTGATTCATACAACATATTACACACAACAACTAGTTCAGGAATTTCAGATCTGAATTCTAGCAGCTTATTATTTCTTGTTCTATCAAACTATTGTAAAGCTTTTATCCTGTCACTTCCTCAGCCTGTTTTCTTATGAAGTTTTTGATGCAGGAATCTTCCTTAGCTTCTCCACAGTATACATCAATACAAGGAATTAAATTAATTTTTCTGCTATCATCTTGTCTTTTTTCAGTACTACTTTGACATGCAAAGAGACTGCAGTTATCTTTCTCTCCATTGCTATTTCTCTGGAAGACATTAATTCTGTGATGTTTTTGAAATTCTTCTTATCATTTATTGTTATTTATCATTTCTTAATATTAATACCTTTAACAAGTTGTTCCTCAATTAACATCAAATTAAAAATAAATAAATAGCCAGGTTTTAAATTTATTTATTTTCCCTACATTGCTAGACTGATATTAAGTTGGAATATTCCGTACACACTACAGAGGAGACTTCATGCCGCTATACCATACCATCAATCAGAATCACTAGGGACTAACTTTTTTTACAAACAATACATTGACATGAAAAGTAAACTTTCTTTCACACAAAAATACTACTGCTATGCTAAGCGAAAGGAAACACTAGTAGAAATCAAGAGGTTTATTGAGATAAAAAATAGTGACTTTCGTCACATGTGGGTAAAAGGAAAATTTCCTTTAAGCCCCTGTTGAGGCTTCCTTTCATAATAAAATAAGGTATGGAGATCTAGAAGTAAAATAAATAAAGTGCATCTCATTGATAGGGATGCCTTTGTACTTATAATTACAAATCCTTCCAAACTGGTACGACTTTAAGTTGCCTGGTTGTTGTAGTTTTAAGTGTACTTCATGAGACAAAAGTACATAGGAGACAATCCTCAATGTTAATGGCTATAGCTTCATAAAAGTTAATGGAGTAAAACGTTAAGGCTATATTTCTTAAATTCCAGAATAGCTGCACAATTAAGGATGGAGTTTAAGACAAAAGATGATGTTTAAGCATATAAGCAAGTCTCTGGCAAAAATAAATTATTTCTGTTAATCTGAAGTGTATAATTGCCTGAGATAAGTCTGCCTTATGAATGGTCTACTATTAGTATAAAAATTCCTTTCACGATTTAGCATAATTAGTCAGTTAGAACTGGGTTTCTCTGCTTATTAGTTAGAGATATGCTTAGGAAAAATATTACTCTACAGTAGAGCAGTATAAATATCTGTTTTCAGCTAAAGATGTTGAAGAGAGAAATTAATCAAATACATTAAACATGTTTATTATCAAAAAGTACCAATCTGTTTCCCAGTACACGTTGTTTTGCAAATAATAATGATCTTGTGACTGCAGAAAGAAAAATAATGGGCTTACAAGTTAGAATTCCTGTAAGTTCTTTCATTACATTTTCTGTTTGCTAGCTAATTGTGTGTGAAAAATCAGAGGTCACCCTGAAACAATCCTTTTAAGGCCAGCTTACTGAACTATGAATCATTAGTATATATATTTCCTTTTTGTTTTTGTTCAATAACAATCAATTTGAAGTGCCTGCCTGAACTGAAGGTTCAGAATGATGAAACCAGAAATATAAAACATCGTTTTCAAAGGCAAACAATATTTGTTGCCAAGTTTTAACCGAAGTAAATCTTATCACACAGTGTTTGTATGACATGGCTTGAAATTCATTACCATCAACAAAGAGACCCAGCCTTAATGAAGGCATTAATCTATATGAATAGCTAAGAAACATACCTCTGACAGTCAGGCAGTATGAAAAATGAAGAGATATAAGAAGGAGAAAAAGGTTCGGAGAAGACAAAAGGTATGGAGTAGTATATGTGCCTGGATAGTTACACAGGAAAAGGAGAATCAGACGGGTGCAGGCAGAGGAAAGTAATAGAAAAATGAACTGCAAGAGACTGAACAACAACCATATCTATTGAAGTAATAGACAGTTTGGTTATATTTTGTCTAGCAAAACAGTAATGTTGGTATTTTAATGAACACAGAAATGTTTGCATATTTAAATATTTACTGCATATCTACACACGTGTGCCTATACAATACATATGAATACACACACACACATATATACATACAGCTGGCTCCACAGATACTTACGTGTAACAAAAGTGCATTGGAAAAGAAACCTGGTCTGAAAGTAGTTGTACTGGTTTTGGCTGGGATAGAGCTAAATTTCTTCACAGTACCTGAAAACAGTGTTGATGACACAATGATGTTATTGCTGAGCAGTGCTTACACAGAGTCAAGGCCTTCTCTGCTTCTCACACCCCCACCAGCGAGTAGGCTGGGGGGCACAAGAAGTTGGGAGGGGATGCAGCCAGGACAGCTGACCCCCACTGACCAAAGGGATATTCCATACCGTATGATGTCGTGCTCATGTCATGGAAAGAAAGAGGAAGGAAGTGACATTCAGAGTTATGGTGTCTACCTTTGCAACTAACTATTACGCGTGATCAAACCCTGCTTCCCTGGAAATGGCTGAGCATCTGCCTGCCAATGGGATGTAGTGAACAAATTCCTTGTTTTGCTTTGCTTGCACGTGCAGCCTTTGCTTTACCTATTTAAGTGTCTTCATCTTAACACATGAGTTTTCTCATTTTTGCCCTTCTGATTCTCTTCCCATCCCACCGAAGGGGAGCGAGTGAGCAGCTGTGTGGGGCCGAGCTGTCTGCTGGGGTTAACCCACAGTAGTAGTCAAGGTAGCGATATTGTTATGGGAAGGTGCAAATAACGGAAAATGCACTGGTCTAAAATTGGTTACAAAGATAATATATTAAAGAAAGAAGAATGTATATCATGGAAATAAGGAATCTGGTTTAGATAATGTCAGATCAAACTGATATGTCATGATGCCTATTCATACTGATTTTGTCATGCTGTTCAATCTAACTCTATCCGGTGTTCACGCTGTGTAGATCATTTGGGTGCTGTTCAGTACTAGAAATATTCCCTTCCAGAAAGCAAATGACCATAACTATATTGATTTCGTTTTCAGAACTAGAGTAGATTTTCTGCTTCTCCCTACCACTTCCTCAAAAGAAACTTCATAATGATCAAATGGAGATAGCAGCCAACTTTCTGCTCTTAGTCAGCAATTATACAGAGCTATGGGACAAGCTGTAATGGAGCTGATCTCTGTCTCTGGTGGGATGTAGACATCACAAAAAGTTTGTGTCCAAAATGTGAGATTGGGATTCCCAGGCTATGAAACCAAGAGCTCACACTGAAATGAAATGTGTTCCTGATGTTTTGTTCCATTTCTCTGTTTCAGGGTAACTTCAGGAAGGTAAAGAGCTGATAAAACCATTTCCCCATCTTTCAGTTCCTTCTATTCCCATTTTTGTTATTTCAGACAGTGAAAATTGTACACTTGCTTTTCCAAAGGAAACAAAAACATAAAAGTGAATATCACATATGCAGTTTTTGTCCCAAAATGCTGTCAAGACACAGACATAAAACGTCAGAATGCATGTTTTTTTCCACAGAAAGTACCTACACCAAAAGTAATCTGCAATTGTAATAGAAATATATTCAGAAATGTACTGTTTGACTTGCCTATTTGGAGTCCAATTTATGTAGTGTCTCTACATTCCTAGAAATCTCACCATAGTTCACTGATTTAGTATGGATTACTTCCAATAACGATTCATCTAAATTCATAGTTCTGTGACTGCAAGACATAGCACCATTTTTCTCATTTGCATTAACCTATAATTAAAACAAAAAAAGGGGGAAATTTCAAACAGTATGTATTTAAACCCTTCCTTAGGACCGAGTGAAAATATTCTGAAGTTCTCATCCTTCCATGTTTTCATAGATTAATCTAAATCCACTTCCACTACTAATTTATTTTCACTTGGCACTTCTGTCCCTGAATAAACTTGTTTTCCACATCAGTTGTTGATGTTAACAAAATAGCAACCAAAGCTTTCTTTTAATGTGCTGGCTTTCTCGAGAACTGTACTGAATCAAAGGTTTTAGATTTGCCCTCTTACCAATTCAGCTCTTGTTTCTTGTTCTGGGCTTTTCCCTGCATAAGCAACGTGTGATGCTCTAAAGTTGAGATGGCCCACGGAGTGGGACAGAGGAAAAGCTGGTAGCTAACCGTGTTCCTTGAGCTAAGTGTTAGTCAGGCATTTCTCCTGATCGTAACTGCAGTTAGCGTACCTAGACTGAAGGTATCTCTGAGCCATTAAGTAGTTTTCTAGCCAGCTGTGACAACACAACTTTTATTGTACCAAACATCTAGGGATAAATTTAAAGCAAGTTTCAGCACTATGGGTGCTTATACCATACTTAGGTCAAAGTAGGGAAGGTTATTAACGCAAAATTAAACCAAAGTCTGCAGTCTGCTGAAGAACAGTTAGGGAAGTAACATGATAGTCCTTGACTATGATACCTTTCATTTGCACCATCTCTGGTTTTGTGTCTTTTTTTTTTTACTTAGTTAAAAGGGAAAGACTTGGGGAAGAAATTCTGTTTTCTGGGAATTTCAGTAATTTGAAAAGATTGTATTTACATAGAACTCTGTGACTTGTGCATAAACAGTGTGCTCCACAATCTGCCCACCTCACTTATCAAGTAGTATGTCATCTTCAGTTACATCAGAAGCAAGGCTTCCAAGATCACTGGCTACAAAGATGGCTCATAAGATGCGGGGCGCACTGATGACCTCTTTACAGAGATACTTTAAAGGAAATTTTGACTTTGTGAAATAGAAAAAAAAATATCCAGGTATTACTGGTGTTTGTGGGAAGAAATGCTTTCTAAAGTAGATGACAAAAAGGTTTTACTTCTCTTAATTGAACATAAAACAACCACTACCAAATGAACTGTAAATCATTAAAAATTTGTTTGTATCTAATGCAAACTGACTTTAGGAGTTCAGTAGAGATTAAAATTAGTCTTATTTAATGAAAACAAATACTGATGAACTACAGAAATCCTCATAAACACAAGGGTTTTTTTCCCTCCTGAGAAGGTCGTTTCCTAGACAATATGACTTAGGTAAGTAAAAGGTGATAGTTCAGATGTTTTTGTTATGAATCAATGTGCTTTCACTTATTTTATTGCAGGCACAACAAATGCTGAAAGGCCTGTTTATTAACATTATTTACCTATTCATTGTTATTCATCAGGGGAGTATAAATTAAACGGCAAAGCCTTGGAACAAAAGGTTTCGTTGAAATATGTAGGACTTACACAATGCGATGGGCACCAATTGCCAAAAAAGAACTGGGATGCGACTAACAGAGCTGGAAGGAGTAAAGCAAGAATTATGGGAGATAACATAGTGATGTATTGAGAAGTTGAACACGGGGCTTTGTTATGAATGACTCATGTGCATGAAATATATTTGAAAAGAATAGGAACTGACATGCCTAAAGAAAGATTGTTCATAAATTCATCACAAAGCACTGAGTAGCACTCTGAAAAAGATAACGTTTTCTAAAGAAGTTTTCGGTATTTACTGGCTGCCATATTTTACTTCATATGTGTCTCAAATACACCTTGTAAATATATAGAAATGGACATCAAAAGTAAGTTAAAATAGTCATAAACACCCCATGGACCCTCCTCTGCATCATTAAAATGATAAAAGGAAAAAAAAAAGGTATGAAACTGGAGAGACAGCACATCGCTTTCTTTTGTTAGTGCAAATTGCCATTTATGGCCTTATCTCTATGCTTTTTATCTCCTCTCTGCAATCAAACAGATCTATAGATGTATTCAAATGAGGAACAATCCAAAAGCCTTTATAATTCATTATGTGAAATCATGTTCAGCTGCTGTATCGAGACATCTCTTTGAGTCTTCCCACTTATCCCTAAGATGCTAAAGAGTCACTCAGTACTGTACATTTTATGGCATCAATACCACCATGGTATACCTCAAAACTGACATTCATTGTATGTTAGATATCTGTTTCTTTTTATGAATATATATTGTTTTCTCCTATTCCATGGTGAAACAATTTTGCTGATGTTTCTGGAGGATCATAGCTGACCAAAGTTTTGTTTTTCTTACTCCTGGGAAACACAATAGGAATGAAAGAGAGTACAGGTATTCTTGGATATGTTTGAGAAAATGAATGGTAGAATGCAAATAAAGACATTTCTTTAAGTTTAAAAATGGGCATAATGCTTCAATGCTATCATGGTAAGTGATTACAATCTCAACTAATACAGCTCCAAGAAAATAATACAATCACATTCTGTATAGATTGTCTACAAAAGAATGCTTAAATAAAATTATAAGATCACATTTTCAATTTTAAACTTATTATATTCCTCTGTTTTCCTCCATCCTTATTTTTCTTGTTACATATGACTCATTAGTCTTCATTGTTATCATGTCTCAAACATAAAATTCAACTGAATATTCGTTCACTTCATTCACATAGTTAAGTCAGTGTTAACCTAGCATAGACAATTTTCTTAGCATTTGTCTCTTTTACTGAAAGCTGACATCTGTTCAAGAGCAGATTAAGATACATTCAATCCTGAGTCTTAGTAAGAAACTTACGCACCTATATTTATTAAATACTAGGAAAACTTTATTGAAAGTTAAGTTTGCAAAGCTGAATAATCAAAAGAAGTAATATAACAGGAGTAATCTTACCATGTTCTGCATTGAAACACAGTCTTCTCTATTACATTAACATTAGAAATGCCTATTTTCCTACTGTGTGGAATACACGGTGATTACAGAGTAGACAGCTTAGTTTATGTTTTGTTTCCTCTGTTGGTGTGTTTCTACAATATTCTAAACTTTCTCTGAGTACCAAACTATTGTTCACCAACTTCCATGAGATATTCATTGCAACAATGTTTACTGATAAGTGATGTAGCAACAAGAAGGTATTGTGATGTCAAATTTTAACACAGCGATTAGATGCCTCTGTTATCACTGTAACTGCTGCTAGTCTAATGCTGTGTTCTGACACTACAGAAACAGTCAGTACGGTTGGGTCTGGGCTTTCCCCACTGTTTCACACTTTCCTCCCAGTTTCCCCCCTCTTTCTTGCCACTGTACATAGACATTCATATCTCGCACGGGGTCAAAAGTTTAGTTAAAAGAAAATCATGTTCCTCCCTCGTCTTAGCAAATAGCCTCAGGGCTGACACATAAGCGTGGCATGCCATATACCCAAACAGCTGTGGGGGCAAAGTCAGGGTGCTGTGGGGAGGAACCCAATTTCCTGGCATCTTTAGAAGGGGGAATCCCTAAAATGCAAGTTAAAGGTAGGATAAATAATATCTGTTGTATTAGAAAATGAAGGGTAAGGAAGGATATTTGAAGAATGTTCTTCTTATACCCCTACAGTATTTGATTGTATCGTAAAAGGTTTTGTTTTGATATCAGTGACACAGGAGACTTAAAATAGTATCATCAATACTAATAGTATCTGGCAGCTTCCCAAACACAAACTGATTTTTGGAGCACCATGATGTAATGAAGGATATCATTATTATTTATGTCCTATTATCATCAATAAAACACAGGTTGAGAACCAAGACACAGAGATAATAAGGTCAAAAAGAGCCACTAATTTTATGTGCCCCATTTCACATAACCTGGACCTGATTTTTAGAGAACACAACAATACATTACACTTTATGTATTCAACGCACAGCTCTAACGAGCTTATGGTGCAGTTCTGAGTGCCCAGTTGTTTTACAAATCAGACCATAGGGAATAAAGTCAGTCATCCGGAAAATTAAGAATACACAATCGTTGTCCACTTGTGAAAATGTGCTTTAAGTGCCTTATGCAGAATTACAGGGGAATGATGAAGCAGAGATCTGGATCCAGATCTTTTTCCTGGACATTTCGCAGTTGCGTTCTCCACGACTCTGTCCTTTTTCTTCTTGCTGGTCTCTGCCTCATTTACTTAATGCCTTCCAACCTTTACAACAATTGAAGCAGAAGTTCTGCAGAGAGCAATCTCCCTTATATTACTGTTTTTAGGTTATGTGGTAAAAGCTCATCTGCACACCCACAAAGGAGCACAGAGAGACAATGGCAGGGTGCGGAGGGACCGGACAAATAATAGTTGCCTTGGCAGTTCCCAGCCACATCACAGAAGAGCCATCAGCCACCAATGGCCATCGTCACAAGACTGGAGGAGCACAGGGGCACAATGACAGGCAGGAACCCATCAAGATTAAGCCAATAGGACCAGTTCTCCAGATCACATTCCAGACTAAGGGGTTTTGCTCCCTACGGATGTAGGAAACATTATGTGATGCAGGGGAAGAGCATTTTCGGATTGCACAGGATTTGTGAGACATTTAGAGGAGGAACCAAAGGTGGGAAAGGGGAGGGATTTTGGTGACCTGAGGATGATCAAGTGTGGGAAATAGAAAGATAAGGGAAGAAAATTGTTCATTTGCATGTAAGGAGGGGCTGGTCAGCACCAGAAATCCCTGCGATCTGTCCTGGCTCCTTACAAAACTCCACCTTCAGCTCTGTTGCAGTAAGGGACCCTTTACTCTGTGCATGTGTGTGTATGGGGATCTGCCGTACAGGACCTGAAGTGAGTGTGGGTATGTGTGTGAGATCAAGCCAGACTAGCTAGTGAATAGGTGAAGGAGCCTGGGAGCAAGGGGGGTTCTAAGGACCTGCTCTGCATGTGAGAGCGTCTGTGTGTCTCTAAGGGTGAGAGCCCATGGGGTTTTGGCCATGGGACCAGAGAACTCCTGGCCACCTCTCTGCGTGTGCATGTGTGTGAGTGAGATGGTCTGTACCAGTGAAGGGAGTAGGGCTGTGGCCTTGGGCACTCGTAAATCCAGATGCCAGCAACCGCGGTGACTGGGATCTAGGGACAGCTACCGGGTGCCTGAGCCCAGCAGCTGCAGGGATTGACATTGTACACAAGCGTATTTTTTTTCCACTAAAAAAACTGTGTCCTGCTCAGCCAGAAAGGGCAGCAGGATGAGGCCGTTGGTGCTGTCTGTATTCATGTGTCTGTCTGTGGTCTGCATGACCAGCTCTGTGTGTGTGTGTGTGTGTGTGTGTGTGGTTACATATGTGTTCTCTGTGTGTATGTATCTACTGGGAACACATTTTCAGCTTCGCTACAGGTTGGACATGGGGGCAAGGAGCTCTAGCAGCCTTGCTTCTCTCGGGCTGTCAAATCTGACATGAAATATTTTCCTCTAACAACTGTGATTTATCCTCAGAATGGTATGTTGTGTAAACTTAATGGGTCAGGGAATCCACTGTATAAATGGTTTGTCATAAGTAAAACAGTAACAGAAGGTGTGCACATAAAGGGGTCTTATTAATGTGACTAGATGATATTAATCATAGCTTTTCCTAACTTTTAAGTTTTTGGCTTTGAAACTCCTTAATATCCTCTTACTAAGAGTCTGCAATGTTTCAACCTAGCAGTTTTAGCAAATTTTCCAATATTTAAAAAGAAAAGGGAACTATGAGACATGGGCAAAGTCCTGTACTATATAATGAATGATAAAGACTTCTTATATGACATCTATGTGACTTGAGAATGCCTTATAAATATAATGCATAAAATAGCATACAATTATCTATTGGATATTTTCATATTCTTTATATGGTACAAGCGCATAGTGTTCTTTTCTTTTAATGTCTGGCTGTGTTATGTTCTATTTGTTCTTGAACAGCAAATGGTAATCTGGTAATCTAAATAACCCACTGGGTTTGAATATATGAAAACAATCTCCTTTTAAAACAACTAATAAATATAAATTGCGTCAGACTGCACATACTGAACTTGCTCAGAAAGATTAAATATCTTCAAGCTAGACTTCCTGAGCCTAAATAAATCCCGTATCAGCAAAATATGAAATTTCAAGTATTGACAACAAGGTTTAAAGATCCACGGGGGAGTAGAAGAACTAGAAAGGGAAGCAGACTGTTGCCTTTCTTTGCTTATAGAAACCAGTATAATGTCTTGGGAAAAAAAAAAAAAAAAGTTTCTGTCCTCCTTTTTTGTCAATTTAGCATCATTTTAAATTGCATTTGTTTCGCCATGATTTCTGCATTCTGCTTGCAGTCTAACTATTAGATTCTAGGTTTATTTGGTTTTGTGTGCTTTGGCGGATGCACTTACTTTGCAATAAAAAATACTATATCCAAAAGTGTGCTGAGCAAATTGCAATATGCTGACCTTACTTTTGCTGGTACTTAAAAAGAATACGGTTGCTTTGTACTGTAGATGTAACGATAATCTGAATTTGTCATTCCTTGTTACTGCCAAACTAAACTATTGGTATGTCATGGTTTGGGCTGGGCTGGCCACTAAAACAAATGACAGATGCTGTCTTTTACTTTTCTCCCCTTCAGGAGAATTACCTTCAGGAATCTTCCATTTCTGCAGGCATGTGCGTACCAAGGAACGTCTGTGATCTCTCAGCAAGGTCAGCAAGGCATGGGGAGATCATGAGGATAAACCAGCCTGGGAGCTCCAGGCTGATAGAAGCCCATCAGATCTGTTAGCCAGAAGGAAAAGCATTCAATGCAAGTCTCATGTACTTTTAGAGTTTCAAACCAAAATAACTGTATATTAGGAAAAAAAAAAAAAGTTAACTCACTAAGAGTGTATTTCTATGTAAAATATTAATATCTAGCATATTTCATTACTTTTTGTGCATATCTGCTAAAAGCTGTGTACTTGTCCTAAATTATCAGCTTAATTCTGCTAAATTATCATTCTCAGCATGTGTAATACGTGTCCAATGTTGAGCCATGGGAGCTGCGAGACAGTGATTGACAGTAAATTCAGCTGGTACTTACTTAGCCTGATTAGTAAATCGGGGCATGAGATGGGAACTTCTGAAAGTAGCACAGTGATATTTATTTCAACAGCTTTTACCATTTTGCTATTTGATTTCTAGTTGTTTTGTTATACACATTGTATGATATAGAAAATGGGAGTTTTTTAAAAAGTCAGCAGCTCTGTATTCTATAGTCTCCTTTCTGAGCAGAAAGTAATGCACTATCATAGCAGTAAGAGCAAAGTATCTATGAAAAGCTGTAAAGAATGCATCTGCACTGAAAGAGAAAGATTTAAAGAAAATCACACCAGCCAAGAGAGGGAAAAGTTTCTAGGTGTAGATTCACAGTTTTTGTTGGATATTTCTACCTCTTTATTGAAGGTAACTGTAGGATGCTCAAGAGAAAACAAAACAAAACAAAAAATTAAGAAATGTAAAATATCGGGGGGTCAAGGGGGAAGAAACAAATTAAAAATAAATACAAATTAACAAATTTAAATGCTTTAGATTACATCACTCAATGACTAGCTAGTAACATACAAGTTTCCTGATGTGGTGGGTTGTCCCTGGCTAGCAGCCAACCACCCACACAGCCACTCGCTCGCTCCCCGCCTATCCCTCCAGTGGGACAGGAGACAAAACAGGAAGAACAAGAGCAAGAGCAATCACCGATTACTGCTGCAGGCAAAAAAAAAAAAGAGAAATTGACTTGGAAAATTTAACTTAATTTAAAGCATTTAATTACTGATTTACATTTTGGGAAACAAAGGTGACAAAAAAATCAAACACTTGGGGAAAATGCCTTTCTTCCCCCTTTCCCAGGCTCAACTTCAGTATGGACACCTCTTCTCCTCCCTAGAGTCCTCCTTTATTACCACCTCAGGGTACACTCAGTCTCTGTGGAAGACCACAGGCAGCGCAGAAGGTTGAGGTGCTGCAGGGTAGAGCAGTGGTTTCTTTCTGCCGCTCCTTGTTTCTCACTCTTTTCTTCCACTGCACCTCCTTCTTACTGGTTTCCGCTGCTCCATCACTGGTGCGGGTTCTCCATGGGCTGCAGTCCCTCAGGGGGTGTACCTGCTTCAAAGTGGGTCATCTAAAGTCTGTAGTCCCTTCAGAGGTGTTGCCAGCTCTGGCACGGAGAGCGTCCTACTGCTCTAGCCTTGCTGTTCCCATTTCTCAGTATTTACTGCCCTTTCTTGAATATGTATTCACAGAGGTGAAGCAAACTCCTCTGCCTGGTTTAGAGGTGTCACAGATTTGGCGGATGGGCCCAGCCTGTGCGGGGTCTGTTGCAGAGTGGCTGGAAACGGTTGTGTCTGGCACTGGGCAGTCCCTGATTTCATCTCACAGAGGTCACCCCTGCACCCCCCCCACTACCGAAACCTTGCCATTTATACCCGAAACGGGGCTACTTCACATCATTATCTTAAACAAGCTTCAATGATGAATAATATTTTTTTATAAAAAAGGGGCAATCAATGCGGAGATATGGTGATCCTCTATTTAAAACACATCCACCCCAAAAAAGAATTTAAAGCAATTTTGTAAAGCAATTACAGCAAAATTGCTGTTTGCCTGTGTAGGTGAAGTTCTTAACATCCTATTTCTATTATTTTTTAAATAATTCTAATATTAACTTCCATAACATCACACACTATCTGATGTCACATGACCATTATGTAATATTAGGATAATAATACCGTATATAAACACAGGACAACAATTCCTGTTATGACTCTGAAGATCCAATGACTGAAACTGTTTCTCAACTCCAACTATAATGCTTCCTGGTAAATTCCACGTTTAACTTTTCTTTATGCACTGAACAGATTGCTATGCAACATTTATCATCTATGTCTTTAAATACTACGAATACCCTTTACATTAAAGGAAATGAAAATTAGCTGTTTAATATTCATTGACTTTTTCTAACCATTATTGAAGTATATGAGTTAATGAAGGTCATGAATCCCATATTTCTGCCCACATTTTCTTCTCTGTCAGATACCCAGCAACTCTAATATGCTCAAAAATAAGTCTGCTTAGTGCTAATGCACCATACAGAGGCACTCTGCATGCAGAATAGGCTGACAGTATTAATGCAGAATTGCTCCAGTGTATCAAAGACAGATTAAACTACTTTGTGCGCATTTTGCACAATCTGAAACAGCTCTCATGAGCCCGGAATTTCCCAAGATTTACTGATAATATGAAACAACCAAGCCAGTGAGATAGCTAAGTGTTAGCGAATATGGGGAGAATCATCAAATTTAGGGAATTTTCTGTCCCAATAGAATTTTTACTCTTGCATGGGGTTTTAGATGCTTTAACCTTTGTAATACTGAGGGCCTTTCTCTTTCAGCTCTGAAACGTGCTGTTTGCTTGTACCTTTGCAAACTGTCCTTCCACATCCTGCAGCTGCTGTGGCAGTGCCTTACCCAGTATCTCAAGAGTTGCTGTGCTCACAATCTTGTGCTGGCAGACTCTGAAGCATAGTTGCGTTCACTAGATTAGGTTTCCTGTAGAAAGTGGTTGTCATTAGCGTTTAAAACACCCTTTTCTTCCTCTGCCTCCTCACTCCTCATCTATTAGTCTGTAACTCCATCCTAAGAATTCCTCACTCATTCTCTCATTTTTAGTTCATAACTTGAAGACCTAGTAGATAACATAATAGAAAACAGTTATTAATATATCCAGTAGGTATACATGAATTGGGGAGAGAGTTTTTTTCTCTGTCTCTCCTCCCCTCTCTCCTTTTGAACTTTTTTTTCCTAAAGCAACTTTGAAGTCGACGTATGCCATCAGCTATAGACCCCACTAGTAAAGCTTTATACATGTAAGCTTGCCTCAATTTTATTTGTACAATGCCTGGAAATAAGAGGGTAATTGTTTGTCTGCCTTTTCTTCACTGTGTTGGTACACTGTGTTTACAACGCATACAGCAGTGAAGGAGATTCTGGTTTTAAAATTTCTTTTTCTCTCTTCATACATACTTTTCGATACAAGTCCCTAAGGAAGGGCTGAAATAAAATTACAGACACTTAAAATAGGAAGTATCTTAAAACAAACCACTACTTTTTCAGGAAGTCGTTCTTAAACATCAGAATTATTATCCAACTCCTAAAATGTGAAGGATTCAATCTTTTCTCTTCTGGTGATGTATTTTCTTATATTGTTAGCTATTTTTCTAACATCTTGGTCATATAAAGAAATGATAGTATATTTCCAGAGTGTGTATATTTAAAAAAAAAAAAAAAACAAAACCAAAACCTTTGACCGTGTTTTTGTTATGATCATTCACAGTTCTCAATTTTCATTATACTTCATCAGGACTACAAAATCTAGTTATTAGGAATCAGTCAATAGCTCTGAGCACGTAAAGTACTATTCTGAGGAATTATTTCTGATACTAGGTATCAGAAATACTTGCAGAAACTAAAAGCTTATTTGGCAATTAATTGTTCTAGGAGTAAGGCAGTATATATTGAAAGATAAAAATCCAGGACTAAATACATAAGAATGCTATTCTTGCCCTTAGCAAGGCACACAAATAAATTGTGATAAATCTCAGGAATAGCAGTAGAAGAAAAGTTGCATTTTAGACGTGATCCACGGGGTCACATTCTTTAGCTTCCTCTTTACTTTATGATATAATCCTATTGTAATTGTTTTGTGACAATTTTGCTTTGGCCCTGATCTATGTATTTTTAATCAGCATTAATTTCTATCATAGGTATGCACTGGATCTAGAGACAGCTCACAATACCCAAATCAAATAGATTTTTGCTTCATTATTTTCAGTATCTGGTCTTGCTTTTTTGGCACCTAAAACATGGGATACTGACTTTTATCACCATTAGAGAATGATGGTGGAACACTAACTCACGGAATCACAGAATGGTCAGGGTTGGAAGGGACCTCTGGAGATCATCTAGTCCAACCCCCATTAAAATAATTTATTTGGCAAACAGTCTCCTTGCAATTAAGTTATCCTAAGTAATGTCAATGTGCTAAGTCTGGTTTTCAGGTAGAGAAAGGTCAGTGCATTCTTTACTTTTTAAATATAACTGGAAACAGGGATTTCACATCTAAATCCAAATTCAGGGGGAGTTTTATTTATCCAGATAGCAGGTTTAACAGAGAGTAATGACTAACAGGGTTACTTGTTTAGCTTTCTTTGCTGATGCTTCTCCTATTAGCAGCTACACCTTTGTTTCTTGCAGATATTAGGTTTGTGTAAAATAGCTTTTTTCACAGTACTGCATGTTCGATAAATTAGGCTTGCTTTTTGCATTATTTTGCAATGATATCTTGATTATTCCATTGAAAAATTTAGCTGTGTGGTTAACATTATTTATCCGCATTCTCTAGCCATGCTACCAAATGATAAAATTTAGGTAATTCATTCCATTTCTTATTTCTTTTCCCATATATGCAAGCCTCATTGCTGGTCTCTATTTTTTTTTTCCTCTAGCATAGCACTATGAGCTTTTTTTCTTTTTCCCTTTTCTTTTTTCCACAGGTGGCTACCTATGATATCAGAAAATTATCCAGTTTTATTCTTTTTTAACTTGATAAATTCAAATGATGTTATGAAATATTATTTCTGGGGTTTTTAATTTCTGGGTTTTTTAATTTTATAATGTTGGTGGGGTGGTTTTGCTTTTTTTTTGTTTTTGCTCTTCTCCCTTATTAAGGAAACAGTATCTGATCACCTACCTCTGCTTCTAAACAAGTAATAGCTTTTTTCTTAGACTTAAAAGATCATCTAGTTATCATCTTATCTTTCTTATATTCAAAATAAGTTGGGAAAGTAATGTTTTCTACTACAATAACTGATCTAATTGGTGTGGAAAAAAAAAGAAAAAAAATCAGCCCTCAGGTTTATGGATATTGGAAAGATATGGTATCATCTGAAAGAGATGGTATTTGAATTTAGGCAGAAAAGTATGGTATCATATATGGAAAAGAGAAAAAGCAAGTAATCTGTCATCCTGGCGAATAAACCAGGATGATATAAGCCAGTGCATCATATTTTCATAGTTAGTCTTCTCTACTGTACTAACTAAAAAACTGTTGAAAAACACGTTGGAATCTTCTATTACGGAAATGGTACCTACCATGTGATTCCTTTTTCTATGACACTTTCAAATACACTGTGTACTGTTATTAAGTCTCTTCTACTTGACTTTCATAGTTTTAGAGAGTTCTGTCTTTATTTTCCCCCCTTTTTTTGCTTAGATTATATTCTACAAATTTTTTACTGATAGTTTTGATATGAGAAATTCTTGCCAGCGGTGATATTTTTCAAATGTAACAAGAAACCTCTTTTAAGATACTAGGATACTGAAAAATAGATTATTAACTCTAGTCTTCTGGCCAAATTCATGTTGGGACAGCTACCTTTTGTACTCTTAAATCCCTCTTGCAGTTTCAGTTGGAGAAGTTATTTGTCTTTATTACTGGCCTAAGGCAGGACTGATGTGATTTGTTGAACAATTGTTTCATTTCAGTAGTGGTAAATTGATTAGGCTTCCTCAGAACAGTTGAAAAGTTTGTGAACACCAAAAGCATTTGAATGAAGTGCTCTTTGCTCACAAGTGTGGTTTTATATTTGAGTCATAATTACTCTGCATTGGTTCTATGGCCAGTGCAAAGGGTTTGTTACGTTCTAGAGATGACTTTCATGTTCAAGACCAAATATAGCACAGTTTACCTTCAGTTTAATGCTAACAAAAAATTATACATGCATTTGGCTTACAGCTTGTATATCATTTCACTCTCATTATGAAATAATTTAAGTTCTTCTGAAAAGAGACTTTGTTATAAGATCTATTAGAAGTTTGGATGTTGTACATTCCTCATCTTAATGACATGATTCTGAAAAACATGAAAAAGAAAAAAAGGTAACATTTCAGTTACTTCCAAAAAACCTGACATGACATGTCATATACAAATAAGTATCACAGGTTTTTCTTTATATGTAAATCTAGCTCTTCCTACTACAAATAAATATCTGCTACCATAACTGCAGCTATTCCTGCCAACAGCAGCATTTTGCTGTTCGCATGGGTTACATGCTTTTATCTACCTCCAGTGAAAAGGTCTCAGAGAAGCACTCTAGAGTAAGTGTAGACATAACTTAGTTAATTGAAACACAGATATTTGAGGGTGTAATAGATTCTTGCTTCAACAACAAAATAACTAGTGGACTAGACAAAAATGTACCACAAGCTATGGTTATTTGTGATGTCAGAGAGACCCAGCAAGGAGGGTCATGGTATACACTGAGTGACCTAACTAGAATTTTGTATATACAGCTCCTGACTGTAAAATTTCTTCTTACGTTATTTTAATCTCTGCCTATCTCTACCTATCTCTACTATTTTAATCTCTACGTCTCCATAAATAAAGGCCTCAGCTAGGCGCTGAAAAATGGACCACACATCACAATATAAAGCTGTGGATAAAGACACAAAATTGAATGTCTTTTGTAGAGTGATAACACTGTAATCTGAAGCACCTCACAATCTGTCCCAGTGGAATACCACAGGCAAAATCACAAGACTGAGTCACATATTTAAAAACTCTGGAGCTTAAAGGTGTAAGGAAGAGGAAAAAGTCTAAGTTAGCTGACTTTAACAACAAAATCACTCCTACTTCTGCATAGATTTAACAGATTCTTGTCATCTTTCCTATCTCTTGTGAGACCCCACCTGGAATACTGCATCCAGCTCTGGAGCCCCCAGTATAAAGACATGGACCTGTTGGAGTGGGTCTAGAGGACGGCCACAAAGATGATCAGAGAGCTGGAGCACCTCTCCTATGAGGAGAGGCTGAGAGAGTTTGGGTGCTTCAGCCTGGGGAAGAGAAGGCTCCAGGAAGACCCTTATTGCGGCCTTCCAATACCTAAAGGGAGCCTACAGGAAAGATGGGGAGGGATTCCTGATCAGGGAGTGTAGTGATAAGATGAGGGGCAATGTTTCAAACTGGAAGAGGGTAGATTTAGAATAGATATTAGGAAGAAGTTTTTCACTACGAGGGTGGTGAGGCACTGGAACAGGTTGCCCAGGGAAGTTGTGGAGGCCCCATTCCTGGAGGTGTTCAAGGTGGCTGGATGGGGCTTTGAGCAACCTGGTCTAGTGGGAGGTGTCCCTGCCCATGGCAGGGCTGTGGAACTAGATGATCTTTAAGGTAACTTCCAACCTAAACCATCCTATGATTCTATCAGATTCATTAAAGCTTTGCTAACAGTGGTAAATTCATTGCCTTCCCTCTCCTCTTTGAAATTATAGCTGAAAGGAAACTTACAGAATCATGGAATGGTTGATGTTGGAAGGGATGTCTGGAGGTCATCTGGACCAATCTCCCTGTTCAGGCGGGGTCAGTTACAATAGTTTGCCCAGGACCGTGTCCAAACAACTTTTGAGTGTCTCCCAAAGAACCTCATACTCTACAACCTCTACTACTCTACCACCTGCTACTCTACAACTTCTGTGGGCAACCTATGTCAGTGTTTAGTCATCCTCACAGTAAAAAAGTGTCTCCTGATGTTCAGATGGAACCTCCTGTGTTTCAGTATCTATATATTTTTCAGGTTTGTATCTTCATTTCATACGGTAGCCTTTGCATGCTTTGCATTTGCTATTCTATTTCTACATGCAATTATTATTTACCCTTTTTTTTTTTGTAATGTTTTGGTCATTATTTAGACAAATCATGTAGGAATTTAGTTTACTGTGAATAACTGAACCTGAGGAATAATCTTAATATCCCACAAGACAAAGTATCCACAAAATATGATGACAAAATAGTCAGGGTTTTCTGTTTGTTTGTTTGTTTATGTAATCTTTATATTGCCAAGCACATTAATGAAACGGGAAATTATGCATGAGCATAGTGTATGTATGTTACAGGCATTTCAACAGAAATTCAAATTACTGCAAATGTAAATAATACCGTAATAACAGAGTACACAGGGGATGTTAGTTGCATAGTTAGAGAAGAAAAGCGGAGTGAAACATTTCAAAGACAGAGAAGTATGCAATGAATTCTGTCGGTTTCAAGCATCTAAATGTCTTCTAAATATTTTCCACCTGGAAATGTTCATAATATTGCAAGTTAGGGGAAAAAAGTGGAATATGCATATTTATAGTCAGTTTGCTGGAAACATTTATCATTTCACAGATCAGAAATTTACGGGTGGGGAGTATAGTGCCATCAAAAACATCCACTAACACTGCATATGTTTTGCTCTTCATAAGGAATAGATTTTACTGTCCAAAAGTTCTCTGTACCCATAACATCTTCAACTGTTTTGGATGGGCAAGCAACACTTAACATCACATCCTGCTAAAAATGCTGACACAAATAATGCTGGCCATGCAAGAGGCACGCTTCAGCTAAAGCCTGTACAGACAGATAATAACAAAGTTTAAGAGATCTAAACTCAAGGTTTATTTGATATTCCCATTCTGTTTATTCTCAAAACATAAATACTAATAAAAATAAGTGGACTATAATAGCTCTACTAAGCTGTTTTACAGTTTCTTCTCTTCTATCATTCTGAATTAACATAAATTAACAGCTACTTCAAACCTCATCACATTTTACTTCAAGTATAAAAAGAATTTCTTTAACCTTGCCCTCTTAATAAAGGTTTTAGTTCCGGATTCAAAATATTTTCAGAAGGAAGATGTGACTGACAAATAAACCCCTACAATGGAAGAATGCTCGGGGGAGATGGGTGAGGGAGATGAGCCCGTGGAGCTCAGAGAATAATACAAGCTGTGACTGCCCACAGCTGTTGCAAAGAGGCTGACTGCACCTCAACACAAAGGGGACCAGAGTGGATCAACAGGTGGTGTAAATGTTTTTCCCCGAGTTCATTAAAAGAGTGAGAGGGTGTCCCTGAGTTAGCCAGACAAGCATGGAGGCAGGGAGGAAGAGGAGTGAGTGTGTGGCTTAGCTCAACGGAGAGCATAAAAACTAGACAGGTAGCAAAATACCTGGAATGGAGCAACAGACTTCAGCTGGCTTCAACCCACCTTTTCCTCCCTGATGACTGGGGATGCCCAGAGTTGTGGCAGTGAGCGCATTATAGAGACTGGTACTGGGAACCACGTTGGTACTGTGACGGAACTGTGTATTGCAATTGGTAAGCGTACCTTACATTTGTATCATGTTATGCAATATATTTTGTATCACTCCGCTAAGTCATAAATCCTGTGTAACATTAACTACCTTTAATAAGCAAATTTGATACCAAATATTACACTCTCCATGTGGAATATCTAAAAGAACCTATTCAGAGAGTATTGGACTCTGACAGAAGAGTAACGTAATGTGTTCATAGGAACATAATGAAAAACATACAACTTAAAATCTTGCTGGAAGTGTCTTAATAGCATCAACATCATAGTCTAACAACCTTAACTAGACTTAGTCAGTTAATGACAGTCTTAACAATAAAAATAAGTGAACTAATAGAAATCATAAATGAAAATAAATGTTGTGCAATATTTACCTTTGTACTGGTCCAGAGAATTGTTTTGGTTTTTATGTATGATGATTAAAAGTATTTTCAAAACCCTATGAATGAAAAAGGCATTTAATATATGTAAGTCATAAAATTAAAAATTGCATATATGACTATTTGTGCTGCTAACATAACTAATAATGGAGATAACCGGAATGTTGTTTAAAATGGAATCATACATATACTAATATACTATATAATTAAAATGGAATATACATATACTAATATACACCACCAAATTCTCAGCTGTTAAAAATGGATGGAGTTTTTCTAGAGCCACTAGCACTTGCAAAAGCGTAGTAGTGACTTATAAAAGGTTCAAATCTTGTCTAGAGAATACAGTTGCTTTTATATTTCCCGATTACCATAGTAAACAGACACTTCATGTGTAGCCTGTTTTTTTTGAAATGGTGAAACAAGGTAGGGGACAGGAACACTTTTTTTCTTAATACAGCATGTAATATCCCTATTAATTGTTATTTTTTTATTTTAAGTTCTGAAAGGTTTTTTTCAGAACTGTTTGGGTATCCACTAATATAAACACATAATCTTGTGTTTGGAAGAGACTAAGTCCTTCTATTTTATCTGTGTTTTCTAAAGATTAACCATGAATAGAAAGGTTTACATGAAACTACAAACAGCAGATCAATCCAGATCAATGTTATTGATGTTTACTACTAATGCATACAGCATTTACTATTTTCCCCCACTTTTTTTTTACCTGTAAAGCTATGAAAATAAACATTATTATTTCAATTATTTTCATCTACATTCCTATTTCTTATTTTTGTGAAATATTGATTTTAAGTAATGCTTTCATGCAATTTAAAGCAAAAGGAATCAATCTTCCTGATGCTTTGGTATTGTACTGTAGCGCATATGCCACATCATACTAGCATAACAAAACTGCAAGCGTGGTGCTGAATGACAGTATTCATATTGAATTATTCATATCGGATTAAACTCTGAACTATATATCTAGGTTACATGTTGGGCCTTTACTAGATTTATTTTGGCCTGAGAACAGAGTGTGACATCTTGAATTGCTTGAGTTTTCCATGTTCCTTTTTTCCTAGGAGCATTTGGTGCTGTTATGATTCAGTCTTTGCCTCCTGTAAATTTGCGTCTATCCCACTAACTCTTGCCTCATACCATGCCGACGAGACAACACAGCCATGCAGAGTGAGGTTCATAACTCAGTGGCACATGAGAAGTAGTGCTCGACTGCTAGCAACAGGGATTTAGTCCATGGGGGAGGGGGATCCTTTTGTGGTAGAGGAGGGAATCTGCAGCCTGGAGAGATCTCTGTGATTGCTGGGTGGTTCACTTCCTTTCAGGCTGTTAACCAACTGCTCGTTGTCTTACAATGGTATGAATGAAGAATTCTTCTGTCACCCAAAGGAATAAATGAGGGCACCTTACTTATTTTTAAACCTTCCTTGGTTAATTAGCTTCTTGATCTTTGTATTGCCACTCTTCCTCAAACTGTTTTTTTTTTTTTCCTCTCGCTCTTCACTTCTTGCTTTATCTTTTCAAATCTTTTCTGTTTATCCTTCACTTTATCTTCACTTCTTTATGCCTACCAAACACATCCATCGAATTTGAAGTATCAAGCAAAATACTAAATTGCATTCAGAAGAACCTGTGCATTATTTTTAACGTTATTTCCTATTCTTTTCTTTTGAAGTTATGATACATTCTATTCTCTTTTGAAGTAAAAAAGGGAAAAAAAAAAAAAGGCAAAGAAATTTAAAATTGAACTGGCAGATTGAGTCTCATAACAATCCTTTACAATATTCCTAGTCAAATAAGCCAAGACTTTTAAATCTATGTGCCTAAACTGGGAACCTAAATAGTTGGTTACATAACGTACCTTAACTTTTAAAATGCCCAGCAATTTCTAATGAGATTAATTTAGTTTTTCATCTTAGCCCAGTTGGGTCTCACTGATTTTATTAGCAACAGTTAAAGAAACAAATAAGGTTTTATAAAATTCTATTATTGGTCTCTGAAGTAGCTTACTCCATCCATACTGATGTCCTCAGATACAAAACCCCTAATTTTGGGTCACAAAATTAATATCATTATTTCTCAAAAATCCATCCACAGATATTTCTGGTTCTTCATGAGATCCTTTTTCCCATTTTTGTCAAATTGAACTAACTTTTCCAAAGTATTTGATGATAGTAATAGCAATACTGTCTTAATTACATGCAGTAAAATGTTGATCATAACTTGCTGAAGGTTTTGTTAGGTAGGCATGTATTTATCTGTATGCAAATACGAAAGACTTATTTTCATCACTATCAGCTATAACCTGTAAAAATTACTAAACATTCAGATCAAATGAATAAAGAATTTTTCTTGAATGTTTGTGAATACTTGCTGTGAATTCGGTCCTATATACAGAAATAGCCCATGAATTCTTGAATCTAGCCTGCTGTAAGAAATAGAAGCAGACACTTGCCACTCCGCATTCAAGGACTTGACACAATCCCTGAAACTTGTCACTTCTTGTATAGTTCTAGCGAAAAGCAAGGTTTACCAATATTGTTGCTTTCCCCCTCACTCTAAGTGCATAATATTATTTCAGAAAGATTAAGTCATACCTTCTTTCTCTTAGTCCTACTGTAAACATGTCGCCCTACAGTACAGTACTGACCAGTACCGTATCTTTGTACTGAAGTTGGAGCGGTCACAACTGATGCTTGTCAGACTTACTCTGTCTGAACTTTTCTCAAGCTTCCTGTAGCTTTGTTTCCACTTGGTTTAGCTGTCCTGGTTTGAGGTAAAACAGAACCAATTTTGTTCAGTAACTTCACTTCTTAGCTGGGCCTCTTCTAACAACTGAAATTAACAGCATATTGTGCAGACAGTGTTCGCTCTCTGAGTGATAAGACCAATGTTTATAGCTGATGCCCAGGCATGGGATGCAGAGAGGCTCCTGCTTATACTTATTGCTATAGCCCCCGAGGCCAACCAGCTTTGTTATGTGCCCCGTTGGAGGGTCAGAAGCGGAAAAGCATAGTGGGGTCCAACCTGCGGGGAGGAGCGGACAGGACAGGTGACCCCAAACTGACCAACAGGGGATTCCATCCCATCTGCCTCATGCTCAGTATAAAAGCTGAGGGATCAAAGGGTCACAGGCTCTTCCTTCAATGGCCGATGTCTGAGGAGGACTCTGTTCGTCTGCCTGTGATCCAGATCCGGAATCCAGTTCCCGTCCATCACTGAGTCCAGCCTGGGACTGCCCCAGTGCCAGCCAGTTACGTGATTGTCATCTCGGGAGATTGATACGGTTTGGTATATATTTTTCATTATTTCTTTTTATTTTATTATTAATATTTCACTAAAGTAGTTTAGTTCCTTCTAAACTCATAAGTCTCTTTTTCCTCCTCGGGTCCCCAGTGGTGGACTTGGCCTAAACCACGACATTAGCTCTAATAGCATTTTCTCTAATACACCAGCTGCGTGTGGCTAGTTTATTTTACTTTTGTTTATCTGTGTGCGGCACGGCATAAGTTTTACATAGGCAGCAGTAACAAGTAGTTATTCTATGCAGAATTAGATGTGCCACTCAGTAATGTCTTTCAGGTTGCTTACTTGGAGGGGAAAATATTAGAAGTTTAAGCATTGTTCTGAAAAATCATTTTAAATTTTCTACATCTTGAGACCAACTATGTTGAATAGAAATTTTTTTATTACTTAACATGAGTGAAAAAAGTCAGCACCTGGATCATAGAATACAAGTCTAGAATATCCAGTATTATAGTCAGATACTTTACCTAATTCCTTTTTCTGATCTTGAGCATATTAATAACCTGTTTCTGAAATGAATGAGAAAAAAATCTAATGCCAAGTTCATTTGTGACTCACTTTTGGTAATTCATTGATATGGATGATAAATTGCCATTCACAGTATTTCTGTTAAAATAAAGTTGGAAATTAAGTCATCTAATATGCGTCTCTTCTAGAGAAGTGGTATCTCAAGCCAGGAGTCCTTATCTGGCTTTTCTTACCATACTTCTTTAGCTATAGCTGTTCAGTTTACTTAAATATTTTGGCATTCAGCTTTCACAGGGTCCCCAGCAATAAGTATGGTGCTCTCCCTTAAGAGCCCAAGATACCTTCAGTATTTTTTCTTTTAATTGTTGGGCTTTTTGAAGATTACAATTAAATGTTTAATTTTATTCCTGATAATAAAACATAATATTGCCTTACCTGCTAGATATAGTCACACACACACATGCAAAATATAGAAATAGCATCCAGAGGTTGTTTATCACAGATTAAGACCTGGTGTCCTTATTCACCTTTGATATTGGTAGAGATTTTGCCCATGTGTAGCCTGCAGAAAGGAAACTACATAAAATTAGAAAAATGGTGCTATTTTATATAAAGCTAAAAAAAAAAAAAAAAAAAGGGTTACATTACTTCCAGTGCAGTCACCCTAGATACAGATTTAGAGCAGAAAATCAAATGAAATTGTGCCATTGCTCAGGCTTAATAGGGGAATCGAAGAATTATCATCCATAATATTACCCTTGTTACAATATAGAATTCATGAAGCATCCTATACTGGGTACTATATTTTGCATTATGATAGTGATGCAGCTTTCATCTAAAAAACCACATTGACTATACAGAACATGTGCAGTTCAGTATTCTAAAACCAATCACAGCTTTTTCTCTTTTTACATTTACTTGCAGTGCCAGGAGTGTGCCCCCTAATTTTTGCATGATTTTATGATTATTGTTAAGAGTAATGAGCATGTTTTACACCTTTCTGGTTCTTTCTGCTTCAATCTCCTTCAGTGAAGAAATTTCTTTTTAAGATATCTTCCTGGAGGAAAGAAGTGAGGAATGAAGCAACACATTCTTTATTTCTGCAGAAGCAAAGCTAGCATGCTTTTAAAGATGTTTTCATTCACTATGAAGGTAGTTAAAGCTAAACTTTGTTATGGAAACTTTTTTTTGGTTTCCTTAGTATTTTAAGCAGACACAGTTTTGGGAGGATTTGGTCATGTGTGTGTTTTGTTTTGTTTTTAAGAGATAACTAGTATAATGGCTAGAGTGCTGTATACATAAAGTACACCTCATATCACAGGCTACTTTCATAAACATTCATCACCTAGCTCCTGCAATAAAACAGGCTTATATTTTGAACTAAACATTTCTTTAATTATTTCACCACTTCCTAGTCTTGCTAAAAATTTCACAAGGTTGTTATTTCTATTCTTTGTGGAAATATTTTATTTTGAAACCTGTTTTCTTCTGGTCAGCTCTAGATGTCAGCTCATAATTGATACCCTACCATCCTTTGACTCTGAAAAGTCACAACCCTACACCCTATGATTAGTGGAAAGGTTGACAGTCCCAACACTAACGGGAGGTTTTCTTCCTATGTACTATCTTTCTACAGGGGTGGAATCCAGATTTAGTTGTGATTGTGCAAACCTCATGAAGTTCAATGAGGCCAAGTGCAAGGTCCTGCATGTGAGTCAGGGCAATCCCAAGCACAAATACAGGCTGGGCAGAGAATGGATCGAGAGCATCCCTGAGGAGAAGGACCTGGGGATGTTGATGAGAAGCTCAACACGAGCCAGCAATGTGTGCTCGCAGTCCAGAAAGCCAACCATATCCTGGGCCGCATCAAAAGTTGTGTGGCCAGCAGGGCGAAGGAGGGGATTCTGCCCCTCTACTCCACTATTAAGACACCCCATCTGGAGTACTGCATCCAGCTCTGGGGTCCCCAACATAAGAAGGACATAGACCTGTTGGAGTGGGTCCAGAGGAGGGCCACGAAGATGATCAGAAGGTTGAAGCATCTCTCTGATGAGGACAGGCTGAGAGAGTTGGGGTTGCTCAGCCTGGAGAAGAGAAGGCTCTGGGGAGATGCTTATTGTGGCCTTTCAGTTCCTAAAGGGGACCTACAAGAAAGTTGGAGAGGGACTTTTTACAAGGGCATGAAGTGATAGGAAAAGGGGTAACACTTTTAAACTAAAAGAGGGTAGATTTAGACTAGATATCAGGAAGAAATTCTTTATTGCGAGGGTGGTGAGGCACTGGACCAGGTTGCCCAGGGAAGCTGTGGATGTCCCCTCCCTGGAAGTGCTCAAGGCCAGGTTTGATGGGCCTTTGAGTAACCTGGCCTAGTGGGAGGTGTCCCTGCCCATGGCAGAGGGGTTGGAACTAGATGATTTTTAAGGTCCCTTCCAATTCAACCATTTTATTATTCTATGATTTTGGAATGTCTACCTAATTATGATTTCATTAAGGATATGCCACACCGATGATAAAATAATCAGAAGCAGCTCTACAGACTTCAAATTTCTACTTTTCATTAAGAAAACATGGAGAAGCAGGGAAAGAACCCTCGAGAATCAAATCAGACTTGTTGCTGGGGAAGATAGGCATGACATCTGCACTCTCTCCAGTAATCTAGTTATAATAAAAAATAAATGATTTATCATGGTCCTTGCTATCTAAGGACTTGTTTTCATGTACCAATGTTTTTTAAAAGCTGTGTATTCTATACATGAAACCATTATAATGGTGGAATGTGTATTTCCTGAACAGTGTGTGGTTCCTAAACAGGTGACTAAGAAGCAACCACAGATTTGTAACAGGACTGAGTTAAAACATGCTGTGATAGAATTTACTGCTTAACGAGATATGGAGTTAGCAGAAAGATGAGAGAACATAGGGCTAAAAGATCAAATTATTATCACTAATAATTTTCAGAGTTTCTTTCTGTTTCTTGACTTCGGTATTTGGTTGATTGACTACTTTAATGTAAATAAATTACCACTCAATCTGCTGTTTGTATTTGGATACAGTGAAACTAAGAAGAAAAAAAAAAAAAAAACCAAAACAAACAACATAGCAGGGAACTAACACTTCACTTTCTGAACATATGAATAGGACCAGGGAGAAAGACTTTGACTTGTTCCATGGAATCCATTTAACAACTGAAATAATAAGATAAAGGAAGGTCAATCATCATCACTGCATTTTTGCATTAGCTCTGTTACTGCAGCCACAGCTTAATATTGAATACTACTCTGTGCTTACTACACTGATGTAGGGTTGTTGATATCAATGTAACAGTATTCTGAGGTCCTGGATTTTTCACCTCAAAATGTGAGAGAACTTAAAAAAATTTCCGTTATTTGTGCTTTTACATTTGAGATCATAATATTTAATTAAAAGTATTACTGAATTATTCAGTGACGTCTGACTCTTCCTGGGGAAAAGTATTTCTACTTAATCATAGAGCATTTATTGGAGTGCATTGTGTGACTATCACATGTAAAAATAAAAAGAGAACATGCAAAAGCATACCAGAAAGAATGCTTTTAATCACTTTTTGTAGGTTATACTGCCTGATAAACAATTACTTGAGTTTATTTCTTTACTACATGATTACCTATCTCCCCCTTCTAAAAGTCCCTGAAGTATTTAGAAAAATGCCTGAGGTACCACAATAATAATGTGCAGACACAGCTTGTCAGATACACATGAATTAAACCTGACCAGAAGACTTCCAAATAAATTGAATTTCCTTGAGGTTTGCTAGTCCTTCAAAATGAAAATTTTTCATGGTGCTGTACCAGTGTCTGTAACCAGTCACTACTGTAAGTAGGATCCCAGTGAGTTCAGTACCTTCCCAGAACACTTTTTGGTTCATGGCAGTTGATACTATAAGGAATCATACTCAACCAGAAAACTCGAGTGATAAGGAACTGAATGTCCTTTTCTTCTCGTTAATACATGAGTATGATTGTAGTTCATTCAATTCCAAGTTCCTTTCTGAGAGGGTTTGGGGTTTTTTTTCTGAGTTTCCCTTTAGGTAAGTCTAGGATCCAGCATGTATCTGAAGAAAGATTTGTTCTTCCTTTTATCTATCTAGTGTGCTCAAAAAAGGCCAGGTTGACTACAGTTTGTATGACTCAGTCTTGTGAACTGCATGATGTCCTCAATGAACATTAAATTCGATGTGCCCCATTACAGCAGTAAAATCTTCCTTGTGTAACGACTGGCTGTCATGGTTTCAGCTTGGATGGAGTTGGCTTTCTTACTGGTGGCTGCAATAGTGCCGTGGTTTGGATTTAGGATGAGTACGGTGTTGATGACACACTAATGTATTTAGCTGTTTCTAAGCAGTCAAGGCCTTTTCTGCTCCTCTTACTGCCCTGCCAGCAAGTAGGCTGGGAGTGCACAAAACGCTGGGAGGAGACACAGCTAGGAGAGCTGACCCCAACTGACCAAAGGAATATTCCATACCAGATGATGTCATGCTCAGTATATAAAGTTGGGGGAAGAAGGACAAGGGGGACGTTTGGAGTTACGGTGTTTTGTCTTCCCAAGTAACCACTATGTGTGATGGAACCCTGCTTTCCTGGAGATGGCTGAACACCTGCCTGCCAATGGGAGGTAATGAATGAATTCCTTGTTTTGCTTTGCTTGCGTGCACAGCTTTTGCTTTACTTGTTAAACCCATGAATTTTCACACTTTTACTCTTCTGATTCTCTCCGCCATCCCACTAGGAGGAAAGCAAGTGAGCGGCTGCGTGGTCCTAGTTGCCAGCTGGGGTTAAACCATGACACTGCACTGTGTGGTACTTCCCTAACAGCTGAGCAAAGAGAAAATTGTCATTTAGAAAGATAGATTTCTTTCAGGCCTTTAGCTTACCAGGACAAGTTCAAACACATGGTAGAGTTTGCTCGGCCTGCCCTTTACCGCTCAGGTAGCGTTAAACAAATATTTTTCTACACTAACCACACAGATGGAAATCAAAGTCTGAAATTGGCTGAGCGTTTTGGTTTGGAGCTGCAGAACAAAAAAAAACAAAAAAAACCAAACAAAAAAAAAAAAAAAAACAGGAAAAAACTTTATTTTTAAAGACCATCTTGCAGGACTGTGCCTTCTGGTTTTTTTATGCCTTTTCTTCTCCATTTGGGTTTTAATTTAGAATTTATCAGGTTACATATTTGATTTGTAATCTAATACGTAACTCTCTGAGATGTTGAGTATATATATAGGTTCTTCATAATTTCAGGATTCGTCCAGTTAATACGTTCTGAAAGAATGTCAAGGGACACATGTTAGTAAATATTCTTAAATAAAAAATTTTATTTCAGAAGGAACTGTTTCCTAATGTTTAAAGGGAAGTTTGATGGTAAAGTACTTAATCTAAATAACATATATATGACTTCTAGTTTCCATAACACGAACTTCTTTGTAAGACATTTGTCATGTGCCTGGAGATGTGATGAGAAGAACATTTTTACTCAAAAGTAAGAGCAGTAACATTAAGTAAAAGAATATTAAAAAATAATTTAAAAAATAATTCAGACTCAAATATATTAATAAATAAATGAACATGTGCTTGAAAATTTCCTCATGTTCATTGCTGAAAGATATTTCTGTCTTGTTATTTTCTAGGATATTCTTCTCATTACCATAGGTTACTTTAAGTTTGACCTCTCGTTCTCATTCACCTCAACTTTCTGCTACACAATTAGAGCATTTACACGCTAGAGTACTCGCATTAGATTTGGGAATAAGCTGTGAAAACAGTTTATAGGGGAATTTCTTTGTAGGATCAGCATTCCTGTCCCCATTCTGTACAGCTGCATTCAGAAGAAGAGTATAGCCGTGATGCCAGGATATACTACATCCTTCAATTTTCATCAACTAATGGAAAAAAGAAGGCTGACAGATAAGAAATGAATTCAGAATCAAGATAAAACATTGCAATGAACATAGCAATGATAGAAATGAGTGCTTTGAGATAAATTGAAATGAAATACATGTCCTTCTCAAACTAACAAAATTGAATTACTTTAAAACCGAGTAAAGTCAATAAAACCTAACCTGTAGGTCCTTTCACTGTTATATTGATAAACATGGGAGGAATTAGAAATCATTTTAACTCAGCTTAGTTTTTCCCTTCAATTACTGTATATAAACCCAGAAAACAAACTAATAGACAAATAGAATCTGTAGATAATTCAGTTTTAAGTTTCAGGTTTCATGTTTACACTGTCAGATGAAATATACCTAACTGCTGACACTCACGAAATAACTGAAGCATTACAAAGGCTTACCTTTGTAAGTGTCCTGGATTGCGACAGAACAGAACCAATTTTCTTTTCAGTAATTTCCAACCCTGTATATACGCATAAAAAAGGGTTTCTTTCCTAGCCATCCAATTATTGCCATCCTTATGTGATTTGACTGTACCGGTTATGTCACAAATAAAAGCATGGTCTTACCATTTGAATCTCAGAAATGGAGAAAAATTCATGAAGCTGATGAGTCTTTCTGAAAATAGATTCTAAAATATACTACAAACAAACCTTGCAGACTGGATGTCCTGGTTTCAGCTGGGAAAGAGTTAATTTTCTTTCCAGTGATTGCTGTGAAAGGAATGTCAATAATGCATCTGGTTTTATTTGTTGCTAGGCGATGTTTATACTTTTCAAAAACTCTTTTCAGCTTCCCATAGAAGCTGAGAAGAAGCATAGACAGAACAACGGAATGGCCAATGGAATATTCCATACCATAGATGTCATGCCATGGGGATCCGCGATCACTGCGCTGGAAGGTACCAATTCACTGGCTGATGAGAATAACTTAGTCATTAATATATTATTGTTATTTTCCTTTTCTGTTATTGTTCTATTAAGCTGTATTTATCTCAACCCATGAGGTTTTTTTCTTTCCCTTTCCCCTCCTTTTCTCCCTCTTATCCCTGCCCTTCTGGGGGAAAGAGGGAGAACTATGCGAGCGGCTGTGTTGTCCTAGCTGCTGGCTGGGGTTAAATGACAATACTGGATCATAAACATGTATGATAAGCGGTTTTTATAACAACTAATGTTGGTTTATAAAAGTAATTTGTTCTGTTCCACACAATATCTGAAAATGTATGAGGTACTATCAATCAATCACCCAGTGAACAAGAAAATGGAAAAGGATAAAAAACTTGACAAGATATGAATATAAGATTTGAAGCAAAGCCCAAGGAAGAAGCAGGGTTTCTTCTCAATTTCTTCACTGGGCCTATGTACTGAGTGACATACTATTGCATGTTAATTAAAGAACAAAAATATGGAACAAACAAATACTTTGGCTATACTATGGATGTCTTTCTGAGATAGGTATGGCGCTGGGTTTTATTTATGTATTCTTTTATCTATTGATAGTCAGAAATTCCATTTATTACCCTTTGTGTTTTTCTGTTGTCTTTCAGTGCTGAAAGTTTCTAAACTACAGAGCTGAATTACTATGAAAATAATACAAAACACTATGTATTTACTGTTTATTAAATAACAAATAACTCGATATCCTTACAGTTTCTCTTTTTTTGCTGGAACCATAGAAATATAATGTTCTGGGGAAATCTTAATCATATAGACATGAACAATATGTTCTTTTCAATAACTGAATGTGGAACTCTATGCCCAAATAAAATTAAGAGCAGAATGCCATATAAGTAATCCAAACAATTTAATTTAAAGTTGGGATATCCACAACTAGAAGCTAATTTACCATGCAGCTTGTCTCTACTTATACTAGAATTCAGTACAGGGCAGATTTGATGAATACTCAGATTCTAATAGGTTTCCCAGTATTATGAACAATATCTCTGATAACGAAATTCATTCCTGTACCTTTGTGGTGCTTTTGTAATACTGAAAAATATTTGATCTGACTTTAGTGTCAATTGCAATATACACCATAATGTGCTCATCTGAAGCTTCTCTTTTCCAAAATACCATTAATTGCAACAAAATATTTTATACTTCACGAAGTACTTATTATAAAAAAAAAAAAAGAATTTCCTATTAGAGAGTTATTTATTATATTATTCTTGTGGTTCTCTAAATTTATATTAATATACTTTATTGGTACGATTATTCTACTGAAATCACTAAATGTTATGACATCTAAACATAATTTTTGTCACTATAAAAAAAAAAAAATCCCTCTCTGATGTATAGGATGATTACTTTTTAACATGGCAGTTTGGGGTACATACACTTTTGTGAAAATACATTAGACCCAGTTTTCTGCTCCTTTAGCCTCAAACTCAAGTCTCAGCACGTGGGTGAGAAGTACATCTGCAAGAGGTTTTACACCTTGTCAGACAATGATAATTGCTTTAATTTGGTCATGTGGCAAAACACATTTGTCACAAGATTGAATCATCCAATCAGAACCTTTTCTACCTGGGAGACCTAAAACATTTGATCATGTAACAGATTATGATCCCATAATAATATGAAAATCAGAATACACTTAGGAAAATAAATATGGTACCTGGAAAATGAAATAAACCCAGAAAAAATGTGATGTGTCTTTGGTCTCACCACTTCTTGATCTTTGTTTTAGAGGTTCAGCTCTACTCCATGAGGACCTAACCTTGTTATAAACAAACCAAACTAAATGCAAAGCCTGAGAAATCTGAGTGAATTAAATAGATTTTATTAGTCTAAAGATGTGGAAAAATAATCATATTGTCAGATTAGAAAAAGATGTTAAGAACAAAAAAGAAAAATAAAAAGCTACAGTATAATCATTGTAACGAACTATGTATAGAGGGGAACGTAGTTTCCCCACAGATGCTTTTGTATTGCGTCCTGGTGCTTTGCTAGGGGGGATTAACATGTTTATCCACCTTCTTCAAGATTCTTTTTATCAGGACTCTGAAGACACCCATATACCTTGCCCAGCTCCCCCCCCCCCATGGCTGTGCCACCCTGCCCAGGGCCTAGGGACCCTATTTCAGTCCACAGGGTCCAACAGCCCCTGCCCCAACACCATCACAGCAGGGCTGGGCTTCAGCTCCCCACAGCCCTGCCCTGCCCGGCCATGGGCCCTGCAGAGACAGGCCCACCCTCAAGCCCACATAGCGGCCTGGCCCCAGCCCATGCCCAGGGAGGTGGTCAATGCCCAGGGATGGGGCTGCCCCAGCTGCCCTCCAGCCTGCCCTGCTCCTGGCTGAGGAGGTGGGACAGGAGCTAGCTCCTGCCCTGACACCCAGCTGGAGTGTTCCTGTAGCTCCCAACTTCCTGGGCCCAGGCAGCCCTGACACTTGGAGACACATCCGTAACAAGAGGCAGTCGACAACACTTTTAGTCGCATTGATCTTATTGCAAGGGTGATATATAACTCATGAGTACACGTACAACTGCTCACCATCAGTCTTCAGGCTCTTCACAACATGGCTGCTGTTGTAATGTGGGCTTTTTCTTTAAGTTCCACATCTGAAATAACTATGCAAAACATTTATTCACTTAAAAATAAGACTACATTTCCCAATCATACTTGCTGTGACAGCACACATCTAGAAAACAAGACTTACTGTGAACTCAGAAGACAGCCACCATTTATGTCCACTCACCTTATTACTTTTTGTATTCCTATTGATAAACTGCAGAATTTACAATGGTCTCAACCCCCTTCTCTCCACCCCCACTCCCCCCCCCACCCCAAATAAAAAAAAAAATACCCTGGTTCCTACTTATATTTCTTTTGATCTGGGCACGTAAGTTTCTGATAAAATGGCTAACCAATTAAAGGAATCTTTGGAAAGCCTGAGTACGATGATAATAATTGATTAATATTCAGAGAATGCTAAAACATACTATGGCATTTTATACTCTATTTTAATGTTACACACAGCATACCTACCAACAGTAGATTGGTTTAAAATATTTCAGGACATGGTGTTCTACTGACAGCATTGTTTCTATATAGCAGTATGTTAAAAAAGCCCAGTAGCTCTACTACAGCTGTGACTACAATTAGGAATATCAAATGTAATACAAGCTAATTTTATAAATTGCTCATAGCATGAGGAAAGAGAATTGAAGATTTTGTTACCTTTGTTACATGGGTATTCTTTGTACTAATATTTTATTCCTGTCAATGTGGGAGGTAAGGCAGATTAATCAGTAACTGTCGGTCATTTTCAACATGATATTTGCTGTTTTAACTTTACTTCTTAAAATTCAGAGTAATTTTTTTGTTATTAGTTTCATAGTTTTTCACAGATAATATTGGCAGAGAAAACCAAAAACAAAGATAAATCTGTTTAGGACCGATTCTAAAATCAACACAGAAGTTCAAATACATACAAGAAAATACAAAACTAGATTGGTTTCAGCTGATTTGAATTAATGAGAATCAGATTTCAGTTGTTATATTATAAATATATTAATTTTCAGCTACCTCTTGAGTGTTGAAACTTGAAAACTGATTTACAACAGACTACCACATAACCACTACTTTACGTAATTGGGTTTGATCCTCTGCATATTGAGAGATAACTACCTCTGGCAGCAGATTGCAGGATCATTAATATTTCTATTATTTCAACAGCCACTAAATTAATGTTCCTATTTGGATTGAGACCACCTATTACTTCACTGAGAAAACCACTATGTATAATTCAACTAAGTAGTATTTGCATGTTAGAGAATTGTAGGGTATATTTTGAGAAGGACACATGTAAAAATAACAAAGTTAGATAAGACAACCACAGAAATGCAAGTCTGAAACCTTGGAAGTGCCTTTTCAGCTGATGTTCAAACCTGGAAATGCCCACACGTTGCAGGTTCCTCATGTTTTAATCTTAAAGTACTCTAGGTAACTAAAATTCTGCTGCACGTGTTGCAGGCTTCAGTCTTAACAAGGTTAAGAGGCTCTCTCATGCTGACTAGCTATTTTTACTCCTAAGCACTGCTGGGTACCAGTAAATACGTGCACATCTGGTGTTCCTGAGAGCCTGAACTGACCTCTGTGCAAAACAGAGCAGCACCTATTTCTTCTTTCAAACTGCACATAACGATGATACTGTTGCCACAGCTCTGCCCTAAACTTTTTCCCCAAAACATTCATTTATTCATGTGTCTAGTGCTTTAACTCTTCCAGGATGTGGTACATACAAATTCAGTTTTGTTCTATAGCCCAAGGGGATAGGACATTACACACCCTTGTGACTGTTCTTGTATGTTGAACAAACATTGTATAAAGAACCCTAGAAAAAAAAAGACAAAGCTTTTTCTCCCTTGCCTAGAAGTGACCTGATCGTTAGTCAGTGGAGTCAGACTTTTCTGACAGTCATGACTTATTTTCTGCGTAGTTTCAGAAAAGCAAAATTTCCACACCTTAAAACAGGTTATAGTCCAGCAGCTGTAAAACTTTCAAGGAAGGCAAAATATGTCAATTTAATTTGCCTTTAGCAGAAGGCAGATTTCAGTCTTGGTATCACTTAACCTAGAAAATATTTCAACTATTGGGCTGTTGTTAAGAAATAGGGGAACCCCTTGTTCTGGCTGTTTTCAAAAAGTGACCCATGCTGTTTGAAATACAGCTCAAATGCTGCTATAAGAAAGGTATCTAAAATACCCTGCTTGGAGATACATGTATATATATCCCAAAATATATCCTACATATTCTGGACACCTCTGTGCACGATATCTAAACTCATGAGGTTTAAAGACAAGTTAAAGTAACCCATTTGTGTTCTTTGATTGTTTGTTGTTGTTTTTTTTCCCCCAGGCGTCACAGCATTAAATAATTCTTAATATAGTAATTAAATTGATATTCAGACACTTCATACATATTTTAAGAGACTCCAGACAACATTGAAACCAGACTTCCAAAGCTTTCTTCAGGCTTCTAAAAATTATGAATTCCACTGCCCTGAATCATAGCAATTCACCTTCTTTTTCAATATATCCAGTATTTTGAAAATATTCCAGTGGATGGCAATGGGGCCAGTGAGAGAGTAAGATACCACTAAATTACTGAGAAAAGTTCAAGAACAAGTACAGCAACGGGACTACTTTTAGAATAAAAATAATCTAGGAAGAGAATGAGGATGGCAAAAGTATTCTGAACTATTTTTTATTAGGTATTTAACCTTGAGTTTTTCAGAACTCAAAGTATTTTTAAAATCATGTTTATGATTTCAACACAGCAATGTCAGGCCAATTCTTATCATTTTTGTAGTATCATTTTCAATGGCTACATTTAAAATATGACATTCTTAACCAGAATATAAGATGTCAAGTTACTGCTGAACACTACTTATAATTTAAGGGTAAAATTGAACTAATTTTCATGCAGGTTATTCTGTAAATCAATTGATGTGCTCGCAGCATCAAAAAAAAAAATTATTTTACTAACAGTAAGGAATAACGAAGAATATCTCTGATCACAGTTACCTCTATATATTTTCATCTCATTCAACTCTTCTGCAATGTCCCTCAATATTCATGTTCTATTAATATTTTTTTTCCTTGATTATATCTCTTTAGGACATCCTCCTTAGTGCTCTGAATATGCTCTGGGAGTTTCTATTATTATTCTTGTCTTCCAGTGTGTGATCTCGGGCTTTACTGATTGCACACCATTGAAATCCTGAGCTGTTTGGAGAACTATTAATTTCATTTTGGCTTTCCTATGGTATTCTTCCAATACCTTAGTGTTTTGCAAACATCACTTGATTTATCTTGATGAGACTACTGTGAAGTAAGCTCTTATCTACCAGCAGAGGAAATTGTAAGTATTCAACAATTCCACAGATCAAGTCACACGGGTTTTCAAGTTCAGTGCTTAGAAAAAGGAGGATCCAGATTTAGTGGCAACTTGTGAAATTATTGTCATATGCGATTTGCTAAGCATTGTACAAGAACGTTGTCATAAGTGCTAGTACAGCATCCAATTCTCAGGGTATTATTTTACATCCGTGAGATCAGTCTACAGCCTTATTCATCATATATTAACATCTTCTCTTGAAATTCAGCTACAAATTTGGCTTTGTCCATGTAGAAATCTTTTTGATCACGTAATTGAAAACCTGTATCATAGTGTTAATTTAAAGGAGACATAATTAAAACTGGCCAAGAAACATCAACACTGGTGTTCCCAAGCCTTTGGTTACATGTCTGTATAGTCTTCATGTTCTTTTCATTTAATCTTCAATTTTATAACCTTTTGTGGTCTTGTCCAAATACTGCTTAGTTATCTGTAAAGTAATATTGCAAAATAGAAAATAAGAATTGCCTCATGACAGAAATAACCAATATGGAACACAGATTAAAAGGAATTTTATAGGTACTAAGGAACTTTGTCAAAACACAAGAAATAAGTTTTATTATAATGCATCAAAAAGATGCAGTTAGTGATAAGTATTATCATTGTAAGTAGTCATTAGTATTGTAAGGATTTTTGATCAATTCCCTCAGCTGATTAAAAAGCATCACAATTTGTAAGAGTCATCATTGTCAGCATGAGTCTCATCTATTCAGGCTGGTAATAACTTATTCATCTAGTTACACCACCCCTCAGTTTGCATTTATTTATGATTATTATTCAAAGCGAAAACAGTTATCTCTGCTCCCCGAAGGTGCGTTTTGAAGCCGTGAAATAGGAGAGGAGGGGGAAGGACTGGATGGAAAGCAAAGACACAGCAGAGACAGCAGCACTGAGCGATAGCTGCCGCTCCCAAAACCACAGGAATCACAGTGCTCTTCCAATAATATTGCTGCAAAATATAATGTATACATGTAAAAAAATATACGATGTTTGGATTGTGTTTTTGTAGGCTGCGATAAAATGAGAAAACATATTTCCCATGGTTGAAACCCTTGTTAATAACTATATTGAAATATCTTAAGTACATTAACGAACTGAATCCTTAATAGACACTGCCAAAACAAAACCTAGCTTAGAACCTTGGCCTATATTCAGACAACAGAATAGCCTGTGGCGTCTCCATGAGATATGTCATGATTAAAGAAAAAATAGTTCAGACATTGATTGCTTTGGTTAAAATTATTGAGTGGAACAGGTTCATTACTAATGGATCACTAGAATATGCATTTAGAGATGGATTTTTTCTGCTGGGTTCAGTCTCTCTCTCCCCTCGGGCACCCGATGCAGCAGCATGTATGTGTAAAACACGAGCCCATCTCCTGCATGAACAGATAACAATACAGTAAAGTGCACGGTATATGTGAAAATCTGCAGAAAATCATTAAGCATCCTTGGCTGCTTAATTATTAGCAAGTTATAAATTCGTTACCATATTTTCTTTCTTCAGTTAATCACAAGTTCCTCTGTTTGCCGCATTTTGTTCACTATATCAACTGTTTCCTAACCAGCATTTCTCTTTTCATGCAGTTATCCTCTTCTGCTTTTTTGCCCTGTTTTTCTGGATAATCACCTTCCTCTTCTATAATTACGGCTTAATTTATAACTGTTTCTAGTATCCATTTCCTAAAAAGGATTTGGCAATTAATCTTCAGATTATTAATGACTCCAGGTGCATATAACCTTTATTAAAACTTGTACTATGGCACGGGGAAGGGAACTATCTGAAGAATAGAAAACTGCAAAATTTCAAGGGAGCTGAATAAAGTAAGGACACTTCTTAAAGGGTTGCTTTTTGAGTAAAGTTCTGGACTTTAACTCACATTCTATGAATTTCCAGAAAGTATCTCAATCTATTTGAAGCACTGGCAGCAGAAAATAAATATAATATTGCCATATACGTATACCAAAGTATCATAAGTAGCAAGTGGATCTCCATAACTTAGTATTCTATCATATAGTGGTAGAAAGTTAAGCAAGTCATCTAAATGCAACCTTAAGATTTTCAGTGTTTTGGTTAACTAAAATATTAGAATCATACATAATACACCGCAGATATTCTTGTTATCAGAATCAATATTTCAGTAATGAAGAATATTATATTCATTGACCAAAACCACTAAATCCTTAGTGTATTCTTCACCCTTAATATACTTTAGGGTTCTAAAATAGTTGCTTTCTTTAATAATTTTGTTTGCTTGGTTTTGGAGGCCTCCTTGCATGGGTTTGCAGTATATCAACCATCACTTATAAAGTTTACACTTTTTTAACAAGTAACAGTTTTTTCTTAGCTGACATTGACATCATAGTGTTAAGTAAGTCACACCTCAGATTTAACAAATGCACTGTACTCCAATTTTATAGAAAAATAGTTGTGGTATTCTACATAAAAGAGCCATCATTATATAAGAGTCTGTGTTTAGACACATCACTCTCTATCCTGCCTTATAACTTGCTCTCCACAAACCACTGCTCCATAACGTTACATCATAGACTTGTAAGGCCCTTTCAGCAGCCTATAGCCTACCAATAGGAGTTATGTGACATACCTCTATATTCCAAACAGCACATCAGAACAGGAGCGTGACGGTAAATAAAGGATAAAATTAGTAAAAAGATTTACATTATTTTAGTACAACCAAGAAACAAATCATATTTTTAAAACGTGAAAAGCTGTGTCTTTCATGCACCCATAGTTCAGGAACTTTAATGTAATTGTTGTCAAATATTAGCCTGTTCAGAAGCACCCCTATCGCAAACTCTTCAAGACAGAGACCGTGCTTTAATAGCATCAGGTAGTTCAATAGTGTTGCAACTATTACACAAGTATAGCAAAAGTGCTACATTAAAAAAATAAATTAACCAATAGCTGCACAGAAAATTTAACCGACGAGGGTAAGAACGTGTATGATGCCAGTAACATAGAAATAAATCGCAGACTGTCATTTTACTGTCCTTTCAAATGGCTGATGAGGAGTTTTGAAACCTACAAAGGAATCCCCAAAGTTTAAAGTCAACATTTGTATATATCTGTCTGTAATTTTAAAATGTCTTGAGAAATGAAAGATTTTGCTGTAGCGGAAAAAGAATGCTACCTGCAAGAACAGAGCAAGTCTTTGGTGCAAGATTTTAAACAAATAATAAAACTCCAAAATTGCATGTGTTCACAGCTAATAGGAAAAATATGTGCAATGAAGTTGCAATTCCAGCGTCTGAATTAGAAACAACACTAAGTTTAGATGTATATAGATTTGCTCGTTTTTTCAAGACTTTCCAAGCACATAAGCTTTCACCCAATAGCCGTTTATAATGAGACATTCCAATTTCATGTACTGTCAGAGGGATACAAAGAGCAGAAAGAGGAAGTGGAATTAACTATAATTGCCCTTATTCATAAAACGGAATGAAATATCTGCTTTGTTCTAAAAAATACATTAAATATACATGTGAAGATCTTTCTAGTTTTGAACACAGTCTGAAAAGAATTATTGGAGTCCTTAAAAAAAAAATCGAGGAGGATCAGTTTATTAGATTTGTGAACAGTTTGGAAGTATATGAAATAATATGCGCCCTGAAGAAACTTTATCATATTATGTGCCTTTGATAGATTTCAAAGACCTGATTTGTATTTCAATGAGTAAGATTTGTCTTTTGTATCCTTTTAATCAATGAATACAACTGCTATACACATTCCCTGAGGCAGTAATTGCCACAGAGAAGCACTTTCCAGCCAAGGAAAGAACTCGAGCAAGGGCGTATATCTCGTTGCTTTTATGAATGCTTGCAATAGATTTTATCAGTAACTCTGTCATATAACACAGTCATGATACAGCTCCCATTTTCTAGACAAAATTGCACGTGCTTTCTTTCTTATTCCATAGGAATAACAAAGAACTTGTTTATGAAACTACAATTATGGGCAAATCTATTCCTATTGTTTGAAAGGCACATCAGTTGACAAACATTTGCACCCCTCCTTTGCACAGTTACTGATATGCAGTGGTAATGAATAAGTATGTATGACTGCAGGTGGAGGTGTGTCCTGAGTATCCTACACAAGGCTCCATCCTAGTCATAAATCTGATGGATTGTAAGGAAGAAGGAAACTGTCCGGCTTACACCAATATTGGGAGAGAAAATGCATATATTTTTCCCTATGTATAGTTAATTAAAGAATTCTGTGATCAATTTATGGTATTAAACATACAGTAGACAAACTTATGGAATTAAACTATTTGTAGATTTGTGAATTATAGCCATTCCAGTTTTGCTGAGGTATACCTTTTGCTGGTTTATACCATGAAGTTCCTATTTAATGGAAAGTCAAAAAGGTTTATATTTGCATATCAGAGAAACTGCTTGAGAAAAAAATCGGTTTTAAGAGTCTCATATCACATCTTTAAAAATTTTATTCACTAACAGAAGAGACTGACAGAGAATGGATTGAGAGCAGCCCTGAGGACAAGGACTTGGGGGTGTCAGTGGATGAGAAGCTCAACATGAGCCAGCCATATGCGTTCGCAGCCCAGAAGGCCAAATGCATCCTGGGCTGCATCAAAAGAAGTGTGGCCAGCAGGTCGAGGGAGGTGATTCTGCCGCTCTACTTCGTTCTCATGACACCCCACCTGGAGTACTGCATCCAGCTCTGAGGCCCCCAACATTAGAAGGACATGGACCTGTTGGAGTGGATCCAGAGGAGGGCCATGAAGATGATCAGAGGGCTGGAGCACCTCTGCTATGAGGACAGGCTGAGAGAGTTGGGGTTGTTCAGCCTGGGGAACTGAAGGCTCCAGGGACACCTTCCAGTACCTAAAGGGGGCCTACAGAAAAGATAGGGAAGGACTCTTTATCAGGGACTGTAGGGATAGGATGAGGGGTAACAGTTTTAAACTGGAAGAGGGTAGATTTAGAATAGATATCAGGAAGAAATTTTTCACTCTGAGGGTGGTAAAACACTGGAACAGGTTGCCCAGAGAAGTTGTGGACGCCCCATCCCTGGAAGTGTTCAAGGCCAGGCTGGATGGGGCTTTGAGGTCTGGTGGGAGGTGGCCTTGCCCACGGCAGGGAGGTTGGAACTAGGTGATCTTTAAGGTTCCTTGCAACTCAAACCATTCTATGATTCTATGAATACTCTGTTCATCTACATCAACATTACCAAGTAATGCAGCATAATATGAGCAGATCAAAACATTATTTTTCAGACTCTGATATGCAGACTATCTGTTTTTAATGGAGGTTACTTTGAATTCCTTGAAGAGGAACATGTGACAATTGAAATGCACGGACTCCGATATGCAGAATCAAAAACGAAATCCAAATCCAAATCAGCTTTATTAAGCAAGCATACTCTTTATATACTTTTCTACCAAGGCCAGAAATTTTCTACTTTACTTGTTTACACCATCGCGTACTCTATAAGATCACGTTCCCACCAAAAAGGCAATCTCTCTTCCCTGTGAGCATCACCTCCTTATCTAGGGAGTAGCTTCACACAACTTCATCGTCTGCCAAAACAGTGCTGCAGCTGCTTATTCCTCCGTATTAGTTCTACCACACTTAACCCTTTTTTTGCCTCAGTCCCCACAGGAACACACCTTTGTGTTCAGTTTAATCTAAAAAGAATCCTGCTCCTGGTCCCTGTGATCACTTTGTGTGGCTAACTGAAGCACAGTCCATGAGGATAATGGGTAGATTTGCTTCCAAAGCATACTTCTGATCATTCTCCTACTGTAGGCATAACTAGATACTTACCTTGCATAGGCTGATGCTGTTCTGAACTGATCAGGGCAAGGGAGAAGACAGGGAAACTACACAGCCATCACTATGTCTTATAATACTTATAACACACCATGCATGGTGCTTTAGTAATTTTTAAAGAGTTTAATAGCTGCATTTACCTGCACATCTACAGCCTTGTAACGTGTACAAAATACTCAATACTAATAGGCTAAAGTACTGAGAATCAGTAAGAGCAATTTCTGTGGAATTACACAAACTAAGAAAAGATGCACAAATGTATACATGCAATAGCATATGAAGAGGTTTAACAAGAGCATTGGAACAACTAGCAAACTGCTTTCATTAAATAGAAGGCAACTAAATAGAGACTTAAGTACTCTGAATGTCAGACAACATACAAACATGAGTGGTGATAAGTGAATAATTTTGTAGAAAATCTTAAAGAGATAAAATGAGAAATTTGAAGAAAATTTTCATATTCAGTAACAGATGCTTGATAATTATAAGAATATATCAGATACTGCACTGGGTTGTTTATTAACAAATGTGGAGCACGCAACATGTAAATACATTACCTGTTACTACCAAAGCATGAAAAGTGAAACATGATGAAATATCCTTTCTTCTCTTCTTGTTAAAGGCACTTATTTTGCAATAATTGATCTATAATCTTCAATTGTAATCTTGAAATAATGTGTAAGCAGAAATTATGGTAAATAGTACAACCGATTCACATATAGCAGAAAAAAAGTCTGTATATTTGAATAATTCACCTTCCTGAGATTCTGAATGTCAATACATAATATATATAATGAGAGTTTAAAAGAATAATTAATTAAAGACAAGCTACAAAAACTAGTAATAGTCTATGGGGGCTTAATACAATGGGTTATCTCTGCTGTAGAAACAATTCATGTCAGCTACAGATATACAAAATTATGTATGAAACGTGAGAAGAAAATATATCCATCACACAAAATTATTGTTCCCTATTTGAATTTCTCTTGAGCTATAGGTTATTATTAGGAGTTTTTCTGTATGGATACTATAGAAGCACAAAAGAAAACCAATTTCTGTCACAAGGAATATAAAGTCTAATCATAAATCAATATATTTTATCGTATGCCTAGGAAAAAAAAAAAAAAAAGATGAAGCAGTACCTTTCCTGTGATAGAAGTCACAGCACATCAATCTGAACAGCTGTAAAACTTCCGAAGACAGCATGTCAAAGAAAAATTTCGAGGAGGAAGTTGTAAGAGACAGAGCAGAAGTTCTTTTTGATTATTCCTAGAATAAGGGATAGCTTGGGAAAAAGAACAAACTTCTTGTTTAAAAGTATGTTCAGCTTAGCAATGGGACATGGCATCACAGGCCAGAGCTTTACTTGATTCAATTACTTATCTTGGCTTAAGCACCTGATCCTAATTTTTAAGCTTTTGGCCCAATATCAAAGGCGTGATTTTAATTGCTGAATCTACATAACAGCTGTACTTCTTTGGAAGAAAATAAATCTCAAAACTCTGGAAATGTGAAAACTTGAGAAAAAAAAATATTTTAGATGAACTGAATCTGGAGAAATCTATAGCAGCTACAGACAGTTATATTTCTGATATGTAACTTCTCTTGACTTCTGTTATTATAAATATATATGTATGTGTATTTATATAAAACATAAAAATACCTTAAGATAGTCTCTGTTATAGGAAAATGTTAATGGTTATAAACTTTATTGCCTATTTGTTTGTTTCTTAAGAATTATAGAGAGAAGAGAGATTCACATCACTGGAACAGCAGCAGTACAGTTATAGCAAAGATCAAATATACTTTGTCACAGTAAGACAGGGATATCAACACTAGAAACCACTAATAAAACTTAATAATTTATTAAAAAAAAGTCTGACATATTCAAAACACAGCTTGTACTGATACATTTAATTTTTTACTTCCTAGACTTGCAAGGTTAAACAAATTTTGTTCTACGTACTATTTTTCTCTTTTCTCCTAATTCCCTGTATTACACCAGCCTTTATAAATACTATAATATAGCCTCATCCAACAGCAAAAGGTGAAATTGTTCTGGAGTGTATATAATTCTCATTACATGTCTGTCTGCCATCTGTCTCTAAATATCACTTAAAGCAAATGAACAAAAGTCAAAAACAAAGTAAAAAGCACTGAGCCTCTTTCACAGAGGTAATTTTTTCAAAACAAAGCATTCCTGTCAGTCAGAGTATTCCCGAACAGTTTTTGTATGGCTATTTTCCAAATCATTTAGCTACTGAATTTGAATATAGCCATGATGAATTTTGTAGAGCAAGCAAAATCATTAAAATATTCCTGTACTAGTTTTACTCAAGGACAATCCTTTATCCTGCATATGAATTCATGACTCTTGCTCCAAGTGAAAAGTTGCTTTGTCTTTCTGGTAAAAATTACTGTTCACTTTGCAAAACCATTAGCTTCGATGTTCACTTGCTAGCAACTACCAGCATTGGCTACACCATTGGAATGCAGTAAAAAATAGTCGGCTTTTAAGGAAAATTTGGTATTATAGCTGATAATATTCCCCTTCCTTACTTCTGCCCCAAAAGCAAATACCACAGAATCACGGAGTTTTCGGAGTTGGAAGGGACCTCTAGAGATCATCTAGTCCAACTCCCCTGCCAAAGCAGGATTGCCCAGAGCACATTACTCAGGACTGCATCCAGGCGGGGCTTGAAAATCTCCAGAGAAGGGGACTCCACAACCTCCCTGGGCAGCCTGTGCCAGTGCTCTGTCACCCTCACCGTAAAGAAGTTTTTCCGTGTATTTGAACGGAACTTCCTGTGTTCTAACTTGTGCCCATTGCCCCTCGTCCTGTCACTGGGAACCATTGAAAAGAGCCTGGCTCCATCCTCCTTCAACCCACCCTTTAGATACTTGTACGCCATAATAAGGTCTCCCCTCAGCCTTCTCTTCTCCAGGCTAAAGAGTCCCAGCTCTCTCAGCCTTTCCTCATAAGGGAGATGCTCCAAGCCCTTCATCATCTTAGTTGCCCTTCATTGGCCTCCCTCCAGCAGTTCCCTGTCCCTCTTGAACTGGGGAGCCCAAAACTGGACACAGTATTCCAGTTGTGGCCTCCCCAGTGCAGAGTAGAGGGGGAGAATGACCTCCTTCGACCTACTGGCCACAAATAAGCTGAGTATTTTCTATTGCTCTTGGTCTCTAAGTAAGTAAATTGCCTTTCTCTGAATACCATAGTTAACTAACGATGAACCGCTTTGTGACTTTGCAGAGAACCAGTTTGTCAAAACTTTATTGGATAAGAGTTGATGTGCTTTTCTTTTTCCTCTTTAAATACACAGTTTATCGAGGTCCTGGTCAGAAGACTAAGCTTCATGATTCCACCTGGAATTTTCATGAACTCCTTACTTCAGATACCGACACTTATATTTAACTCTGAAATCGATGCGATCATTCAAATGACTAGAGCTAGACATGTGTATAAGAGTTGTGTTGAATATCTTCTAGAAGATATTATATTATAGTTTTAATTTTTTCACTTTACTGTCTTAAAGCTACAACCAAAATCTTCATGCCATGAACTGCAGAGACGTAGAGTACCCTCAAGTCTAAGAAAAATATGAGCTCCGTGTATCTAAAGAGATTTACAGGATTTTAATTCTAGAATCCTATTATGTTTTAATGTTTTTATTTTAGTATAGACTACCTAGTGTGTCATGCACTATATAAATCAAGTGCAGTGATTTTTTATAACCTGTTTTCAAAGCTGACTGTATTCCATTGAGAGCATAGTCCTCTACAGAACTGAATAACACAAGGAAGTCTATATCTTGTTAGGATTTTCTACATAGTTTTCTTTCTTTTGTGCCTTCAAAACTCCTAATATTTTAAATACAGTAGGAAAACTTAGAAACTCTGTCATTTCATAGCATGTTTAATTTTAGCAAGAACTTCCACTGGCTATGTCCTTGTAAATTTTCCAGCCTATTTCCAGTCCCAAGCTAAGAGAAAAAACAAAACAAAACAAAAAACAAACAAACTCAATCACACAAATATTCAAATGAAGGCAGAACTGAAGGACAGAGGAGTGCATTTAAGAAACAGGATAGAGAAGGAAGGTGTTAGAAATTAGGACGGCATGGTAGGCAGGGAGGCAATTAGGAGTCTGTAATTCAGAGACAGGAAGAAGATGATACAAAGGGCAAAAGATAACATAATATGACAGGTGAGGAATGAGGGGGGTGTTAGACATACAGGAGAAAGATGGAGCAAAAAGATAAAAAAAGATGAAATCGCACAAACATATGCTGACTCAGATGAATGTGTCAGCACTCCAAAGGTGAACAAAAGGCAGACTTGAACTAGATGGGAAGTAAAACACAGATGTAAGAAGTTTTATTGGTTTATTTCATTTTATTTTATGGAGTGAGAAAGATCAGATTAGGTGAAAAAGAAGAAAGTTTAATTTTCTTTTTTTCTGTGATGGATACTAAAAATTATCCATCATCAAGTAAAAACTTAATGATGCTTAGACTTCACTTCTTTTCTTCTTGCTTAAATGGGTTATGTTCTATGTGCTATTTAATTAATAAACCTGCATATTCTTGATCAATGATGAGACATAACCGACACATTCTAGCAATCTTCTTTTTCTGATAGTACTGTTAACTAGTGCACTAGAAGAGTTTAGTTTTATTCAGTACTTTATGCAAGTCTCCCGAGTCTTTTTTGATAGATGTAGCTGCAAGGTGTAAGTGGGTCTAAAATTATTTAGACCCAATTACCTGTGCATTGGGAACCACTTATTTTAAATTAGGAGATTCTGTTTCATCACATCCCTAATATACTGCAAGGATATTACACTATCAAGATCAAAGACTGTTAGGAAGTTAGGTATGAAATAACCCAAATAATGAGCAAAGCTCAGAGTTTCTATGTTCTGTGCTTCAGTCTCGACTGAAATAAAATTGAGCCTCTCTTTTGGTAGTAGGAATGGATTCTCAGTCACTGGAGGAAGAAAAATACAAGGGGGTTTAAAATTTTTTGAAAGCATTAAAAAATGAGATAATTAAGTACATAAAGCAGAATCGATAGATTTTTATGAGGTTAAAGGATGTATTTACTATATAAATAACAATATCAGAATTATAAGGTACACTCAGACTGCATTACTTTAACAGACACCATACACACAACTGCTGAGTGAGCGTCTGCTCCAGAAATGTAATGTAAATTGTAATGTGCCTATAAATTAGACACATAAAAAGATACGGCAGAGACGCAAAATGAAGTATCTTGTCCAAGATCATGCAGCAGGTGACTGGTGACTGTAGCCAAAGCAAAGACCTGTTGTGCTGACAAAATAGAAGCACACTAAACAAAATATTAGCAGGTGTTTGACTTAAACCTAAACCTAAGCACTCAGATAATGTAATCGCTCTATAAGTACTCTGTACCATTGTAACCGCTAACTATTGTATAACACTAATAACATAAGATAAGCATAAATACATTTTTTAAAAAAGCCAAATTCCCCCAGGAACAAAGGGAAACCTGCCAAGTGGTTGTATAAGCAGGGTACAGGGAAAAGCAGTAGTATCTGTAAGACGGAGCAGGTGGGAGAGGTGGCTGATGGAACCAGAATAATCCTGAAGAATAAGCAAGACGTGCCTGGAGAAACCAAGACAAGTCCTGATTCCAAAACTAAAATGAACCATGCCAGGAACGAATGAGATCACCACCTTTTTGTTTGGAGAAGGGACCAAGAAGCATAAAACACCAGCTAGAAGAAATGGAGAAGAAAAAGGCGGTCTGATTCAAACCCACCTGCCTTCAACATGCACCTCTCAGGATGGGCCACCTCATGCTCAGTAACTGAGTGCCAGGGACAGCAGCCACTGATGCTAAGCGAGCGGCATCAGCTCCATGGTATTGTACACTCTCAACCAATTCAGAATAATCTTGGTAAAGACTCACGGTTTCATTTTGTAGTAATAATAACTAATAGAGACACAGAGCTAATCATTGGCTATGTGTATTATTAAAAATATCAATACAGTGACCTGTTGTTTCAAAGTTTGAAACTAGCCCAATTTTAAACACTCTCGTCACCAAGATCTCCAATTTTCTAACTGATATACAGGCCTACATATATTCAGTTGTAACCAAAATGAAAGAGTCCTGATAAGCCATTTCATCACCAGTTATTAGGAAACACGTCTTTTTGTGTAAATTAGAAGTTTAGGTTATTAAATTAACAACATTCTATAGGTTAGTTTAATGAACAGAAAACAATGCTAGGAACAAGGAGGACCAAAGCCTTATAACTAACTCTGTCACTGACTTATACGAAAGGAACTATCTGCATCGAGCCCAGAGCTCTCCAAGCTATTCAGCATTACTGCAGAACAACATACAAGACTCACTACTTATGATGACATTGCTTAACTTTCCCACTGGTGGATCATTGTGTAAGTCAAAATGGCAATACTGCTTGCTGTAACAAAGAGTTACTTTAAGAATTAGAAGCAGTAAAGACACCAGCTTACTTTTCCATATGATATACCAACCGATGGCCGTGTTCATGGAGAGCATATATTCTGCTAACATGTCAAAACCCAAACCATAGTGACTCATGGTTTTATCAGTCCAAGTTAGATTACGGTGCCGTACTGGTGCAGTCTATCTGCAGGTCTCGCCCCAAGATTTTGTCTTAACACACTTAACAAAAAGTTACTGTTGCTATTAGTGAGATAGTTTTATAGTTCACTGTATGGAAAATGGTTATTTAACATTACAGGGATTTTAAAAGCTACAGTAGTAGATCTATCAACCACCATCTTACATACTTCTCTGTTTGCTCTGTAACACAACTAAAATACCTGTAGTGAAACTGGACTTACATAAGATTAAATCTCTAGTTACTCTTTGTCACCTCCATGCTTCTATGTGCATTGTTAAAACTATAACTCGGAGGTTTCTATTTCCCTTTGAAGTGTTTCTGAAGTCACTGACACCTAAGACCAGCTGAAGAAAGTGTCCTTTACACTAACATATATCTTAATATCATCTACACTCATAGGAATTAGATACTTTGAAATCGGTCCTGGCATACAAAAGAGAATTGTATGAGAAGTTGTAAATACACACAATGTATGCACTTTATCTATTTAAAATATGTTTTATACAGTATATACTGGTTTACTGTTTATATATTTCAGAGGTTTATGAAAAATCATTAGTTGTATTCTACTCTATTTCTAGTGTGTATATATATACAGCTATGTAAGAAATGTAGGAGAAGATGACATCACACGTATTTTGTGAAAAATAAAATTATTAAATAGGTATAGTTTGGAGACATCCACATCAGTCATCTCAGATGGAGTAGATCCCTACTTATTTATATGCCCAAATAATGAGAAATACATTTTGTATCTTTTCTTTGACTTCAAGCTACTAATGCTAATAGTGTTTCAGTCTTGCTGTGATATTGTTTTTCTAATTGCCTTATAAACTGGCAATTTAAAAAGTAAGAAAACAAACAAACCAAGTGGTGTGTTTTTGCCATAATAGTACTCTTATTTTAGTTTCTGATGGTCTGAACCGAAGGAAAAAAAAATTATTGAAGATGGCTAGAATCAGTTTTAAGTAATTATGCTTTAGAATAAGATAAAAACTGACTGCATGTCCTGCTTTCTCATCGAGAGTCAGAACTCACTTTCGTAAGTCACTGCTATGTCATGTTCTTGCTGGTTTTCTTGCTTCTTTCATTTCTGTTTCTTGGTATCTAAAATGATACATTTATCACTGGAATACAAACTGAAACTCGAAGTGAATTAAACTATATTTTATTTTTGTTCCTGAAATTCACCTATAATGTCCAATAACTTAGGATCTAAATACTTTCCTTCGTCCTGGGTCTCTGATCAGGCACACTCTGCACATTTTGGTTCATCAGGGTTGTTCTTCAGAGGGAACCAATTAATTTCCCCAAGACAAAGCTTGGTGGTGTTGGAAGAATAGTTGAGGCAGAGTATTGAGGAAAGAATTAAGCCTGAAAAAAACTATGAATGAGATTTCATCACATCTTATTCTCTTTACCCCAGTTCTGTCCTCTGATTCAATCCAAAAGGCTTTGAAAGCTTGAACATCGCCATATTAACTCACGCAATGAACGAGAGGAGCTTTCCCCCGTTCCTCATACCATCTCTTTACATCGCTGTATGAGAAGAGACAATGGAGCATAAAGAATAAAAAGAATTCAGAGCACAAAATATCTGTGGGGACATGAGCTTTGACAGTCATGAGTATCCAAAAACACTGATTCCTTAGAACCAAATTCTGAAAATATATCATTGATGTGAGACTGCTAACATTTTGCATCCAACACAGATATTCACAGCTCAGAATTCTGGACCCTTTGCTTGTGTTTTCAAAAATCTTCTGAAAAAAATTTACAAGAATGATTGTAAAGGCAGTTTAGTTTTTTGGTTAAGCTATGAATTCCAGGAAAAAAAGAAAGAGGGTATGTCTGCCATTAGAACATGTCTGTGTTAGGAAGATCAAAAATTAATGATGAAATCATTATTTCTAACATTTTTATGAATTATTTAGACAAAACTATAGTGTGGTGGATCACAAACTTTGCAGGGCATGCAAAGTTACATAATTATGTTACACAAATTACACAATTATGATTTAGGAGACTGGAACTGTAATCTTAATACATCACAGAAGACTAGTTTCAGACGGTATATATGAAATGTAAAATGTAAAGTTTATACCCTTGGGTAGAAATATTCCTCAAAAACATATAAAATGTTAACAAATTTGAATAACATCATCTAACAACAGGAAAAGGCTCATGATGCTAAAAAGTCCAACATTGCAATTCGTAATCCGGTATGCAGCGATGAAAACAATTTTAACGTTATAATACAGATCTCAGAAATTGCTATTCAAGTTTGGTTCCCTTAGCATGTATTATATAAGCATAGAAGTAATTATACTAATAATAAAAGATTCTAGAGATTAGCTAGATACTGATGAATTCATTTTTTGTCCTGTGACAAAGGATTAACTTTAAAGTATTTGAACAAAAATTCACCAAGCTATGACTATGTTTTAGCGTGTGGTATTTATAGCAGGAAACTTGAACTGGAAACACTGACAACACTCTTTATTACATAGGTGAAAGTTTCTTTTTTAAATTATGCATTATCTTACTCACAAACCAGAAATGTAATCTCTAAATACTGTTTCAAATATATTATCTGTTGCTAATGTTTCATATTTTGAGATATGAATGAATTGCAAGCTTTGGAAGCCAAACTGCTTCCTTTTCATTACACTGTCAATGGTTCAGGAGCATAAATTCTTTCTGTCAAAATTTTTCTACTGGTCAAAATAGATATCTAGTGGGTTTTACACTATACATCTTTTATATATATATTTATATATCACACCAAACTCATTAAAAGACGTTTTCATTCATTTCATATACATAATCACAGAATCACAGAATTTTCAGAGTTGGAAGGGACCTCTAGAGATCATCCAGTCCAACTCCCCTGCCAAAGCAGGATTGCCCAGAGCACATTACTCAGGACTGCATCCAGGCGGGGCTTGAAAATCTCCAGGGAAGGGGACTCCACAACCTCCCTGGGCAGCCTGTGCCAGCGCTCTGTCACCCTCAACGTAAAGAAGTTTTTCTGTGTATTTGAACGGAACTTCCTGTGTTCTAACTTGTGCCCATTACCCCTCGTCCTGTTACTTGGAACCATTGAAAAGAGCCTGGCTCCATCCTCCTTCAACCCACCCTTTAGATACTTGTACGCCATAATAAGGTCTCCCCTCAGCCTTCTCTTCTCCAGGCTAGAGAGTCCCAGCTCTCTCAGCCTTTCCTCATAAGGCAGATGCTCCAATCATCTTAGTTGCCCTTCGCTGGACTCGCTCCAGCAGTTCCCTGTCCCTCTTGAACTGGGGAGCCCAAAACTGGACCCAGTATTCCAGTTGTGGCCTCCCCCGTGCAGAGTAGAGGGGGAGAATGACCTCCTTCGACCTACTGGCCACAGAAGATATCTTGTTGCATAGAGAAACATTCAAAATACAAACCCCCTATTCTCTATGAGTCATATACCAAGCACACGCATGAGGAGCCTCAAGGGCAGACAGAATGTCAGGAAGACTCAGGAACGGAACAGAATGCAGAATAAGAAACATAAGCAGAATGTGCAGTTCATAATAATATTATATGTAATTCTGGTCACCATAAGAAAGACATGGTATAACAAAAGAAGTTAGAGATGATAAAAAATGGACTCTGGAAGAGAATGTGGATAAAAATCTAGGAGCTTTCACTTGAATGAAAAAGGAGAGAGCTGACTGAGGACTTGTACAGAATTATGGAATCTGACATGATTTTATTTCTTACAAAATTAGAAGAGTGGTCCTTCAATGAAATTTTCAATCAGCAGGTTAAAGAAATAAAATGTATTTTTTTTCATATTAAGTTGTATAATTAATTGCCACTGGATGTTACAGGCCTAAAATATCAGTGGGCTTCACAGGAATTAGACTTTTATTAACAAATAAAGTCCATCAAGAGCCATTCAAACAGAAATGTATAATCTCGGCTGAGGGAATTATTAAGATGAAGATGGTAAGAACCGAGAAAGGTACCGTCTAAGGAATATTGCCCTGTACCTCTACCCTTTTCCTTGAGTGACAATATTGCCAAGACAGTAAGACTTGTCTCCTAGTTTTTGGTATGTGACATAGACCAGTTTTTGGTTTATGAATTAATATTAAAGAAACCTCATATAGACATAACTAAAATAACAGTCTTACAGTGACCACAGCAAGAGTTGGCAGTAAAACTACCATTTAAAAGATGTTGGTTTATGGCTCTCAAGCTTCAAAATATCTATTCTAGTTATCTTTTAATGACCTACAATGAAGTCCTATATTGTCTGTCATACCCCGTCACAGAAGGGCTGCCAATAGTTTGTACAGCCACAAATTTGTTTCAGACATTCATTAAGTCATTTATCTTCCATATTCTTTGTTTGTCTTCCTACCTGATATCCAGAGACTTGCACAACGAATTTCTTGGTTTAAGTGCCTACGAAATTTTAACTGTGTTCAGCATTACATGCATGCTAATCTTTACTGTCAGAAGTTTGAAGATTGCAAATTGAGACAGAACCCCAAAAAGCTGTATTTGTTATTATTTTCTACAATGTCAATTGCAGGGCAGAATTTGTCTCTTTTTAACACATTGCTTTTTATCTACTTGCTGTACCTATACTGTGTAGTTGTATTATGGGTTTAACTGTTCTCTGGTTTTGCATTCCTCTTCCCTATTTCAACATAAGCTATATCTATTAACACATAATGATTCCCAGTACTCACAAGAATGACATGAGCTATTCAGGTGAATTATGTGGTGAATAATTGTAAGTAAGCACTAAATTTGGTAGTTCATAATGGAGTAAGTAGTTTTCATTCATAAAATTTAGCTGGTGTAACATAGCTACTTTTCCTATTGTTTTAATTTTAATTTTTAAATTTAGTTTTCTTACTTTTATGTTTTATTGTTCCTTTATCTTTGAACATTTTGTAAGGGTTCGTGGAACATGAGAGCATCTAGCTCATTAAGTTTCCTGATAAAGGACTGCTTTGTATAAAAGAAATAACAAAAAGCAAGGAAACTTAGAAATTAAACACACAGACACACAGAAATTAATGAGCAGGTGATAACGGAGACAATATCAAAAAATAGGACTCTTCAGCCACTGACTGAAGGGCCATTAAACAAACTACTACCCTGACACAGCCTTGAAAAAGGTCGACGTGACTTAGTATCTGATAAGAAGTGGGGACGTGATTATCATGACATTCCAGGATAGTTGAGGGGTCTTGTGGGACTGTGAGAAACTTCTTATGGGATATCAGAAGGGGCATGTAGGATTTTGTTTCTATGGGATATAAACTATGGGATATATAAACTAAATATATAAACTATGGGATGTTTAGGGAAAGAACCAAAGATGGGTGAGGGATTGAATGAGGGGTGGACTGGACAGGGAAAAGGATGGGAAAATAAGAGAGGACATAAAGCAGGCTCTGTATGCAAGCAGATGGTAGTCAGTACTGAGTCTTATGTTTGACACCCTCAGTCTATTTTATCTTATTATCAAATCCTTTTCTTACCTGTTCTTCCTTTGTAATCTCTGTGTTACGTGTGAGTACTGCAAGGTCTAACTGCAAGCAACCAAAGTCCATGGATGGCACAGTCTGTAATTCTGGGTGCCGACAACTGGGGAGGCCGGGGGTGTGTGGTATATGTGTACGTGTGAGAGGTCCGAATGAAAGCAACTGGAAAGACTTGGACATGTTGATATTTTCCCAAGTGAACCGAGTCCTCTGTGCATGTGTGTGTGTTTATCTGGCGAGGTTTTGGTAGCAGGAGGCTGCAGGGCTCCCTTCTGCGAGAAAACACTAGGAGCTGCCCCCATGTCAGACACAGCCAGTTCCAGCCATCTTCAACAGGACCCACCACTGGCCAAAGCTGAGCCAATCAAGCAATGTTGGTGGCACCTCTGTGTGACAGCAGCTGTGGGAGAGGAGTGAGAAAATGTGAGAGAAACAGTTCTGCAGACACCAGGTGTGTGAAGAAAGAAGGGAAGGAGATGCCAGAGCAGAGATCTCCCTGCAGCCCTTGGAGAAGAGCGTGGTGATGCAGTTTGTCCCCCTGCAGCCTACGCACTCAATCCCACTGTCTATGTCATTAATAAAGTTATTAAACAGTATTGGTCCTGGTACTTATCCTTAAGGAACACCACTCATTACTGGTTTCCAGTTGGACATTAAGCCATTGACTATAACTCTTTGAATGCAGCCATCCAGCCAATTCCTTATCCTTCTTATCCATTTCTCTCCAATTTACCCATTAAGCTTCAGGGGAAGTTAAAAAGAATAACTAAAATTTTTTTTAAAAAAAATATAAAAATTACATGACTAGAGTATCAAAAGTCTCTCATTAACTCATCCTTCAAGGGAGATGAGATAGGACTGCTGATGTCATCCAGTGCTCCTGGGCTTACAAACATCCAACACACAGCATGTGTTGGCTTTCTACTTCAGCCGTGTATGTTGATGTAATAGACAACTTCCTAGAATAACTACTGAGTGTAGGGCTTAAGGCAAAGAAGGAAATGGAAATTGCAGGACTTAAATGACTTAGGATTTAATTTTGCTAAAGACTCATACAAAAACAGTTTTTGCTGGTTTTGAGCTTCTGTAAAAAGGAGATCCTAAATTTGAAACGTAAAGTTAAGTCCAACTTATACAATGTCATTTACTTCAGTGGAAGCAGGATTTGTGCCTACAGGCCTTTACTATAGAAAGACGAAGTATGTTCTAAGGGGTTTGTTTCCCGCCAATTTATTTCAGACTTTTCTTTGCCTGTGTAATTACTTTCTGCTTTTTGCATCTACTGGAAAGGTCTTCAGTTCCTTTAATCGTCATAGTAATTCTCTCTGTTAATACAAAATTTCTTTGTTACAAAATGATATAAAAGCCCCTTTACTAAATCATTAAACATCTAAACAAACTCAGTTAGCTATTTATATATTGGTGGTATGTTGGTTTAATCACAATAATAACGGAAGACACTAGCCTTTAAGCGCAGTCTTTCTGAATATAAAATAAGAAAAAAAAAGTATTTGTAGAAAGGTCAACTTTAAGCAAGTAAAATTCCTTTTGAAAACAGTGAAGCTACTAACATGCTAAAACTTAATCTTTATGCTAATAAAGCAAGAGGAAATAAACATTTCACTGTAAGACCTGGGTTTTATAGCAACCTGACAAAACTGACTGTGTTCTCATACCGGATCAGACCAAGTGTTATGTCCGTACCAGTATCCCGTCTCTAAGAATAACTAAAATCAGCCACTTCAGAGAATGGTATAGCACTTTTCTGTAAGTATCTATGGGACATATCTGGAAGTGAGAAAGTGGTTTAAAGCCTAAAGAAAAAGTTTTAAAACGGCTTGCACAATATATTTCACTGTGACATTTTATAAGTAGTCAAACATATTCATGGTTCTGCTATGTATTTGAGCTTCAATAATAGGAAAACCTTATTCTTCTGAAAAGAAAAATGAAAGTCAACCTGAGTTACGTTACAGTGAATATGAATTTTATGCACACACACACACATACACGTATATCCATTCTATACTAAACATAAACACATCTTCCCCTTTTTTGAGCATTACTAAATTACTGTTGTCAAAAAATTGCCTTCTTAGCAAGTTCCATGGTCTAAAGGTTGTGTAAAGAGGTATTATTCAATGGGTTTTAATACCACCTTTTCACTATATTGCCATGCAGGAAGAACAGAATCCTCTGATATACTAAAACATTGATTCATTAAATTTTATCAAGCCATGTCTTTTTTTTTCCCTAATGGAAATAATCACAATCCTCTTGTATTCTTTCCTCCTAAACATATAAAGATATATGTATATTTTGTAGTATTTAATCAGTCCGATCACACATCTCTCCAAGTATGAACAGTGATTTGTCTTGAATAACAAAGTTGCATTTTCCTGGCTCTTCAATCTTCTACAGGACTGAATGTCTGGTTCTTAGAATAAGCAAAGAAAAAATAATTTGAAAAAAACCCACTGACTAAGCCACCTTCTTGGTATAAATTAATTCAGCTCCATTTAAAGCAAATGGCAATAAAATAATTCATGTTATATGAAGATCTAATGTTTAATAGATTATTACTGTTATGTTAATGTAGTAAATAAATACAGTTAATGATCTATTGCAACAGTTTCTCTGTTATTGAACACTAAAGCCTTACCAGAGACCATCTTCAAATCTTACGTATGCACGCTCTCCTGAAAAAAATGATTCGCATGTTATCAGATAAGCTGGACATTCATTTGTTTTCAACCAAAATTAGATAAGCTATGGTTCTCTTCAGGCTGTAAACTGAAGATTTGGGACTGAAGAGATTTTGTCTTTCTTAAACCTTGCCTAGCTGAAAAAAAGGGAACCAGAAGGTAGAAACAGCTTGCATAATAAAATTGTTTTGTGTTCTGCACGTTATGAAGCTTCATTTTTTATTGAAGGGCTGACATTTTATAATGTATTTAGGTGTTTTTTGAAAAGTTAGGCTGAGCAGATATTGAAACAATTTCAAGACTGAAAATTGCAAGGTAGAAGTATTATGACAAAAAAGAAGTTTATGGAGCTGAAAAACATTACACTCTGAAAGAGTTTATGTTCATGATCTTAGTGCAATCAGCTATATGACACAAAAGCTTTCCTATGAAGTCTTCAATTTTCTTCCGAAGACGTAATTACTTTTAATGACTTCCCATTGTTCTAAAATTAGTCTTCAAGACACTGTACTAAATGCAATCTTTTTGTCCAACTAGATACCTTGAGTAAATACTATAGAATGGAGCTGTTAATTATACTTGCAGTAATTATTATTGATGAAATAGTACTAAAGTGTAGGATACAATCAAATAAGAATCATTATATTTAAAGAAATTTATCTGACAGTAATTAATAACTAAAATAAAATTGTCTTAAAGTTGGCAGAATTTCAAATGGATGTTCTTTCATGTAGATGAAAAAATATACTCCTCTCATTCCAAGATACAACGAAATCTACAGATTTTACTGTCATTTAGTCAAAAGCAGGTGTAAAACTGCCATAAGCTAAAAGAATGTAATTAAGGTTTGTTCAAGAGATGTACAAAATTTAAAATTCCACATTCCGTTGGTTACAGATTCTTCAGCTTAATTTAATTGGGAACAGCTTTAGGTCTACAGGCAGGAATGTATCATGTTCAAAATCATAGTCTATAAATCACAACAGGAAAAAATATAGGCATTCTTCTCTAGTACTGCAGTGACATTTTGTTTAGTTGCTCTCAAACTCAGTGTCCATATGGATAGGACACTATATTAAAATCACCTTTGTGCCTTGCTATTTCCACATACTCAAGTATGTAAATATGACAAAAACTTCCACAAGGTTCCCGTACAGGACCCTATGCACACAGAATTTCTGAAGTTTTTTTTCAGTTCCCTGACTCAAGCCTGTTAATATGGATGTCGACCCTTCTGTACACCTTGGAAAACGCTACTGGAGGCTATGTCAGAATTAGCCTCCACGCTTTTGCCACATAAAACCTTTCTTTATGTAATGATCGAAACGAAAACATAAAAAGCTATACACGTATCAAAATCATTCCAAACCAATCCACTAAACAATATTTAATAGAGAATTGGAATAAAAGTGTAGTTTCTATGCCTTAGAAAACATTTTAACCTTTATATTCATATAATTGAAGATATGTTAAAAATTAAGGAAAAAAAATTTGCAATTATGGAAGTAGCATGAAAAATGTCCAAACATTTTATTGTGAAAACTTATTTCGTTATAAAATATTTCAGTATTTCCCAAAAGAAAATATGAAATTGCACTTTGTTGAACTGCTCAAAAATAAAATAAAATTATTGTCAATATTAGCCTCATTTTCCCTTGAAAGAATACAGATAAAATCTTGTTCGTTGCAGTTTAAAGCCTGGACCCATTTTTATTGCCCCATTCCTGGCTAAAATACACACACACACACACACACACACACACACACTTATGACTAGCGCATAAATCATATTTATCCACAGGAAAACACATCTCATTATGAATCTTTTTCACTAGAAAACCACAGTCAGCAGAGATTGGAAAACCAGACTTGAATTATATGAAAGTATATGGTAAAAGGTAAATGCCATCTAATATCTTACTGAATAGATTAAAAATATTTCATGGAAAGAAAAACAAAATTTTCATTTTGGGGCAAAGAAAAAATATTTGTCATTTTAGTTTCTTAACAAAATATTTTCTTTTGTAAGTGTTTAAAATTTGAGTCTTGAAGGTTCTAAGTTTTGTAGAAATTGCAAAAGAAGTATACTGTTCCATTGTAAGCTTTGTCTTTTGGGTATCAAAAGTTTATATGTCATCAAAATAATTTTCATTTTGCCATGCAGAAAATGTTAAATGAATAAGACTGGCAAATATTTTTTATTTTAGCAATAGAGATTTCAAAATAATACACTTCACATTTCCCATTAAAAACTGAGATTCTATCAACTGTTACAGAGAATAAATGGTTCCATGGTTTAATCAAACTGGACTAAATATTGACAGGCTAACCTGATTTTACATTTGTGTATGCTCTGCTTTGCATCTTCAATTCTTTTGCTAGTGGTGCTGATTTTTATAGAAGATTGGAAAAAGAGAGGCATATTTGTCAGAAAAATCAATGCCAGTTTTCTCATAAAACAAATTGTTGTTGAGGAGTGCCACTAAATATGTTTTGCTGCTTGATCCTGAAGTGGAATATATAGAGAAAAAAAAAGGACAGTTCTACATCTTATTCTCCGTACATTCTGCGTACATGACTGAGTGAAAGTTACAAAGCAACGTTTTTGGTGTATTGACCACAATCAGGTTGCTTCTTGCAACATAATTAACAGTGAAAGGACCACAAAAAAAAAAAAAAAAATAGAGACATTTCTGACTTAAAGTTTTTCAAAAAATAACAGCCTTGTTTCTTGAAAGAATAAAGTCATTATTGAAAAGTATAGTTATTTGCAGGGTTACCAGAGGAATAAATTATGATAGGTTTTGGAATGTACTTGAATCTTGCTAAATTTTACTATTTCCTCTTCACTAGTATCGCTCTGTTCTGCCTCTTTTTCTGCTCTCTCCTCCCACTTACACAAGTGCACACTTATAGGAAATGCTCCAGATTGGATCCATCTGTCTCTTCTGTTACTAGAATCTGTTTGGATATCCTGGCATTCTTGTAGTCAAGGACATGAACATATTATGAAAGGCCAACAGGCACCAGAAGAAATTCTGTGGTGAAACTTTTTCTTCCTGATGGTGATCAAACACTGGAACAGGCTGCTCAAAATCCTGTAGGAGGTTTTGGGTTCTCCATTTCTGGAGGTGCTCAGCACTCACCTAGGCAAGGCCCTGCTTCAGGTAGACCCTGTCTGAGGAGGAGGTTAGATTAGATAACTGCATAGTTCCCTTAAAACTTAAATTAGTCAATGATTTGATGATTTTAAAAAATAATATTCCCCCTCTATTTTTGGCCACGTTTGCCTTATTGCAAGTCTTTGTCTAGATCTTTTCTGCATTCAGTAAAATCAGGGAGCTTGCACAGCTGCAAAAGAGCATTATTTTATGCTTTTCAAATTTCCAGGCTTTCCTAATTTCAAGTGACTACTGTTTTTTTCAATGTATATATGACACAGTGTCAAATGCACCATGACTTCTCACTCTGGTACATTTCTAGATTGTATCTTTCAAAAAAAAAAACCATCCTGTCTGAGCTTATCTTGTGGGACAACATTCCTTATTCACTTTCAAAAGTCTCTTGAAAACTCAACTCAATTCTTAGAATCATAGCAGCATTGGCAAGCACAAGGAATAATTCAGAAACAAAGTAGAGGCAATTTGTTCAAGGCAATCAGAAAAAGAGAAGGAAAGAAGAAAGGATACAATTATGCCCTCTCAAACAGAATAATATTGTTGTCAGGGGCTTTTTTTCCCCCAGCTTTACAATTATTTTAATAAAATTGGGTACTTGACTGTTAAGAACTAGTAGAATCCTGTTTGTTGCCTTTCTTGTTCCTTGCCAGAGTTAACTCTAGGTTGGCCTTGGCTTTTCTAACCCCATCCTCTCAGGACTGGACAGCATCTCCATGCTCCTCCTGGGTCACCTGCCCCTGCTTCCACCTCTTGTGTGCTTTCTTTGTATGTCTGAATTCACTCAGGAGCTCCTTGCTCACGCCTTCAGGCCTCCTGCCGCCTTTGATTGAATTCAAGTAATTGTCACCAAATGCCTGCCAAATTTCATTCGCAACACAAACTTTAAGAAAACTGAAGTATACACTCACAGAAAAAGATAAAACAAGCAAACAAACAAAAAAACCCAACACTGTGACAAGTGACTGGAAAGTACTATAAAAAAAGCATTGTCAAATTCAGTTAGCTGTCCACGGGAAAAGTAGCACAGTCAGTAATTGTAACTTAGAAACAACTTGTCATTAATTTTCAGGAGACTGGAGAAAAAAACACAGCTATTATAAGATAAACAAACAAAAAACCCTCCACTAGTATAAGCTTACTAAGTAATTCTTTTGATTGCTTTTGTTCCACTGATGTTAAGACCTGGGTTTTTTTAATATTTCTTGATCTTTTGTGATGTGGAAGCATGTATTTTTATGTATATAAAAAGCTTGTCACCATTGTTCTCAATTTTTTCATCACTGCTATATTCTTTTCCCAGTTGTTGATTCCCCACCTGCTTATTTTCAGCATTTTTATTATCTGCTATGAATTGGCAGTACAAACTTACTGCTTAATCTAAAATACGTTCTGCTTCTCTGGCACGAAAGCAGAAGAGCACTTAATGAAATTTATGCTAACAAGGCTTAGATTCAGGTGCAAAATGCTTAACACAAACGTATCTGAGGTGGATTCCATTATTAAAATAAACATGTGCCTTCGCTGTAATTATTCTTTTTTTACAATGTAAGAGTTAGGGACACAGTCAGACTATATAAGGTCAATATTATTGTAGTAAACAGACAGTAGTAATTTAGACTATTAGCCACTTAACTATAATAGAACTGCTTGTTCTTATTTGGTTACACATCCCACTGGATAAAACACATCGATTTATTATTCTCTCATGAGACACTTGAATTAGGCATAAAGGTAGAGAATGCGTAAAATGATTTTAAATTCCCAGTCATAACATTGAAAAAGCTAGCATTGCTACATACTAAACAGTTGAAATTTGGGGCACACAAAACTATGCAACTTTTGTAAATACCTAAGATATACTAAAATATAAACCGTAAATGGCTGGAAACTGAAACCAATTTCACCATACTTCATCTACTATTGCAGGTAGGAAACACATAATGAATTCGGTTTTTCAGTACTTGGGTTTATTTCTCTTCTTGCATAAACCAATGGTTAAATTTGCCTACTGTTGCAAGGAAAATCTCTCACTTCGAGTCTTATGAATTGATAATGCCTACAGCCTTCTAAACAGCCTCCTATAACTTACAAACAAAAGCTTTAAGCACACACACAAACACACGCCCATGCATATGCACACCTTCTTCTGGAACGTTTGATGGTCATCTTCAGTTCGTGGTCATACGAGTATTATAGTCAAATGCCCTCTCAGACAGTACTGGATATTCTTTTCACACAAACTGGCTACACTCACTACTCTTATTTGCTGGTTTTAGCGACGACAGTTTTCCAGCCATCAAATGAAGATCAAGATTGAAAAAGTTTAGATTCTTTAATCTACTGGGAAAGAAATGGTTCTTCAGGGTTTACGTAGCCTTTATATATTTCAAAACGTTTCATAAAATGTTATACGAATAATTATTTTACATAACCTTCTGTCATTGTTTAGACCAAACTGGCCACTGGGGACATGGGGCACCCCAGATGGGACCGACAGATGCTCCCTCCCACCCCTCTTCAAAGAGAGAGGCAGGAGAGGGAAAAAGAGACGTATGAGTTTAGAAGGAATTATACTACTTTAATGACATATTAATAATAAAATAAAAGAAAAATAATGAAATATATACAAAACTGTATCAAGCACTCAGGATGACAATCACGACACTGGCTGGCACTGGGGCAGCCCCAGGCTGGACTCAGTGACGGACGGGAACTGGATTCTGGATCTGGATTCAGGATCGGGACCAAAGGCAGACAAACAGAGTCCTCCTCAGACGTCGGCCATTGAAGAAAGAGGGCTGACCCTTTGATCCCTCAGCTTTTATACTGTGCATGAGGCAGATGGGATGGAATCCCCTGTTGGTCAGTTTGGGGTCACCTGTCCTGTCCGCTCCTCCCTGCAGGTGGGACTCCACTGCGCTTTTCCACTTCTGATCCTCCAGCGGGGCAAGTAACAAAGTTATGCGGCCTTGGCTGCTATAGCCCTAAGTATAAGAAGAGCCTCTCTGCATACCATTCCTTGGCATCAACTATAAACATAGGTCTTATCACTCTGAGAGCGAACAGTGTCTGCAAAATATGTTGCCAATTTCAGTAGTTAGAAGAGGCCCAGCTAAAAAGCAAAGTTACTGAACAAAGTTGGTCCTGTTTTACCTCAAACCAGGACACCTTCTCCTTTACTAGTGGAGAAGTCCTCATACACAGGAGGAGCACTTTTTTTTTTCCCCACAGTGAGCCTTTTCTGCATTTTCCTCTGTCTATAGTCTCTCATAAATACCCTCACAGCCCTACTGCTGCAGCAATGGACATGCTTTGTGCAGATGGTGCAGCCAAGCAAGTCACATGAGTGAGGACGGATTTCAGATTTAGGCGCCAGTATTTTATTTTTTTTTTTTTGTCTCGACATTCTGCTGTCAGTTCTTTCACTTCTGTATAATGTAGGGACAAATGGAGAAATAGGGCAAGCATCAGGAAAAAGGAAGAAACTGAGGATAGCAGTGAATTTATGTTCATATTTACTTGCATTAATAAGACAGACTTCAGCAAAACCTACAAATTATATTTTAAGATACGCCAAAAGAACAAATAGATGGCATTCAATATCTGATTTCCCTTTCATGCAAAGTTTTCAGATGCCATGATGATACTATGAAAATATGATATAAACTGGTATTTTTTCAGTTATTTAATTGGTAGAATAAAGACCGAGAAGAAAATTGTCACAGTGCATACCTTTCTCATAACATTTTTTAACAATTTTTCTAACAAAAATGTTGGCTAGTTGTCATTGTTTTAAAGCAGAGGGATTCAAAAGAGGAATTTTTCTAGTAAGGTTTATTCCCCTTTTCCAGAAAAAAAAAAAAAAAAAATCTATTTACCTTGGTTTATGATTTGAAACTGTCTTTGGAATTATAGGAAAAATGGAGTTGCACTCACAGTGGGATTGATTGGGAAATAAGGTATTCATACTATAACATTAAACTATATTACAACCTTTAAATTGTAACTTACACCTGCAAAGGTGGAATCTGCATTTTTCAGAAACACAGGCCTCTGTTTCATTAATTTAAAGAAGACACATTAACTTTAGCTGGAGCCATGTGTCTTCCTTCTCTTTTTGGAAAAGAAACAATGGAAATTTTCTAGGTTTTCTCCCTACTAAAGCCAATAAAAATAAAAAATACCCCCCCGAATATTTTATTTTCTGTTTTCCAAAAACTGTTTCTCATGTTGCCAATTCTTGGATAGTTGCATGCTGTAAGCACTAACAAGAATGGTACAAAATATAAACCTTACTTTGATTAATTTCAAATACTTTTACGCAAGACTGAAATCTGTGTTTGATGTCATTCAGAGACAAGTACAGAAGAAATCTAAAGAACTAATAATAAGCAGTTTTAAAGCACTGGGGAGAAAAAGAATGTTGGGCAAACGTCATCATTTCACAATAGGCTACAGTTTTTGGCCTGTAACTCAAGAACCATTTCACAAATTGTCTTCAAACTTTCACCTTCCCCTTTGCCTACTTATAATTTTTTAGGAAAAAGAAAATCAGACCGAATGTACTTGAAGGGAGTAGGTTTATAATAAGCCTGGCTGTATGTAAACAATTTAAAATTTAAGCTGCAGAAAATACGTTTTTTTACAGCAGCTAAGAAATAATACATTACTGTACAATAGTTCAGGCTTATGCCTGTAGATGATTTGTTGCATTTTTTCACTGCATCGTTCTTTAGCTATTCTTAACTGACATGTGGCCGGTGAACATCAATAATAATTCGCACTTTAATGTAAGACTTTATGTGTAGAAAAACATGTTCCATTCAATTTAGTACTATAAAAGACTTTATGATATTAAATCCATATTTTTTTTCTAGAGTAAGTGGTCCCACTGACTAGTGCAGAGCTAGATATATGAACAAATTTTGACTTTGAAGAAATTATTTTAAATTTATTTCATCTCTTGAAGAGTATTAGGCTCAGGGCATGTCATTTTCATATTAGTATGAGAAGGAATATATCAGTATTAGTGAAGTCAACACGAGCTGGAAGTAGAATACTAAGAAGCTGTCTGTAAACAACCTGAACATAAAAAGTATTGGGAAGGAATCAGAAATCCAGAAAAAAAGCCCCAGAACAATAAAACCAACCATCTAGAGGAACTAGATCCTTCAGAAGCTGTTTGTCACATTCTGAACTTGTGAGTCAGACTTGTGAGTCATTCAGACTTGGAAAAATCTGTTCCCAAATTTGTTCTAATGCTTCTTTGTAAACTATAAACATGCAACTCTTCAGAAACTGACAATATGTTTAAGATACAAATATTTTCTGAATAAAGTAGTTCCCGATTATGAGTTCAAGACCCTTTTTGTATGAACACAAGACACAGAGGCAAAAAATATTAAGATGAGAGAATATACAGGATTTTTACTAGGGTAAAGTAAATATTTCTTTGTCCTTACTTTTCAGAAAAATGCCAGAGACATGGAAGACAGTAACTATAATGCCTTTTCCTTTTTAAATAACAGTTCCAAGATATTGGTCAGGAAACTGTGTCCCAGTGAGCCTAGTTAAACTGTTAGAGAATACAATAAAGAATAGGTAGATTTATTAGAGAATGGGGAAGAGCTGACAGTGTTTTGTAAGAGGAAATTGTGTCTCATACGTGTATTGGCTCTCACTAAAGGAAACAGGAATAGACATAGACAGGAATTATGTTTGCTATAGCATACTGAATGGCCAAAAGGCTATCAATAAGGCTCTTCAAAGTCTCTTAGGTACTATGGGATAAGAAGAAAGACCATTTTGTAGATTACTGACTAATTTAGCATAGGAATAACTGATTAGCTTCCCTATTTAGGAAAGCCATCTGTGGAGACCAAGGGAAAATTGATGTTCAATATGCTGAAAGATGATTTAGAATAAAATGAAGCTACATTTGATTTTTGAAACTTCAAAAACATAAAGAATCCAAAATGTAATAATTTTCACATCTCAAAGACTTTTATTTCCTTTTTATCTCAGCCTATTTAATATTCTAATTTTGTATACAAAGATAAACATTTTCCCTATTACAACAGTTAATAGCAACTCCTTTCAATAACATCATTTTTTGCCTTTTCCTTTTAAATCTGTCCCTCTCTCTTCCCTGTTTAGCTTACATTTGTAGTCTTCAAAATGAGCAGAGTAATAAGGGGCATTTCTCAACCCAGTTGTTTCCAAGTTTGTTTTGTTACTTGAAAGTTCTATGCTAGTTAAAAGCTTTTCATGAGCTGTATTCCTTGGCACTCATGTCTGTAAAATGCAAAATTCTATATTTAGTAACATTTCTGAAATGTATATCCTCTCCTAGTAGAAAAACAAAATTGTTTTATATAAGTTATGTTTGTTTATTAGCAAACTAGATGATCATGTCTTCTGCACCTGCCTAGAGAGGACTTTATGTTTCAAAATCACTTTTGCTTATCAGAGAGAAGTAATATTTAATTAACAAGATAACCATGACCTGGCGTTTAAAATAAACGCTCAAGATTAATAGTATAATTGAGACTGGGAGTGAACTCTTGAGATAATCTAGTCCAATGTCCCTGTTTGAAGAGGGTCACCTAGAGTAGGTTGCTCAGGACTGTGTCCAGTTGGGTTTTTAATACTTCCACCACCTCTCTGTGTAACTTGTTCCATTGTTTGGCCACCCTCACAGGAAAAAAAAAAAAAAAAAAAAGAAAAGAAAAAAAGTGTTTTCTTGTGCTCAGATGGAATCTACTAGGTTTTAATTTGTACCCGTTGCCTCATGTCCAATCAGTGCGCACCACTGGGAATAGTCTGGCTCCCTCTTCTTCATTCCCTTGCATCAGCTATGTAAACATGTCAATAGGACACTCCCCAAGATGGCTCTTCTCCATGCTGAACAGTTCCTTCTCTCTCAGCCTTTCCTCTTAGAAAACATGCTCCAGTCCCTTAATCATATTTGTGGTCCTGTGTTGGACTTGCTTCAGTATGTATGTATCTTTTTTCTACTGGGGAGCCCAAAACTAGACACAGCACTCCAACTGTGTGGAGGAAAGCAGAAGGAAACACAGAGGAATATACTTGCATTCAGTAGGCTGCCCAATGGGTAAAAAAGATACAGATGAGAAACTTCTGAGCATTTACTTATCAATACGTTGGTTTTAGTCACTTGCCCTCTTTAAAAGTTCTCAGCCCTTTCATTCCCAGTGCCTTCTACTTAAGTGTCTCACATCACTGCTCTTTGTGCGTTACATCTTTTTGGAAGTCTGTTCTATCATTAAAATCACTGCACTGATTCAGTTTAAAAATAACTCTCCATTAAGAGTGGGGAGAGGTAGTATTTACACACTATGGAATATTCCAGTGTGGCTTTGCAAGTAATTGTGCAGACAGTGCAAAGAGTGAGGCAAATCTCAATGTCAGGTTAGGAGTATGCTTTCAAAGGCTGACTACAGCTTCATCATTGAAGAAAACTGTGCCCTGGAACCACACTCTAAGAAATTATTCCTATGCAGGCATACTCTGCCTAGATGCATGGCTTATCTATGCATGTCCCAGTTCTAACAACATCACAAATAATATTTTCTTTCAGCTGCTTGCCTACACAGGCTATACTATCCTGTTTGCCAATATTTCGATTTTTAAATCTAAATTTCCTTAACAGTGCCTATGACTAAGTAAAAATTGCCCTCCACTTTTCCCTAGTATTATGACTGATAGTATGGACCTTTTGAGATAAGCTTATATGTATTTACCAGGAGTGTTAAATGTGCCTACTGGCTTAGTCTCCAAAGATTGCTCAAATTCAGGAGACTCAAATGCCCGCAAGGCACTCTATCATGAGAACTGGTTTGGCCAGAGAAGTCTCTCTGGACAGATGGTAGCAAGCAAGAAGCTTGTGAGAGGACAAGAGGCATCCTAAACTCACCACTTGAACGGACCGGAAAGGTACACCCTCGCAGAGGCTAGAATAATCCTGAAAAGGTTCCGCAGGAACCAGGTTCCTGTAGAAATGTCTCTCAGTGGACAGCAGAGAGGCCCAAGCTAGCATTTTCCAAAACCAGTGAGGCAAAGTCAGGATTCAGTTACGGCAGTCTAGACTGCAGTAAGGTCTGTTGCTTTGCAGTTACGGAATCAACAGATTGGTTACTTGCTTATGTGGGTGAGAAAATAAAAAAATACATTTTTCAACAGCTGTTGGCTGAATCCTGTTCTGAAAAGAGACAGGACCGGGCTTTACATAAACAAATACCCCCCCCCCCCCCCCCCATAGACAAATAAATGAAATAACCTCAATATATATCCCTTCTTAATGTAGCTCTTTCACATATAATGGGATTTTATGTCAGTTAAAGACTGTAAGTCAAGTAACAAGTTCTCCACTACAGAAACAGAGAGTAGGAATGATGGAATTTTTTAAAAGATCTGTCAAACTTAATTTTTTCTGGTTTAAATTTTTTAATATTTTCATTTTCCAAATAGTTTATGATATAGAAATTTATAACCAATCATTCTCTCTTAGCTGTGCTTGATACAACCAGGCCCTGATAAAAAAATCTGGACCTTTTAATATGCCATAAAAATTATCACATTAATACTGTAAATTAAAAGGCTTAATTAAACTTAAATAAAACTTAAAAGGCTCAAATTAAAATTGAAAGTAGCCTTTAAAATTTTTCCCCTCATCTTTACAGTGAATTTCAGAAACAGACATGGTTCAGTCTAGTAACACAGCTCATGAGCTGTATCATATTCCTCTTTAACTTCCTTGATTTTGATTGAATTCCTGCATTGTCACATTTAGTTTCTTTTCATAACTAAAATATTTGTCAGCATTTTGATAGCCCTTAACTGCCTCCATGAAGTATAGGTCACAGTGTTACTGTGACTCAGTATCTCTATGTTTAAGTTTAGATGTGTCAGGTTGAGCACGTAACCTTGACTGAAAGATTATTTTAGATTTTTTCAGTTTGTTATATAGAAAAATATTGTCAAAATATCAATCTCTCTTCCATGCATCCCTTCTGAAATAGAATCACATAAAAATAAGGTTAGTGGTGAATGAAGTAAATGTATAATATAAAAAGTAAAATTATAATAATTTAATGAAAGATTTATGAAGTCATCAGCTGCTGGCATTTAGTAACAAAAATGTTCAGTGTTTTGATTTTTGGAAACGTGTTTAAATCAACACACCAGAATGATGAGAGTTTCTTATAATTGATGAATTACACTTGGTACCACTTCTATTTAGAAGCATATTTCCTATGATCAGGAGAAAAAAAGAGGCTAAAGTATATCCTCATCCATTCTGAAATCTATTTGAATCAAAGTATCACTTGGAAATTTTCACAAATTTTAATATTTTCTGTATTCCCACCAGGAAAACGAAAACCAAATAAAGAACACAACAAATCAAAACAAAAAACCTTCGTCTAAGAGAATGTTTTCTGATCCTTTCCTCACAACTTCATGGAGGACAAATTTAACCCTGTGATAAGTCAGACCTGCAGAGTAGATGGTAAGATCTGTATCAATTGACACCTCAGATCACTTATGATAGAGTGCATTTTCATATAAATGTATCCCGGATTATTCTATTGTATCAAGGCAATATATTGTACCTAGGGCAACCTCCCTTACCTAGGGCCACGACTACTGAACTCACGGCTATATTACATATGTATTTGATCATTTTGAACTGGGACTCACAGAAATATTCTCACCTGGTACGAATAGGCACGAGTCTAATTTTTTGTGGGGTATAAATTCTAAATATGTAACAAAATTTCAGATAAACTCACCCTAAGCATTTTCCTTTATGTGACAATCCACAGCATCTGTCTGAAACTACTAGTAGCTAATAAACTTCTAGTAGCTGGAAGTATTAGCTCAAAATGTTCTATTCCTGTTTAGCTGTAAGAAAGTGATATACTTTCCTATATAAATGTACACACACATTTCTCTGTAACATATTTCCTTGGGAAAAAAAAAAAAATTACCTCACTGAACCTTTTGATCCTGCTTGCCACTCACGCTTCTGTACTGTAAGATTTATGCTAGTCATTTCTCTTTAATAATTCCCATAGGCTGAAAACAAACTCTCATCTTCACTTTAAAGTCATTCATGCCTTGTGACAGGACAGTCCTTTTTCTTTAAATAGCACTGTACACTGTATTTTGCAAAGGATTTGGGGTGCGAGACGAGATACTTTTCACTTTTATTAGGACTTGTTATTTGTTTTGGTTGTTCATTACTTGTAACTTCATTTTCCAACCAAATTTGCTGCCAAAATTCAGTATTCATAGCCAAGAAATATAAAAAAACCCTAAAGAACTCAGTTATGTGATTTTCAGCCATCAAACCAAAAGAATTCCTTTCTTGGGCAAAAATGTCTTTTAATATAAATAGAAGCACAGACAGTATAAGAAGGGCAAGTTTGGTCACTAACACAGTAGTATGCGCAACTAATTTTAGTACATTTATCATAGTCTTTTTAGCTGCAGGGGCAAGGTTAGTATGTATTCTAATAATATGCATTTTAGTTAAAAAAATTTCACTGAAATAATTCATGATCTGACAGTCCTCTGTAGGGAGGACTATCAAATACATTGGAAAAGCATTTAATAACTGACATTAATTCAGTCTGATTTCTATCAGACTTTCTCTTTATTCCACGGATCCTTCTGTTTAAGCTCAATGGCATCATATGTTCCATTCCACATGATTTCCAATAAATTTGATAATACTACTAACATACTGTGTCTTGGAAAAAAAAAAAGAAGTTTATATTGGATTAATCTATTTTTTCAAGTACATAAAGCAAATGTCAATTTCTTGACCTGTTCAGCTTGGGCTATGAGGTCTGAGTGAAAACAAAGACATCCATTTACTCTGCCCTGAGTGCAGTCCTGTTATAGGAAAGGCCTGGGACGAGGCGTCCTAAGCCTTTTCAGAAGATCTCATACAAACCACAGTCTAAAAACGTGTGTTCTGTTCTGGATGTCAATTGGTTTCTCCAATATTTATGAAAAGGACTTTAAGATTTTCAATTCACTACATTTAAGGCTGCATCAAACTCAGAAGTATAATCTGTTACAAGCTAGTAACAAAGCAGTCTGCAGTGTAAATGTACATTGTCAGCATTAATTGATGGTCCAAGTACTGAGACAGGATAGAGCTATACACTCCTTTCTGCTCCTGGTGTAGCTGTCCACTGCCTTGCTTGCCTAGAAAAAAAACTGCCTCTTGCTTCCAGAGTACATATAAAACAATATGTTGCAATAAACGATCTTGTCTACCATTAAATTCATACAGCCAATATCTCTATTTATATATTTCCACATGCACAAGTATGTGGTCTTCATGAACTAGGCAGCCTTTGATGAGAAAGTACGTGCTTGCTGAATCCTACAATATAGGTTACAACGGCTAAAAATTAAGCTGCTTTTGCTGGATGAGTGAAGGAACTTCAAAACTAGTACACGCCAAATAATTTCATAAAATTACTATCTCACAGTGCTCTACTATTCCATTACCTATATGTTATATATAGATGTAAATAACAGAAAGTGTTCCTAAAATGCTTCAAGTAGAACTTTGATGTTAATGATAATTAACAGGCTATTACAAATCTAGTGCTTGCTAGATTGCAGACTTTTTCAGATTTGGGTCAGAAGTTGAACTTAATATAAAGAATTGTGAAAATGAACCAGTTCTGTATGTCTATCAAAGACTATTCCAATGTTGACAAAATGATCTAATACAATTTTCATGCCTTTGAGTGAAAATCAGTATAACAACCCTTTGTATAGCCTTTTCCTCAAGCCTTACTGGAAAGTAAGTTATATTCGTAATTCATAGGTGCTATTATATCCTGGATAGATCAATCTACATCTGATTTACTAATTATTTCAACCACTCTCTACACACTATATCATATCCAGGAGGTTTTCTTAGCTATTTGGCACATCCTGCATCGTGAGCTTGGTTTTTTTTAAAGTGTTTGGATCATTTCTATTTAGTCACTTGGCTGCTTCTCTTAGTCTCCTACACTTTTTTTTCTTTTCATTTACTTTGTAAACACCTCTGGCTGCCTCACTCAAGATGAAAAACAGCTATGTCCCTCCCCCATTCCGAATCTTGTCTCCAAACTCTATCTTCTCCTGACAGTATTTCTAATCTCTCACAAGTTTCTTAGTTTACTCCAACTTGTCTTAGAGCTCCCCTTGCTGTTGGATGCTGTTATGAGGTGGTGAAGCTTAAACAATTAGTGTAATATGCAGGCAGCATTCAAATAACTGTTTACAGTGTTTTGATGTTATGGTGTTATATAAGCCAGAAAGATACAGCCAATTGGGCAAAGTTTTTAACATTCAGTAACAACTACTAAATAATGCAAGGTTTGTTTATGCAATCTGCAAATCTTTGAAGAAAACAGTGGTTTACAATACAGGTTTTCTTCAGAAATAGATAGAAATACAGGTATTCTTATCAAAAGATCATGCTTATGAAAAATATTACTTGTGCTTTCAAAATAATTATCCTTCCTACAGTTTAAAAAAATATTAATATTACCAATATGGAATAAAGCTACTGGAATAAAAAAGTACTTTAATTGATAAATTTTAAAAAATGTCACTAAAGTTGAAATATATTTGCAGATACACTAAATCAGGAATTAAAAGTCTAGAATATAATTCTAGTAAGTTCTATTCAGCTCAAAGACTGAAATGCCATTTCTCATACAATGAACTGCAATTTCTCAATCACTCAGATATCATTCTTAATCAAAAGGTTACTAAAAATATAAGATTTTAAGCTTTTACAGCACAGTTTTTAAAAAGTGAAAAACAATTTTATTACAAAAAGCCTATTCATTAGCTTTATAAAAGTACTATAAAAGGTTATTTTTGATCTTTTCTTCATTTAAACAATAGGTGTCTAAAAATATCATTAGCAACTGTGTGTCTGTATATAATTTATTAATGCTATTGGTGGTGTACTGTAAATAATAAGTCAAGAGCTTTCTCTGTTAAAAGACACAGGAGTTCAAATACATCACTTTAAGAAGGATTAGTCGTATTTGAAATAATTAAAAATCATAATTTATGGACCTAGTAATTGTTTATGTAACTATTATCATATGTTATTTCTTAAACTATCAGAGGAGGTTTTGGTTCTGCTAATCACTGCTACAATACTAATCACTACAGTAGATCTGGGAGGAATTTTAAATTTCTGCTTCCTTATAAACAAGAGTTTGCATTCACATTCAGAGTATGAGAGACTGAGATTGAATTTTTTAATGGAAACTGCAAGAAGGTCATCATGATTTGGTGGAGGGTATTGCAGTAAAAAAAAAGCTTTAAACTTGATTACCTGTCTTTGAATGCTGAACCTTTGAAAACTATGGCTCTTCACACAAAACAGAAAATCAAACCTCTTTTATCAGAGATGTGGGGGAAGAAATCAAATCCCCAAAACACCGATAGTACTGACCACAAAGCACATGAAAATCTTCCTTGTCTGAGGATCTGGGGTACACAGAGACTTCATAGTACACAGAACACAATAGATATAGTACACAGAATATAGTATATGGCAGTAAATTAGTTTATGTTTATAACTATATTTAGGGGATTAACTTTACGGGATATTTTAAGCAGTGCTTTCAATCTGCTTGAGATTTTCTCCTTCTCCACTGCTAACTGGGACTGAATAAAAAGAAACACACAAAAAATCCATCCCTACAAAATGCTATCCAAACCCAAAAAGAACCAGCCAACCAAAACACAGGATGATAACACTTGTCATATTTCATTCAGATGTTATGGATATAAAAGTACTTTCATTTTATCTGATCTCTACTTGCATTGAAAAGATGTTTTGTTCCTTGTTGCTGTCTGCCAGAACAGTAAAAAAGCATAAGTGGAAAGGCCCTGCAGTATGAAATGACCTTTCTAGTAAGGTGATAAAAAAGTCTTCATTAAAGGCTGAGAAACACTAGGACCACGAAGATTTTTAAAATTAATTGTTCCATATTGCTCAGACAAGCCCCAAACTTTATCTATGCATTTCTAAAATTGTATGGTGTATTTATGATATTTGTTTCAATTTTGTGTTCCATTGTAAAGGCCTTTACTCCATTTCATTCTACAGACTTTTGTCTTTTCCTTCTTTCCTTTTTTCCTTCCTTCTCATTTGGGCCTGAATTGTCTTCATCCAAAGATAAACATTTTGAAATACATAATTTTGGTAGATCTTTTTAGGTAATATGATTTTCATAGTTTCCTGAGTTGTTGTTATTGTTGTTAAAGTAGTTGCATTACCTCACCATCAGTCTTTCAGTTTTAATTGTTTGTTCTACCCGATTTTCAGTGGTTGAGGTCTATGTAGCAATGAGGTCACGATTATCAGCTGGTTTCTGAAATTCTGGTTTCATTCATGCAAGTGAACAGGGGATCAGCTAACTAAACCGTCACTCAGAAAAGAACCTGTTTAAATGCCTCACAGCAAAATAGTAAGTACAAGTACTGCTAGGTAAAGCCACAAAAAAAAAAAAAGTAGGCCTTATTATTCAAATCATTATTTATGTCTCTGAGCTTACTTAATCTATTTCCCCTAGTTCCACAGTGCATTCTTATCAAGATCCCTCACAGATCTAGATAATAACAATGATTAATATAATGAAGTGACAAATAAAAGCGTTAGCAGTAGTTTTTATACTGTTGCTTATTATAAATTACAAGAGGCAAAAGACAAAAAGCAATTTAAGCATGCCGAGGGCCAGAACGGCAGGATGAGTTCCTTGAATAAACCCTTGTCAGAAAACTAGAAAATCCTGAAATAATGAGTTGAATGCCTAGTTCCTACTTCAGGATTCCCTCCTATGCTCAGGATTCCTTGCTCTACTGAAACAAGAAAAAGACAAAAAAGGAAAAACGATAGGTCCAGTAGGCATAGAGTCATTTTCTACCCTTACAAACAAGGAGGGAGTAGGAGAAGAATTGATTTAATTAATGGCTAATGCATTCTCTTGCTGTCTGAAAAGACAGATTAGGAAGTACTAACCAACTGTATGACCATATGACCTTTCCCATTCACGTCTTCAGAAGATGATCAAGACCAATATAGGACTTCCTCAACGCTCCTTTTTTAGATCTTTCTCTACAATTTAAAAATCAAACAAATAAATCTCCACAGTTTCCAGTTGAAGATTACTTTATCTACAGTAAATTAACAATCCAAGATTTCTTGAAACTGTTTCACCTACTTTGTCTCCTATTTCAACATATGCCCTCTTAAGTATTCTATAAATCCTCTCAAAACTTACAAATAACCATCGATGTCTACAGCTAAAAAGATTTAGTTTATGTAGTCTCATAAAGAAATATCATATTATTTTTAATTTGGGTATTGGGTCTGGCTGAAAGGGAGTTAATTTTCCCCATAGCAGCCCTCATAGTGCTGTGCTTTGTATTGGTAGCTAGGAAGGTGTTGATAACACACCAGTGCTTTGCCTACCGCTGAGCAGGGGTCGCACAGCATCAAGGCTGTCTCTCCAACACTCCAACATTCTCCCCACCACCAGTAGGCTGGGGGTGGGCAAGACCTTGGGAGGGGACATAGCCAGGGCAGCTGACCCGAACCGACCAAAGGGATATTCCATGATGTCTGCTCAGCAATAAAAGCTGGGAGAAAGAAGGAGGAAGGGTGAGGGCATTTGTAATTTACAACATTTGCCTTCTGGAGCAACCGCAATGCATACTGAGGCCCTGCTTCCCGGGGAGTGGCGGGACATTGCCTGCTGAGGGGAAGTAGAGGATAAATATTTTGCTTTCCTTCTCTTCTGCTTTATTAAACTGCCTTTACCTTGACCCACAAGGGTTTTTTGTTTTTTTTTTTTTTCCACCTTATTTTCTCTCCCCCCCATCCTGCTGAGTGACAGAGTGGCTTGGTGGGCATCTGGCATCCAGCTAGGGTCAACTCACCACACATTGCTACTTGACTAATTCTTTTATCTGCTGGAACTGTATTACTTTCTGTATCTAATTTCATTTGTCCAATTACTTCTTCCCACTGGCATAAACTAAATTTTCTAGATAGTGCGTAGGATGGATCCATTCCTTGTGTTGTGGCTGAACACTGACAGAATTCTCCATCACTCTGCATGTGCTGATTGAAAATACAAAGAATCTTGTCAGGAGCAAAATTCAGGTGTGGCCTTTAGAAGTGAGATGAGAGTGGCAAAGTGTACAGGAAATACAGCAGTACCCACACATATGCTCTTAGTATTCCTTGTTTTAACACAGAGGAACTACATCAATGGCCCCATAATAAATGAACTCTTTTTAGTAGCCACTCTCTTAATACAAATATAGTGTAGAATGAGCAGTGACTGAAAACAGAGCTTTAAGAAATCTAAATTCTCAGATACAAACCCTTCCAGAGCTACTCACCTGACTTCATTATCCTAATGAACCTGTACTTCATGAGGAATAGGAAGGATATTAATATGCTTGAGAGATGTGGGGGACCTAATTTATATTTTTTAAAAAAACCAACCTCATATAAGAATCTGAACTGGCACGATCTCTTAATTGGGAACTCCATTGAGAGTGTCTCACTGCAAGTTTGATACGTTTGATAAAAAACATCTATCTGTTGTAGTCCAAAACGATCTTATTGTCTACACAAAATTGCACACCAGTCCTTATAGGAAAAAAAGGTTTTGTTTATTTGAGAGACAAACTCTCAATGTTCAAATGAAAAAACAAATTAAAAATAATTTAAACTATCAGAAATATGGTGTAAACAGTCTTCATTTATTGCCAAATGCACACTCTTGAGACTAAATTAAACCTCTTTGACATGAAAGCCTTAATTCATTAATATCTAGAAAATAAAAATAGAAAGGAATACCTTTTTGTGCTGTAAACTCTTCATGCTGATTTATGTTATGATGGTGAGGACACACGGGATTCATGAAAGAAATTTTCCAAAATGTGGGGGATTGTTAAAGACAGACAACAGTAGCACAATAAATTAACCTTCCAGCTAGATACAACTCTATTAATTGCAGACACTCTTATATTAAACTGTTTCCAACCCCCTGCTGAAACCGCCCTGATGAAACCTCTCAAAATAATTTCACCCTTTGACAGCTTAAATTATGATTTTCCTGCTATACAAAAGTGGTTGACACATTCGCACCAAGTAGTTAAATGACATTAAAAAAAAAAGAAAAAATGGTGCTCTTTGATATGTCCTTGAAATGCTCCAGAAATTTAATTAATTTTCTTTTAGTTTGTTTGTTTTCTTTTGGCAAACGAACTCTTTTGGTTTTATGTATACACTTACTTATATAAATGTTTATTTATCTGGAGTACATGGTGACAACTGCAGGTAAAGCTGCATAAAAATTTAAGATAGAAACCCCTTATAATTTCAGTTATAAGTTTCTTATATTTTTTCCTCAAACTTTTTGTTTCAGGCTGAAAATTCTCACATTAAAGAAGATATTTTTAAATGCTAAAAATTAATCTGGTTTTGTTTGGTAACTTCACTGGCTAAAAATACAAAAATAATAAAAATGCACTTACCTGAATAGATGGATACGTTGAATAGATAAACAAATATCAGGAGAGGTACATATTATCTTTGAATTTTACCCAGGATGTTGTTCACTAATATTTAATGTAACTTTTTTCATATAAATTAGAGGAATACAGAGACATCAGGGAAAATTTAGCTTGTTGTTAGCCAAAAATTCTGTGATCAAAAAAAATATTACAACAAAGAATTTTTTTAAAATCCACTGACAATTTTTTAGAAGAGATTAACAATGAAATCTGATTTAAAATGAGCAAATTGTTTCATTCTTTTGAATAAGAATATTTAAAAGATAGGTTAGACAGTGCATTTGTGATATTATTCAGAATGCATCTTCAAAAATACCAAGGTAGATCTTACATTACAGCAGTGTCCCTAGTGATAATATAGTGATACTACACCACTAACGATTCCGTGGCTTTAAAACGATTTGATGTCTAAGAAACTCCTTCAAAGAGTCACAAATCTATGCAAGCAATTTCACGAAGGAGAGGCCACAATTAATAAGTCACGCATTCTGTGTAGTATGCCTAATGAGACCATTAACAATTTGGAAGTGTGTAACCAGTGAGCGAGAGCAGGTTTCTCCAATGTTGTCTTTCAAGTCCCCTGGGCATCAGTCACATGTGCCAGACATTGAAACTGATGAACCTTTTGCTCCTCTAACACCTGTGCAAACTAATAGCTTAAGATGCCATGTGAAAAACAGGATTTCATCTGCCAAAGATGAGCTAAGTTGAGATATTAATTATTCCTTTGGGAACCGGGTACAGTAAAATGCACTCTTTAAATGCTAACGTAATACATCAACATGAATTTTTCAGATCCAAAGATAGCAGAATCCACCGAGTTTGTATAAGCAATCATCAAGCTATGGGCAAAACTGCTAGTCTTCAAGGTAGATTTTTAGGTCTCTGGCTATATTTTAAATTCATAAAACTACACGGTAATTGTTAAATCTGCAGTTGATTACAGTTGTAAAAAATGCACAGCGCTGTGATTTCTCATTTGAAGACCTTTCATTGCTTTCATCACCAGTCACACATGAATAATTTCTCTTAAAAACAATAAGCTCACATACCATTCCTACAATTTTTTGCCTGAAAACAAGTATGATAATAAATTTGAATTCGTCAGTTTGGCCAAAGTATTGCTAAAGGTTAAAGTTTTATTTTACAACCACACTACTGACTGTCAGTTTAAATTTTAGTTTTGGATTATGTTTTAATAGAATCATACAACTTAAGTCCAAAATAAAATGACAACAACTCCTAAACATGAGAAGGTGATCCTTCTTTTAATCTATGTACTTCAAGGTGTTTTTCATAGTATACTAATGTTCTTAGACAACTTTTCCAAAGTTGGAATAAAGGTATTTGATCTAAAAGATAACCTGAGAGTTGTAGGCATTCAGACACAATTATTTTCTTCGCAATTTCACTTGAGAAAATTGATTGAAAGAAGAGAGATCAAAGGCAATCCACACATATCCACATTCCCTCTCAACTAGTTATACTCAACACTAATAAATTTAAAAGTGTTCTTTGCATTCCTCCCTTCCCCCCCTTGGGGGGGGGGGCGGGGAGGAAAGATCAGCAATCTGTTTCAGCTCAAATACTAAACTTCAAACCCACCTATAGTGTGTCTTGGACATCCAGAGGCTTTTTTTTTTTTTCACATTTTCACAAAATTCAAGATTTGTTTGAATTTCCTGCTCTCTTGTCTGGAGTGTTGTGAAAGAATAAAGGGAAAGAAAATAGATGTTATTCAAACTGTTTAATTATTCCCCTCTCACTGATCAATATAAGGCAAAAGAAACTTAGGGCAGAGACAAAACTGATCGTGAAAAAAAAAAAAAAAAAAGAAAAACAGGTTAAACATAGCAGCTTTATAGGAAAAAGAGCCCCAAGCAAACAAAAAAACTTGAGATCATTAAGTTTTTTCATGTGGTTTTGTATCTTGTGATTAGATTTGTTACAGTTTTAATTCTGATTGAAGCTTTTCCTCGTGACTTAAAGCATCTTTGCAGTTTTTTTCTGGAGTCTTATAAAGGCTGAGTTCCTTCTAAGGCATGTTTTTCTAAAGGCATTGTGATTTTACTTTTTCTTCACTCAAGTATTTCTTTTGATGCCAATTTTTGCAATGTCTTTTCTTTAGGCTTATACATCCATATTGAATTTTGTCAAAAATGTATTAGAGTCCAAAACCACTGGCAAAATGTCTTATAAGACTTATTTTCTTAGGAAACAAGCTAAAAAAAAATAAAAATGTGCTTAGGAAAAATGGAAAACTACAGCATAGGGAAATAAAATCATTGAGGAGGGTAATGATTTGCTAAGTGCAACAGAAACAGAAAAAATAAAAACATTAAATGGAGTGGTAAAAGTTGCAAGTTTAAGAGATTTATTTTTTCAAATCCTTTAAAACTGCTTGCCATAATGGATCAAGCTGGCAACTAGAAAGTTGTCCAAGTTCACGGAGAGAAGAGTAACCTGAAGTCTCTGTTGATGGTCAAAGACACAGTTTAGAGCTAAGAAACTGTATGTCTGTGCTTTATCTGGTACAATTGTCTCCTTTTGAGATGAAATAAACCGATCTGAGAAATACAGAGTCATGTGATATTAAAATACTCCACAGGAAATAATTAAACAAGACACGATAAAATATTTTAAAGACACGATAAAATATTTTAAAATTTAAAAATTTAAAACCTACTGAACAGATCGGTTTCACCTCTGCATCGTATTTGGCATTTTATCATGCTTTGATAACATGTATTCAAAAAATGTAGATTAAAGCAGAAAAGTGCACATTTATTATACTCCAAAGAAGATATAAACCTACAAATAAATTAAATTTTAGTAAGCTTCTTACTGAAAAGAAAGCTTCAGTACTAATGTAAATTAATATTGCAAATGCCAGGGAAAAGTTTGTGAAAAGATTTCTATAAAGAACGTGGAAGAATCTCTTTATAACAAATTGTATGACTTTTAAGACTTTTCTTAAGAACATTAAACAGTGCTTTGAAAATACCTGAACGGTGCATCCATCTTATTTAAAAGTATATTTGGAGAGTGCAAACACCCTGACTAATTTAGATACATTAATATCACGGTGAGAATGTGTGTGTGTTGAAAGACTGTATTTAGTTTACGCTGAGAGATGATTTTCAGCACTGTAAAGCTATGACAGAGACAAGTGAAATGCTTCGTATTTTAATGTGTGAAATCAAAGGCAACAATACAAATTGAAAATTAATTGCCCATTCTAAGCAGGACATGGAACTCTTGGAGTGGGTCCAGAGGAGGGCCACGAATATGATCTGAGGGTTAGAGCACCTCTCCTATGAAGACAGGCTGAGAGAGTTGGGATTGTTCAGTCTGGAGAGGAGAAGGCTCCGGGGAAACCTTATAGCAGCCTTCCGGTATCTGAAGGGCAGCTACAAGAAGGCTGAGGAGGGACTTTTTACAGGGGCATGTAGTGACAGGATGAGGGGTAATGGCTTCAAACTGGAAAAGGAAAGATTCAGAATAGATATTAGGAAGAAATTTTTTACTGTGAGGGTGGTGAGGCACTGGCACAGGCTGCCCAGAGAAGTTGTGGATGCCCCATCCCTGGAGGTGTTCAAGGCCAGGCTGGATGGGGCTTTGAGCAACCTGGTCTAGTGGGAGGTGTCCCTGCCCATGGCAGGGAGAGTTGGAACTAGATGATCTTTAAGGTCCCTTCCAACCTAAACCGTTCTATGATTCTCAGAAGAAAACACCATATAAGAGTGAATTAGAGTGAACAAAGGTATAGGCATAATCTAAACTGATGAATGATCATCTTTATTCTCAACAGAGATAGACTAACAGTGTGATTTTAATTTGAGTCACAAAATTGATCTGTGATGCAATGATCAGATAGGATACATAATAATCTAAACTGCAAAATAGTTGATTCTTAGCAGTATTGAGAGCTTCTTATGATAGTGTGTAACTTGGAGACTCATCTTAAGGTCATCAAATGGCAGAGCATAGTCTAGAAGATATATATAATGCATGATTCCAATTCTCCATTCTAAGCATTCCATTAAAGCCTTTCTGTGCTTGTTCCGAGTTGTGACCATTCTGAATAGCAGTCTTCCTTGCGTATTATACCAGCTACGGTAATGAGAATAAACTGTTCACTAGAAAGAGTTGTCCAAATGTTCCTCAAGTGTGGGCTGTTAAAAACATATTCAAGCAGATCAGTTGAGTGCTTTCATGCTTCAGTGTGCCTACTCAAAAGCACATTGCAACTGGGATGACATAAATTTTCACAGAAATATTTCCACGTCGCTCTTTTCATTTCTGAAGTATATTGCATTTCATAAACAAAACAATAAGTGAGCCAAATACTCAAACTACTCAATTTTAATTCAATCAAAGCATTGTTTCTGAAAAAGGTAGTGAAGATATTAATATCGTGCTATAAGTTTTCAAAAGTTAAAACAATGAAAGCTTTATAAAGCACTTCTGAAGTTTAAGTTACTGTTGAGTTTCATGAATACTGCAAAAAAGTAGACAGTAAATGGTCTATTGTACATTCATTATTAGGGAAATGTAATTATTACACATAACTGAAGTTCACCATCCCCAAAACACATGAAAGTTCAGTATACAGAACAGAATACTATATGCTATAATTTTTATATTGGTTTTTTGGCAGAGAAGGGGAGAAAGAAGAGATTACGTTCCGCCATCAGTGCAATGAAGTGTATTGCGGTTTGTCGCGTATCTGCAGTTATGGTCTACAAGAATAGATAAAAGTAACTGTCAGGCTGGGGACCAACACAGAACAGTGTCATGGCAGGAATTTGCTCACGCTTAAGGAAATGCAATAGATGAAATGGGACTTGTAGAGGAAAAGATAATCTCTCACAGGAGTTCATTGAGCACCTGGACTATAACTTCAGCTCTTTGACATGATGGTTATCTACATATTCACACTGACAGGCAGGCATACATTTACATTCTTATAGACACATATGCGACCTTAGGACAAAAAAGAAAAAAAAAAAAATTTTCATTGATATCAAATTATAAAAATCTGCACACCTAAATTTGGTGTTTCTGATATGAATATGTAGGTAATCTCAGCCTTACATGGTATGGCTGATATGGTTACCTAGCTGTAAATAGCCTTGCTCTCCATTGGTTGGATGTAACTTACCTCAGACATCACCATCCCACTTTTAGCCTTGACTCTTCTACACACCTCTAATTGAGTACAAGACATGCCAGGAACTGCAAGCGAAGCAGGCTATTACGTAAGAGTTTTTGCAGTTTCTTCTTAAGGTTATCAAACTGCAACAGCAAAAGATCTCATTCTAACAGGGTAACTTCTGAGACAGCAGAAGTCTGCTTAGTGGCACACAAATAAAAAAAAATGTTTGAAAATAGATTTTCATACACTGATTGTGTTCTTGCAGGAAAAGTGTATTACAATTTGCAGCACAAACTGAGGGAGAGAATCACGGAGTTTTCAGAGTTGGAAGGGACCTCTAGAGATCATCCAGTCCAACCCCCCTGCCAAAGCAGGATTGCCCAGAGCACATTACTCAGGACTGCATCCAGGTGGGTCTTGAAAATTTCCAGAGAAGGGGACTCCACAACCTCCCTGGGCAGCCTGTGCCGGTGCTCTGTCACCCTCACCGTAAAGAAGTTTTTCCGTGTATTTGAACGGAACTTCCTGTGTACTAACTTGTGCCCGTTGCCCCTCGTCCTGTCACTGGGAACCATTGAAAAGAGCCTGGCTCCATCCTCCTTCAGCCCACCCTTTAGATACTTGTACACCATAATAAGGTCTCCCCTCAGCCTTCTCTTCTCCAGGCTAAAGAGTCCCAGCTCTCTCAGCCTTTCCTCATAAGGCAGATGCTCCAAGCCCTTCATCATCTTAGTTGCCCTTCGCTGGACTCGCTCCAGCAGTTCCCTGTCCCTCTTGAACTGGGGAGCCCAAAACTGGACACAGTATTCCAGTTGTGGCCTCACCAGTGCAGAGTAGAGGGGGAGAATGACCTCCCTCGACCTACTGGCCGCACTCTTCCCTATGCAGCCCAGGATTCCATTGGCCTTTTTGGCAACAAAAGAAGACCGGGAGAATGGAGGGGATCAGAAGGGATAAATTCTTGTTTAAAACAGGAGAGGTATTTGTAAAACTTATATTAAATTCAAAATACCTCGAAGATGCAAAGTCTGTCTCTCTTTTCCAAAAGCAGATCTAGCATTTCCATCTTCACTTAGGATTCTTTGCTGATTTGGCTTTTGATATGGCCTGATAGTATTTCTGTTTGTTTAATATTCCTTTCTTCTTTGGCTTCTTTAGCAGCACCGAGAGCTGGGGGGAGAGGAGCACTGGATTCAAGATTGTTCTAAAAACATAACAAGATATAGTAACATATTAAGTAATATAGTCAATTACCATAATAAATATATACTATTATATTATATTTATTATATATATCATGTGTCATATATTAAATTAGCTATATTAAGTAATATATTAACATAACATTAAGACTTTAAATTCATCAAAAACATTGTGCTGAATGACAGCAATCTAATTTTTAAAAAAAGCATTATGATACATGATATTACATGCGTTGATCATATTGGAGTACACAAAGGTTTTGAAGTTCTGTGTGTTAACATCACACAGAGAACCTTAACAGTGGCATAATGTTGGATTTGGTAACTTTATTGGTACAATTTTAGTGTTATTTTCTAGTGCAATATATGATACATATACAATTTAGTACTGACACCAATTTGTTTTATAGGCAAAATAATTTTGAAAAATGTAAGATACAATTTTTAAATCATGTCAAATATAAAAACATTTCCTTTCTTCAAAGAAGACAATTAAGAGGCAAGTTAGAATAAACAACTCTGACAATCAGAAAATTTAGTAACCTGTTTGGATTAAAGATTTTCCTCTTTATACAGTATGTTTTTTCAAATGTTGGCTGATATCTTACAGTAACATGGTCATGTATTTCATAAAATTCGACATAACAAAATGTCAGTTAAATTTAAAAAAACATGTGAAATATTACAATCTAAATAAATGTTCTGTGATAAATGCCTTTAATTTTCAGTCTTGTTTTTAGCCACTATTTCTGAGTGACAAACTCATAAACTATCTCTGAATTATGAACTCATAAATGGTTAAATGAATTACGCTGCTGCATAGGACAGTAAAGGAAAAAGAAGAAAAGAAAAAAAAAAAAGAAAGGAGAGGCAGAAGAAAAGAAAAAAGCATCACCCAAGGAATGTCAACAGATTTCATATTTTAAAATGAAAGAATGTCTTAATTTAAAAAGAGCTTTTTTTTTTTTTCTGCTGACAGTCAAAAGAACTGAGAAAAAAAGGGAGCTATGAAAAGTCTGTGTACTGTCCATGAAACCAGAGAGTCCAGAAATAGCTATTGATACAATTTAGTTAACCAAAACATGTCTGAAGTTCTGACAAGCTTTGTACCAGAAAGAAGACCATTAATATCTCACAAAAAATATAAATATGCCTGTATAAAGACATTAAAGTTTTTAAGAGAAAACCAGAACAAGCAAAAGAGATTTCTTTGTGGTGAATGGATATTCTTCCCGTTAAAACAGAAATCTGTTCTTTAGTTTTCATCAGTAGAATAAATATTTCTAATATCTCTATATCATCTTGTAACTTCTGTGTATTGTTTACGTTTTGATAGAAAAGAAAAGCACTCCCAGGGATATCTATGGTGCTCTTTATATTCTTTATACAAGCAGAGGAGAAGAGAACAGTCAATAGCTTTTCATCAAAGAATGTGATCAACCAGAGTTTACCCAAATAAAGCAGGAATTGTACTCGGGCTTCCTATATTTTGGAACTGCCTCCTAACGGTTAGCTGACATTCCACATTCCTTATTGGAATTTTCAGTTTGAATTTACAGTTAAATAAACTGTCTTCAAAGAAAGTGTCTTATTAATCATGCCACAATGCAAAAGAAGTCTGAAAGTTTTGTAGAGCATTTCTACCTTCATCTTTTGAAAAGGAGATGGGTATTCTGGATTGAACTGGTATTTTTTTGGTTTATAGAGCCTTTATATTAATTGACACTCCTCTGAAAAATCCAGCACCAAGTAATAATCACAAACTTCTGAATTAAGCCCTTATAATACCCACTCTAAATCTGTCACTCAAAATAGTACTTTAATTAAAAAAAAAAAAAAAAAGAAAAAAAGGAAACAACTAAATGCTTTAACATCTCCATTAGTTAGCTAATGAAGAAAAATTTACCAAACAAATCCAAAAGTGAAAAAAATTTTCAGGCTATTTCTAACTAACAAAAAATATTTGCATATATATTTTCTTCTACTGTTAAGTGATAGATTTTAAGACAAGCTTTTCTCATACAAATCTGAGTCAAAACGTAGATTACGAAAATGTACTGTGAACACTTAGAGTTGCCTGTTAGTTTAACTAATCTAATCTAAATCAATAAAAAATGAGCTCTTGAACACTTTACATTATACTTGCTATAAAAAAGGTACAGAAGAAATCAATATTTCAAATTCACAAAGACTTCTTATTTTCATAAAACAGCCTCCTAAGCAAAAAAAATCAAGATGGACTGGTTGGATACAATGCCAGTTAAATTAGACCACTCTTTTAACGATTTTCTTACTGTATTCAGATTAACTATGTCCTTATTTCAACACGAAAGTGACACAGGTAGTCTCATCCAGAAACAGAATTTTAAATTGGATTTATTTTTACTTTTTCATCATGAGGACTGTCAAGCATTGGAAGTAGGGCAGGGAGCTTATTTAGTCTCCTCCTTGGAGGTTTCCAAAACCCAACAGAATGAAGCCCTGAGCATCCTAGTCTGACCTCAAAGCTGGCTCTGTTTTGGGCGAGGGGGGTGGTGGACTAGAGATTTTCTGAGCTGAATTATCCTATATAGGTTTCTAAACGTTTGGGGTTTTTTTTATCATTGTTGGTTGTTGTACTACAATCATATAATTCCAGGACTTATAAAGAACATGGATAAAATCATAAAGGTATCATTTATTTAGCTCTATAGTGATGCAGCTTTCTGAAAACAGTACATCAGGATAGAGTTTCTGCCTGAAATAAAACTAATGATTGAATTAATTTGGTTTATTATTATTCAGCAAATTGAAGCATCCCAAGTAGAACATAAATGTTAACTGTAATAGATTTGGGGGGTTTGTTTTCTTGTGTTCTAATGAAAAAGAAATAAAACATTAAACATACTCTTGATAGCTGCACATCAGTTGCATACCAATATAGTCCAAATGGGTAGTAAAGGTATACATTATCAACTTTAATGAGACACAAGGTCTTATATGGCAACAGACTTTGTAGAGTGCATTTGCTCTAGATTCCAGTGAACAGAAGTTGAACGTTTAAAAGTATGCAGATGTTACAGTTTTTAGTACTGATGCACTCACGTACCTTTCTGAATAGTGGATTTTGCAGACCCAAGTAAGCACATAGATCTTAACGATGAAATTAAAAAATGGCCTAAGAAATGTTTGACTCCCATTTCACTTAGATTTTGAGTAGATATAGATATCTATAGTATGAGTTTGACATTGTTGCAGGGAAAAAATGCTTAGTTCATGTAGTTTAAACCAAATCAGGATTCAAGGAGTTTATTGACTTTTTAATGCCACATAATTAACTGGCAGTCTATGAACTATATATTTGGGATCAATATCTGCAATACAAGAGGTAAGCCACAATAATAGGTGCTTATAAATTGTTAATAAACATTCCAGTCCTCTAAACAGCCTTCTAGAACTAATTTCCTAGAAATTCTAATCAGACATAGAGTTAAGTGAGCACAGACATGCTCTCACGGGATGTCTGTGCCTTTAAAAAGAAAGGATTCTATGACATTAAAAAGAAAGAAGTTCAGTTTCCAGAAGCCGATATTAGCTGAGTAGCACATTTGATTCTTGGAATATCTTACCAACACATTTTACAATTTAAGTGTTAGGTGTCAGCTGAATAAGATTTTTCAGGAATATAAATGATTGAGTTCATAAGGTTTTTAAGCCCTTAATTATGACAGAGACCTTGCTCTGAGTAAGGGATATGTCAGTAGCCTTCATTGTGAATCCAGGTGAGCAACTGTGATGTGAATGTCAATTGCTAGTATGCTGTCTTCTTTCCATGAGAATAATCTCCCGTTCGGAGTTCAAATTCAGCCACAAACAAATGTCAGTACTGGAATAATTTGGGGAACGATTCAGTTGTGAAACCCAAGCATGAGGAAACATTTTAGATATCTTATTGTATCTGAAATATCTGCACGGGGCTGGCAGGTATGACCAGTTTGTTGGAGATACACACCCAGTAGCAGCTGGAGGTCAGGAGACACCTAAAATAGCACTATACACTTATCTTACTATAGATGCATTACATCCGCTCTTTTTTTTTTTTACATCCATGTCGCCTAATTAAATAACCAAACGACATTAAATTACTTTGATTAGGGCCACAAACCCACACTTTTATAGAAATCAGTATTCAGGGAGTAGGGGTTTGTATTTTCACTGCTAACTCTTGGACAATATTGTCTTAGGAGTCAACCATGTAAATGCACACCTTTGTTCCTTTGGGATTATTTTAAAGGGAGAGAAAGCATTAATTCATGGTCAAAATTGCCCAATGTTCGAAATAAAAGAATAAGAGTAATTTAGGTTTGCCTGCCTAATCAGAAAGTGATTATTACTATTGTTTTTAATCCCCCAAACTGCTAAAACTTTAGATTTTACTAGAAATCATACATATGTTTTTCTTCATATTTAAAGTGTCTTCCTGTATGAATAATGACCCCCAAAATTATGAAATGTAGTTAATAGGAGAGATTTAAGTAAATTAGTTTACTTGTGTGAGAGTACAATTGGACCGCTGTTTACTGAATGATCATGAAGAAAAGAACAGAAAATTTGCCTTCTAAATGGGGATTTGTCTGGTTTTTTTCTATCGTGCCAAAATTTTACAACTGTTTCAGTTTTTATCTCTATGAGTCCTAACAACATCCCCCATTGCAAAAGAGATATCAAAATGAAACTATTTGCTGCATTGACCCAATGACAAAATTTTGGCAGATACGTGGTTTCTTTTGTGAAGAAGAACCCATTACAGAATTATCTCCAAGTGATTTATTTTAAGACCCCCCCCCCCCGCCCCGCACCACCTAATTTTGTTTCACTTTCAGGGATCTTATACCACTACAAGTATCCCCATTTGTTATATTATATTACGACTAAATCTGGTGTTTGCTATTGATTTTATTCATAGCTTCTGCATGCAACAGCAACCCTACTTCAAAAAGAATATACATTTTTAATGGGATTAAAAAAAAAATCACGGATTCAATATTTAAATCTATTTCAAGATACTTTTGCTCATCTTTTAATATTTAAAGGTCAAGCAACAAATATAATTCAGTACAGCCTGCGTATACAGAGAATACTTTCCATTTCTGCAAAGTCTCAGAAAAAGAAAAAGTAATTAAATTAAAGTGAGAAGAGTCAATAGAAAATATTGAAGAGCCTGAGGAGACATAACTTCAAAGAATAACAAGCAGCTCAAAAGGAAAAAAATGGACTTAATAAAGAATTCCTAAGAATGAAGTATTAGGAGGAATATTCAATCCTTTCTGGCTATAGGAAGTACTACAACAAAACAACAGAAAACAAAACCAGAATCACATGCATAAAAACAAATGTTTGGTTTAGAATTTCTGTTCTATGGAAGTTTACTAAGGTGAAGGGCCTTTTAAACATACATTATTGCTTATTCCAGTCAGCTGTTAAGGAAAATAAATACTCTCTGAAATTGTTTTTAATCATTTATTACAGCAATAAAAAGCATAAAGTCAGAGTTTAGTCTGTGCCTCACAAGAAGCAGAGTTTGGTTTGGGGTGGGTTTTTTTCCTAAATATGATATTAATATGTGCTACGTAACAGTCATAAACTTGCATCTTGTGGCAATTTTTCTTTAGATCATCTTATATATTGCCTGAAGAAGGTGTTCCCACTGTTTACACAACTTTGGTGATGAGATTATTAAGACACTGTATAACACAAGGGGGGTAATGCTGATAGCTCACAGATTGCCCAAAAACCTTTACAAATTTCTTTCCCTTAGGGTCACACATGTACCCACCACTACACAGCAATGAGATTTAGGAATAAATTTTTGATCTAACACACATAGAAAAAATTTCCGACATGTAAGCTATAATGTAATTGTTGCCAGCTTGAGTAATTTTGCTTTGCTTTTTTGATCTTACGGATACCAACATTGATGTTAACATACTTTATTGATGTTGCTCTCTGATGACGAAACTTCCTAAGCAGGTCTAATTACCTATTATATTTACCTGAATCTCAAATTTATTGATTTAATTTTAACTTTGACCTCAATTTGCTTACTGCACTGATCCACCAGTAATCTGCATAGTGAAAGTTTGTAAATTGCCTTAAGAATGTATCTGCTATAAGGGAATATTTGCATGCTTATAATTTGTAATTACATCTATAAGTACTACTTATTTTGTCATAGGGCAATATGGGTCATTAATTCTGATAGAACAGATAATTTGTAAGTATTTATCAGTGCTTAACACATAAGTCTTTCATAAAACAAGTTGCTTTAAATTCTTTATAAACTACTTTGGACAACCACCGACAGCAGTAAAGCAGTATGTACTTATTTTCATTATAACATTCTTTTCAAGCTACTGAAACTTCACTTTTTTTGACTTGTGAATTCGTAACATATTTCTTGTCCAAGTCATCCGCATAGCTCATTTGCTAAAATGATTTATAAATAATTATTATAAAAGTTACCTTCTTGAAATGATGAAGACTTTTTTCTTTAAAAGGCGTTGATCTACTTGGACTTTAGAAAAATATGACTATCAACATCAGTGAAAGAAGGTCATAGTATCACCTGTTCTTACAATGACCCAGGGATGGGGAAAACATATCCTTATTTCATTCAGTGCTACAGATAAACGTACTGAATATTTTGAATGTATTCACTCTTCCCACCCTTTTACTCAAGAAACCAACAAGAATAATTTACAAGGCATTTGTATATCTAAGTCAAGTCTCTAACTGTCCTACCACGTGGCTGCTTCTTTTCAATTTAAAATACTTTTTCCTCTTTATATGTAAATTTTTATTTCCTCATGGACAAATTATGAAGTTAAACTTTTAAAATCGCAATGAGATAGGATAGCTGCGTTTCCACTTGAAGGATAAATACACTCCAGTTTGTAGCATTTACTTTACAGCAGCGTTCCTAACATCGGTGTTATCACTACACTAGCTTGCACAGCATGTGACTAATAAGGAAATTTATTTTGAGACAGCAGTCCCCTCAGTGTGTATCTTTTCATAGACTGATGAACTCACATGTACACACAGTAACAAACTGCAGTTTAAAATCCCAACTGAAATCCAAAGCCAAACAAAGAAAAAACTCATACATTTATTTCTGTATTTAAAAAAAGACGAAAACCTCCCACTGCTCGTGATACAAATGGAAAACTCTGTTGTAATTCTAAGGTTAATACAAATAGCTTCGTTATGCAAATGAACCTACTTAGTAGGAAAATATTACTTGAGATGAGATTCTTAAAGATTTTCATTTTTTTGAAGCCATGATCTCTTCTCCTCCTGAGCAAACATTACTGAAGTTTGATTAGTAATGGCCAAGGGAATCCTTTGTATTCTACTGAGATCCATAAAGAATTAAGCTGGATTCTTGGTTCCCAAACACAAAAAAGCAAAATCTTGAATTCTACCGCTTCTTAATAACAAATAAAGCAGAGAGAGATATCTTGAAACAGGGTCCAGAATTCGAGACTGCTCCTTTCTATGAAAGTTCTCCAAGTACCGATCTACAGAATAATATTCTTGTGCTTTCTCTATAGCTAACCCCCTTCCCCCACTTAATTCTTGTGTGAAAAGCAGAAGGAATTCAATAAAAGCATTTGTCCAGTGCCAGAATAACCTCTAATGCACTAACTACTTCAACACAGATGATCTGTAGTAAAGGCCACAGAAAACAAACTATCATCTTTATTAATTTTGTATTAATTTATTATGTCAGTCTATTATTTATATTTATTTTGATATTTCAAAAAGTATAAGGAAATTAGAAACATTACTATCAATGTGTTTTAAAAAAAGAATGGTAGCTATTTTCTAAAAATATACAGTTTCTTGGAAAGTACCGAAATCTTTTACTTAAAGCCCCAAAGATTGCGGTGGATCTTTTCCTCTCCTTTAGATGAGATTCTAATTTACAGACCTGAGAAGGAAGCATGCAATTTTTTGCTCCACTCACTTTCTCTCTCACTTTGATGTTGCTCCCACTTTCCTTCTCAAACGTGTTCACATCCTTCACAGGATGAGTGCAGCACTACAGAAGACCACATCTATTCTGTCTGCTGTTACCTTATATTCAACAATCTGCCACTGGCCACTCCTAAAATTAATGAATTATTAACATTCTAATTCTGCATTTTGAGAACTTTTCTTTGTGCTTTGCATCTTCTCTCCCCTGAAAACCTGTTAAATGACTACACATGAACTGTTATACACAGCACTAAGAGAATTATAATGATAAATAATGCTTGTAAATGAGTATATTTCTTCAGTAATCAATGTCTGCATTTGTTGTGCTTTAGGCCAAATCAGCTACTGGGGACCTGGGGGACCCCAGATGGGACCGACAGATGCTCCCCTCTACCCCTCTTCAAAGAGAGGCAGAGGAGGGAAAAAGAGACACGAGTTTAGAAGGAAATAAACTACTTTAATGAAATATTAATAATAAAATAAAAAGAAATAATGAAATATATACAAAACCGTATCAAGCTCCCGAGATGACAATCACGACACTGGCTGGCACTGGGGCAGTCCCAGGCTGGACTCAGTGACGGACAGGAATTGGATTTCGAATCTGCATTCAGGATCAGGATCACAGGCAGATGAACAGACAGAGTCCTCCTCAGACATCAGCCATTGAAGAAAGAGGGCTGACCCTTTGATCCCTCAGCTTTTATACTGAGCATGAGGCAGATGGGATGGAATACCCTGTTGGTCAGTTTTGGGTCACCTGTCCTGTCCGCTCCTCCCTGCAGGTGGGACCCCACTGCACTTTACTGCTTCCAACCCTCCAACGGGGCAAATAACAAAGCTGGTTGGCCTCGGGGTTATAGCAATAAGTATAAGCGGGAGCCTCTCTGCATCCCATGCCTGGGCATCAGCTATAAACATTGGTCTTATCACTCTGTGTGAACATTGTCTGCACAATATGCTGTTAATTTCAGTAGTTAGAAGAGCTAAGAAGCGAAGCTACTGAACAAAATTGGTTCTGTTGTACCTCAAACCAGGAGAGCATTCCAAAGTAGCGACATTTCATTTTTCCTGTATAATGAATTTAATGTAGTTCTGCCAAAGAAGCTTTCCTGTCGAGTACCAGTCAGGATTCTTCAGAGAGCCTCAGCTCATTATACAAGAGATCCCAAGTCATTTTTCTGCTAAAAAAGAGAGAAGCTGATATTATGGGAAAACAACCAAGTTAAGCATCATCAAAGCTATGATTTTTTAAATTATTATTTTAAATAGACAAGAATAAGGAATTAATATAAAATTGTATTGTGCGGAAGGTGGAATAGGCCTCACAGGCTTTCTTATACCTACATACATAATTATGCACTAGACTTAGTTCACTCAAGCATAGAAGAAGTTTAGATTCAATGAGCTGGAACATCCTGATTCAGGTAATGTTTGAGCAAGTAATTTTCCTACTAGAGCACAATAATGATGTTTTCCAGTTCTGACAGAAGAGTGGAAGAATTCTTACTGTACTGGTATTTGTGCAGCTCTCCAGCTGCTAGTCCATAATTTAATTTTAAAAGTGTCAGATAAACTGCATCGAAGACCGGATTCAATTGCATGATAATTCTAGACATATGCAGACAACTAGGGTGAGAACTACAGGAATCCTGCAAAAAGCAGATGAAAAAGATAACTAGCTTAGTGACCATGTCACTCAAAGAAAAAGAGCAAAGATAAGGCAAAGAACAGCAGAGGAATTAGGACAGATATGCATGGCGTGATGCAAAACCATGTTTTCTCAAATAAATTTAAGGATTTGCTTAGACTTTGGCTGCTGATACCATACAGCAGTTCACATAGGAATATCTCCAAGCTATTACAGACCTCCGTTGCCATCAGTCCACCACTGGGCAAGCAGAAGTTCCTGCCAGCATGTGTCACAAGGTCAAGACTGGGACTGTAATTGAGAGACTTGCACTTCTGGGAAGGCCTCACGAAGACACAAACCCAAATAATGAACGTTAGAAGAAACTGATGACTGTATTATGTCTCAGCAGATCCAAGCTTATAATCAAGTTCACGTTAGACTCAGAAGTGAGAGAAATCATGCTTCAGGTCTGTCTCAGATTCTCCAAATAATACTGCTGCCTGTGCCGTGTCAAGCTATTTCTGCATCAATTAACTTCTTTCATTAAATTAAAACACCAAAGGGGACAACTTAGCCGATATAAAATCTAAGAACCGGAGTAGACTTTTCCCAGTGATTTATCTAGTACAATTAGAGTGAGCTGTTTGTGCTCCAGCAAGCTCAAGCAAACAGCCATTACAAAAATTACAGTTCTGAAGTTTTCTGCCATTTGCCTAGCAGGCTTGCTGTTCCAAGAAAAACATAACAAAAAGAAACCCAAGTTATCTACTGAGGGAGCCAGAGAAAAAAGGGAATGCGTAGGTATGCAATGCAGTAGGAAACAGGAAGACTGAGAGGAAAATATTAAAGAACTATGAATATAAAATAACATCACGAAACAGGACTGTGAAAAGATATTATTGTATGTTAAATGTAATGGAAATTATAATTAAGTCAGAGATAGCACACTAAGAGCAGGTCACATATTTTAAATGGCTCAAGACATTTAATAAGTTTGTTGATAACAAGTGTTTTGTGACAAGGAAAGAGACTAAATGTGTCTGAAATTCTATGCTGTTTTTACTATCTAATTTGGAGGTTTATATTTTTAATTTTTACTGTGACATCAGAAATTTCTTTGATGTTGAAAAGAGCTCGGTGAGTTAAATAAGTTGACATAAACTTTGTCTTTTGCATGCCTACATTTTAAAAATACTGAGTACTAAATCCATTAATACCAAAAAAATGCTAAAATTCCATGAGATGCCTGAATGATTTTGCTGCTAATGTTTGGCATTTAGGCTGCCCAGGCAATTAGCTAGAGCAGCTTCAGGACACCTAGAGCAACTCAGTGATGTCACCTTCTGAGCTTCTGCCTTCTACTTCCAGACCTATTTCCTCATACTCTTCTTTAAAGACATTTCCCTTTCAATGGAATAAATACATACTCCTTAGAGATATATGAAAAAGTTAGAACATGAGCAAGCTTCTGTGTACCCTAATGGTTATAGTGTTGCGGGAGCAGAGACCTCCGTGAAGTACGTCGACACTGAAGCAAAATCAGGTATGTCACAGTGGAACAGGTAAATGAACAATTGCTCTAAACACGGACAGAAAAGGTTTAGAAGCCTAGTGTTTGTGTTCCTTTTTGTTCTTCCTTCCCTTTCTCTTCTCTTACTACATCCCCAACTCTTATCCTTCAGTAAACACAACTTTGAACTTACAACTGCATTTTGGGATTGATTTGATTGCCCAAATAGAAGTATTTGCTACTAGTTTGTATTTGCCAGTAATTGCTACTAGCTTATTTTACCTGGCACCATTTGCTGGTCCAAAAAATATCTGTAGCCTGTGTCACACCTGTCAACTGTAAGTGGATGTCTGAAAACCCTTCGATACATGAAATGATATTAGGCAGCTGAAGAGTATATTGATGAGAAAGAGAACATTATGAAATGGATAACATAGCAAAAGCAAGACGAGGCATATTCTCAGGGAGTCACTACTTCTACAGCAAAACACATCCTGAAATATGCTGTTTCTAGAGTGGTTCATAAGGCAGTCCTTTAGGCACATTAAAACAGGTTAGAATGCATATGCTTTAAGTATAGTATTACTAGACATTAATTTGGTGTTTTGTATTAAGAAATCAAAACCAAAAGGAAATAAGTGATTACACAAGGCAGTAAGAACCAGAAACCTCTCCTGAGATAACAACTTCGCAGCAAATACAGTGGACCTGGAGTAGTCTTGAACCAACCCAGCACATAATTATACATAATGGCTTAACCAGCTGTGTCTTGCCAGTAACACAATGGAAGGATAAGCCAGTTGATAACCTCAGAATTTGACTCATCTTTAATCAGTTTAACTTGACAAAAAGAGTTGCACTTGAATGGCCAAGAATGTTTGTTTTATATTTTATTTCCCTTTTCTTCATTTATTATTTTCTTTTATTTCTAAGCAATTTTTATGTACAAACAGGTGCACAAAATCCACCATGGGCTTTCAAGGAACTTTTCTGAGTCTTTAAAATGGCTTAAATTGTTTTCAGTATCATTAAAAAGCTGCATATTAAGGAATGAAAATTTGGATCAGAAAGCATATTCCCAAGAGAAATACACTACAAAATGGTAAAAACTTCTGTAGATATTATTAATAACATTGAGTGTATTCTTTATTTTTTCACCATAAAGATCCATACATTCCTGTATTTACCAAATGCAAAACCAATTTTTCCATATTATGTTCTTCCCATTTATAAGATTGCTTTTGTTACAAAAATTAATTACTGTGGACCATTATTTTTTGTTGTAAATATTATCCTAATTTCAGTAACATCTGTGTTACAGGTTAAGGGCAGTCAAAACCACATCTAGCTTCCCTTAATGTGATGTCCTAATTGCCAAAAAAGTATGTGAAGGTCAAAGTAAAAATGCGTGTCTAGATATTTACTTCAAGCTACATTTGAAATTAATGGAAATGGGAAAGGTAAAGCATATATAAGCTGTAGAAGGCCAACAAATTTGAATAACCAAAATATTATTAGTTTCTTTTATTCAAATATGCCAATAGACAGACAGGTAGTATTCTACAGAAAAGACACTTAACACAGAAAATTAATTGCAAAAATACAAAATTTTCCTGAAAGCCACCTTGCCATTGATATGAAGTGGCATTTTTCCTGCCAATGTTTCAAGTGATTCTACATTTGTTTTATACTCTAAATATAGAGGGAAAAACAAGAATCTTTGTCCAAATATTGGGAATATCTTAAGGGAAAACACGGCTGTGGCTACTGGCTAGCTAAAAGGTAGTTCTGTATTGTGTACTCCATCATTCTGGAGCACATACTCTGACAGAGGGTAACAGTGACTGATCGTCTTTGCCAGTGTTCTCACCTTATGCTGGCAGTTATTCTGATAAACAGTAAAAGGTCATGCAAAAATATATATTTGACTGTAATACCTGGAAAATATGGATTTTTAGGAGTAAATTGACTACTTTTTTTTAAAATTTCAAATTAGACAACCAACTAAATTACTGTTTTGAATGATTTTTTTTTTTTTCAGAACAGAATTTAAATGGAGCCCATGGAACTCTTGTTTTAAAATAAAAATCATGTATAGTCATGTATGTTGTTGCTAAGCAAAAAGGTAACGTATTGGTGTCACAAAGGGGCTTTCTATTCTAGCTTCACAACGCCTGCTTTTAAGATGCTCATTTTTTTACATTACATTTTAAGTTATCCAAAGAAGCCAAAGTCCTAATTTTAGACTCACTAAAGCACAGTGAGTAGAAAAACTAAACAGCTTGTCTACCTTGTGGAGCTAAAACAGATACAGTCAAAAGAAATACTGGAGGAAAAGGTTGCTTTAAAATTCCACCTTCAACAAGTCAGACTGAAACCAGTTGATGTGTTATATGGTATAGGCTTTCAGTTGAGGCGTTCTTGTGTGTTACAGAAAGTAAGAATTTCTGTAGATTTAATTAAAAAGAATAAATTGATTTCATGACTTTTCTGTCCTGCATTACTGCTTCTCATGGGTGAATATTAGATATAAGAGGAATTTTCACTGCCTTTTCCAGTACTTTCTTAAAGGCTTAATAAGGTAAGTGTCCTCCGAGATTGCTACACATTGGGTAGAAATAAGCGTAGACCTTTTGTGCCTTTAGTTGTATGCTTCATTATTTAAAATAGTGTATTAAGAATATACGGCAAGACTATGCGGTCTCCAACTGACCCACCACAGGGCACGGCTCAACCCGTCACCTGAGATGATGGCACCTCCATGACAACATATTGAAAAGGGGCAGAAAACACTGGGCAGAGAAAGGAGCAAAGGAACAAAAAGCGTGAGAAACAGCAGAGGGAACACCAAGGCAGGATGTCAGGGCCATCAGCCATTACCGTTGAAACTTTCAGTTGATTTTGTCCTACTGTAAATTCTAACGAACTTTTGGTAGGGCTGTTTTGCTGACTGCATGTTCATGCTCTGAGCTGCCACAACAGTCAGGGTCAAGACTATACTACATAATACTGTAAGGTCACTTACTCTTGAGAAATTGTACAAGCTCCAGCTCAGGAAAATGAGCAAAATGTCACATTGGTCATTCTCTTACACCATCAAAATTAGTTATCTGCATCACCGCCAGAATGCATCATATATTTCAATTACACTCATAGCTGTTTTGTCACATGTCAAGGATACAAATAACCCTACTTCTGGATTGCGTGTTGCTATTTCTTAAGTTATCTGCCTATACCTGAAACTGCAAGGTCAGAGCTGCAGTGACAGGTTAAACTGTTTACGTGCCGTATTAAATAAACTTTTCAGCTGAATTGCCATTAGGTCTGTATGACATCATAGCCATTCATCATTATTCATTTGCCTTTTACACTTCTGGCAAGATAAAGCAATCTTAAATCAAAAGCTAACAGTAACGAGATGAAGTGAACCTGTGCTACAGATTCTTAGATCACTTAAAATCATGTGGTGTTTTCTGACTCTGCCTCAGCTTTATAGAAGACAACATAGTTATTAGATTTTGTTTCTCTTCCTTTCACAATGAAAACAAAGGTCTTGAAAGCAAACAGATAGAAATAACTAAGTTTAAGGGATCCATTCATACCGCTTCCAAATTATCTGTGTAATTACGATAGCCTTGAGTCTCATGATATATATGCCAGATGTTACAAATTTATAATTGACTATGAAGGAGCTATTGGAACTGAATTCTGAATGTCCTGACCAGAGGACTATTCTGTAAAAAACGTGATTCTTCATTTACTTTTGCTTCATTTACTTAATTTTACTTATTTTATAGAGATCACTATGGCCTCACTTTAGCAGAGAGAGAAACATTTAGGCACCCCTCAAACTGGACACTCGAGTGACAATTCCCTTCTAAAACTCCTCAGCTGGTGGAAAGTATAGAACAGTAATAATTTAGCTCTGCCATGGAATCATGGAAATGGTTAAACCTTATACTTTTCTAACTTTCTACACATTCCATTGCGCTCTAAGACACTCTTTGGGAGTGCAAGTTCACCTGACAAGTAAATAGTTGAAATGAAATATTAAAAAATAGGTTTAAAAAACATGTTTTAATTATTAAAAAAAAAAGTATCTGCCTGTCAGCAACATAACCCTTTTACAAGTCTTATATCTTTCTGTCTAACGAGGAATTTATAATCACTTCTGGCACTAATGGCTGAGTCACATAGCATGTAAAAATCCCTGATCTCTGCTACAATTGTTTGATATTTCATATCCTGCTCTACAGGAATACATTTTAATGTGTGAAGCCCTTCCTTTAATTGAAAATCTTTATTTGACTCAACAGCAGCTATGCTTCATCTTTCCATCTTCACAGAAATGGAAAGCTATTTACTTCTTTGCCAGGTTAACAAACAATACTGCTATTCACATCGGAGAAGATTTCACTTTCTGTATTTGCTTTTGGCAACTCAAACTTCTGTTCCTCTTTTGTCCTCGTGCTCCACGATGCTGATTATTTTGCACCATAACACTTTTTAAATAATTTAATGACCTAGAAATTATATAGCTTTGACTTGTCATTAAATGCTGAATATAATTATCTGAAGTCAGCAACAAATAATACATTTAGACAAGCTTCCAGAATCTTAGCTGGACAGCCATGTTTGGAATTGTATCAATACAAAACTTCATATATAAGTATGGAAGCACACACTTGGATGACGTTATATCCCTTTCATCTAGGGAAGAATAGGAGTAAGAAATCAATTTCATCTCCAGCATTTTAATTTTATTCTCACCTGAAATAGTCTTTTACTTAGTTTTACAAAAATAATAAAGATGACTGCCTCCCCCATGTGTTTGATGCCTTTGACATTACTTAAAAAACAACACGTAGATGAAAATAGATCCATAATAACTCCTAGGCAAGTTGTCTTGTTTAGCCAGAAGACTGCCAAATTCTATACTAGCCTCCATCTACCCATTTATTTGTTTATAGTACAGCATTTTAATATTGAGGGAGTAGCAGAAAAAAAGTGGCATTCTAATATTTTAGGGGACACTCTCACTCAAAAGATCTGTTTGGTAACTTGGCTTTTGTGGGTATGACCTTCATATGAGTTTCTGTACAGAAATGTATATTATCAGTTTTGCATTTCAGTAGCAGGACCTCCAGACAGTTTCCAAAAACTGATTACTTACATTGAACCTTTTAAAATGAAACTCACTTTGCTAGGTGTATTTAAATATTCTTTTTGATTCAGGCAATATTGCTTTCAGAAGCAACTATATCATTCATGTTCTCACCATTTCTAATTTGCAAGACCTAACAAATCTCACTGTGAGAGAGGAATTCTCAGATTTTATGCCCTATTTGGTAATATGTGGAAAATCAGATGCAGTGAAGAAACGGACGGGATTGTTTCCAAATATTTGATACAAATCCAAAACCCTTCAAGCCTGAATTTATTTGGCAGGACAAACAATAGGAGAATAACATTGCCAAGCCCCTGCTGTCTATTCCCCTGTGTGCTTAATTATTTTTGGTTGTTGATTACTTTTGGGATTTTTTTTGTTTGTTTGTTTCTAGAGGAAATTCACCAAAACAACTGCTAAAGCTGTCAGCTCCTTTTACAGAAAGCTGTGGATTTCTAATACTTAAGTCATATTAGGCAAAAAACATCAGTAATGTCCAGTTTAGCAATTTCAAGTGTTATTTTCTTAATCCATGTGAGAATGTCATTAAAAAGAAAAAAATTCAAAGCCTATGATAATTTTTCTCCTGGAGTCTTCCAGTGTGGAAGTGGTGCCTCAAATAGTCAGGCATCCACGAATTCTGTTCAGCTGGACTGCAGCTTTGGCTTCCCTCCAGGACCTGTTGTCAGATGGACTGCTAGAAATGGCCATAAAAGAAAACCTTTTGTTATCAAGTGAGCAGAACTTAATACTTACGACAAACAATTCAGCTTAGACTATGATGGCACATACCTTCGTAGTTATTGTGAGTCTTTGTAACAGAAATGTTAGACTCTGAACATCCCCATTCAGAAAAAATGCATCATTAACTTTACTGAGACCCTATTTCTTTGTGAATACAAACCCACTTTCAGCACTGGGTCATCTTGGTCTCTTTTTCATATTCTGAACAGTCTAAACAACAGTTGATCCTTGCTACCGTAGCTGTCTCATTTGTTATTCTGGTCTCTTATGAATACTAATTTTACTTGGAAAAATAAAATATCTAGTGCTCAGGTTGACACTTTAGCATAGAATTTACTTTCAGATCTTCAGAGTAGGCTTTGGAATTAGAAGCATCTTTTCTGCGTACAGACACTGGTTCATTTATTTTTTGTGTTATGATAGTCTTGATATCTACAATGAGAGGAGCTGAAAAGAAGAGGTTGCACAAAGACTGGGTTGCAATGACATCTGCAGGGTAAAGTAAAAGCAACAAGTCTGACAACCAAGTGGCCAGTAAACTTTGCAGTGGAAACACGAAGCTAGATGAGGTTCTCAAAATACCCACTGCTCACGAAAATTTTAAAAAGGATCCGGAAAGAAAACACTACTTGAACATCTGGTAAGTCTTGCATTATGTGGAACTTCTGGACCTGTTGCCAGCCATCCCAAATGAGAATGATGAGTTACATACCATACTGTTTGTTTTTCTCCCTTCACATTATATGGGGCGAAAATCAGACTGTGCTGCAGGTGCTGCTGTGGCCAGTAACGGGAGGTGCACCAGGGAGGAGGAACTATGTTCAACATTCAAGAAATGGTGTCATCCCACTTCACTTAACAAGCCACATGAAAGAAAACACTGATATTCATAAACATCAGATTCATGCCTGCCTCTGTCTGACCACCTTCTTCATTCCATGTGACCTATGTCAGAGCACTAACAGCAAAAGCCCACGCAAATAGTGGCAAAGTCTGGTTTAGTGGCTCCGGTAGGTCTGGGACCTTATGCAGAAACTGCTCTGTGGTCTTGGTAAATACGAAGAAGCCAAGCTGAAGCAAATTAAAAAAAAAAAAAAAAGAAAAAAGAAAAAAAGAAAAGGTTTTGGATAGTTCTTATGAGAGATTGTATTTCTGCCAAAATGTAACTCGGACCTGTCCCTCCAAAAATGTTTTAAGACTATGTTTTAATATTTGTGAAATTACAAGATTTAGTTATTCCAAACAGTTTTCAAAAGAAGATTTGTCTCCTGGTGAGATGTATAAATCTCTTAATGTTTTAATTCTTTTCCTTCAGCAGGAAAAAAAAAAAAAAAAAAGGTCACCACTTATTTTATGTAAAACATCACAGAATATTTCTCCTTAAATCTAAGTATGACTCTTATACTTTCTGGAAATTAAAGATTTCCTGCTGCTTATAAAATGAGAATGTAGCAATCAGCTAAATTCAATACTCCCAGTCATATCTCTTAGACTTGTCTTTATGCTGTGCACAACATTCTAATTTTATCAACAGAAACATAAGTGTGTTGGCAGTGTCTTCTGTAGTAAACAGTTCTGCATATGCATTTAACATTGTGGCCTGCAAAACCCAAATTTCATTGTTTAGTGGATAGCAAACAGGAAATCATAACTTCTATAACAAAGATATGGTATTCTGATTTAAATAATTTACCTTGCAAATGAGATTAGTAGGTGACACTATAATACTGTGTTTTTAAAACTATTTAGAAATGACATAACATCGACATAAAAAGATTTTATCTAATATAAATCCCTTTTATGAAGTTTATGAGTTCTTTCTCAGATTTTTTTTAGGGACTATTTTTCTAAGAGATTGCTAGCTATGTCAGCTCTGTATGTGTACGTGCATGTGTACGTGTACATGTAGAAAAACAGCACCAATTTGTGGAGCTATTTAATCTTCCGAGTGGAAATAACTACACCTGCATAATGAAAATTATTATATAAAAGTTAAAGTTCTGTTAAGTCTTTAGATAGTACCTGAAGTGGTACAAATAGGAAGCAGATAAAAAAGCAGGTGAAACAAAAATAAGCTGATTTATTTTAATGATTATCTTCTTCGGGCTAATTTTTGACATTTTAATTTCTAGATTGCACAAACTCGTACGTTCAAGGCATTTCATGGTACAGCCATAGAAACAAACGTTGTGCTGAAACAGAGGTTGAGTCATCCAAACCAGTGCTTTTGTAGCTGTTAGAAATGTATTAATTTATAAACTACTACACGTACAAATGGACAAAAACACAGAAACACCCTGAATAAAGCCCTTATATGAAAGCCATTCATATTATGAATAAAGATATATAATTTTCTTTTCCCTTTTCCTATGTAAACAGTCCATAGAAGGCTTGTTTCCTTTTGATGGGGGACGGGGGGGGTTGCCTCCCTGCGAACAGTGTTCTTTCTGAAAAACGCAGAGGTATTTCAGAGAAATAAAAGTGAAGTAACAGGAGAACAGGGACGCAATATACGATTGTGTAGAAATTCCCTGTAGAAGACCAGATTCATAATCCCTCCGGCTGCTTCAGCTATGAGTAACTGCCCCATACGCTCTGCACTCTTGAAGCCATCCACCCTTAACACTGGTTGTGGTCCTCCTTTCCTGCGTGTTATGTTTCAGTGCTACATGTTTCCGTGGTCAAATTTTTATCTTATTTCAGTTTTCTTTGGGTGGCATTGGAGCAGGAAAAGTGAATGCTTGCAACCTAGAGCAAGTGAACAAAGCTTGAACACCTTTTTCAGTCGATGCTAGTCTACTCACGGGGCCAGTGAATAATAGGTTATAATTTGTACCTATAGCATGACTGTATTTTAGTCCATCGCAGTCTTCTGTAATGACTTGGACTTAAAATGAAAATTGATTACTGAAAAAGGCTTTCAATTAATCAAATCTATCATACAAATTTAACTCTTATAAGCAACCGTTTAGAAAGGTATCAGTACCGATACACAGAAATAAAAGTGATAATCCAAGAAGTAGTTTAAAATGACAATTTTGACTTTCAACTGTCTAGACAGATGCTAAGACCAATGCTAAGACAGATGCTAAGATTCCTCACTGTTTAAGGCACCGGGCATTTACAGGCTACTTGGTTTAGTGGTCGGCTTGTTAGTGTTAGGTTCATGATTGGACTAGATGATCTTACAGGTCTTTTCCAAACCAGGAGATTTTGTGATTCTGTGAATACAGTTGATGAAAATAATGCTCTTAATTTATCCATATTTTTAGAGCGAGGAGAATGCCTTTTATGACAAAACAGGGCTTTAAACAGATTAAGAAAAGCGATAAAACAGGACCCCAAACCACTCACTTCATCACGGGTTTACCCACAATTTGTTAGTTCATTAAACTCACTTAACTAAATTAAAATGTTAATTCCATATGGAGTTGAGAGGCTTGACAAATCACTGAAGAAAAAAAATACAGCCAATGGCAATTAATTGAGAAAGACCGACAGTCAAATAAGGAGAAAAAAAAATATATGGGTTATGTTTGTTTTTCAAAGTAGCTAGCTATAACTTGCTTCTGCCATTTTAGACACAGGAGAACCAGAATTTCACAATGGTCTATGACAAAATATTTAAACAGTGCATTTCCTTTATCTTTGCCTTCTCCTAGAAGTTTCGGTTATAAATACCAACATTTTATTTCAAAATTAGCAGCAATGATTCTGTCTACATTAAAACCAGGACCTTGTTCTAAGGCATCGTTCAAGATAAGTTCCCGCTTATTGAAACTATAGGTTGAGTGATCTTTGAAGCAAGATATAAACCACATATTCCACTGCTTTTGTAAATTTTACCTCAGTAAGGTCAATGTAAATCCCTAGAAAATAAAATAAATAATGTCTTACATTACTAGAAGAGATTCATTATACAAATTGCAAGGCAGCAGAACAAAACTTTGTGGAGCAACTAGCATGTTTTTGTACATTACTTTATTAGCCACAGTTGTTCAATTAAATTTTGTGTTTCCTTTTTTTTTTTTTACCCATAGGCTTTGCGCTGTCGTTTTTCATCATTTACATTTGATGGACTTGCCTGAAAAAAGACGACTTAGTTTTTTTACACTACCTGCAGAAGCTACATGAAAATTTAAGTAATAAAATGGTTACAATATTTTAGCTTTTTACATGTATTTCTTTAAGATTGCAGTGCTTTATATTGCTTTTTTTTGTTTGCCAGAGGCAATCTAAAATACCTGTCCCTTCCTTATCACTGATCATTTAGACATAAACGGAATAGTTTCCTTTAAAGACTCCCTTAAATTATGAATCAGAAGGCTTTTTTACTTGCAGTAGATTTTTAGATGAGTAGGTTAGATGGCAGATATACTTAAAGTTGAGGTACAGAGCTTACAGTCATATTGTCTACAGAAAGAGCTACCTAAAAGGATACAGAATTTAGCTGAGAGAGGAAGGCTGAAAGATGCATATTATCAAACTGTGATCCTATTGAAGTTGATAATTATTTTACCATTAAACCGGTGAAGATTATGAGCAATGTTGACTGGTCTCAAAATTCTTACGTGAGTTTTATTTTCAAAAGTTATACAGATTTTAGAAAGTAAAGAAATTAGACTAATACGCAAATGTGAATATAGTTGCTCTAAAAACAGAGACAAGACCAGCAACATCAAATTATAAATTTAGTTATCTCTTTACTAATTTTAAGCCAAAATCTACTAAATTCGAGACAGCCATCACAACTGAATTTTAGTAAAGTTAACAAATTTCATGTGGTTACAGGCCCATAAATATAGATATTTTTAGAGAAAGAAAGCTTGTGAATTTGCATGGATATACAAGTTGATTTAATATTTGTCCTTTTCAGATCAACAAAAGTACTTCTGCACATCATATATGAGAGCAGACTGTCAGCATCCACCATTTTAAGAAAGAATATTCAAGCTTCATATATGTACTGCAGCTGTGTAGCTTAATTGTGAATCTTAAACCAATGAGAAGGGTGAAGATACACGAATATTTTTTCTTACATATATAATATTCCACAGAACTTTCTAAATATAAATTATGAGCTAGTGCCTGCCAAGGATCAAATGGAAAACATACATATATTAGTTAGCATATTTTACTTTTGTGAATTCATCAGAATGAGTTAGGAACTCAGACAAAATGTGTGACAAACCACAGTATTCTATGAGATTACTGGGTAAAAATACTTTTTTCCTCTGTATTTGTTTGTATATACTCTCATTTTTCTAATACATCTAGTGTGATTTCATTGTCTCTGTACCTGAGTTTTGATATAAGACTATTTTACCTTTCCTATAATAAACAAGTTCGCTGGCAGTATCAGAGAGCTATAATAGAACCGACTGTGAAAGAAGTGTAGAAATTCTGTATACAGAAAAAAAGTCCTTTCAGTAGTCTTGATTCTGATCTACACCATTATTGGAAAGAGACTACTTACCAAGAGTAGCGCTAGAATTCAAATTTTTACAGCTACTGACAGCAAAGAAAGTCTTGGGTTTTCATTGCATTTGTCAGGCGCAGCAATTGAGTGAAGCTCTCACAAAATATTAAAGCATTATAGTACTTAAACATTCCTGCCCTTAAAAACAAACAAACAAACAAATGGGGAAAAAAAAACCAACAAAACAAAACCATCCAAAACCATCAGCACATCCCTGTGTACTCAGGTGTGTGTTACTAAAAGTAAAATTAATTGACCTCACTAACTGATTTAGTTACTCATTCTCACCCTCCTCTCAGACAGCTGATGAAACTTTAACAAGATGGTTCTGCCAGCGCCTTCGATCTTGGTAGGAGGAAGAAGTAATTTGACCAAGGCTTTGGGTAATTATCTTATTAAGTATCCTCAATGAATGCGCTACGTTATTTGCTCCAGGATAACTCAGAACCTAAATTTTAGACTGTTACTGATTATTTAGTAGGTAATAATAACAAAATAATGATTTATCAGTGACATGAAAATGTGCAGTATTAATCTTTGCAAAGTACTTTGAGAAAATGGTTATGCAAGGCTCTATGGAAATAGAAGTACTAATTGATCTAATGGGTTCTCATAGAACAGAGAGACAGCATGTACTGTAATTCAACAAATTACCTGCTGTTTTGAAGTCTGTGTTGTGCTGGAGCGGATTGATAAGCCTTTAGTGGAAAGTGAGTTAAATATCACTTCTTGATGAACTATCAAGATAAAGTATGACTTTTCCAAAGCAGTGTCTGCAGTGACAAGGCTCCAGTCTTTCCGATCTTCACAGAAATTCTTGTCAGAGTATAGCAGGCACACCCATACAGCTAATTTATGATTAACACAGAAAAACTATAGTTAATGAAGAGATACGGTGAAATGATTTTGTTTTGGGGGAGACACGTCCAATAAACACGATAAAAAAGGTTATATTGAAAAACTTTTCTGAAATGCTTATAATCTTTGCTAACACTTAATTTCTCAAACTACGTGCCTCTCTCCTTGCCTGAATACATGAGACAGGCTTTTCAATCTTCTGCATGCTGCTACTATACTCCAAATGGCCATTTCACATTGTCTATCCCAATTCTTTTCCACATACTCAAAACAGGCTTTAAAAAACAGGAGAGGCAAAAGTTTGGCAATATTCAGTCTCACAGGGCAGCAGAGAAGTATAAGCACCTTTTGCCACTTGTAGTCACACAGAGGCTGCTGCACCCTCTAATTTCTAAGAGCTTAGATATACGATGTGTAGGCTTAGCTTTAAATGGCACGAAATGCAAACACTTAGTTACATTCAATAACACAATTTAGCTTTAGAAAAGCTGTTTCCTAAAGAAAGACATGTTTAATTGTCTGGAGGCAGGATAGTTAGTATTGTTGGTCTGTGGACTCAAGAGATTTATTCTGTCTTGTTTTACAATTATTTGTATTTGGAAGGTAGTGTGGTTCTTTTCTTTCTTTTTTTCCCTGTATACAACATAACTTCTTTGAGCAAAATTTGGGTTGGGTTGGGTTTTCTTTTATTTTTTGGTATGGAGTGCATTTCTAAAGGATATGTCACTCCTAAGACATAAAATACAATAAATAAAACAGGCAAATACCAAATTATTCAAGCTTGCTTTGTGTAGCATGAAAAATGTGTTTCTCTGCTGGATTTTATTTTGGAATAAATCTTTAAATTTTAGGTGGAAGCTGCTGAGAAAGTAAAATGAAGTATTTCTTCCCTACTTGAAACTTCCTAATTTTTTTTAGTACTTAGTGAAGCATAAAAATTGGATCTGCAGCTGTACAGTTACCCTTACATGGGTTGCAAAGGTATAGCATAAGAAGACAACACATGTAGTTGTACAGAGAATTGTTTGGTGTCCTCTGATCCTCCCATAATGGAGTAGATAATGAGTATTCTATTAATTTTCTAAAGTAGTTCATAATTAGGAGACTCTTTCAGACCATACCTGGGAACTTGATTTAGTCATAAATGGTGGAATTTAAAGTCAATTTTTGAATGAACAATTTGTCACTAGAAGATTTAGCTATGAGGCCACGGGTCTCAACCTTATTTGACAACAGGTAAATGTAATATTTAATGACTGAGTGGCATATTTATTAGATAATATAGGTGTACCTCCTCATCAGTTACAAATGATACGCGTTTCCTCTGCCCTTCTGAGTCCTAAGGTAAATGAGTTCACTCGGGAAGAGTGTAGAAAAGGTCATCAGTACTCCAAATCCTTTTCCAGGGGGACTACAGTGTTCATGGTTTCTTTTTCCTCACTCTTAGGTCCACTTCCAGCACGTTAGTAGACAAAAATGACTTGTACTTTCTACACTGGTTCACAGTTCCACGCAAATCTACCATATATCATGTGTTTTACACATTTTGGATACTTGTTCTTTGGGGTTTTTATTATCACTAAAACTGCTTTTACTGCAGTTCCCAAGGCTGCATCCCTTAAGTGACCATTGGTTAGTTGCTTAAAACCCTGGAAACTCCATTATTACCCTGTGCCTGTTCTTTCAAGGCTTCTACTGTCACACCATGGAGAATACTCCACTATGCTGCATATTATTCAAGGTTCACAGATGGTTCATTCTGTACAGAAGTAAACGGTTGTTATTACTATTTATGAGCTAAAAAATATCTACAGTAATAGGCAATATGTGATAATTGTGCAACAGCTAAAACAAGGTAAATAACAGTCATCTGGACCTTAGATAATTTTTGTTACAAGTAAATAAGATAATACACAGGTCCAGATGGGCCAAAGCAAGTTTTAAAAAAGTCTGATAAGCCTTGTGGTCTCTGTTGTTAGCTTAATGCAGCACTACATTTACTGGGTTGCTAGGCTACAGATGACTATGGACCCATGAGCTATTATATTTTCACTTTTTTTAAAGCAGTATTTCCACATTCAACAAGCTGACATCCAAAGGCATTTTAAGAGCACAGAGGAAAGAGAACTACAAGCACAGATGGTCTTACCAGGTGTGAAGATAATTTTTCTCAAGGACCAAACACTTAACCTGAAAGAAGATAATCTCTTCTGAGTGGTAGTGAAGACCACTACTCTGCCGTTTCACAAAAGGTTTTCATCTGATGAATTACAAAAGACAAAAAAAATATTTTTCAGTATTTCTTTGTTTCTATCATTCTTCTTGTTCTTTAGTTGTGCAAACAAGTGGCATAGTTATTTGTTCCTTCTGTAAAGAAACGGTTTAGAAACATCAGTGTGTGATTTATTCAAAAGGTCTGATCAACTAAAAGAGGGAATAGAATCTGAACTTCAGGAAGCTTGCGACACTCCTAGTTTTTGTAGAATTCAAATTTTGCATCTTTGATCTGTTTGTGGATTAAATTTCTCCCCTTCTCTTTCTTTTTTTTTTTTTTTAATTTTTTTTAAGCAATCTAGCAATCCTGCCTTTACACAAATAGGGTATTTCATGTCACTTTAGCATGCTCGCACCAGCTAAAAAGAACACTTGAGACAAAACATAACTTAGCCAGTAAGTTTCTCCTACTGACAGCCATTTGCTTCAGAATGAATTGTCTCCTTTCCTACCACACTCGCAGAACTCTTATTGGCCATACAAGGTAAGTAATTAAATGAAGCAAAAAGCAGCTAACTCTACAATCAAGCAACATCTGATAACAGCAACAAAAACATTTAATTATTAGAGGCTACTCTATTTGATTTCAAGGTAGTTCCATCTGTTTTCTGCTCATGACTGGAAATCTTAGATCTGATCTAATTTTGGTTTGACTAATGAGAAAAATTTCCGGTTTCGATTACCCTTTAAAACCATAAAGAGACAAAGATTTCTTAACTCTTTTGAGAACACATTTGGTACCAAAATATCCTTACCCTTCTCACTGCTCTTCTCTGGGAATCTACCATTGAATCCTATGATAAAAGAACTATGTTCTGGGGAAAATACAGTGAAATCTCAAATGAAAATGAGGAAGGCCAGTTGAAAAAGTATGACACATAACAGTTCTCAGCAAAAGCAAAAATATCATCTTTCCATGACATAAGACTACAAATTTATCAACAATTTGCACATTATCATTACTGTAATTGTTACTATTGCTAATCTGACTTGTTTAATGGTACTGAAAGAAGATATTTTCTAATATAAAATTGTGAGTTTGAACAACTTTATGACATAGGAAAAATAAACCATAGGGGAATGACTTTAGTAAGAGGTGCAGTTGAATTTAGTTTTATGTGTATTTAGATTGGCTGATTTGCCACAAGCTTGAACTGTAGGCAGAGCCAACGTACCTCTGTTCCTGCTTTGTTTAGAACTCTGTCAAAGGCAGATCATATGATCACCTGCATATGAGAAGAGATGTTACATCAAATCCTCTGGATTTTTAAAAACACTGTTTAATTTCCTTCAGTTTTAAATTCAGATTGCCTAAATAATATGACTTAAACAGTGTACACCTCGGGGAGAAAACATACAAGGAATCTTTCTTCTACTACAAATCTGTATTTCAATTAAAGGTATTCTGATAATTCATGAGCTAACACTTTAAAACTGACAGTATCCCCAAACTCTATTTACAAAACTTTCCCTAGCCTGTTTCAAAATTTATAATTGCCAATCCTTTATTAAAAAATAAACATATCTACCTTGAGGCCTACTTAGATCTTCTCATTAGACTTTGTAAAGTCTTCACAAGTACACAAAGGAGCACAAGTGTAGAGTTTATATTTTACATAATCCCCATCTGGAGAGCAGGAAGAAATTTTCTCAGTTCCTGATAAAGAAAAATAGCACTAATATCTATTCAAAAGCAGCTTTTATGAGTGGCATTGCTAAAGAACACACATCACAGAAGAGGGAATAAGTAAAGAGGTCAGAAGTAGATTGATAATTACAGTGTACTTAAACTTACCCTACACTTCACACCCCAAACCAGAGGTGAATAAAAGAAAGAAATAATTCCAAAGGATTGTTTTCCATTTAAAACAAACAAACAAACAAACAAAACAGATTATCAAAAGTAAATAATTGATCAGAATCATGCTTATTGTGAAAAACTACATGTGCATTGTGGAAAGAATTAAAAGTAGCTAAAAAAACCCCCAAGTGCTTAATTTTCACATTTTATTTTCCTATAGATTTATTTAGTTTCCTTAGAAATACTCATTTTGAAGTCTACTTTCTCACTTAGAATAGTTTAAAATGTGAACAAATGGGTAGGGATGTACCTATTTTTTATTTATTTTGTAATGAGATATCTCTGGCTTCTTGAATATCACATATAATTAATTTTACATATTATTTACATTTTTCAAATGCCAGGTAATTGTTTACTCAATTTATGTCTGCATGCTTTTCAGAGGTAATGGTGTCCTGTTTTGTTGAGGATGGTGGAAAGCAATTTCTCAGTCTAACCACAGGAAAATGAAAAGCACATTTCTGTATGACTTCATAAATAAACCTAATGTTCATATGTGATGACTGTGCTTATATTCAGCACTACTTTATTTTTTCAGTTATCCAAGCAATTTAATTATTAACAATGTATTTATATTGGCAAGCTAAAGTCTTTAGAGAATTTGAAGATGGATGGTTAAGATGCTGTCACCACTAGTTCTACAAGGAAGCACGCAGACACTATTTTTAGCATGCTTTAAATGTTGGTATAAGAGTGTGATAATAAAGTGTATTGACTCTCTTAGCACTACTGGAAGAAAAAATTTGAGCTGGATAAATTAAACATTGTGGACAAAATTATTTCAATGTTCTGCTGTTTTTCCTTTGCATCACTGTTCAACTGTTTGTTTGCTTTGTTTTTGAAAAACAAGTAGATTGCTTTTATGTGAAAAAAAGAGAAAGTGATTGCTACAAAACTTTCTTTTTAAAGCAAAATTATAGAGACATTGACAGTATCAGCAAGACTATTCCATGCTGAATTCCCAGTTGTCCTGCAGATTAAGTTACAGAACCTGTTCATAGACATTTGCTACGTCATTAGTTACCACAATGGCTTTCCTTGTTTCTCGTTACTGTAGTAACAAGCTTGCATCTCCTTCTCTAGCCTCTCTCTCTCCCCCACTTGCTAGAAACTCCAACAAAAATTTTGACTGTTTCCAGTAAAGAGAAGACTGATTTTTGCTCTCAGACAGTCAGTTCTTCATGCTGTAGAGTTAAGAATTTAATCATATATGAAGAGTGTCTATTAAGACTTTCACTTTTTTTTTAAACTAGAAACTTGAAGTTGCTCTTCAGTCCTAGTCGTCGTAGATCCAATTGTAGGGAGACCACCTTTCCCTTTTATTATACAGACACCCCAAGAAAAAGGCTATGAATACAAGGAATATAGTAAGCTTCCTGGAATTTACCAGTTGCGACTTCAGCCCTACTGTATCTGAGGTATCAACAGACCTAGCTAGAAGTCCTAGATTCTCTGCTGATCCATTCGTGGTCTATACGCTTGGCCATACAGGCAATATGCTGCATAACATTCAGAAGGGCCCACATTAGACTGCGTAATCGAACAGAATATATAAAAAGCCTATGAAAACAACCACTTTTCTGAGCACCGCAACTCAATTTCTTAGACATCTTAAAAAAACCCCAACTATTGTTCATACAAGCTTTGCATGCATGGTAAGTCCAATTAGCTGCACTCGCTGTCAGGGCTCTGAGAGCAGCCATGGCCTCTGTGGTCCCTCACTAGTCTCACCTGGGGCCACCACCTGCATTCCTGTGCCCAGGGACCCCAGTTAAGGCAGGACAGTTCAGGAGCAGGGCTACGACTGAGCTGAAGGGGGGTCCTGACCATGGGCAGAGGTGGGAAGAGCCCCAGGACGGGCTGGGCAAGGCTAGTGAGGCCTGTGGGTGCACTCAGGGCCCTAAGACTTGCTTCACAGGCTGACGCAGAAATGCTGCTTATCTTTCCCAGTTTCCCTTGGATTTCAGCATAGAATATCCGGCAACCTAAATGTAGCTTTCAGTAATATTAAAAAACAAACAAACAAACAAACAAACCATAAAAAAATATATATAAAGATATATGGGAGAGATGTGGGAAGACAATCAAACAAAAATTTATTTGTTTCTGCCTTCACCATGAAAAGAAACTAACTGGCCCAGACTTAGAATTACAGTTTTCAGACTGAACTCTGGAATATTCTGATATAATTTTTTCCATCAGAGTAAGACTGATTTTCAATCAGAGTAAGACAGAGTTAAGACTGGGGCATTTCAGCACCAGTACTTGGCTCAGTATGTTTAATCACTTGTGGATTGAAATGGAAATTTCCCAAACTTTTACTTTTTTGAAGGTTTTACCTCCTATCACCCTGCTTTAGTCTCTCCTTGCTCTGATGGTGTAAGAGTCTAAAAAAGTCATTCTTTGAACACAGAATATCACTACTTCACTACAGTGACAGTAGGACACTCCATTATAAGCCACAAAGATTTTTAAGGGACTAAAGCATCTGTGAGAGATGCTGAGAGAGAGGCTGAGGGAGCTGGAATGGTTTACCTGGAGAAGAGAAGATTCAGGGGGATCTTACTGAATGTGTATAAATACCTCATGACATGATGTAAAGAAGACAAAGGAGACTCAGTGGTGTCTGTCAAGAGAACAAGAAGAAATGGGCAAAAATAGAAAGAAATTCCATTTAAATATCAGCGGGGGGGGGGGGGGAAGCCACACTGTGAGGATGGTTGAGCACTGGAACAGGTTGCCCAGGGAGGCTGTGAAGTCGTGGCCCTGAGGAGCCTGCCCTAGCTGAACCTCTTTGAGCAGGGAGTTGGACTAGATGATGTCCAGGGGTGCCTTCCAACCTCAGCCATTGGTTGTACAGGTTGTACAGGTGACAGTACATTCCACTTACTTGTAGAGATAACCACTGCTCTGCTAAGAGGAAGACATTGTGTTAATTGAAGAGCCATTTTTGAGACTGTAAGTGTAAGTGTATGTGGAAGGAGAGTGTGTCTGCTCCCTCCCTCCCTCCTGTACCTTGCCAAGGACCTTTTTAATGCAAAAGGGCATAATAAGAAAAGAGGGAAGCCAGAAACAAACATACTGAGACACAAACATGATCAACAAATTATAAGGGAGGCAATAAGGAGAACGAAAGCCAGTCAGCCACCAATTGATGAGGGTATGCAGAATGTGGGAACATTTATTTCTGTAAGATCATGTGATCAAGTACCTTGTCAAAATTATATGACAGGAAGAAGGGCAAAATAATAAACAAAACACGCAGAGACACAGAGCTAACAGACAAACATAAGGGAGACAATAACTGGAAACAAACCCGGTCAGTCATACTAATTGACGAGCTGTCAAGAAACTGCACGTAAACCAAAAGCTTGCAGATGAGAAAGGTGCAAACCTGAGGGTCCGGGTTGTGGCAGAGGGTCGTTGGAGCTATGCAAATTGATGGAGAATGTGCAGGAGAAGGGGATCAGGGAGGAACAAAGCAATAATAGACAGACAGGGGTATAAAAGTGGTCAGTCACTTGTAAAATGGAGCTGGTCAGTACACTTATCTGACTGAGCCCTGTGCCTCATCACCACAGTCTGTCCTATCTTCTTAGCAAAAACCTTCTTAATTGTCTCTCTGTGTAATCTCACTCTCTATCCCGTGTGTTTTTCAAGACCTATCATTTAAATTCCAGAAAAAGTTCCAGCAAAACATACATGCAATTGCAAGGCACTAAAGGACTTCTCAAAACCTAGCATTTGGACAACAGAGGGTTACCCTTTTCAACAGAATTTATGTTACGTCAGGTATATATCAATCAATTCTTGTCGTTTATAATTAGCAGTTATATATAGCTTTCATGAAATTAAATGCATCCCTGCTGTTTATATGAATATTGCGGTGGGGGGAAAAAAGCTCGCTTGGCATCAGTGAGGAAAATTCATCCCACAACTTATGAAGTACCCAGGGAGAGATTTGCTGTTTCATTATTATGTTCCATTTGAGCTCTATAAAACTCACACAATGCAAAACATAAAATCCTGTATTATTTATGATTTCTACTGTTTCACCACTTACAGTAAAAAAATTTATACGTGAAACTCCATTTCCTAGACCACTCTGTGTCTAATATTGTTTATGAATTTTATATTCTTTTTTCTGACTGAGTTTATTATTTCAGTATATAGGACAGCTAAACTCCCTGGAAACCACTGCCCACTTGACTAGGAATAGATATGTGAAACCGCAGGTTTATTGGCATTGTATATGACCAACTGAAATATGAAATACTTCATCCACATCCCTAATAAAAAAGTCTGGCTTCCCTTCTTGGGTCTTAAACAATGGCACAGGAGTTTCATTAAAACTGTGGTTTGATAGTGACAAAGCATCAAGAATAAAATAGGATGGTTGAACCTAAACTAATGCAGTTTCACTGAAACTATCAGGATAGTTGGTTTATAAACAATGCAAAATAATATATATGACCAAGTTCTCTGGAACAACACGGTTTCATCAGTAACAGAACAGAATGGGAGTTTTGAATTTCTCATCAACGGTCCCATTTTCTGCTGTATATTTGTCCAATTGAAACTGAAAAGTTGGCAATTGCACAGATTCCATTTCCCTTTTCTTTTGCAATTGACACCTCATGACAGGTGCAAAGAGTGCAAAATCAGTCAAAATAAAGCAGAAATTATTGTGGGAAAGTATTTCAATGTTTTTTGTTTATTCTACTGATACATATACTTTTGACTTTTACACAATGTATTTATCTTAATTCCTACTGATTTTTTATTATTATTTCTTCCTCCCTCATGCAGCTAGAAAGAAAAGATAGACAGCTGCGTGCAACCATACACCTCATAAGCTGTATCTCAGCTGGTGAAATCTGGAGCATTTTCGAGCTTTGGGGCCCTGGTGCAGATCCTCCTCCATGGCCTTACACCAATGCTGGCCCAAAGCCTGCACACACAGTGTTCCACTTTACTGCTGCAGAGGCGAAATACAAGCCCAGGAGTTGGGAGAGAGCCAGGTGAACCAAAATCCTATGCCTCTGTAGGACGTAAACTCTGTAGGAAGTAAACTGTCCTCCGAGATCATATCAGGTTCCGTGAACCTTCAGCAAAGGGTCTACAGATTAAGACCACAGCCACAGAAATTCTACCTTAAAATATTGTGGTGCCTGGGAAAGACCAAACCTTTGCAAACTGTTATGGAGTGGAGAATAGAGCCATACAACTCCAAAAGCAAAAGAAGAATCAGACTTTACCTTCTGAGCATTTCCTGACTCTCTGTTTTCTTTTTTGCTAAAGAATGCATATGGAGTGTATTTTTATTTTTTTTTAACACTGTTTCAGCTGTATCAGTTCACTTATTAGCAATGCCAAAGAAATGAGCCTCCACACGTGTAACTGCCGGATAACTCACAAAAGATTAAGACCACAAAAGCTGCTTCTGCATCAGAATGTAAAGGACTGGCAATGAATTCACCAGTCCATATAGTCTGTGCTAAAACTCAACATGCTAAGGGTGTAGATACGTGAGAGAGATTTTTTGGGGGGAAGAGAAAGGATTTTATGCATAGGTTTTAAAAATTATTTCTGATGTGATTGAATGCTAGGTACACATATGTATAAGGTGTTAATGAAGAGATGAACTTCAACCAAATAGTCCTTTCTAGAAGAAAATAAGAGCCATAACATTTCCATTTCAGAAAAGCCTTTCTGTCCAATGGGGAGGACCAGAAAGGCAACAGGAAAGAAACCTTGCGCTAATCAAACAAATTAAGTTTTACCGATTCTGTGGATGAAGCATTAAACAAATCAAATTTAGAAAATCAATTACCCTGACTTTTGAGGACTGCCTAATCTGATATTTGCCAGTTAAAAATAATTTATTAAAAAAAAAAAAAAAAGGAGAATCTTCACTGGAACTTCTCTAACAGAAGCTAAAAATATAACACAGTGTTGCAAAACTGAGAGCTCCAAATGACCTAATACAGCCCTAGGGAATTTGTAAGAATAATTTTAATTATTAGCTGCTTTTGAATTTTGAAAAATTTCAGAGACAACCAGAATCACTTTTTTTTACTGTACAGTTCATCTTCTTTTCCTTCCAGCCACACACCCATTAACCTCTCAAATTCACTGTATCTCAGGTGTACATTTGGCAAATTCTCTGCACCCCAGTAGAAACTGAGAAAGATGACTCCAAAAAAAAAACCTGAAGTGCCTTTTTTCACAAAATATGGTTACACATTTTGTCCAAACTATTTTAAAATGAATTTTTAGTACATGAAACTTAACTCCCAAGATGTTTGTCTTCTGTGCATAAAATGCTTTTGTCACAAAAATACATGGATGCACTAACTTTGGACAGCATTTCAAAGGTCCACAGATTCAAGGATGCTTCACTCCTTGCAAGATCTAAATGATGCTCTGGAAGAGTGCATCTCTTTCCATCGATAATAAAAGGAATCCAGGGTATTTTCTTCTTCAGGTATTGCCTTAATTTGAATGCCTGACCTATCTGTCCACATATTTTGTGAGAGGAGAAAATTACATATGAAAGATAATCTAGTCTAACATCAAAATGCAGTCTACTAAAGAAGGAAAGAAAGAAAGAAAGAAAGGAAATGTAAACATTAAATAACACAATATCACTTCTTGGGAGTCATAAAATGGACTAATTTTAAATGTCTGTACTTTTGATGTTTTAACAAAAAGGTAGATTTTTCCATTGTTCCATTTGTCAAATCATTTTGACGGTCCTGCATAAGTGATACTTGAAACATATTTTAGGATTACAGGATTAACCTAAGAATTTCTATTTTTAATGAGTGCCACAGCTCAACAATTAAATTAAAAACCATTAAAACTATAAAGTAAGACTCTATAACATATAATTTTAACAAAAAAATGCTTCTGTTACAAAACTTGTACTTGTTCTTATCCGTATTATATTTTTGCTATGTCACCAATATTCTAAGATTTCATAGACGTATTTATGTATGTACAGTGAAGTAATGGAATTTCACCTGTTAGAATTACATAATTAAACAAGCAGTTGTATTGTTATTAAAAAGGTCATAAAAACATCCCAACTTACAAAAAATGTTTAAAAAAAACCCCTCTGTGTCCACATAAACTCTTCTACACAACTGTCATAGTGAATAGATTAGTGAAGTGAAAGCAAAACATTTCTATGATGTACTGTACAGAATTAATAGTAGACCGAACTGTTGAGGGAAAGTGCACATGTCACATAAGACAATGTAAAGAAGGAAAAATTCAAAGCACAAGGCAAAGTGTGTGAAATCAGTGCAAACCACAACTCTGACCTTGGGGAATAATGACTGAACTCCTCCACATCAATTAGTGAAGGAAAGAAAATCCTACCTGAAGTTGAATAACTGCAAGGATATTAAACTGAGCGGATCCATGAAAGGATGCTGGTAGAGTGACAAAATGTTTCTTGACCTGGAAAATTGTTGCAGAGCTATACAGCCCGCACAGAAAAAAAAAAAAAAAAGACTAAGTTATGCGTAGGATTATGACAGTTAGAACAGTGTATTACAGCTCCCTAATGATTTTTATAATCCATTACAGCAACATTAATAAAATTTTTTTGTGCATTTTGTCCTTTATTCCACACGTGCTATCTGTGAATTCATATCTCCTCAGTCAATCTTGTAGGCAGAGGAGACAAAGAGACTCATATGCCTATAAAGAAAGACCTGACAATCTTTTATATTAACCTTGCTCATAACTTAGTCCTCTTGTTAACATGTTTTATTTTCGGTCGTCTTTGCCTTTGCCTTCCACTCCCTTCCACACCAGCCTGTGGACAAAAGATCTCACACACTCAGAGGCCAGTAAATACTCAAATTTTTGTTTGTTTGTTTGTACTTACCATCACTAAATAAAACTTAAAACTAATTTCTTTTCCCCTTGCATGTTAGAAGTAATAAAACCAAAAGATTTAGCTTCCTCTGTAGTTATTAAGAAGGAGTCAGGAGTAAGACCATGAAAAGAACCATGACATTTTATCACTAGACCTCAAACGACCTAAATAATCTGCACTTGACCCATAAATCACATCAGTCTTTTCCAGATACAAGTGCCTTAAAGTGAGTGTAAAATACTGATTTAAAAATACGCTTCAAAATTTCGTTGTATATCACACAGAGAATGACAAAGTTTACTAAAATTCAACATTTTTTAAAGTCTTTCTTTCAAAGTTTATCATTGCTTTTCTTTCAATAAATCTTTCTTTTAGGATTCAGCTGCTTCATTTTAGGATTCAGCTACTCAAAGGAACAGAAAGGCAGTATGGACTAAATTAGTGTAACTATAATGTAAGTGGAAGAAGAAAGCACACCCATTTATTTGATTTATCTCAGGTAGAGTCTTGCCAGAACCAAAACAGGTGTCAGAACTGCATGACCAATGAATGTTTAAAATATTGTCTATTCTTAACCATACTAAACACAATATTATTTTATAATACAGGCAAAGTTATTATGTTTAAAAGCATTATGTGGTTCTGTTTTGAATACAGTGAATTTCTAAATAAATTGTTATTATCTTGATGGTGATTTTCACATCAGAAGAAAAAGAATTTTCTTGATGATTGTATTGATTTTCCTGTAAAGGTATACATATCTTACTGTAAATATTATGAAACTTTGGCACTCAAAATATTTTCTACAGTCATCATATGCATTAATATGGGGGAGATATTAGGAAAAGAAATATAATCTTGAATTTGCTTTCCTCAGAATTACAGACATCTACCTTAAACTGCATCAGCTAGAAATCAAAGTTATTTTAGCAACTTCTCAAGAAAAAATATCAAATATAAGCATAGTTTAATTTTATGTTTTTCCAGTTCAGCACAGGTCTTAACGGAACTAGAATTTGAATATCCCATATACACAATATACAGTCAATTGCAAAGATTGCTTATAAAAGAAGCAATGGCATGGAAGAAAATAATGATAGCTCTGCTCACTAGAAATCCTCTGCCAATCTTCACAATAGTAGTTCTAATAAAAGAATGCTTACCTGTGGCTTTGTCAAAACCAGGGGATGCAGCAGTGTTTGTAGGCTACCAGGTCCAGATGTTTTCATTGCCCCTTCCTCACCCCACATGCTCTGTATGTTCTTGCTTTCCTCTAAAAACATAGTTTCCATTCACAACAAACCAAGGACTTTAGGTTAGGCGAGAACCACGTTGCACTCTGACCAGGACTGGGACCTCGGGATACACTAAAGTGTGCATCAGAACATCAGTTTAGAGGAAGCTACGAATAAGAGGATTAAAAGGGTTTTGAACTTGGAACTCTATGAGGTGTGGGACAGTATGTTTTGTGTTTGCATTGTGCATTCCATACTGAAGAGCTGTAAGATGCTTGGTCTCAAACTTTGCCCTGCCATAGCTTCGACAGCTGTGTATGTTTGGCAAGTCTCTAGCTATCCTTGTGCAGAAAGAATGATACTGACACTCTTTTCTCCATAAAGCAGGTTCAGCCCCAGTACACATCCGGACAAAAATATAGTTTATAGGCACTGAAAGAAAGTGTGGAAATCAGAGAAAAATTAATTTTAAAAAGTTGGCTGTCTATGAAGTGACTGCCCTTCTGAAGTGCAGTGTGTGCTTCCTGTTTAGAAAAAAGAATTACTGGAGTATAGGGAGACTTGCCATTTCTGACAGAATTCTCTACCTCCTACTGCGGATGAATGTTTAAAAGCAAAAAATGAAGACGTCTATTAGTTATTGAAGAACCAAATAAACTGTAGAGTCTCTTTAACACATTTTTGTAAGCATATCCATTCATAAAACCCAGACTTAATGAAGCAAACTATACCACCTTTCTCTGTGAGTTAGAGTTCATTAGATGTAATAAGCCAAGGTAAAATTAACAGGTTGGATTTGAGTGATTGTGTAGTCTAGTGGGTAGCACACTGGGTGAGGAAATATCTGTAGCAAGGAAACAATGAAGGGTTTGGAAAGGGTACAGCTGATGGAGGTGAGAGAGAGGTTTGCTAGCTCTTTTGGTAAAGAGAAGGAAAGGTATTTACCACCCACATAACACGGAACATTGCAGATTTTTCTATGTCAAAAATCTATTAAAGGCTCAAGAAATGAGCTAACAGGAACCTCATGAAATTCAACAAGAAGAAATGCCAAGTCCTGCACCTGAGGAGGAATAACCCCAGGCACCAGCATATGCTGGGGGCCATGCAGTTGGAAAGCAGCTTAGCAGAAAAAGACCTGGGGGTCCTAGTGGACACCAAGTTGAACATGAGCCAACAATGTGCCCTTGGCTAATGGTTTCCTGGGCTACAATTAGGCGAAGTGTTGCCAGCAGGTCAAGAGAGGTAATCCTTCCCCTCCACTCAGTGGTGAGGCCACACCTGGAGTACTGTGGCCAGTTCTGGGCTCCTCTGTACAAGAAGATATGGACATACTGGAAAGAGTCCACTGAAAGGCCATAAAGATGATTAATGGACTGGAGCATCGCTCATAGGAGGAAAGACTGACAGAGCTGGTACTGTTCAGCCTGGAGAAGAGAAGGCTCAGGGAGGATCTCATCAATGTATATGAATACCTGAAGGGAGAGTGTAAAAAAGATGGAGCCAGGCTCTTTTCAGTGGTGCCCAGTCACAGGACAAGAGGTAACGGGTACAAACTGAAACACAGGAGCTTCCATCTGAACATCAGGAAACGCTTTTCTACTGTGAGACTGTCCAAGTACTGGCACAGGGTGCCCACAGAAGTTGTGGAGTCTCCATTCTTGGATATATTCAAAAGCTGTCTGTACATAGTCCTGGGCAACTGGCTGTAGGTGGCCTTGCTTGAGCAAGGTGGTTGGAAAGGATGACCTCCCTAGATCCCTTCCAACTTAAACCATTACCATTATCTGATATTTTAAAAATATTAAATCAAGTGCTGCAAAATTCTCAACTCTACATGTAGGAGTATGTATCTATGATGGAGTAGGACATAGTGTTTTTAGGCTGTGGGAACAGACTGTGTTATACTGTGAAGATCTCCCAAAGGTAGCGTTACACTCAAAATCTTGTTATGGGCAAAATAACACATTGTATATATATGGAACCAAAACTTTTTTGCAAGCTAATTCAAATATTAACAAAGAAAAAGAAGATAAAAACCCCAAACCTCAACCCAACCCAAAAAATCCAAACAGTTATTATTAGCCCAGTTACAGTGATAACACTTAAAGGTCCAAATACAGAATAGCCTCAATAATAATGTCTTTACAATTGCTATGCAAGAAAATATATAGCTGCCTCTTCTCTTTGGTGTTATGCTTACCTCTCCGGGTCCAAAGGTCAGTGGCACCAGTCTTCCTCAAGCAGACACATGGTGGGGTCACAGCAAGTCATCAGTTATCCGTCTTTGCTGGAAGTTCAATGCTGAGTATCTCCTCAGCCTTGGGATTGCCATGGGGCTATTTTTTAAGTTTTCTTATCACAGTCTACTTCCTTCTTTGATGCCCAGCTGCAGTGTGAATGTTGCACAGCATCCTCCCCCAGCTGCAGCTGAGAAAGGGCAATTGTTTCTTTCTTGATGACTATCTCGGTCAGACTTCTATTACGGATAGGATTCACAGAGCTTCATTTAAGTAGAACAGGTGAGGCAGCCATCACTTGGCCAGTTGTAAAAATCAAGGTAAATTCAGGTCAGACGAAGGCAAGATTAGGCAAGTGCTGACATCCTCTGATTTCATGTCGATCCAATGCTTGTGAACTTTAACTACAAATGGCAAAAAAATAATTTACTGGAGTACATTAGAGAAGACAGCAAGTTTATTTAAATTCTGTTTTTCAGAGATCTGCATCTCCACTGAAAAAGAGCTATGGACTCGGAAGAGACTTACAGAGATATATATTATTTCTAAATGACCAAATCCAGGGAAATCAAAATATGGGTCTTGAGCATAAGAGTTTCTAATATTAGCATAATATATCAGCATAGATAAGGTTATATTCTAAAGATAACCAGAAGGCAGTGCTATGGGCCAAAACATTCTTATATAGTTTGTTTAGTAACGGATCTATTTCATGGCTGTTTCTGTAAATACATTCCGCTGACTAATGGATGGAAAATTAACAGTGTATTTGCCAACTGTTCCAACTGCCATGGATTGTAGATACCTGAGATTAATTCTGTCCTTCGACAGAAAGACAGATGCATAATAAAGAGAGCAAATAGTGAGAAAAAGACACTCAACATTCATTTTTGCCCACTGGTTTTTCACATTTGAAAAAAAATGCTAAAATCATCAGATCACATCATACTTACATTTCAGCTGTGAGTTCAGACTTCAGTAGTTTTATGCCTGCTTGTCATCATGACAATCAAGTTGAGTATTATAGAGTTTAATATAGGTACCACTCTGTCACTGGTGATACTTCATGGTGTTGGTCAATGCGTTTAGTCGTTAGATTCTCAGTATTACTTCTACAACAGGTTAGATTCAAAACTGTAAATGACCTAATAATGAAGTTTTTAATTTGTATTAATCATTGGGAATGACTAATGAGCAGAATCTGATATGTACCTAGTAAAAGAGGTAAAAATTCTGGCACAAAGTTGGTGTACCTTGATGTATACAGCTGGGGGCCATAGCAAGAAACATAAGAGATCATGTGGAACACTGATTTCATGTAAAACTTGGGAACTTTCAGAGTCCAGTATATGAGATCTCCTTCCTCTTTGCTTAAAAACATCCTCAGCGAGACAGAAAGATTTGGATTCTTTTAATCATTAGTATAAACACTAGAAGACACATACCAATGCACTAGATACTGTTCATACCTGTATTCACATGTACAGCTACACATATATTAACATAAGTCCATATGTGAAAGTGCATGTAAGCCTATATACGTGTTTATTTTTTGTACTTAAATGTATCTGTGCAACTACGCGCAAAAGTCGAGACGATGCTCTATAATCATATTTCTGTGCAATCTGTGTTCTAAATGAAATAATAAAAGAAACAATTAAATAATTAAATAATAAAAAAATATAATAATGAAATAATTGAGAGGTGCCACTTAAGGCAAAAGCATGCCAAAATAAAAATACAAAGCATAAGTTCTAGATCTTTTAATTTCACTGATGACACACTAGCTTTTCATTCTCTGAGCTTTTGCATGTTGAAATACCATTGTATTTATGGCAGATATTTAATTTATTACTAGTCTTGCTCCAGGCATCATTGCAAAAGAAAATTAATATCTCTTTTGGTTTTCATGTCACGGTAGGCTTTTAGATTTTTTAAGTTATTGGTTTATATTTGAAATACAATAATATGGATATTATTTCCATATTAGAAACAAAAATATCATTACTGCTAATTATAGCAATAACATATATTCACATTTTTCCCAAGAAGTACACATTCTATAAATCGGATGTGAACTGAACGTATTGTACTCAGTCCTATAAGTGCTTTGGAGTATTCCAATCAAACACGGCCTTTCTACCTATACCAGTCTGATTTCTGCAGCATCTTTACCTGCCAAAAGACTGCGAGAAAAAGCACTCTGTACTCTAGCTTTTTCTCTAATATGTACATTATAGTCAACTTGCTCTCACTTTCAAAAGGAGTAGATGCATGTGAACCATCTCTGGCATAATTTTGAATAAAAAATGTGAGATTCAGGCCACGGAGACAGGAGTTTATCCCTAATGCCTAATTATTAGTTTGATGAGATAGCTCCTGGTACACCCAAAAGCATATAAATGTTTAATGCTGTTATGAATAACAATATAAGTAAGAGAATACTGTATTAGCATATACATATACCTTCATATCTAGCATGAATAACAAATTATATATAATTCATAAATTTGTTTGTGTAATTTGTATGAATTGGGATGCACAAAACATGACACTGAAGATTAAAATTCCTAAAGTTATTTTTAACAAGTGAGACAGCCTACCTTGCATGACAAAATCTGGGTAAATTTAATAAAGCACAAAAATATTGACAATGGACACAGATGAAGATAAAAGAATCCATTCTGTACCAGAGCAGGTTCCTTGGAGTTTTGTTGTAGCACAACATGGGGAAGGAAAAGTGCATGAAAAAGTCAGGGCTGCTATTCCCTAGTTACAACATGATTACAGGTACAAAAGCCTATAAAATAAATCATGTTAAATGTCAGTAAATGTATCAAGCAACAAGATTTTATAAACCTTCGATAAACATCAGTAGGGTAACATTTTAACATTTTTCTTTGAAATTCTACCTCTGTTGTAGTTCTCTATTGGACTGAGCAGAACTGGTTCGTGGCACTTGGACTTGGGACACAGATTAAATGGGTACCTGACTATTTGCACCTCAGCATGTTAAGCAGCCCTAAGTTACCTCTCCTTCCCTAGATGCTCAAGCACACTTCTTTCCCCTCACAAATAATAATAATAAAAAATATCATATTACTGCTGTTACAGAATCATAGAATGGTTTAGGTCGGAAGGGACCTTGAAGATCATCTAGTTCCAACCCCCCTGCCATGGGCAGGGACACCTCCCACCAGACCAGGTTGCTCAAAGACCCATCCAGCCTGGCCTTAAACACCTCTAGGGATGGGGCCTCCACAACTTCTCTGGGCAACCTGTGCCAGTGCCTCGCCACCCTCAGAGTGAAAAATTTCTTCCTAATATCTAATCTAAATCTTCCCTCTTCCAGTTTGAAGCCATTACCCCTCATCCTATCGCTACATGCCCTAGTAAAAAGTCCTTCCCCAGCTCTCCTGTAGACCCCCTTGTCCTGGTTTGAGGTAAAACAGAACCAATTTTGTTCAGTAACTTCGCTTCTTAGCTGGGCCTCTTCTAACAACTGAAATTAACTGCATATTGTGCAGTTATTGTGCATAACTCACCCCTCCTTCAAGAACAGATAAGGGAAAGAGACCTTTGAAAACAGACAAAGGCGAGAGTCCTTCTAGAGCAGATGCTGGAGAGGCCCCTTCTAGGGCAGCCTCACCACAGGAGGACTCAGATGTAGAGGCAGTTGTTAGAAGAGGCCCAGCTAAGAAGCGAAGTTACTGAACAAAATTGGTTCTGTTTTACCTCAAACCAGGACACCCCTTTAGGTACTGGAAGGCCGCAATAAGGTCTCCCCGGAGCCTTCTCTTCCCCAGGCTGAACAACCCCAACTCTCTCAGCCTGTTTTCATAGCCTGTACTTATATTTATATGTATAAATGGCATGAGAAGAGTAGATTTTATCAAATAATGGTATCTGAGAAATTAAGAAATATATGGCATGCTTATACTAGCAAATACAATGCTCTCAGAACCATCCTCTAGCACAGGAAAGCCCTTGTCTCCTCTGCTAAACTCTATTAGCTTCCAGTAAAAGGTGGCCACGTTGGTGTAAGCAAAAGGGAATTGGCCAGCAGTACACCCTTGGATTGTTTTTCATCCATATCTGAGGAACCATGTGGTTTCCTGAATATAAAGCTGACAATGTTAACTTCTTCTCTGACACTGTGAGGAAAAAGTGGGGGAGGCTGTCATGGAACAGTCTCTGTACAAAATAACAGTGACTATGTCGATCACTGAACATAGTCCCTGATACCAAAATCATCTCCTATTTTTGTATATTTATTAATCTCAATATTAGAAGTAATAAGGTTTTTTAGTCTCCATTATTCTTACTTTATAAGACTCCATTCGAGACTCTTCCTGCTCTAATGACTATGAATATTCTTTTAATATAAATATATTAATGACCAGCATAACCTCATTTGTTACTTATAACTGTATCACCATCATCCTTTAATTAGGAAGTTATTTTCACCTTTCCCAGAGTTTACAATTGCTGGAATTATTTTTTTTTTTTCTGAGATGGTGCAATATTGTAATAGACGACGTCTGGTACCTTTATTATTTCAGTGGCCTGTCATTGCACTCACTTCCTAAGCTTATTAGTCAGAACAGCAGAACTATATGTTTAAGTCCAAATAAAGCCTTTTCAAGAAGCTGTATGCAATTCTAAAACTTCTCTCCATACAGGGAAGAAACGTCACACTGAATGCAACAATGAGATCCCATTTTCTTTTTTTTTTTATGGCTCCATAATATGCCATCTTGTATTAATATTCCCCCAGGCAGTACATCAAGCTCTTCCTCCTAATTTTTTTCTCCATGATAATGAGTGACAAACTCCCTGGGGACCATCAGGATGTAAGCATGTTCCCTAACACCTTATCCAAGTTCCTAATTATCACTGAAAAATCACTTCTTCCTGTTTTGACTGAAATACCAATTCTCCACCCGTCCTGCACAGCCTCTCTGGTGACACAGTCAATTTTGGTGACATTCCCAGGAACTAAACATTTTTAAGCCAGCCCCAGTAACTGAGGAGAATGATTCCTTATTTAGCTAACAGATGAAGACTTGCTGGCTAGCCATTTACTTTAAAATCACTTAGCTCAAGTTTGGCTAAGGTAAAATGCAAATAAAAGTATGTATTTACAGCATCCAAATTAAGCAATGCAGTTAAAATCTTCATAAAATACATGGGTGAAGAAATGAAAAGCCACCATTTAAGATTAAAAGTCTCTATAACTTTCCCAGACATTCCCATTTTAATTAATTTCTAGATATCAGTGGGTGTCTCGAACTACAGCCTTTAAACATATACATCTGCCTGGTGGAACAGTCAGTCTGCACTCTGAAGTCCTCTGATTCTAGACAAATTTAATCTTTTCCCCTCAAAACCAGTTTATTTCAGTAGGCAATTCTTGAATCTACAGTTATGGTAAATTTAGTATTATTCTGTATCTTCCTAAATGTACTTAGTTCAAACATGTCGTGCAGGCAGCTCACCACTGGCTGTCCTAGTTTGAGCAACACAGGACTAATTTCTCTTCTAATGCTTGGGAAGACTGCACCTTTAGAAAATTCTAGTACCTGAATTTGTGAAAATATTTACTTTGTAGCCAGCTCTGGTGTGCAGGTTTCAAGGTCTCAGTGTTTTCAAGCTTGCCAGGTGCAGGGATGAGGAGGACCGAGACCTGAGCACTTGACTCAAGCTGGCCAACAGGATTATTTCATACCATCAACGTTGCATTCACTATAAATTAGAAAGTTTGCTGTGAAATTCAGTCTGTCCCTTGGTGGCTGCCACCCTGAGAACTTCTTGCCCTACTGCCGGACCCCTGAGGCCTTCCCTTCCTCCCGAAGCCTTCGCGCTCTCAGGGTCCAACATTTGCTGTCCACTGCTGGGAGCGCACAGCTTCCTACTGAGAGAACTGGCTGAGTATAATCTTTGTATATTCTGTATTGGTATTGGGATCAATATTGGCTCTTTAGTGCTATTAAAGTTAACTATCTAATCATACTCTATTAAATCTGTTTATATTTCAACACCCAAGTTTCCTTGTTTTTTCCTGACCTCCCTTCCTGAGTGGGGAGGGGTCATCAGGTGATACGATGATTGTCTAAATGACGATAAATTGTTATGGGTTTCTCAAACCATAATACCGGCTCTTGACTGAGGTCAGTAGTTACAACAACTTCACCATTTAACTACTTCACTGTGACAAAAAGAGTGAGAAAGTTAATTGCTACATACTTCTCCTACATGTATTTTAACAGAGCAAATACATTTTTAAAGACTTGTTTTCAGCTGTGCGATCACAGATATCAAGCCTTTTATTTTCTCAAGCTTATCCAACTCTTTCTGTGCAACATCTTGATTGCTGGTACATTATTGATATAACCCTCTATCATGCATATTTCATAACCAAAAACCAAATGGCTGAAATAGACTGTTTTTGAGAAACATGAGTAAATTTAATCCAACCCAAAAATTTCCCTTTTAGATTCCTTGGGCTCCCCCTTTGAAGCAAGCTGAAATTGTATTTAAAAATAAAATAAAAATTAATTCTCTTTATGTGTGGTGGGTTGACCCTGGCTGGACACCAGATGACCACCAAAGCTGCCCTATCACTCCCCTCCCCAGCTGGACAGGGGAGAGAAAATATAACAAAAGGCTTCTGGGTCAAGATAAGGGCAGGGAGAGATCACTCACCAATAACCATCAGGGGCAGAACAGACTCGACTTGGGGAAAATTAATTTAATTTATTGCCAACCAAAATCAGAGTAGGATAATGAGAAAATAAAACTAAAACTTAAAACGCCTTCCCCCCACTCCTCCCTTCGCCTGGGCTCAACTTAACTCCCGATTTCTCTACCTCAGTGGTGCAGGGGGATGGGGAATGGGGGTTGTGGTCAGTTCATCACGTATTTTCTGTGCCGCTCCTTCCTCCTCAGGCGGAGAACTCCTCACACACTTGCCCTGCTCCAGCATGGTGTCCCTCCCACGGGAGACAGTTCTCCATGAACTTCTCCAGTGTGAGTCCTTCCCATGTGTTGCAGTTCTTCATGAACTGCTCCAGCGTGGGTCCCTTAGATGGGGTGCAGTCCTTCAGGAACAGACTGCACCAGCAAACTTGCTCCAGTGTGTGCTCCTCTCTCCATGGGTCCACAGGTCCTGCCAGGAGCCTGCTCCAGCATGGGCTTCCCATAGGGTCACAGCCTCATTCAGGAGCATCCACCTGCCCTGGCATGGGGTCCAACACAGGCTGCAGGTGGGTATCTGCTCCACCATTGACCTCCATGGGCTGCAGGGGGACAGACTGTCTCACTATGGTCTTTTCCATGGGCTGCAGGGGAATCTCTGCTCTGGTGTCTGAAGCACCTCCTCCCCCTCCTTCTTCACTGACCTTGGAGTCAGAGATGTTTCACAGATTCTCACTTCTCTCTCTGGCTGCAACATCCGAAGTTTGGGGGTTTTGTTCCCCCTTCTTAAATATGGTATCACAGAGGTGCTACCATCATCACTGATGGGCTTGGACTTGGCCAGCGGTGGGTCCAACTTGGAGCTGGCAGGCATTGGGTCTATTGGACATAGGGGACACTTCTAGCAGCATCTCACAAATGCCACCCCTGTAGGCCCCCCCACTACCAGAACCTCGTCACATAAACACAATACATTATGATACAGAAATACTGTATGTAAAGCACGAAAAAACATTTCCTCTCTGTAATCTGAAGGTCTCAACTGGAATACCATGTTCAACTTTGAGCACTGTGCTTCAGAAAAAGTGGGCACTAATTAGAGAAAGTTCAGAAGAGGGCAGTAATAGTGATAAGCAATCTAGAAAACAAAAATCCCCAGAAGAAAAGACTGAATTAATTGAGTTTCCTTTATTTAGAATGGAGGAAACTTGAAGAGATCAAAAATAACAATGTTCATATATGCTAAAGGTTGTCACAAAAAGGAAGGTTCTCCATGTCTTGTATATCGGGAATAGAATAAAAGGGAATGAGCTAAAATTTAAGAAAAAATAAATGAGCAGGGTAAGCACTGGAATATGAATGAATGGATTCTGATAAAAACAAGTAAAACTAGCATCTACCAATTTCAGTTTCTATGTTTAGGAGCACCAAGCTGTGGTAAATAAACTTGTGAGGTGTCCCCATGAATTATTTTCTTTGTTTACAATTCTGGAGGCAATCGTGCCTTCTGCTTCACTCAGATTTAACGCACAAGGCTTATAAATACATTAACGTATATGTATTCAAAGTACTTAGTAGAAGATTCCAAAATGTCTAAGAAAAATTAGATCAATTAATAAATAATATGATAAAATTAAACATTTATATGAATTATTATGAATTAATATGAATGTAATTAATATTAATATTAATTTAAAATCCCTAATAAGTTTTAGAAAATGTGGGTAATCACTGTGTAAGAAAAGAAAGCAAACAGTGGTTTATAACCTAGGCCTACTTTATCTATTGCCCTTCAAGTATAACGTGTTAGAGAACAAGAATGGTCTGTTCCAATGGGCAAAACATCAAGCAGGCACGGCAGAAGGCAAGCATGGATGAACATGGAGCTCCTCACTGAGCTCAGACATGAAAAGGAAGTACACAGATGGTGTAAGCAGGGACAGGCTACATGGGAGGAATACAAAGACATTGACCAGTCATGTAGAAATGGAGGGAGGAAAGCCAAAGCTCAGCTGGAGCTGATGCTAGTGAAGGAGGTGAAGGGCAACAAGGAAGGCTTCTCCAAGTACATTGTCAGGAGAAGCAAGGTTAGAGGCTCAGTGGGGCAAGGGACCTGGTGACAAAGGTAGTGCAAAAGGCCTTTTCCAAAAGGCCTTATTCCTTGATTCTACGATTCAAAAGTTCTGAACATATTAAGGGTTCAAGTTATGTCAGGGGAGGTTTAGATTGGATATTAGGAAACATTTTTTCACTGAAAGGGTTATTAAACATTGCAATAGGCTGCCCAGGGAGGTGGTGGATTCACCATCCCTGGAGGTGTTTACAAAAAGGGTAGGTGTGGTACTTAGGGACATGATTTAGAAGTGGGTTTTGTCAGGTTAGGTTAACGGTTGGACTTGATGATCTTAAAGGTCCCTTCCAACCTCAGCAATTCTATGATTCTATTCTATATTCAGTAAAGAAAAAGGATATTTGAAGTAGTAAACAAAGTTAAATCAGAACACGATTTTAAAAGTAATTGGGCTGATATCAAAATAAACAGTAAGAAAACTAATATCTGAATTTTTAAAAAAATTAAAATATGGCAATAGACGTCCACATTAGAAAAGCAGAGTGAAATTATCCATAGTATAAGAAAATTTTATATATAACCATAGAAAAATACAGATTTCATGCTATAAGTCTCCTAATGTAATCTCCTCCTCAGACAAAGCCTAACCTCTATGTTAAAGCAGGTTGCTCAGGACCTTTTACAGCAAAGTTTGGGAAATCACCAAGGATGACCATCCCACAGCCTCTCTAGGATGGCTGTTCCAGGGCTTAGTAATTTCCAAGGTAAAGATTTTTCTCCTTGGAATCCACTTGGAATTTTCTTTGCTCCAAATTGTCACCATTGCCCTTATGCAGTGTGACTCTGAGGACAGTCTGGCTGCATCTTCTTTAAGTCCCTTTGGTAGTGCAAGATTGTAGTTAGGTACCTCTTCTCCCTTTACTGCTTCATCCTGTAGTCTAAACAAGAATCTCAGCTCCTCCAGCCTCTTCTTGTACGTTGTATCATCCATCCCCCTAGCCACCTTAATGACCTTCCGCTGGACTTGTTCCAGTTTGTTGCTGTAACTCTCCTAACAGAGGGACCAAAACAGAGCACGGTATTCCAGATGCAGCTTCACAGATACTGAATAGAGGAGACAAACCTTCCTTAAGCTGTTGCCTACATTCTTGCAAATGCAGTCCAAAAACTGGTAAATCTTCATCGCCACAACGGTGTACTGCTGTCTCATATTCAGCTTGTTCTCAACCAGAACCCCTACACCCTTTTTTTTTCCTGCAGATATGCTCTGTAGCCAGTTGTTCCCAGCATATGTGAATACAGGAGGAGTTTTCTTCGCTGAACTTGGAAGCACATGATGTATTCTTTCTCGACAGATTTCAAAATGCCTGGATCTCACCCAGTATCTTGCAAGCCAAGAAGACAGGAAACAACCTTGGGCAAAAATGCTATCAAATGTAGTTAAATAAGCAACGCATCCTGAACGTTTATCATTATATGTCTCAACTTTGGTTATATCAAAATGAGAAATCAGAATTTGGTTTCAAGTTAATAGCTCTTAAATGGTTCAAATAGATATTCCTTTTTCTACGGGATTGTTAAGACTCAATAGCATGCGCAGGCAGGGTAAATTGCACCAGCATTTTTCTCAATTAACAAATTAAATCATATTAAAATCATTGGCGAACTGCCTTTCTAATATTTTTTGCTATCTTGGCTTTTTCCCTTTCTCCCTGTAAATGTTTTTGGTGTGAAGCTATGTTGTTACATGCCAGCATAGTAGTTGCCTCAGTCCTCAGAAAGCAGGCATATGTTGGCACTTATCCATCTCTAATTTTGTCAGAGTACTTCACTTTCTCTCACTGTGTTCTTCCTGGCACAGATCTTTGCCAGCAGCTGACAAAAAAACAACTGGAAATGAAAAAAAAAAATTACTTTCAGGGGCAATCCCTGTCAGCAGCACTACTTGACTACGCTCCTTGCCAGAGATTGTTTCTTCTGCCTGCAGACATCTACATGGGAAACTTGTTGTTTTTGTTGCTGCTGCCATTAATTTCAAGGTCCCAGTTGTCCTTTAAAGAACATCCATTCGAGCCAACTGTTTGTATTAAGCTAGAAAAAGCAACACTGCTGCAGTCAAAATAGTCCTGATTTAATTTTCAAAATTTTGTGCAGGTATGCGAACTGATATTTGAAAGGCAGTACAGAGGTTTAAAAAAGTTACAATAACCGTAAAACATCTACTTTAAAAAGATAAAGGATCCATGTATATTGCCCAAGAGACATGGTATTCACAAACTTATATCAAATACAAAATGACTAGAACATCCAGAGCCCGGTTCTGTCTTCTCTATGATCTTCCTCCAGGCATTTACATTCATTGATACAATTGGTCCTCACCTTCTCTAGCCTAAACAGCTCCAGCTCTCTCAGCTTCTCTTTGTATGACAAATGCTCCAACCTCTTCATCAGCTTTGTGGCCCTTCAGAGAACTCACTCCACGTCTCTCTCCCACTGGGAAACCCACGCTTGGACAAAGCACTCCAGGTGTGTCTCGCCAGTGCTGCTGGCAACGCTCTGCCTAATGCAGCCCAGGACGCTGTGGGCTGCCTTTGCCACAAGGATACACCGCTGGCTTGCGTTTAACTTGTTGTCTACCAGGGTCCCCAGGAGCTTCTCTGCAAAGATGCTTCCCACGCAGTTATCCCCCAGCCTGTAATGGTGTAACTCTTTATTCCTTGCCTGAGTTACTTAAATTTTCATCAGCTTCACTGAGAAGTAACTAAGAAGTCTTTATAGTGGGAATGGTGTGTATATATATATTCTGCAATAATGTGACTTTATAGCAGCTTTCTGGTATCTGAAGGGCACCTACAAGAAAGCTGGAGGGGCACATGGCATGTAGTGATGGGATGAGAGGGAATGGATTCAAACTGGGAAGAAGGCAGATTTAGATTAGGTATTAGGAAGAAATTTTTTACTGTGAGGGTGGTGAGACACTGGCACAGGCTGCCCAGGGAAACTGTGGATGCCCCATCCCTGGAGGTGTTCAAGGCCATGTTGGATGGGGCTTTGGGCAACCTGGTCTAGTGGGAGGTGTCCCTGCCCATGGCAGGGGGGCTGGAACTAGATGATCTTCAAGGTCCCTTCCAACCTAAATTATTCTATGATTCTATGACTAATATTTCCTTATAGTAGGAACAGTATACATATATTCTGCAATCATTTTTCTTAGACACCTTTACAATGTCTGATAACTTGAAAAATTCACCTAAAGTATGAGGCACTGACAGTTGTTTGAACTATAGGTCTTGTATATGCCAAGAGTTATTTTGGAGAATAGATGTTTGGTATACATGACATTCAAGACATATTTTATGCTGATATAAATAGTTTACACAGAATCTGGAGCAAAAAATAAAAAGCAAAACCAGCTAAACTAAATTTGAATGGAAAGGGGGATTATAATTTAATGTTTTGCAAAACCTCTAGTTTCTCATTGTAAGTTTCCTGCAAAAAGACTTTTACTGACCCATGATTATCAAAATTAGATTTTCCTGTTTGCACCACCAAGAGAATCTCACGGGACTGGAAGAGAATGACACTAGCTAGTGTGTTCTTGAAGACTTATGAGTTCAATTTTATACACTGTAGATAATTTTTTTAATGCAAATTGCACTATCTCAAGAATTTCCTTTAGGAAATATCACAATGATACTTTCAGTCATCTTCCTACATGTTACTTATAATGCAGTTGCTTACATGTTTGTATTTACAATCTTTCAGCATATTTCAGGGTAGTTCTCATCTTCTACTATAAAGAAGTCAACAATCACTACCTATAAAAAAAATCTTAATTTTTCACAACTCTGAAAATGTTCCACAAGTACTAGAACAGTACTTTCCTACTACACTGACAAAGAGAAGGAAGGAGGGGTTTGACAAAAAATTTAGATAGCTGAATAAAAGTATTTGGCACCAAGGAAGTCATTTTAGCAAATATTTCAAATCATTACTTACCGCATGAGAGAGATTTTCTAACACTCAACTTTCCATTAGAGTTGAAGGAAAAACTCAATGTTGTTGAAACTGTTGCACAAATTAGTTAAATGACCTGTTAAATTGCCTACTAGAAATACTCCTCCTTTACTCCTGTTTTTCAATAAGAACTTTGAGGAAATCATATGTGTGTTTATATTCAACTTAAAATGTGAGTGCTATAATTTACTTAAGGACATCACATAAAATACTATTCTGCTTTTCATTTGCATCTCAATCTGGGATAAAAAACCAAGTATGAGAGCTCCATGGGACATATTTTATACTCCGATAACTCAACAAAGGTATCAATATTGCATGCTGGTATCCTTGAAATTAACCTTGGTCATAAAAAGTCTTGATTTATACATTGCTGGTCCAGGCTTGGACCTCTTGAAAATTCCGGAAGGACTTCAGGTTTCTTTTTTGCATTCAGAGTTAGTGGAAATATAGTGTAGATGACGCAGTTAAATTGTACCTAGACTTTCATTTTCTTTTTTTGATGATAGTGGTTTTGAGCTGAGAGTTTTGGACGCTAACTTCTCAGCAGATACGAAAAACTTCAGTTAATTCAGAAATGTTGAAGATATCATATGCAGCAAATGTCTCCAGAAGCGTGTAATTTGTAATGTTCCCAGACAGTTCCCCTCCGTGGGTGTTTTATTACTTTCAGATGAATTTTATCCAAACCTTGTTGATTACAGATCAATCAGACTCCTGAAGCATTTCAAGATACAGCTACTTTAAGTGTCTCTTTTCCCTCAGGAGTATTATTATCTTATAATAAACACACCTCTTGCAGTCTTCTTCTTACTAATACAAGAGGGTTTTTACACATAAAGGTAAATTACTGTCTTGGTTGAAAACTGCCAGATAAGGTTAAGATATTTCACATGAGACATTGCCAAAGATTAATTTAAAACATCCATGCGAAAACCTAGTGTACTCACAATGCTTTCTGAGCCTGGGCAATTTTATTTTTTATTTTAAATGTTCAGTCTGGAGACAAACTTATCTTTTCTAAAAAGAAAAGATTTTGATTTTACATCTGCACAGCACATCAGTCTAACCTGTTCTATTGCATGAACAGTGCACAGCTTTAGAATATTTACATGGCATTTTAGAAACTAATTTAATAACAGAAATTGAAGGATGATGTTCATAGCTATAAACATGCATTTTTTAAAAAAATGCCTTGAAACACGGTTAATGTAAGTTAAAGCTACAATTTCCAGTTTGCAATAAGTAAATAATGCAAGCAAAGTTTATATATTTCTCTGATTTTCATATTTTTTTATTTTGAATACTGAGTCAGTTCCTCAAAGTCAATGGAATGATTTCACTATCTGAATATTTGCTCTTTTTTGCTATTAAAGTAGCACCAGCCCTGTGCCAGCTAGTTTATTGAAAAGATACGTGAAAAGGTTCTTACTTTAAGCACTGTGTAACCTAAGGCTTTTCCCCTCCAATCAGATAAAGTAAGCAATCCAGCTAACTAGAACAAACAATTAAGTCACAATATTTTCCTTTGGGTGCCAAAGTTGTAGTTTGTAAAACTCCAAGTAAAACTCTGGACTTTCAACCAAAATATTTAAGGATGCTGGGAGATTAAACATAGCAAATAATTTTGTACATATTAAGGAAAATCTCCAAGGCATGAAGTTAATTCCACAGGGAGAAGAATATGCAAGTGGCATTATAAAAGATTTTTGAGAGTTTTACTCTGCTGCAGATCATGTCATCAGTAGATTGGCTGAGTAAATGGAAAGCCAGGGGAGTTTATTAGGACCCTGCCTTGACTAGACCAAAGAAGGAAAAGAGACAAGAAAAAAATAGAAGAAAAAGAGATCCAAAGCTGGAAAATCTAAAAACTTTAAAAAGAGTAAGATCATTGTGAACATTAACAGGAAGTAAAAGAAATCATACATCCCATTTTGAAACTTCTGGACAGATTTCTGACTGAAGTGTTACATTAGCAGATACAAATACTTTCTAACATTTGCATCCAAGGTCTTCAATTTTCCCCATCAATGTAAGAACAGTAGAAGGAACAGCCAACACACGCTTCCTGAAAACAGGCAGAAGATTCAGTTCACCTGCAAACCCTATGATTTAAGATGACACTAACTTTTACGCAATAGACATGAGAACTCCGCTGATATAATACCGGAGATGTGAATATCCAAATGTGGGAGGAAGCAGACCACCAAGAGCTGCTGAGGCACCACCTTGACTTACCACGAACATCACAACCCTTTGCCACCACACTGTTCCAGACTTGGAACTTTCTTTCAATCCTCTGCCCATAGTCTCCTCGAGATGGAAGTGAGGGTTTTATGGCTCTTGGTAATGTAAATATCTTATGATACGGTTCACTGGGTCCAGAAGTAAAGGCACCTTTGTATTCAAAGACTTATACATGCATGCATTGCATAGTGACTTGCCCTCTAGGCAATCTACTAGAGGATTATTTACTTTTTCTACAGTACTCAATTATACAAAATTTTAAAAATATAATCTCTTTAATTTTATACTTTCAAGATACTCCAGTGAATTTGTGGCAATTACAACATTCACAGAGTAATTACAACTGCGGAAGTTCAGTAACCGTACTTTCCGTAGTGTTCTAGATTTGTTATTTTGCTAATCGTAACAGTACCACAGTTTGGATTTTCTTTCAAAATTCACTTACGTATCTGCAATATATAAATTAATTGAAAAAATATTTTTATATTAAGATTGTGTCATCTTAAATCAGCGTCATTCTGACATACTTATAGAAGCATTATTTCAATTTAATCTTACTTTGCATATGGTACGTTCAGACTGCTAATTCTTAAGATTTCTTCATAAAATAATTCATAAGAGATCTCTCTCATTTTCTGGTACACATAAAATTGGATTATTTTTTCCCATTTGATATTTGTCATAGATTTCCTTTTTAAATAATTGGACACCAGCTTGTGTCCAAATGCAGTAAGTTATTTTAGAGCCATCCGTGTTCTTTCAATTTCATTTAAAATATCTGAAAAAGCATTCCAAAGTAATCAGACTTAACACTGCAGCTAAGTCACCATCCAGCCCCCAAAAGCAGAATTAGCTAATCATAAAACATTCTTGCTAGAAGATTAGCTTAAATGCACATTGCATTTTTTTCTATGATTTCTTCTAATCGCTTTGATACAGGTTAAGCTTTTCCGAAGAAACTTTGGAGCCTATTTCTTTCTTCTTTCATGAACAAAATGTCACACATTGAATGCAATCTCTCTCCCTGTCTAAATAGTGAAATGAACCATTTAAACAGAATTTTTTACGTTATGAGAATTCTGCAAGTTTCTATTCCTAATAGATTAGGAGGTTCACTCTACCTCTTCTGCTACTGTTGCTACCTAATGAATGAAGTATTATCTGTCAAAAGAATATATCATTTAAAAAACACGGAATAATTTGTTCTGTCTCCAGAAGATAAAAATTATTAATTTCTGTAGCATTACACCTGTTTCTACAGCTGAACCCAAGTAGCAGTCCTAAGTAGCTGTTGCAGGAACTAAAGCAGCTTCCTCATAATATCTTTATTTTATAGTAGCTAAAACAAACACTGGAGACAACGCAGACCCCACATCACAAAATTAAAAAAAAATAAATCTCTTCTATTCTTGGAGGATGGAATTCCATTGTATTAGTGAGAAAGTAGGTAGAATTCAAACTACAAAACATTACAATGAGCCGACGCAATATCATTAAGGAATGGACCTTCACATTTCCCATCCCTCCAATCAAGGTAAAAAGCAGGTGATGTAGAGGGATAAATTAAGTAGTTTGGGTTTAATTCACTGCAGAGGAATAATAGAATTAAATGGCAGGACCCCTCATTTATTTATAACAGCTTCTCCCCTAGAACATCTTCTGCCTGATATCTAGATGCTGGTTTCTTCATGCCATTAACCCATAGTCATAAATTCACAATTTCCATGAATACCAAAGTTCCAGTTAGGGATCATGTTATAAGAAAAGAAAAAGAAACTAAAGAAAAAAAGAAAAATCAATTTGAAATTTTAGACCTTCAGTTTTCTCGCAAAGCTCTATGTCTCTACATGTTAAAGACTACTTCAGGCACACAACAGGATTTATTTACAATAATATTTAAAATATTTACAACAAAAACCTATTTTTGGACACATTGACAATATTAATATCTGCATCACAGACACTAAATTCCTCCAGTTCATTAATCTTTGTTTTTAATAAGCTTGGGAAATATTTATGCTCTGAAGAAAACTAAAAGTTGTTTTAAGCTGCTATGGTAACATATCCAGGGGAATGTCTACATTATCCCTCTAAAACATACAGCTGGGTGCCCCCTAACATGTAATCTGTCCTATTTCATTGATCGGGGTTTCAGTGGATTAGGCTCACTGGATTTTCAATTCCAGATGGAAATTATTGAATGCCATGGAGTTTAGAAGGAAGCACCAAAACCTTTTTTTTTTTTCTCTTTTTGCATGTCTTTCTAGCCTACTGAGTGCTCTTCTAGATCATCCTCAAACTCTTCTTTCAAAGCAAAAAAACCAGCTGGCAACATTAATCAAAAGGCAAATGTCTGAATATCATTTGACAAAATATTATTAGACTCTTTTGAATATAGAAAATGATGTTCTGTAGTGCACACCACAATGACTATCAGTCTGGTTGGCATCTGAAGGACATGTAGGTTTAAAAATTTTTACTGATGTATAAGTGTCCCAAGGTCTTTTTTGAGACATGAGGTTATTTTTTGCAAAGGAAAGATGATTATCTGGCTTTTCACATGAATATTTTCACTGCCTTCTTTTTTAATTTTTTTTTTATTTATTGTTACTTTGGTTTTTTTCTGGTTTATCTGCAGTTTTAATCACATCCAAGCACGGCAGTAATAGGTGTTTTGTCTTTACTTTTATTTGTTAAAAATTAATAGAAAGCTAGGAACGTTTTCCTCTCTTTAACAACATTTTACACTATTTGTGCATGAATCCTATTTGTTTCATTTGAATCTTTCATGTCAAAAGATTTCTTTGGATTTATTAAATAACAAATGATCATAACATTTGCATATGCAGCAAAATATGTATCCTTGGAAACTGTAATAAGTATAAATTAAACATAGCTGAAAGAAAAAGACAGCTACTTTGTATAATTCCTGTAGCACTTTAAAATGATGGTCCGGTTAATCAATGATGAGTTACAGTGCAGTTCTTATATTAATACTTGTGACATGTACATTAATAGCTAATTGGAACATTGTGATGAATGTTACTACAATAAATATAATGAATTAATGAATAGGACTTTTTTTTTTTTTCAGTTTCTGACCAAATTATGGGTTCTATTGATTAAATAATCCGTTAATCCTTCAATGTCATGGACTATCATGCGGAAATAATGCCTATTTCCAATGTTTGTCTTTGGTACTGACAGGACTAAGACTGAGTTAACTACCAAGCAGGGCCTCTCCAAACTAAGAATCTGGGAGGAGGGGATAGTAATCATTATGCCACAGCACAAACATATACCTCCTGTACAATCAAGTGTAAAAGAATAGCAAGGTTAGTACCAAGCAAGAGTCTTTTCAGGGAGGGAAGTGCAGTCAGTAGCTGTGTTTTAGTTTTGATTTAATCTGATTTAATTGGTTTTAGCCAATTAAATATGGGCAAGTTTTAGTCTTTCTACTACTTCTTTCTCCCTTACAGCAAATTAAAAGGAAAGGGAAAAGGAAAAGGAAAAAAGGAAAAATGACTAAAAAAGAAAAATAAAAAGGAAAGAGAAAGAGAGAAAAAGAAAGGGAAAAAGGGAAAAGAAGACCCCTGCTCCTTATTTTTTCATAACAACTTCAAAAGAACTTTATTAAAGAACTCTATTAAAGAACTCAGTGGATTTTATTTCCTAGAGAAAGAAAAAAAAAAGCTTATACCAAATGTCAGTTTTTTTCTGATGTGAATTGAGACAGATGAAACACTGAAATTACTCTAGATTAAAGGTTTAAGAAAACACTGAAGAAACTGTAGAAAAGGAGAGCTATTTACTGTACCTTTTAATTTTTATTCTGCAATCTGGGAATGCTAGATAATAGCTAAAGACCACATGCTAAATGGTCTTTTCAAATATTCCCAGGTTTTTGCTTTCACCTGCAAACCTGACTTAATCTGTTCTGGAATTCATGTGCTGAGGAAGAATGAGTAAAGTGCCTGGCAAAGAGATCTGGCCTCACATTCCTAAAACGTCTGCCTTCAAAAAGCTGATGCAAATGTTACCTACAGGTAATTACCTCTCTATCATTACACAGTACAGTGAAAACATATTTTAACTTAAGACTTCCTTTCATCTGTTATCAATTGTTTGTGTGAATTGAAATAAAACAAATTCAAATTAACTAATTTAAAATAAAATTAAAATAAATGTTATAAATGCAATGTGAGCATATTGAATCATTTTTTAAAGTCTTGCATAGAAAAACAAACATTACTTCTTTAACTGTCATGCACAACTCTGAAGTTAAAATAGAATATCTAGATGGTATGGGTGAATACAGAAGTCCAAAGCTGTTGCCAGCAAAAAAGATGCTGACGGTGTAACAGTAGCCTTTGGCTGTGCTTTTGTCATGGAAAAGTAACCCAAAGCTGAGGTCTGCATCCCTGAGAACACCATAATATCCTTGTTCAGAGGCTTGGCTTCACAAATTCATGTATAGGTTTTGATTTTGTATCTTTATTATTGCCTGAACAAAATTTATGCTTTTTTTTTCCTAAAACACAAAATAAAGTGTTTCTAGATGCTTATCAGGTCACTCATTTGGGATATTTTTATGTGCTGGTTTTGGAGGGTTTTTTTTGGAGGAAAACTTTCTAGTGACATGAAAGATTGTAAGCAACCTTTTTCGAGGAAAGGCTAATGTGTACAAGAAAAAAAAACTCCTCCAGGCAGATTTAGTACAGCTGAAGATAACATGGGACTACAGAGTCATCTCTGCTTGGCTCACTCTGCACCTAATCATTTATACCGCCTAAATTGCGGCTTGGTTCAGTTCTGGAGCAACCGACTCATTCCTGAGGCAGGAAAACTGAGGCACTGGAAGGAGAAAATGGAAAAAAAAAGGCTCAGACTGAGAGGAGGTACAGATCCAGCGTCTCCAGCTAAATGTGTCAGTGATTTAAAGTCCCTTGGCATGATTAACAAAAAAATGAATTAGACATAACTCAAGGGATCTGTTTTTGGTTTTTCTCAGTGAAAACAAAACAGAAATTCCTTAAATTGCAGCGGTAGTCATTTACACTTATGCATTTGACATATTTTTCTCTTTGACAAGAAGCTTAAATACAAACCTTCTTGACAAAATATGCCAGCCTTTCTCAGAAATGTAATCAAATACCCGCAAAAGATTGATAAACAAGGTGATGTCGTGTCCCAGCTGTCAGCTTCAGCACACTATTGCTGTGTGGCATGTTAAAGGGCTAATGAGCTATATTAACCTAATCCCCAGACAGAAGCCTAGAAAAGAGATCTTTTTTTTTTTTCCTAATATAATGATAAAAGTAAAGATTTTGAGGACTTCCTCAGTCCAATACTTATTGCAATTCTTATTGCAACCCACCAAAGGGCTGAAACCCAATGTCTCCCAGATTTGGGAAACCATAGGCAAGCAACTTGTGGTTTTATAATTAACTGAAAGAAGCAAGTTTCTAAAAAGCATTTCATAAAGTTGTCAGAAAGCAACAGCGTTACAATCCAATATTTTCTCATTTCTGATTCGCACCACATAATTCTGAAAAGAATCACACAAGGCAGACTGGGCAGCACCTCTATGTTTCTCCCTTTTGCTGTGCTTGTCTTCATACAGGCTGTACAATAGAGAAGGCAAATAAAGCTCTAGAAAATAATAGGAAAAGTTACGTAAAAATATACCGGCCTCTAGAAATTTCTCCAGAAAATAAAAAGTGTACAGAACACCTGCTTCAAGGTCATAAATCCACATAAAAGGATTAGTACATGGGATATCTTACATACAAGAGCAACTAGTGTAGAAAGGACGGGCTAATGAGCTCTCCAACGCGAAGCATTAACCTTTTGGAGTGCCTCTAAAAGGGACTTCTCAGTAACAGCCATTAGAGAATTATATACCGAGTTCTTGAAATGTTGTCTAACGATGAGTTACACATCTTAATTATGAGGTAATGTTTGCAAAGTGCTTTGAAAAGGAAAAAGATAACATATTGGTGAGTACTAGCTATTATTATGCTGTATTTTTTGCACGAGCTGTTCCTAAACAGATCTCTGAGGCGATGCAGCTATGGCTTGTTTGAGAAGACCGCTATTTTTCATCCCAGTGCTGCACCATTTAGGTTTTGCAAATCCCTGAATTCAGCACCGTCAGTGAGGAGGAGACCTGGAACAGTTCCCGCTGTACGGAGCACATTTGCATACACACACGTGGCTGTGCATGGAAGCGCATAGTTCCGTTCTTACATTACGACACTTGTTTAAAAACATTGAAACGTCTGTGCATTTGAGGCCGTGGCTTCTGAGCGTAATTCACTTTGGTACCCAGGCCCAAGGTGCCGAAGACCTTGGAACTATCCAAGTCTCGGGCTATGCTTTTTCACAGAGGAGTCAGAAATCAGTCATCCATGAAGTGATGCTTTTCCATGACTTATTTACAGAAGCCAAGTTCTTCGCCAGCTCTGCCAAGTCACCGTAGCAGGCAATAGTGGGGGATGCCCAGACACCCACTTGAAAATGACTGCATGAAGCTGATTTTAGTAGGAGGGCTTAGCGCAGTCTGTGGATGATGCCAAAACAGTCATGAAATCTTCATCTTATACTGCATGTCAAATGCTCTAAATTTGTAAATTTTTTAAAGTTTTTTTTGATAGAACTACATACAGAAAAAAATGTACCTACAATAACATTCTGAGAAGACTGATTTTTCTCTTGTAAACTGTATATTTCTCTGGTCTGTTTACAGTTTATTACTTGGCCAAGGTTAGACACCATCATCCAGTTTTTCAGTTGCGTTTTATTTTTTCCATCTCAGAGAGGGAGAAAGAGACCTAATTCCTGCCATAATCCTAGTCTACATCCTTCTTTTAGTCTAAAATTCTCTTAGGAACATTTTTTCTCACTTATTCTTTTTCCCAATATACTTTTATTTGCATGAACTTTTTTCTTCTTTGTTTCCCTAGACCGGTATCCCATGACTGCACTAAATGGATTTTTGAAATATATGTATGTTTCATATAACTGAGTACAGATTATTTTTATGCAAATTTCTAGACAAACAACTTGTCATAAACATAGCTGAAATGAAAAAAAAAAAAAAAAAACTTTGGTTTATTTAGTGCAAATAGTTGTTATTCAAAACCAGTTTATCGTAATAAAAGAGCAAAAATAAAATGTACCAGTAGAAAAATTAACCTTTGTAAACCACTAAAGCACAGCTGTCACTTTTTACTGAACTATTACAGGGGGCATTGGCAGCACCGAGTAAATAAATCTCTTTTTCTTTTTTCTTTTTTTTTTTTTTTATTTTATGGGACTAAATACTACGTTCCTCAAAATTATGCAGTTTATAGAACAATGATTTATGGAAAAGATTACAGAAATAATTAAATTTGACAAAAGTTTTAATTTAAATGTCAATACCACTTCTTTACTTCTGTAACTTTCTTCTAATTTTTACCTTTCATTTGCTGCTCTGGTATAAAAACTACATGCTGAGCTGTCATAATAACTATATTCATTTAACAGCATAAGATTCATTTTGCTTTTGGAACAGAGGATAATAATGGAACCAGACATGGTGACAATACACTGCAAACTATGAAAAACAGGAGGAATTTATTGTCCATTTTCTAAGAAAGTCCTTGCTCATTGTTACTTTTGATTTAGGGTATATCTCTTGTTTCAGTAATCACATGGGAATTTATCTAACGCTACTTACTGAACACATGACCATACAAAAGATGACTTTTAAGGATAAGTTGCATGAAGTCCTAGCACCCTGGACAGGAAAAAGTCTAGGTGATCAAACTCAATATGGAAATGATGTTGAACAAGCTGCGGGGAGCTATGGAAACTCAGTGAAACATTAAAAAAAAAAAACAAAAACAAAAAAACAAACAAACAAAAAAATGTGATGGGATTGTCCAAAAGTTTTATCTTACAGTTAATAAAGAATAACATAATATTAAAAAGTTAACCAAGAACAAGAGGGACAGTGAGACATTCATAACCTGAAAAGGAATCTAATCTTAAACAACATTGTAAACTTTTAGCAAAGAGGCTCTCAGTAAATGCAAGCAGACTTGCATGCACGCAGGTATCCAAACAGCCTTAGGGCTTTTTTAATACATGCAGAACCTAAAGCTTAAGTGAAAAACCAGTAAGAGAAATTAAAATGGTGATATACATATGCATAAAGGAGAAAAACAAACACGCTTTTCTATGTTTTGGTGTCTTAATCCATTCTTCTCTTAACCTCATGTGGGTTATATGCTAGATAATAGGTGAATATAGTGCCAGCACTTTTCCCTAAAAGCTACATTTTTTTCCTTCAGCAGTTTTAGTGATAATCCATTCACTCTTATTTTCTGATATTTCTTCAAATGACATTTTCAGGAACTGTCAGGCCAAAGAGACTGGTCGGCACTATCCCGCTTCCATCTAAATGCTTCTTCTTACCTTTAGTCTGGTTGGAATACCTGCGTAGCCCTTAACACTAGTGTCAGCAAATAATCTAATGCGGTACATAAAGCAAAAATATTATTTTTCTGTAGCTTGATTTTTGCCAATTTAAGCTCTGCAGTTTCAGAAGCATTACAAGCCAACGGTGGAAAAAAGGGCAGTAAGACTTGATCTAGAAGATCTCATTAACTACAATTCTGATTAGTAGGACTACCAAGTTCTCATAAAATTCTATTTCAGTTGTGAACATTTGTTTTAATATGGAACTTGTCTCAGGAAATACATTACATTTAGTGTTATATTTTCTTTATTAGAAAATATTTCTAAGTTTAAAGTTCTATTCATCAGTCTGCTAACCACTGTACACACAGGTAGGAGCTGACCAGCGAGAACAAAAATGCTGAGTGAAACATCATTCTATTAAAAAAGACTATCAAGACAATTATTCTCCATTTTGTTTGGATTTTGCCTAGAAAAAAAATAAGCACAAGTGAGATCTTTGAAATGTTTCTGCTTTTGGATTGGCTGTTTGGCTAGTTGATGATGAGAAGGTAAGAAATGCCAAATGTACTCAAAAAATTTAACCAAACAGCCACTCACAGTGCAGAAACAAACTGCCACAGCCAAAAGACTCCTGGAAATGTAGGTATACAGAGAAGTTTAGCTATTTTCAACCACTAACATACACAAAAACCTTTGTGCAAGAAGTCTTGTCCTTTCAGTACCTGTAGGTTTCCACTCTCTATTGAACATCACCTTTCAGAAAAGACAGCCCATTTTAGTATTCACCTACGCAGATTACTTAATGGGAAAGCACCATTACATATACTGTTTTAATACTGTTACTAAATCTGGCTCTAACATCTGTCTCACCATGTTCTTCCAGAGCACATTATCATAAGCCCAACAGCAACTATTACCTGTTTGCCTGCACTAGGATTCATCGCTTTGCACAGAAAGGATAGTTTGCAGTGATGGGTCATACATTGTAGGATTAATTTCAGTTTGCCCTGAATTGTTGGATTTTCTCTCTGCATAATTACCAAAAAAAAAATAAAATTACAACAGTGAAGAAAATAGGCTTATTAGATTTATATTACACTTCTTCCCATAGCTTTAGATTTAATGAAAAAAAAAAAAAGGTAGGTTACACTAAAGACGGATGCTATAATAAACTAGGGTGATCTGTATGCACGACTATTTTCTCCAAGCACCTAATTTTATAATGCACTATTCCTTGCTCAAGTGACTGTTTTTTCCTGATCCTTTCAAGCTCTTGGGAACAGAGACTTGTTTATTGTGATTCTTTCCTCCCAGGACTTTTGAATTGCTTGTGGCTTGCTCAGAATGCACTAGCAGAGTTGTCACTGGTTGGAACAGGTATTGTGCAAGCTGTGCATTCTTTACATTGCTACCTACAGACTGATGGATTGATTTAAAAATGCCACAGGCAGTTTTAAAATCCCTTGCTGGGATTGGCCTGGGCTTGGCTTTAGTGAGACCTGAGGCTCACTGAGTGAAACTTGTGCTGATGCCCATCAGTCCTCAAACACCACTACTATTTAGTGCTTCTAGTCACATGCCCAAAGTCAGCAGGCAGTCACACTTCTGCCGCACTGGACCATATGGTATGGAAGACAGTGTCCACTAAAATCCACCTAATTTGTCCCTGTTTCTTTTCTGCAGGGATCTAAAATCCTTTCCTCTATTCAAATTGTCACCCCTCCCCTGTTTCCCACTCCTCCCAGCACGGATCAGCCTCTGAGAACTCATCCGTAAAGTCCCCTGCTAGTTCTGCTTTCAGATTCCTTCAGTGAGCCCATTTCTGCCAGTATTGCTTTTGCAAACCTCGGTACTGTGTGGAGAAAATGTCTTCTGGTGCCCATTTTCCTTCTGTGTCTGCATATCATTTTAGGCGGGGTGGGAAATTTCAGGTTTTGCTACGTATGAGTACTGCTGACAACAATAAAATCCGGCTTAGCGGGATGTGGTGGCCATACTTTCATCACCCCTATTTACTTTTAACAGTAGATGCTTAAGCATGTATGTCATAGCTCGGTATAGTTTTATTACTCTGTGTATGTGTACATATATGCACTTGTAATAATGTGCAAGTGCCATTGCTAAGCAAAAAGAAGTGCTAGGGATACAATTAATAAGCACGGTATTAAGGACATACTGCATCATCCTACGCTATCATTTCTGTATTAAGAGGAATTTTTACTACGCTCCCTGTATTGAAGGGCATCTTACAGCCAGCAGAAGAAATTTGCTCCAAGTTCAGTGGTATCTTTGTTACAGAGCACACCTTTTCAGAGCGCCTGTGCTCTTGTTTTTTGAGATGAAGCTGGGTTTCTACAAGAACTCGGTAGAATTTGGGCTAATGGCTTTGCCTCTAAGCCTTCGTTTTCTAAAGACCTTCTTTTCTGAAGGGCTTGCACTAGACCTCAGGCCAGCCAGGGGTTCCCAAGCAGAAGCAACACTCTTTGATCAGCATGGAGGCAGCCAGCGGGAAAAAGAATTTCAGTTCTAGCAAACGTGTACCCAGATCTTTTTACTGACCGAGGATATATTGGAGTAAACAAACAAACAAACAAATACTGCACTTCTTCAGCTATTGCCTTTGTTTTAAGAACAAGGACACTGGGATCAGTTTTCTAAACAGAACATGCTAAAATATTAGCTTATCTGCTCTATACATTACAACAAGTTTCATAAATCTGAATTCCTGGCAGCTTCATTTCACGGTGCTGCAACATTTGAGTGCCCAGAGGATGTCGAAGGTAAAGCTTAGTAATTTCAACATGTTCTAAGGTCAAAACACCTACCCACTCCCAGAAGGCAAGAGAAGAGCAGACATAACCACCAGGTCTAATATTGTACAAACAGTAGCGAGAGAGAGAAATGTGTAAAACAAAGAGGGAATATGCATTGAACCCTGCTATGTTCCTCTCACACAGAAAACAGCTGATACAGTGTTGATGCTATTTTATGTGGCAACATGCACATTTCTCTCAGGTAACGAGTACAGGCTCTGGTTTAGGCTCCTTTTTTTTCATTTTTGAAGTTTCAGCACAGTCAGAGTGAAAGCAGTTGTTAGACTCTTAATGGTACTTCAGTGTTTGTTTAACTTTGACTGTGCAGCTGAGTGACACCGCATAAACAGAACAAAAGATTCCCATAATTTCTTTTGTCGGGTGTTTGTTTTTTCTGATCATCATCCAGTGCCTTAAAGAGAAAATTTATGCATAAACTGACTTAAAGGGAAGGCTTCTAAAATCATCTTGAAATATATCCCAGAAAAAGAAAAGTAGTGGCCTAGTATATGTTATTTGTCTGGATCCCCTTCTAGATAATAAAACAGACCCTTCCAGGGAATAATTCATCCCATCCTACAGGGGTGAACCTGTGCGCGGGCTGCACCACTTTCTCCAGAGACTGTAGATTCAACTGTCTTTCTAAGGATGAAGTTAGGTCAGCCTTTACTGTGGAATCTGGACAAAGATATAAGAAAGGATGTAGCTTAATGTTAAACTGCTTAAAAATTAAGACACTGACTTACTTAGGTGCATAACGAAGCCACTGTAGCTCAGTAAAAATGTCAACAGCGAGCAAATCTCACAAAATTATACTGTTCCGTACTGACAGTTTGAATACCAAGGAGAAACATACCAGGAAATATAAAACAATGTATAATAATCAGTTCCAAAACTAAAAAATATTTGATTATTCATTATACCAAAGTAAAAAATAAACATTAATCAAATAGCAGAGAGGGTGCTTGAAGATAAAGTAGGGAAACCAAAGTGATTTCAAGATTCCTATAAAAGTCGGAAAAATTGTATTTAAGCGAAGCCATGAAATGTTATTCTGTACTAATCATCAACAACCTCAATGCATATAATTTCTAAGTCCACTTATGATTTTATTTAAACCAGGCTAAAAAATGGAAATAACCAGAGAGCTGTCCAGTATTTTGGGAAAAAAAAAAATCTGAATATCAACCTCTGTGGAATGGTTTGTGAAAGCTTTAATTTAGTTTTCCCTACACATAATTTTTTCCTCCAGGGATACATATAGAATATTAGTACTGAAATTCTAAAAGGTAACAACAATTGGTTAGAAAATTTCTCTAAATAATCCAGAATGATGACAACCATATATAAGTCTTAAATGTGAATGTTATCACAGAATGACAGAATCTCATAGATTGGCAGAGACCTGTAAGATCACGTAGTCCAACCATTAACCTAACACTGACAAGCCCACCACTAAATCACGTCCCTGAGCACTATATCTACACAACCCTTAAATAGCTCCAGGGATGGGGACTCCACCACTGCCCTGGGTAACGCGTTCCAGTGCCTGATGACCCTTTCAGTAAAGAAATCCTTTCTAACATCCAGTCTAAACTTCCCTTGGCACAACTTGAAGCCATTTCCTCTTGTTCTATCACCTGTTACTTGACAGGACAGGTCGACTCCCACCTCTCTGCAACCTCCTTTCAGATAGTCGTAGAGAGCGATAAGGTGTCCCCAAAGCCTCCTCTTCTCCAGGCTAAACAACCCCAGTTCCCTCAGTTGTTCCTCATAAGACTTGTGCTCCAGACCCCTCACCAGCTTCGTTGCCCATCTCTGGACACACTCCAGCAGCTCAATGTCCTTCTTGTGGTGAGGGGCCCAAAACTGAACACAGCACTCAAGATGTGGCCTCACCAGTGCTGAGTACAGGGTTAAAATCACTTCCCTTGTCCTGCTGGCCATACTATTCCTGATACAGGCCAGGATGCTGTTGGCCTTCTTGGCCACCTGGGCACACTGCTGGCTCATGTTCAGCCAGCAATCAATCAACACCCCCAGGTCCCTCTCTGCTGAGCAGCTTTCCAGCCAGTCCTCCCCAAGCCTGTAGCACTGGCGGAGGTTGTTGTGGCCAAAGTGTAAGATCCGGCATTTGGCCTTACTGAAACTCATACAGTTTGCCTTGGCCCATTGATCTAGTCTGTCTAAATCCCTCTGCACGGCCTCCCTACCCTCAGGCAGATCAACACTTCCACCCAGCTTGGTGTCATCTGCAAATTTACTGAGGGTGCACTCGATCCCCTCATCCAGATCATAGATAAAGGTGTTAAACAGGACTGGCCCCAGTTATGTGAGTTTTTATCTTCATAATATTTACTTTCTCAGAAACCCAGTGACCACTCCCAAGGGAGCCCTAGGAAATAAAATTTAGAACTGCGAAATATTTTGAGGTTCTTAGATGAAAGCTCCCAGGCACGCGCCCAATATGAAATCTATTATTAAAGATTTAAACTCACTCAATCCAAGCAGACCATATTTTGTTTGTGAAAAAGAAATATTGTCAGGGGTAAGTTCTTCAAGAATGGCATTAGGTCAGATAACATGCTGCATGTGAATATAGTAGGAGTTGAAATTCCTTCTTTGGGCCCTGACTCAGACATACAGTGCAGCTACAGCTATTACAATGCATTATTGTGCGCTACGAAACAGGGTACAAACAGTAAACATAGGAAAAAGGCCAGAAAAATACCTTACAGGGTATCAAAGCCTATCCCTATTAATGAAGAAATTATAGAATCCTTTCCAAAAATATGTTGTTTCTTGTTAGGGTCTAAAGTGTTTGTACTCATACTGATATCCCCTATCTCTACTGGAGTCAGGTACACTATAGGACTACATCTATTCTTGTTATGGCTTTATAGCACTGGGCACTTTAACAACTGAATGTCAACCAGATCCTGTTCCCTTCGCACAATTCTGAAGACTGTGAGGATGCTGGTAATCATACAAACTCAAATTTATCAGCACTTGGACACTTCGATACATCTTCACGAGATATTTTGGCATTCCTCTTTACTTTTCTCCCTGTTTTCCTCCAGTTTTTCATGATACTAATTTCTATCAGAAATTACTACTTTTTTTTTTTTTAATTTAGTTTCCTGAAAGGACCATAAAAACAACATAAAGCAAATTCAGTAAATGAAAAATTAGTCTGTTGGAAAAACAAGTTCTAAATTCAAATTAAGGAAGTAAAACTGTCCTGGTAAGACTGAATCAGTAATCTAAGACAGCACCATTTGTTTGTCACATTAGCTTGTTATTCTGCTTTGCCATTCTTCATCAAAGCTCCACATGTGCTAACAGTCACATCTTTATAAACACATTATCCTTTCTGATCTATACTGATTTTAGAAGAATCATGTTAAAGGCATTTTCCTATTGAGCATTTGCATTGATCTTCACCAGGATTTTCATTGGAAAACATTAACCTTGTATTCAAAGAAGATTCTACTTATATTCATACATTGAAAGTAAACAAAAATAGCCCTTTTGTACATAATCATTATTAATACTGAGTTACAAAGCAGTGTTTGAATTATACAAAGTAATACATAATATTTCAGCACTTCCCGGTTGCAAAGATAAACATTATCCTGTTAGCCCAGAATTTTAGTATGTCAACATGAAGTCCCTTAAATTTATGAAATTGTAATTAAGAGAAATTCTAGTGTTCTGATTAGTGATAATCTGCTTGCATTAGATTGGTCCCTGGAAATGTCCTATTTATGTGCAAATTTGTTTGTGGTAAGCAAGAAACCTGTATGATTTTTGCCCCCTAAATTCAAAAGCTTCAGTATTTTCTTCACATATGAGATGACTGCAAGTACATCAAAAGTAAACTCAAGTCCTATGTAGTCAAATAGAAGGAAGCCAAACCAGCAATTCTGGTGATGCTACAGCTCATTAAAGATGTAAATTAAAAATACTAACAACATAGAGATTTGCTTAACCTTTTACCAGTATGCAAATCCCTAATCTGATCCTTATATAAGGTTCCTTGATTTATTACAAAGTTTAATAAAGAAGTCCCTCGAGGCATTAAAACTGGAAGTTCATTGTCAGAGACAAAACTTCAGTAGCTTACTTTAGGATTATTTTCAAACTTTTTTTTGTGTAGATTATCCTTTTCACTCTGCAATAGACAAATTGGTTATGTTCATAGAAGTTTCTGGACAATATTCACAGGTGTTCGATTGTAGACGTTTGAGGAAAAATCTCTTATATATGCTTCTAATGGTCAAAATTAGGGTCTCTGTGAGGGATTCTGTTACTAGTTCACCACAAGAACTTCAAACTAACCACTGAAGGTTAGTTCAGTTTTTGGAGGCATCTGTTTCCTACTTGTCTTACAAGATTTATGAAAATACCAGGCTTCCAAAAGATTTATTTTTCCCAAGAAGAAATTTCCACAGAAAAACAGAGTGTCTCTGGGTCTGGTGATTCTGTCCCAAATCTTATAGTATTTAGCTCAAACTTGTTTTCTTCACAGTGCTCTCCTCTGTAGGTGAAAGTGTGAACAAAATGTTTGCATGATGTGCATTCCCCTATGCATGTTTTTTCCCCCTTCCAGCCACTAAAAAAAAAAAGTCTGTGCCTTACGGCTACAGAAAAAAACACACTTGGAAATGTGACTTGAATGAACTAAGAAAGGCAGAAATGTGATACTATCTATGTTTCTCAAGTACTGATTCAAAGAACGAGCCAAGGTTGTACAGCACAAAAGTGGGTATATGATCAAGATGATCTACTGTGTATTGCCTGAAAGACTTTATTAATGTCATTAAAGCACAGAAGCTGATGTTTAGTATTTTGTGGGTAGAAGCTCTTTCAATATTTGTTTATTAGCATAAGGGGAAAAGCTGAACATGTGGACGGGACTAGGAAAGATCTCTCTTCATATCTGACACTAATATTCTGCTTCGATCTCCACTTCAAAAGGTATGGATAGTAACTATTGGTCCTAGGTTTTCCTTCCAATTTTTACCATGTAATTGTTAGAATTAACAGAGAATTGTTCCCAATAGTCTGTACTTTAAACAAGTTGGTAAGGTATGTGTGATTCTATTTTCCAGAGTAATTAATGAATGTATAAACAATAAAATCCGGAGCCCCCAACATAAGAAGGACATGGACCTGTTGGAGTGAGTCCAGAGAAGGGCCATGAAGATGATCAGAGGGCTGGAGCACCTCTGCTATGAAGACAGGCTGAAAGAGTTGGGACTGTTCAACCTGGAGAAGAGAAGGCTCCGGGGAGATCTTATTGCGGCCTTCCAGTACCTAAAGGGGGCCTACAGGAGAGCTGGAGAGGGACTTTTCACAGGGGCATGTAGTGACAGGACGAGGGGGAATAGCTTTAAACTGGAAGAGGGAAGATTTAGATTAGATAACAGGAAGAAATTCTTTACTGTGAGGGTGATGAGGCACTGGAACAGGCTGCCCAGAGAAGTGGTGGCTGCCCCGTCCCTGGGAGCGTTCAAGGCCATGTTGGATGGGGCTTTGAGCAACCCGGGGTAGTGGGAGGTGTCCCTACCCACGGCAGGGGGGTTGGAACTGAATGATCTTTAAGTTTCCTTCAACTCAAACCATTCTATAATTCTATGATTCTATGAAAATAAATTAAACCTCTGTATTAAATTTATCAGGATTTCTGTGCAGATGTACTCGGGTATGGCAGCAGTATCACATACACAGATGAAAAAAAGAGCCTTCTGCAGTTCTCTGGTTTCTCTTTACAGCTTCCATTGAAATGCCACTTACACAACACCGCAATTACTCCAGCCTTGCTGCAGTTGAAGTAACTCAGAGAGTACAGTTTGGAATCGCTTTGTCACATGCCAACCAGCAGGCAGTAAATCTCTGACAACATAAATTAGTCACTTACTGAAATAAGGAGTAACGATTAATCACCTCAGAGAATACCTGGCAGAATTACCCGTCCCTGGGACTACTACTCCTTACCAACAAACACTGTACAGTAATTCCAGCACATGCTGCATCATCTCACATAGCTGAAGACATAACCCTTATGAACCAAAAGAAGGTAAAGCATCCCTAAGGTTCATCTTGATCATATCAGGGGAGACAAAAGCCCCTGCCGATGCACTTCTGTGAAAATAAAATCTTAATATTATTCATGATTTAATATATGAGTCGCTTGATGAAATAATACTAATTTTTACTGATACAAATGATTTTCTTTTGAACCAATAAAATCATTCACAAAGCTATAATTCTCAGTTAATTATTTTTACAGGTTTTTTCCCCTAGATATAACATTGTTGTACTTTATGGTCACAATATTCTTTAATTGAATTTCTGATTCCTCATTCATAAAATTTTACGATTTTTTATACCTACGTGTTCGCAGAGTAATTTACAGTACACAATCATGAAATATTCTCCTGTGAAGAACATGACATGTACTGATGCATTTCTGAATGTCACGAAACTGAACCAATCTCAGCTGTAAAAGCTGTTCCATCAGGAAAAGCACAACTTTGTAAGCATCCATCCAGTATAAACAACACTTTTGACCTCTGTACTTTGCAGAATAAAGGAAATGCACCTATTATTATGTGCATTTTAAACTGTGCTAGTCCCACCAAGACTGAAACTGCACGTCTAGAAGTTGAAGCGATAGAATAGGAAAGATCACCTATTTAAAACAGTAACCAATTGGCAATTCAGCCCACATCTGGGAATAAACCCAGCCTTTCTGTAGTGTGTGGATATGACCAATCCTGCCTTATTCCCATATGCAGAAGGTGCACACAACCGTAATCCCAAATACAATTCCACTCTCTCCAGTTTTTCCCAGAAAACAGTGTTTTCTCCTCCTTCATATTAAGCATATTTTCTTCAAATTTCAGTTTGTACTGAGTACAATTTCATCAGTGGTTTGGGGTTTTTCTATAAAGACTTTCCCCACAACGTTCACAGATTATCAAGAACCTAGAATATACATTCTTTGCAGTTAAAATTATCTATGACACTTAAGATGGTGCCAAAACAGTTTCTGTTTTGCCTGTTAGAGGGGTGTGTGGGGAAAACCCTCATGTACCTTACAGCTAGTTTAACATCAAACTCCTCATTAATTTGACATGCACATGCTGTATTCAGTACACATAGAAAACTTTCTTTTCAATCAATATCTATATTATGAAGTTCCTTTCTGATTTAATAACAATAATTATGTAATTCCATTAATAGCGGAATTTCAAATTGTTTCCCATCTCAAGAGAGATTTAGCATTTCACCGTGGAAGGAAAGCTAAAGCTTCCCAACAGTTCAAATTCTAAAGAATGCTCAGGAAATGTTTCTACTATTTGCTTATCTTGCTTTTTAGAACTGAGATTTTCATTCACCTAGTGTACAAGCATATTTCAGGTCCACGGTTTTAATTACACAAGTCATCAATAACTAATTTTTTCAGATTTCATAGAAAATGGGAATATTCGTGAAAATGGAAACTTTTTTCCAAGAAAACCTTAAACAATTTTCAATTTTATAGTTTCCAGTGAGTCACTCAATTGGACAAACCACTTAGAGTCTCTAGATCTCACCTGAACAAAACACAGTGGGTAGAACACAAAAATCTTTTTCACTTGTATTTATTGCACTGGAGCCAAAATAACAAATAAAGCCAGTAAATTTCAGACATTGTCTCTCACATCTGTCTTTAAGGACACTGCAGAAAATATTCTCTACTGTGCAGCACAGTAGATGGCAATAGAAATTATTTTATTCGGTCTGCCCAGCAGGAATTCGAAAAAACTATCATAAGATCTTTCTGTAGTAAAATTGCTTGTGAATTTCAATTAACTAGGTTTCTAGGATGTTTAGGATAGAAATTAAAAGATGTGTCAGAAGCCTCGCCCCATTTTTATGATCTGTGGCAACAGAGCACTAATCCCCTAGGAGAAATAAAGGTTAGAGTTTTGATGCCATTCTTTACCAGCTTCCTTATCTTAACAGAGCCGAGTATATACAAGGCAATTACAACAATAATTTTTTTCACTATCACAGACTTTTACCACCATTAGCAAAAAGTCTTGACTCGGGGTCAACTGTGCGTATTTGTCCAATAATTTGAAATTCTGCGTGCTCTGCTGAGTAACGTTAGGAAGCAGTTGCTCTGAGACAGGTGCCATTGCCTTTGATGTTAAGCAGTGACCCATGAACACCTTCAGCAACTGCCCCACAGCAAAGAACAACCCAAGTAGAACTGGATTATTGAACTGGAACCACTTGCAGAAAGCTATGGGCAGAGGCAACATGGCATGTAAGAATATGAAACATTTTGTTACAGTAGTAGTAGTCATTGTTAGTAGCAGATAACTAAAATGTTAAACATAACCACTCAGACTCATTGGATTACTGAAAAACTGGTAAATATGTTACCTTGATTTAATATCATTTGATTTACCAAGGAATTTAAATCAGTTGATAATCTCAAAAATACTTTGATAACCTCTGAAATAGTCTCTGCAATACTGAAATACAGATCTTTAGGACTACTTATTCAATTGTAAATTTTGGAATAAAATGGTTACTTTTCTTCATGTACTTTTTAGAGATCTATTAAATGCAAGCACTTTTGAAATAGACATCAGTAGTGTGTCAACAATCCAAAAAAGGAAATATTTGTCATTTCCACCACAAGTTTAGAAAAAACAAGAGTGTATAACTTTTGCCTTAGTTAACTTTTCATCTGTCCAGCAGCTACATCTGGAAGGACATCTCCTTTTTACTAGTTTTTTAAACTCTGTTTGTGTTCAACTACCTCATTTCCTCACTTTTTCTTTATTCCTGTCACTTTATTTCAATGCATATTCCACTTGTTTTGAACAGTACTGCAGAAGAATAACAGTACTGCAGCACATGGGATGCATATGTTCATTTTAGAGGTGTTCTGAAGAACCAGCACAAGTAAATGTTTTGTGCAAGGACTCACATTATCCACATCATTTTGAACTCACACAGTTATTTATTACTTTGTCCATTTCCCTGTATTGTTTATACCCAAAACAAACCTACACCTCTAGCTTTGACTAAGCTAATGACTACGTAACAATGAAATCCCCACAATTTTAGCTTAGCCAGACTTCTCCATCATGTCACACTGAGACCTTAAATTGTTCCACTCTTTTGTGTTCACATCTGTGTTTTAATGACATTTTTTGACACTGTCATAGGATGACTGACTCTTCACGGGATGTGAATTAGACATATATGGATGCCTCAAAAAACCTTTAACTGATTTAGAATGGAAAGTCTAAATGAAAGTCACCATCTCCTTGCATAGACTAGAAATATTCACCTATTAAAAATACTGTTTCCTTTACCGAGCAGCTAATAAAAAATAGAAACACAAAAAGTAAACAGGGCTTTGTCACTTTTCATTACAGCAGAAGAGGATGAGTATGACTGTTGATAGCTCCTTTTTATTTCATGCCCTTGAAGATTCTTTCCCTGCATTTCTTATTTTGCCTGCTGCTGCAAAATATCAAGTGTCTCTCTCCGTTCCCATGCATTAAGTACAAAGACAATTTTTCCTTTCATTTTCAAGGAGGTAAGTCCATAGTACAAAAAACCAACATCAAAGTAAGTACTGATAAGGACAAAACTGGACTTTATGGATTCATCACTGCAGAATACCCACATGGGATTTACTCCAAAAACAGAAGCCAACTGATGCCACATCAGAGTGGGTGGAAGACCGGCTGTTGTGGGTCTACCGTTTCTTATAAGACAGTAAACGTTCTGTTCAAATGCATAATTAGTACCTATTTTCAGAATTGCTCTTTTTTCAGTGATACAAGTGACTGTAAATAATGAGCATATATTTCAGCTGCATTTAGAATGGTTAAACCCATTGTGATTCTGTTCATATGGATGCTGTTGCAGAAACTCAGTTATCAGGGCATCAGAAGAAAGTTAAGGAAGTTTGAAAACCATCTTCGATGAGAATAGTTATTATCAAAGAAGAGTACTGTGCAATACACTACATATCCTCATTGGCAGTTAAGACCGTAGGAAGTGAAAATATTCAACGCTTTGCAGATTTAGGGTTGTGCTTTGTCAGTGGATGGAACAGCTTTAGCCATTTTGTTTACATGTTACTGCAATTACCACAGTGAAAAGGTTTTCCATTGTAATTCAGCATAAATTACCTGGACCGTTGTGTTAACATGTTACTTGTTTTCCAGCTCATCGGAGACAACCTGGTAGACAGAACTAGTAAGTAAATATTTGGTAAGCAGTACTTTTTCATTACTGAAATTTATAATTATAGTGCTTTCCCTCTGCAATAATTGAATATATCTAATTGCTCTTCCTTTTAACTTTAATGCTAGGTTTCAAACTGGTGAATAGACAGGAAAGCACCATTAGAGACATTATTCTAGTGTTGCTTTCCCTCCTGTACAATGATTTGAACTCAAGCAATAAAGTTAAATGGAAAAGGCACTATACTAGATTTTCAATTACAGCAGAGGCAGGGAGCCACAATTATCCCTTTCATTACTGAAATACTTCTCATAGCTACACAGGCAGAATCCCTGCTGCTGCTACTTCTGCTATTCCTGTTGCTGTTACTGCTGCTCTTAAATTGAAGTGCCCTTGAAAACAGATGAGGTTATAGGTCACCAAATAGAATTTAAAATTGTGGAAAATGTATATTTAAAGGAAAAAAAAAAAAAGGAGCAGGAACACAGAGACATTCAGACCCTCTTTTTCCTTTCTCTGCTGAAAGACATGATGTTTCTCCAGATACGTAACAAATTATAATAGTAGTAACTGTGCCACCAGGTTGTCAATGAAATATGAGAGTAAGCCCTGTCTTTTAAGAGCATTTATATCCAGAAATATTTTGTACCAAGAACCCCCTGACTGAACAAACGGGTACATTCCATCTCTGGTGTACCAATCTTTTACTGTGTCGCAAATTACCAAGGAAATCCAAATCCTTTATTATTGTTTTGAACAACTTTACATGAGGGATATCATATCTTAGGAGCAGTTCTTTATCTCCCCTGTCTACTTCACTCTGGAAGTGAATACCCTTTCTACCAAGCACATAAAACTAACCAACCACTTCAAGAGTGGAACTGCAAATCACAAATATTTGCATAGCCTTGAAAGCGGTTGACCTTAGCCTTCTGTGAGGTGGACCAGCAATTCAGACCTTGCCTATAAGCCTCCTGTGTGACTCAGAATTTGCTCCTCTTCAAGAACTACGGCAAAAAAATAGGAAGAAAGGGCCCTATGTCATCTTTTCTTCAGCACAGAAGAAAATCACGACCTATCCTATGAATACTCATGAGGACGAAAAGAAGAACATTAAGACAGTAAGTGTGAAGATCCTGTTTCAGACTGAGCAAAATATGTGTCAGGAAGCATATGAAGTTTATGCGAAGGCCAAGAAAAACTGTCTAAGCACAGCAGACAATACATGACCTAAGACAAAAGCTCTGTACCCGCGCCTCAGAAGTAAAATAGCTAAAATGCATCCAGCAAATAGGACACAATGGTCCCTGCCACATAAAAAGACCAAACATCATCTTCACCTACCAAGAGTCTCAGCACTCACCTGTTAACAAACAGGCTAAAGGTATGTTGCAAGGAACACACTGCATACCGATATATCGTGAGAATTGCAATCATGCAGACGTTTTGCTGAAGATTTCAGTCATGAAGAAAGAGCTGCCCAATCTTTAAGATTTTCTGATGAATAAAGAAGTCCAGAGAAGATGTTGCATTCAGGAAGCACGCTTTTCAAAATACTTTGAAAGTGTCATACTTTTACAAGAAAAAAACAAAAGCAACGCCTTCTGAAATACCTCTTTTTTTCCTTCTTCCAGTCTTAGACCACAGAAAGCCAAAGACTGTGGAAAAGGTGGGGTTTTTTGTGGTTTTTCTTGGTGTTTTTTCCTCTTTTTTGACAAAATTAAAACACACATAATTATGAGTAAAATAATTTGCTTCTTCAGACTCACAGTGACCGCACAAATAGAATCACATTTGGTTACGTGAACAGAACATATTTCATTCAGGCTAGAAATTATTTGCTATCTAGCTAAAATTATCAATCATGGGGGTTTTTTTGGCTGGGGGGGGGCAGGGTGGGCGTAGAATGTCAATGACTTTATAGTGACAGTTCCATAATAGCAACTATTACTTTGAGTAGTGTATGAGCCTTTTCTGACTCTTATCAGTTGAAGATATTGGAGCCTCAGAAACACTCGTCTCTGTCTCTGAGGAGAATAGCCTTTCTTAACTCTAAAAGCCTTTCTTGATATCCTGGCAATTTACACTCTTGCTGAACTATTAGTCTGTAGTGGAGTGCAAGATACACTTTCTGTCGCTGTGTGATAGTGTCTGATCCCAAAATTTTCTGTGGCAAAATAACTGGCAGTTATCGCGGACACAGAATGAGAGAGTATTCAGATCAATCACGACATCTGCAGCTTTGCTTATTGTGCCAGTAATCATACATTGCCCACCCATGGAAAAGAATTCTTACGTGCAATTGAAATAACTACATAATCGTACTTCGTACAGGTTTTTATGACAAATTAAAAACTTGATTTCTGTTCTATTGCATTCTCTTCTTCAAATCCCATTCAGTGCTGTCAAATTTCAGCTTTAAGTACAGTGACTATTAAATATCATTCTTTTCTTTCTTTCTTCCTTTCTTTTCTTTTCTTTTATTCTCCCCTGAGAGAGGGAGAAATGTTAGTACCTTTCTGTGGAAAGAATTTTGTAATTGTTTGGGTTTTTGTAGTTGTATATGTAATACCGCCCTCTGTATCTCAAAAAGACTATCCTGGAGATAGAATAAGCACAAAGAGGGCAACCGACATGATGAAGGGTGTCTCACCTCCTCAAACGGAGCAACACGAACAACGGTGTACCCTTCAGTGTGCAGAGAAGAAGAATGAGGGGAGATCATGGTTTCCCATTCATTAATGGAGTGGGTAAGGTGAACGTGGAACTGTTAGTCACGTAATTCTCTGACCCTAGAATTAGAGAACACCCATTGAGACAACCAGATCAATTTAAAACAGATAAAAGAATACATTTCTTTACACAGCGGGCAGAATTTTTCTGGAATCTCTTTCTACAGGAGATTGTAGAGGTAGATGGCATCAGCTGCTTCAAAAAGGGATTAGGCAAATTCATAAATGATAGGCTTGCCAACTAGATGCTGAGGTGAACAGTCAGAATCATTCATCCTGTGACTTGTCTGAAGTATGCGGAAAATTATTATCATATATTGGCCAGATTTGTGTGCCTTCCCTAAACATTATCTCCTACTGTCACCGAACTTGGTGGACCGTTTGATCTGATCCAGAAGAGTATTTCTTATCTTCTTACACTATTTTAAAATGCTAAGTGTAAGGCTCATTCCTAGTAATGCCAAAGGGATCAATTTCAGCTTCTGCTTAAATACCTTTCTGACATTTATCCGCAAAACAAGCATCACCAGTCAAAACTGAGGACACTAACAATCAGCTGGGAATCAGAAATGTTTCTAACTCAGACGATGATTTGCTAAGTGAACTCATGATGAATATTTAGGGGTAAATATTCCAGTACAGGCACTTGGTATTCAAGTCTTCCTGTGAACAAACCAGGAAAAGGATATTAAGAAACATAAGAATATGGCTGTATCTTATTCATTACTGAAACACTCACTTCTGTAATTTACGCTCTTTAGTAGATTTCACACATTTAAGAGTTGAAATAACATCTATGGATGCATTTCTTTATACAGGGAACAGTAAGGGGCAAACCATAGGTCCAAAGACAGAGAAAGCATTAACGTGGGCATATTAAAGTATTTTTTCTTCATTTAAAAGCCAACAAAGAAGAAATAAGAAAAAAAAAACAAACCAAATATAATAGACTACAGATTAGAAAATACTGCAAATTGCTAGATATGTCAAGATGTTCCTTTTTCCTCAATCGTTATACATGTTTAGTAGATTTACTTGTATGTTAAATACAAATGTAAACTGAAAAATAAGAGCATCATCTTATTGTTGCTTTCACAAATATTAATTAAGATTTAAAAGATCTAAAAAGAAAAACCCAAAACACCTAAGAAGCCTTTTCCAAATAATTCCCTTCTCCTGCACCACATCTAGTCTCCCATTCTTTGGAATAATTTTGCAGGGAACATCTCCTCCTCTGAAGGTTTCAAACAGAGTCCTTGTCCCCGCTCTGTATTTGCAGAAGCATTGATCTCTTTAGCACCCCTGCCTTTGCTTTCCATCTCTCTAATTACTTGTTGTCTCCTCCTTTGCCTTTCTTCCAAGATCTTAGCTTATCCCAAGTTTTCCCACCTCCATAGCTGTTACCTACCACATTGAGTCACTGCAGAGCTAGAGAAAGATGCAAATGAGTCTTTGCGCCAGCTGCCTCTTATCAGCTCAGCCAAAGTAAGGCTGAGTGCCAGGAAAACAAGAAACAGGAGGCAGGCAGGATAAAAGACTGGAAGTATGGCCAGAATACTGAATATCTGCAGCCAAGAATGAAAAGAGAAACTACTACTGCCTACACTACCTTCATTTTTCTTATCCTATTTTCTCATAGCAACTTGGGGTTTTGGTTGTTGGTGGGGTTTTATTTTTTTGTTTTTTGTTTTTTTTTTTTTTTTTAATTCCCAGCCAATGAAAGGTGATAAGCCAAGAACTGATGCTGCTCTGTAAGACTACAGGATCCAAGTGTTTCTTTGCTTTTTTGTTGTTGTTGTTCTTTCTTTCTACTACTTATACATCAGGAAAGAAAATATTAGAATTTGTGATGAAAGGCAAAAAAACCCCCTTGTAATATTGCTCAGGAGACCAACAGCCCACAGTTTAAAGACAGTAGTTCACGAAGCTTTGTCTCAAAGCAATGATGCAGACTTTCTTCTACCTTTTTGCTGCTTCTTTGGTGTCATAGTGTAAAAATTGAAAAGTTTGTGGACAAAATCTGTTCTTAATTTTGTACAAACTGGACTCAGGTTGAATTAAAACTTGAATGACTCAGTTTCTCTATCTCCTACCCTCAGGTGTCTGTAATTCAGGGAAAAAGAGCTCCTAGAAGCTTAGATTCTTTCTGCTGTTCATAGGAGCAATGATCCATAACATACTATTACATTGCAAGGATCCGTTCTTGGAGTTAACAATTCCATTACATCAGAAATTTTATTGTCTGATTTTTCTCTAAGACTCTTCTCTTTCCCTGAATGGAACTCTTCACGCTGACAGCAGTGCATACCGCTCGTGGAATTCGGCTGTTCACATAAAACTCAACAGAAAAGACAAGACTTCAGCTGCAGTCTGGTATCTATATATGCCAGGCTTATACCTAGGCTTGCTATAGGAGATACATGGATTATGGATTTATGTAAACCGGAGCAGAAGTTATTAAAAGTGGTTTTGTGGATATGCGAGAACATATTTCAAAGCATAACTCACCCATTATTAAAACTTTTTTAAAAAACCAGAATTTAAATAAACAAGGATACATCAGCAAATTTTGTTCAAAAGTACACTAGACAACACTGAATGTGTATCTATTATGCACAATGAAATACTGGCCAAATCAGTACGGAAAGCAACGCAAGAGGTGCTTCTGAACAGCTTCATGTCGATAGAGGTCTGGTGCCTGTGTCCATCCCCAGCTTCTAGAACAGCAGCATTGTCCTGTCTCTCTCTCTCTCTCTCTCACACACACACAAACACTTTCTTCACGGCTGGCTGCCACGTGCTCTGAAGAAAATATGAGGCAAGTGCATGTGACCAGGTGTACACAACAGGAAAGAGTCATGGGGTCAGAATGACAACAATTATGCCTCGATGAATCCTGGTTAATTTAAGGTGCGCTGCCTCCTAGTCAGCTGCGTTTCAGAAGAAAATTGGAAACACCTTGGACGTTTCCCAAGGCAGATAAAAGATGGAGTTCAATTCCGTCTAGCTGATGTGCAGAAATTCACAGCAGCGCTGACGGGGATAAATGCTCTGCCTGGAAAATGGCAGACCACGCAGAGCTGTATTTGTCATTAAAATTACCCAACAGCTCATTCGTTAAATGTGAAGTGTGCCCACCTACTCCTAAATATCAACAACACATTTGATCAAAAATGGAGATGTACTGGCTGTTTTCATGTCAGTGTTTCCTTTGCCACACGGAGATTATAGTAAACAACACTATAAAGACAAGTAAACATATCCTTTGCAGCAGTTCAGTGTCAGTAATTTAATTTAAAGTATAGCACCTAGAAATCTAGAAAACCAGCGAAAAATGATTGATGTTATATAAGTTGTAAAACTATTTTCTGAAAGAGTAGTTTTCATTCTCTTCCAAAATAATTAACATATTTTATATGCCCTTACATACTTGTTTATTAAATTAAAAACACAGTGTGTGTGAAAATTTAATCGAGTGACTAAAATTTTTTCCCTACTTGGTAATGATTCATCATCAGGATCTAATAGAGCACAACTTTCATCTCTCCCAGGAGAGTCCCCAATCTTTGCACTTGCAGTTATCAGTACATTGAACTTCTTAGTTACGGAATTGTGCAGGATGTGGCGTTTAGAAAGAAAAGGATTTGTGCCATGTGGGGTTAATACATCACTTTCAGAACATGTAGTAAAAAGCTTCAAGAAGAGTAAACTTAGGGCAAAAAGAACATGTGTGTTTCCCCTGCTTCCAGGGACACACAATTTTCTCTCCAAAAAATAAAATACTACAGAGTGAGATTTTGTGATACGTCACAGATGGCTCTCAATTATTTCTGAGGCTTTCTGATCATGAAATATTATCGATGGGGGAGCTTAATCTAATTTAACATATAGTCTGTTCTGGTGGGCAGTTGCTGCATTTGGAAGTTCAACAGCACTTTTGTACAGTTTCAACTTTAAGAGGGCCCTCATATCCTCAGCATCAATCCCGATACTATCTGTTCTTGGCACACACCTGACACCCAGCTTGCGAACCTGCCTGCATCATTCGTCAGCAGGTCCTGTAACGAGAAAATATTCACTGAAGTAGAGGACTGGGCTTTCTGGAGTTTTCACACCTCTGTGTCCCTCTTATCTAATGTAAGTATGGGAACAGGACAGGGTTTCACATGTAATCCTTAGCTTCAAAAAACAGCTTAAAAGTATCACTAGAGGGTAACCTGCCCATCTGCAGGCAGCCTACAACAACAGCTCTAACATGGCAGATTGCTCCGGCGCCGCAGTGACGTGCTGGAAACAGGGACCCTTCTGGTGGCTCCAGCATTACAGTGACAGAAGTGACCGTCTGGCAGCAACTGAACTGCAGCCAGTCTGGCCCATGCAACCCAACTCATCGTGTGCGCCTACATTAATGACTGGTCTACAGCAAAGACGGAAGACACTGGATTTTATTTACTATGAAAGACTACGGCCCCAGGACCATTTATCTTTGTGGTGAAGCTTGTTCCAGCCGCCAGTCCAAGGCACGCCCTCAGCACGCATAAGGAGCTGGTTACTGGGAGACCACACACACTGCAAGCACTGTGCTCTGGACTGCACACCTGTGTGTGACTTCAGTCTTGGTCCCTGAAGGACAGAAACTGCTTTGAGCTACCAGTGACCTCCTAGGTGGCATACTGCAAGGCACTGGCTACAGACACTGGTGAACCGTATCCTGGGCTGCATCAGAAGTGTGGCCAGCAGGTCAAGGAAGGTGATTCTGCCCCTCTACTCCACTCGGGTGAGACCCCACCTGGAGTACTGTGTCCAGCTCTGAAGCCCCCAACATAAGAAGGACATGGACCTGTTGGAGGGGGTCCAGAGGAGGGCCACGAAGATGATCAGAGGGCTGGAGCACCTCTCCTATGAGGACAGTTGGGGTTTCTCAGCCTGGGGAAGAGAAGGCTCCAGGGAGACCTTATAGCAGCCTTCCAGTACCTAAAGGGGGCCTACAGGAGAGCTGGGGAAGGACTTTCTACTAGGGCATATAGCGATAGGACGAGGGGGAATGGCTTCAAACTGGAAAAGGGCAGATTTAGATTAGATATTAGGAAGAAATTTTTCACTCTGAGGGTGGTGAGGCACTGGCACAGGTTGCCCAGAGAAGTTGTGGATGCCCCATCCCTGGAGGTGTTTAAGGCCAGGCTGGATGGGTTTTTGAGCAACCTGGTCTAGTGGAAGGTGCCCCTGCCCGACGGCAGGGGGCTTGGAATTAGATGATCTTCAAGGTCCCTTCCAACCTAAACCATTCTATGAATTCACACCAAGCAGAACCCCTCCAGGGCACTAGCCTGGTCATGTAGGTGCACCTGTCATGGATTTAGTATTTGCCTCCTACTGTCTGTGACAGAAATATCCCTATGGGATGAGGGAAGAGCATGGGAGATGAAGCCTTGCCTTTGTTACTGGAAACCCAAGAAGCCACTGCAACTTCATCACCTTCAGTTAGGACCGGAGCTTTGGCACAGGACTTGGGTCACTGAGGGACACCTTGCAACCTACAGCAAACTTCAGAAGAGATGTGAGTGGAAGACCTCTGTATCCTGGCCAAAGTCCTTTTAGGTTCAGGACTAAAGTAAAGGTAGGAGTGGTTTGTTCCAAAGGTAAATATACAAATGGGGGTTTCCCCTATGAATATTTTAATTCTGTGCAGAACACAGAGAGGGAAGAGCAGATGTTGTACTTGGTTAAAAATGTTATTTACAGCAAAAAAAAATCCTCTAAATATGAAAAGTGATAAGAAACTAGAAACATAGCTAAACATATTCTACTTTTGCATGTAGTTGCACGTCTATTAGTTTCAATGTAATGGTAGTTAAATACCACTAGGGGAATTCTACAGTCTAATCATCACAATATTCTTAGCTTTTCAAAACACATTCCTCCCAATAGACCATGTTTAAACACCTGTGTAGTATATAGTAGAGTATATTATTAAGAATTTCTTGCAAGAAGTTAATAAATTATTCTGGAAATGAAAAGAAGAAAGATCATAATTTTCAGTCTGTTTTGTAAAACAAAGAAACAGGGAACTAATACAAACTGGTTTTATAATCTTGGAAAATTCTTACCTTCTCCATTTAGAATTAAATCTTTTGCTTTTAGCTGTTTCTTGCTGATACAAAGAAACCAGTTTGACAGTACTGTAATTTTAAGGACATTGTTCAATGTAGTAATTTTTACCTAGTGATAAAAATACGAAGATGACTTTGCAACCATATCCACTGAATGTGTTTATTACATTCACTATATTCAAACTGAGTATTAGAGTTAATTATATCTCTTGGGAAGATCATTCTTTCTGATCCACAATTCTAATTTCCAAACAGAAATTACTTTTGAAATGATCTTTTAGAGAACCTTTTGGTTACTACTCTACAAGATGAAACTCTGATATTTACAAAAATACTTGCATTGTATACATCATTTAAGCACTGACAGCAATATATTTGACTTAGTACTCATTTGTACAATACCTTTTTTAATGGTACCTTATGAGTATATCAAATGGAAACTTTAATAATTTGATTTCTTAAGCACCAATTCTAGGAATTGTTTATCTTCCCAAATTAAAACACAAAAGCCAACGCACTGAAACACCTTTAGATCCTGCAATCTCCATTAGAGAACTGATCTATCAGGAATGATTAATCTCTCATAGCTTATGGACACATTCAACTTGTATAGCTATCCCCATCATGCTTTCTCTATATTACTTTCTTTAATGGTTTTGGAATAAAATACTCTATAACATTACCATAAACATTGCCTTGCCAACAGCTATTGTCCATTTCTCAGGCTCCTTCTCAATATTATATGGCATTTTAAATAAACAAAAATCTCTTAGCGTCTTTAACAACCTTGCTATTGACTCTCATGATTAAAAAAAAAAAAAAACCAAAACAATAAAAACAAAAATATAAAGGAAAAACACAGCAAAATTAATTGTACTTGAATTCCAAAGATCCACCTGCATAGCTTCCAATTACCAATCCTTTCTTTTATTTGACATGTAAATAGACTAGAAGAGATTTGCAGATGCAAATGTTTGTGATAGCAGTAACATGGCAGTGACACTCAGCTACCTGTTTCTTCTATTACTGACAACTTTGTTTTTCGATTCTGTTCAAGCTTGAAAGAAACTTGAATTTAAATTAAAGGTATTATGTATTTTCCTAAAATTAACAATAACTAGTTATTAGTTAGGAGGAAAAAAATATCACAAAGGTAGGATTTATAGTCAATTCTTTAGAGAGATAATACTCAAATAGATTAATCTCTGCCTCTAATTATTCCAATAATAATAACAATAATAATCATGCTGATCAAGAATATATAATAAAAACAACCACCTAGAAAAGTATGCCTTTATGCAAGACTCTTGCTTTTCTTGAATTTTCCTTTCAGTATCAAAGTCCATCCCGACTTGCACTAACCACTCTTGCCTATGGATTCTGCAAATGACCGGGCAAACAGAAAGCTGAGGCTGACAGCTTGAAGAGAGCACATGACAACACTGCTATTTCTAAATTTGAATCCTAAGACATGTATTTGAAAAGTGCATTGTAATTTGGGGATATTTTCAACATGGATCTATTTTTCTGAACTTTTTAGCCACACACTTCAGAAGAAGAAAAAAAGTCAACCCTATAATGCTTCTGTTAGACATACACAAAAAGCCATTTTTTTCTTTCACTGAGATGAAAGCATGTCAGCAGCAGCCTCTCTTATGAAACCACTCTCGTGAAATGTGGGAGAAAAGCAAGCTTTGCTGACAATTTTTTGCAAACTAATACTGATACACTAATCCACTCGGAAAATTGTTTTAACAATATATTAAACCTGAACCACTTGTCCCTCCTGGAGGCCTTTTTTCTTAAACTAATAATTACCATAATGAGACGATGTTAGCATGCTTATAACCAGCGAGGAAACAATTGCGTTTCATAGAAAACCCTTGTTTCTGAAAGCTGAATATTTTATCAATTAATGGGAAAAAAATTATGAAAAAAAAATACAGTAGTCTTTGTAAACTATCTAGTGTTAGAAGTAAATTGAGATTTGGCTAGCCAATAGCCCTGCAGTCAGAGATCTCACTCCACATAAAATATACGCTGACTTATGTCTCTGCTGTTCATAAGTCAGAAAAGAAAGAACATGGGTTTCCTACCTCAATACCTTCTCCATTTTGTATCATCTATGATTGTTTTGCTTTCTCTGTTTGAAAAAGAAACAATTCCATCCTGACACAGGTATTCTTCCCATTACGTTTTGCTGTAAGATGGACATTTCAAGTGAAAAGATTTACTTGGAAATGTGTCAGCTGGTGTGAACACTGTCAAGAGCGGCAATAACTGTTTTTAAGTTCCATTTTGGGGGGGGGGGGGAAACCACCAGGTGATACGTGGTTTAGATATGCATTGCATGGTAGCTTATGAAGATGAAAAATGAAAAGGGGATACAGCTGCATTCACTAACAATTCTGTTATTTTAACATGATATTAAGACACTGTTGGAAGATTGTAGCCTCTGTGTTTCACTTCTCCAATATTGTGGACTGTTGTTGCAGCACGTAGTTGAAATGATCTGCAACTTCTGCCTCTTCAGGTTTACAGTTTTGTGGCAGTTTTGGTACTTTGCTGCTCCATTCCTCTTACTTTCTTGTTCCTTAGGATAATTTACAAAAGAATGGTGGAGACCATTGTCAATTTCTGGATTTTATGCATGAGCTTGTCAGTATCAGATATAATTAGAAAAATGAGAAAAATACTTCACAAACCACGTTCTCAAATTTTGTTACTTAATTTTGACAACTGAAGTTCAATTTCAATAATTTGCGGAGCTCCGTAACACGGTCTCCTGTGTCTGAACACTATGAGATTTCACATGATCACTCCGTCCTTCACTCTTTGCAAGGAAGTGAGAAAGCAAAAGGCTGTTTGGCATAAAGTTAATTTATGTTCATTTGGTCCAACAGTTGTAGCAGCAGGACTGGGCAGCACCACAAAAACATTGCTCACTTGCTCATCTACTCAGAAAACAGAAATAATACAACATGACATCTCTTCAGTCACTGAGCTTGAAAGGTGACTGCTGAATATCAAACACGTTGCTAAGAACTACTGACAACCAATTCTGAAAAGAATAAAATTTAAAAAATTCAGTACAATTTTCTGATAACGCGTTCAAGTAAATCTCTGCCTACTCATTCTACAAATGATGGAATGAGATGAAAGATCTCATTCCCTAACCTCAACAGCTCGTGTTTACTCCTTATGCCTCTCTGGCCCTGCTGAGATCAAGCTAGTTTCAGAGTCTTGTAATTTTGTCACTATACGGACAAAAAGCTCTTGTACCGCTGGCCCAGAACGTACCCTATTACACTGTCCAGACAAGCATTCCTACCTACTTCTGACTCCTGAAATTCTCAGGAAAAGCCTTCTTTCTTAATTATCCTCTAGCCCAAGGAATCAACTTATTGTTTCAGGTATTTATTTCTATAAAACTTCTACATCTGCAAAGAAAATGTTCCCAAAAGATTTCTAACTGCACAGTCTCAATTTTCTCTCTCCAACTCAGAAGCTTTAGTGGTTTTTCTTAAAAAAATAGTCAGCAAGGCATAAATTCCTTTTTTTTCCTGAAGCTATATTTTCTGATCCTAATCAAGCTGAGTCCTCAAAGTATTTTCTCACTCGCTCTCTCAAATTAGTTTCTAAGCCTTTAACCACAACTGATGTTCAACATAACATACAGAAACGGCCTAGTGCTCACATAAGTTTTATCTTCTGTTAATTCTTTACACTGGTCTATTTTGAATCTTCAGGACTCGTTCCTATCAGTGGATACCTGCAAGAATTCCTTTTAAAACTTTTTCGTTATTTCTTTTCATGTGCATTTCTGTTCAAAAATTAGTTTTAAGGAATACATCATTTTATTATGGATTCTCTCCATGCTCAGTTAGCAATTTTCCTAGCCTATGAAAAGTAACACAGGGACTTTAAGCTCACGCTACTTATACCCTGGGTAACTACCCTCACCCTTTCAACACCCTTTCAATACTTTATGGCATACTCCGTCTCCCTCTTCATTCTTTTTTTTTTTCCTCTTCATGACACAACATCAGTATTTTACAGACACAGAAAAAGAAAAATGTCAAAATCCTGCAAACTTTACTGGCAAAAGAAAATCATTCCCCGCCAGCACAAGCTCAAACACTTTAGCTGTTAATATTTTCTTCTTTATTACAATCATACATCCAATATAGCTTTGAAAGAGTTATTTGGATACAGAACAAAAACAAGCTACAAGAAGTTAAATAGGTTCAAATAAATATTCACGCTCTGTATGCTAATCTAAGTCAAACCTCCAAAGCCTTTCAAGTTTGCTCAACATAGACTTCAGTCCAGCTTGTAAACTGTTTCCTAAATAGGTCTTTAAGATTGTTTCAGATCATTTTGGTCATTCAAGACATTCTGTGCAGTGGAATAAAATAAAAATAACAGAAAATCTGAGACTGACACACACAGAAGCCTATTTATGTATTCAGTAATTCTTATTCCAGCCAGTCATTCCCACAGTAACTCAGATCTGTCAAAATCTATACTTTTTGGCATAGTCTATCAACTTATATATTTCCATTTGATTTCTAATCTTATATACATTTATGTACTTCTCTAGTCTTCCATAAACTGACTTCAGAGTAATAGCTGTCTTCATACGACAAGCCATTTTCTGATTTTTCACTAAGCTAAAAAGTCACTTTTTCATCTGTGTTCACTGCCAGTTACCTTTATTTCAGCTGTATATATTTTAGGGTTTTGAAGAGTGAGGATTGGAGCACTCGTGCTGCTTTTCCTCTGTTCTCTCCCTTCTGACATGGACACCCATTGAAAGCAGGTGAAGTATTTCCATTATCATAAATTTTGTTGAATAATGCTGGCACACCTCCTCAGTCTCTTTAACTAGCCTATGAAATGAATCCACGCCTCTGATTCTGTCAGAAGTCTGGAGCAAAAGTTAAACATCATTTGCCACATTTGAAATTTTATTTATTTTAAAGGCTTAGTCGGGGACTTGTCAGGAAAGCGGAACCGGGCTTTTCACAACGGATCATGGCAGGAGGAAAAGGCTATAAAAAGAAACATAAGAGGTACTAATTAGATATAAGAAAAAAAAATCTTGTCATGAGGAGAGTCACTATAGCAACAGGTTGGGCAACTGAGGGGTTGCACAATTTCCATCCTTTAAAGTTTTTTAAGACCCAAGTGGATAAAACGTTTAGCAATGCTAAAATACGTGACAACACTGCACAGATTCCTAAATACCACATATTCATAATCATAGCAATCTGAATCAAGAATGAAATAAAAACCTGGCTAATTTGACAGGTAGTCTTGGTCTACCTGCCATAGTCTTGATCTACCTTGATTAATTCTCAGGACATTCTAAAGGCTTTTCAGAATTTCCAAAATTTCTGCTTTTACCCCAAGAGAACAGCAGTGCTGGAATTATACCTTAGACTACAGTCCTCAATGAAAGATTTACTTGCTGAAAAGCTTTTTGAGAAAAAACCCAAACAAACAAAACCAAACCCCACCCTTACAACTAGGGCCTGGGACACGGGGTTTTGTGGCAAACCTTAGTCTATATACTTCCACTTTTCTTTTTCTGATTTATTTATTATTTAATTAGTCCTTGCCAAATTAATTCCTAACAGGCACTAAGGATGCCTGACCGTAGATGTCTATGGCATCTCCTTCACGTTCTTAAGGAAATTTAAACAGGTTTAAAAATTGTAGGAAAAACATAAAACTAAATCAAAATTTTGCCTCCGCACTACAGAAGAGGAGATCTTCTTCAACACCTGGCTTTTCTGAGAAAGTCTCTGGGCCTGTAACCCAGAGGTTGATGGATCATAACCACCGTGTACCCCCATCATTCTACTTATCAGAGGCATGAAGTCTACTTGGAGATGAGTAACTATCAGTGTGCCCCAGGGGTCAGTACTGGGTCCAGTCCTGTTCAACATTTTCCTTAACGATCCGGATGATGGGGCAGAGTGCACCCTCAACGAATTTGCTGATGACACCAAACTGGGATGAGTGGCTGATACACCAGAGGGTTACACTGCCATCCAGAGGGACCTTGAAAGGCTGGAGAAATGGGCTGACAGGAACCTTATGTAGTTCAACAGAGGGAAGTGAACGTGGGGAGGAATAACCCTGTGCACCAGTACATGCTGGGGGAAAGCAGCTTGATGGAACAGGACCTGGGGACCCTGGTAGACATCTAGTTGAACATGAGCCATCTAGTTGAACATGAGCCAGCAGTGTGCCCCTGCAGTAAAGAAGGCTGATGGTATCCTGGGCCGCTTCAGAGGGAGTGTTGCCAGCAGGTTGAGGGGGGTGATCCTGCCCCTCTGCTCAACACTGGACACTTGGTGTGCTATGTCCAGTTCTGGATGCCTCAATACAAGAGAGACATGGACATACTGGAGAGAGTCCAACAAAGGTCCACAAAGACGATGAAGGGCCTGAAGCATCTATCATATGAAGAGAGGCTGAGAGAGACAGGACTGTTCAGCCTAGGGGCTCACGGGACATCTCATCAATGTATAAGAATACCTGGTGGGAGGGGGTAAATGGAGCCAGGCTCTTTTTGGTGGTCCCCAGTAGGCAAGAGGCAACAGGCACAAACTGTAACATAGGAGGTTCAGTCTGAACAACAGGAGACGTGCACTGGCAGAGGTTGCCCATATGTGGTGGGCTGACCCTGGCTGATGCCAGGTGCCCAGCAAAGCCCCTCTGCCACTCCTCTCCTCAGCTGGGCAGGGGAGAGAAAAACATGACAAAAAGCTGGTGGGTCAAGATAAGGACAGGGAGAGATCATTCACCAATTACCATCACAGGCAAAACAGACTCGACTTGGGGGAAAAAAAAAATAATAATTACCAATCAAATCAGAGTAGGATAATGAGAAATAAATCCAAATCTTAAAACCACCTTTGCCCCCACCCCTCCCATCTTCCCGGGCTTAACTTTACTCCCAAATTCTCTACCTCTTTCCCCCCTCAGCAGTGCAGAGTGGTGGGTAACAGGGGTTGTGGTCAGTTCACCACACATTGTCTCTGCCTCTCCTTCCTCCTCAGGGAGAGGACTCCTCACACTCTTCCCCTGTTCCAGCGTGGGGTCCCTCCCACAGGAGACAGTTCTCCACGAACTTCTCTAACATCATTCCAAAATGGTCATTCCAAAAGCTTTGGGAAATTATTACAGCCAATTTCTACTTCCCATAGTTAGGTTATGAGGAAGTATCACAATTTACTTCCTTTTGATCACAGTCACTGAATAATCTTGTATTGTCATATCACTGAATTTTTTGACGAAGTATTTGACAATACAACTTTATTGTCATACCACTGAACTACTACTAGCATGTATCTTAGAGCAAGTCCTCTGATTCTTTTGGATCTGACCAAATGTTGCCAAAAGGGTGAGACATACGGTGAAAAACTGTTGCTGAACTGTGCCCATGCAATACATCTTTAAAGTCACAACTGTTACGGTTCCACCTGATTTTATTTACTTTAAAATATTTTTTATTGGAAATTGATTTTTAAATCAATTTTGCTGAAGCTACAACTGGTTTGGCATCTTTCTCCCTTATTTGATTTGTAAACCTAAGAGGTCCAGTTAACTCAAATTGTTCGTTTTAATTTTGCAGCAAAGGATATAGATAAAAGGATACCAGAAACTACTGGCATTTCTGGATACAGAAGGACAGCTCTGAGCCAGTGATTCAAGACATTAATCTGACTAAAAAGAGCTCTACTCTATCATCAATTTCTGCAGCAAGAGTCACCTTCCTTGTCACCTCCTCAAGCTTCACCTTTATCCAGATGCTCAATAAGGTAACAGTGAAGTGAAAATATAACCTTAGGAGTGAGGGATGAGCTTTTCACCTTGGTGGTTCTATAACTCTTCCAAAGGAAAACAACCCAAGGCCATTTTCCAAAAAGGCAGTTAATTACACTGAGTTTAAGGTTACTTAATTATATTCTTTTTTCAAATGCTTTGTATAAAAGGCAATAATGATTTACATATAGAAAGAAAACTCCTAATTTCTCTCCAGAATAATCAAAGTGATAGTACAATATCGGAAGACATTTATATAGGTGCAGGAAAAACTGCAATAAAATTGCCTAACTTGATGTGGGAATTAGGGGATGAGACCTGTTTTCTCCTGCCTCTCCTTCCAATTATAGTATTTTCACTCATTTTGATTCTTGTCATTATCACCATCACATTAGCAGTAGTATAAAACTAAGGATACGTAAGAAAATTATCGTCTTGAGTTCATTTTATTATCAGCAACAATAGCTAGAGATGAGAGGGAGAAAATAATTCAAAACTGTTTTTTTTTTCAGTAAAAAGATTAACAGGCAGGGAGAATTCAGTGAAACAAAAATATTTTTGCAGACCAGTCAAATGTACTATTTCAGTTAATGTTTCAAAATTAATAATTTTTATTTTCTGTGTGAAACAGCTTGTTAAAATCTATTTACTTTTTTTTTTTTTTTTAATATAATCCACACTGAAACTAATACTGAAATGTTTGTTTGTTTGTTTCCTAAGTTAAGGAAGAGCTATTGAACAGAAAAGGGAGGAGCTTAGACAGAACTTCAATAACTGTATTGTGATAGCTCTAGAGATAGAAAAAAAAATCAAGGTTGAGTCCTACAGAAAAAAAAAAAAATAACAGTTTTATGAGTTTTGATTGTTAAGTGAATGAAGACCCATTCTTGATCTTTCTATTTGCTGAAACAAGGTAAAACAATCAATAGGGAAAAAAGGGAAAAAAAAAAAAAAGATAAAATATGTACTTGAGGTACTAAGGGCAGCCTAACAGGCTCTTTTCATAACCCGCCACCAATCACTGCCATATATATGGTACACAGTCAAATACAGACATAAAGACATTCTGTTCACCTCCTCTTATCAGTGCTGTTGTCACAGAATAACTGCTTGCCTGTTCACCTCTGCAGCAGGAATTCAAGTGTATCTGAGAACGTAATGTGGTTGTCAAAATGACAACAATCTTGTGTTTGGCGCTTCAACGTCTGAAGAAAGAGCTAGTGAAAAATGTGTGAAATATGCTTTAAAAAGCTCTCTGGATGTTAAAGTAAAATTCCCTCTGGACTTTAAGGAATAGCAGGGGGTCAGTAAAGAAAAAATATTGGTGTTGCACGGCTTTTGAATAAATATTAATAACATCAGACGTGATCTCTTGACTCAAATTTGATATTACAGCCTACATGCCAGCCAAATCATTTCTATTTTGAACTAAAAATTAAATGAGGCACTTTCTGCAAAACAACAGTGCATACTGAAAGGAGTTGTCTTATCAGAGATACTGGTCCAAATCCTCACCAGGCATAAACCGAAATAGCTCAAATTTAGTCAGTGGAAATCTGCCAGTAATACCAATATAGCTCGCCCACCATCTTTGTTTTATCATGCCCACTCTGTCTTTAAGTAATTTTTTTTTTCATTTTTATTTTCTTTTAAATCTTTTTACAGAAAGATTTACAGAAGATTTTTCTCCGCATCTCTCCCAACAGCACTTTAATTCTGAGAGCTGGGATATATTCCCAGGACAGCTCTAAATTGCTTAACCAAATGTCAACTGCAAAAATGCTTAACTTGGAGGCAAGGCATCCAAGTGAAGAAAAATCTGTAAAGTGGGGAATACGGGACAGCAGTTTTCTTATTGACACAACATGAGTACACTGATGATAGCTTGTTAGAAAGAAGTCTCAGTCCACCTGCTGTAGGTCTTCTGCCAACTGTGAACTGTAATGGCAGGAAGAGTCATTATAACCTTATTAGCTAAAATGATGATTGCTCTTTTGGGCCAATGCAATGCCGGCTAACATCGGCTATTGGCAAGTAGCGCTTTGTCAGCTACTAAGCGTGGGACACCGGGAACTGGAAGGAAATGGACTTAGAATAATTTTGTCGCTGCATCTTTTGACGTTTCTCGGTCAGATATGAAAACAGTAGGCAGCTAAAGCTTCCATATTATTCATTCAATTCATTAATCACTTTCTGTCCTACAATAATGGGAAGACTGTTTTTAAATAATGATTTCCATTTTCCTTCTTTCAAAGTGCCTGTGCTTAAGTAGTTAGGGAAGTGCTCTCTAGTCCCGGGCCAAATGTTGTGCTTGTGTAACTTCACTGATATGGTACAAAATCTCCTTCTCATTGCAGAAGGAATGTCATCCAAGTAATTAAATACAGCACTTATGAAAGGACAGCAGTTATGAAGGGATAGTAAACCGAAATCTGCTACATTCCCTTTAGCATTGCAGCAAGCTGTATTACCTCCATGTATTACCATAATGACAGGGACCACAGTGATTTTTATACATCTGTTTCTGTGGTCAAAGGGAACCCCAAGACCCAAGACTTGCTAGTAAAGCATTCCCATCCTGCCAGAAGATTAGGCTACGCGGTGAAAAGCATTGAAGGTACTGATACAATATGTTCCAATGGTTTGGTTTTTTCCTTCTAGTTCTCTGCTTGGACAGCACGTAAACCAGCTGACATTAGCATACTCTCCTGCAGACATTAGCATATACATTACTACTGTTTTCACTGAATCCACGTTGAGGGTTTTTTTATGCCATGCTGCCTATAGAGAACAAAGCTAACCAAATCCTTTCCTTATTTCTCTTAATCATTTTACAGTAAAGAATACTCTAGTTTGCGAATCGCCTGGAAATGTAACACGCTCTCACTGTTACGTGGAAAGCTCTCAGCCTATAAAGGGCACTATCATAAATATGCTGATAACAGAAAGAAGAGCCAGAAATAAAAACAGATGCCGAAGGTTGTTATTAGAAGACATATTACTTCTTCTGTGGTGAGTTTTGTCAATGAAAAATAATACATTTGCTACATGACAAATAAAGGTTTTTCTCACCTTAACCCTTCCGCTCGCATTTTTCTAGCCTTTATAATATTCTGATGAATTTGAAATTGAGTGGTCTGCCTTACTGCTCCAATGAAATCTATTCTGCCATTAGCATAAGCATACTAGTAGATACAGAGGAATCTAGAAACATTTCTTAGATAATGAATTCAAGTTTTTCCTTTTCCTCTACTGCACCTGGACTCAGAAGTGAGATGAGCGCCACGTGCAGCATTTACGGCAGAACTGTAGTGTCTAAGCCTGCCCTCTGTACTCTTAGAATTACCTGAACCAAGTTAGACAACTGAATTCAACTTGCTAGTAAGCTAAATTAATTTTAAGTCTCTTTTTGCAGCCCTTATTTTTTGTCAGACCTTGCTCTGCATATGGTTTCTATATGATAAGCATTCCCCTACACACATCCACTTAACTCTTCCAACTTTAGGCACATTTTATCTTGCTGGTTCCTCCCAGGAATTCACCCATCCTTTCCCTCATGCTACTGTAGAAATACAGGGCAGCTACCTTGCTGTTACTGACACTGTACCTTGAATTTGGATGAATTGAGATGACTCTGGTCTCCAGGGCTGTCAAACTAGAACGTTTCATAAGCAGTACATTCAATCAGGGACTTTGTTTGTTTTTAATAAATTCCACCTTCTGAAGAATTTTTTTAGGCTTTGATCTACTCAGTGTTAACTCACCAGGTCTTAGAGAATTCTACTCATTACACAGAACTTCAATGGACTCTGGTGGTTTGATAGTCTAATTCTAAATTTCTTCTCATCCCAAAGAAGGCTGTCTTATTAAAGTATATCCAAAAGGTATCACAAAAAAAACCCTGAGTTGATAGTTTGAGTGCTGAATTGATTAAGATGTATATTTTTCCCACTAAAGAAAGCTGCAGCTGTTTCCGTGTCCTAGAATTGCACAAAATCTGTTCAATGTAGAAAAGAAAGCTTCCGAGTGCCATTTTTAATTGATCCACATACAACAATTAAATAATTAGCCTTCATGTAGACATCCGATTCCCCTCAGAACGTTACTGCACCTCAGTTGTTACAGCAGTTCTGCCTACAAGCAGATGGACAAAATACAGAGGAAAAGAAGTAGGAAGTGAGGGTAAATATTTATTTCCAGTTCACTTAGAACGTCATTGGACAGATGCTGCGTGGTACGAAAACGTATCTTGAAATTGGTAGCTGGGAAGCAACCAAACACCAGGGACAGTCTGGGATCTTTAAGAATTTGATCTTTCAAGCTCCTTATAAAGGGAACCAGATGTTTAGAGCAAATAAAGTGACATTTTCCACTCAGCTCCAAACTCCTCCTAAACTCTTTGGTAGATAATACTGACTAGGAAATGGGAAGACTGTGTGTGTTATGTTATCAGTAAATATATGTCCAGGAAATACAAGAATCATTAGGAACCAGAAAGATTGTATAAAAAATGAAAAAAATGTAACTTCACAATTATATTAATGACAGATGAGGGCTAAATTTTCCAAATTATAACATACCTGTTTCGGGTCAATGTTAAGCAAGTATTAGCATTTTCAGATGTAAGCAGGATAAGAATTTTGGACTCTCCCTGAGCTGGCTGCCTAGCAAGTGCTGTTATTCCATGGGGCATCTAGTCACCAAGTTCTCTGAAAAACTGCAGTGGAAACTTGACTTAAGGTGAAGCACTCTCAAAAGCAGTTTGGGAATGAATCTGTAATCTCTTGCTGTCTGATGTAGCAAAACCAAACCAAAAGAAAAAACTTCAGAAAAAGGGAAATTAGCAAGGTCCCACACAGAAGCTGAGTATTGTCCACAAAGTGACATGGAGCTTCCTGTCCTGTAAGAATTATTAAGAGAGGAATCATGAACTGCACTAAATACTAAATTATTGCGAGGGACTCCCATAAGAATTACCTTAATAAAGCTGCTACCTAATTAAATATCCACTCACGCATCTGTCTTTTTTCTCATGTGCTGGAACAAACTTTACTCTTGTACAAGAGATTTTTTTTCAGTCCTTACTCATCCTATCTATAAACTGTTTTTTCACCTGGTATTTGTTTGCATTGAATGCACACACACAAAGCTGTTACTTCACCTACTATTTCAAGGTTTTCATTTCCCCAGTGATGGGTTATACTGAACCCCTTTATCCCTTGATCTGTGGTGAAGGTGTAACTTTGTTCTTGGAGAACAGTACCTCTTAGGTTTTATGTATTGTTTGTTCTTCCCTGTTGGTTAAGAACACATCTTCTTTTACCAGAATACCATTTACAAAACCAGGATTTTAGCTCCCGGTTTCTTTGTGGTATTAGCAAAGATTAAATATTTTACTATGTTCTTTTCCATAGAATATAAAGCAAGAGAAGTACCCTAATTATACATATCAACATATACATATCAACAAAATGTGTTATGAGAAATTTCCTAACGTGGGACGCATTCAAAAATAAAACAAAGACAATTCAACTTTGTTTTTTAAAAGGTCTGTGAAGATGAGAACTAATGCTATCAGATCTACATTTTGTAATGACAGGAATTTTCCAAGGGAAATTAGCCAAAATTAAGTCTGTAATTTCATAATATTTTCTATGATTCAGCAAACTATTATGTTACCCTAGTTCTCTGGTCCTGGACTTGTTTATCAGGTTTATTCGGTAGTCCCTAACATGAAATAAAAATGACCTGGCAAAATTCAGAGTGTATTGATAATCTGCCCTGCTGAAGCACATAGTTTGTATTGGTTTTTAGAAACAGGAACTTCCAAAACTCAGTGACTTGATAACCCCAAGATGTTTCAGGGCAGTATCATTGCATGAGATCTTTATATTATACCTTCTAAATTGATTTATGGCCACTGCTGTAGATACAACACTGGATTAATTGAATTTTCAATATAATACATCTATTCATACGCTATGATGTCTCATGGATACATAGGTACACCCATGGTTCAAAGATTAACATCTTTACAAAACATAAAATTTGAATTTGTTCTTCTTAACAGCTTAGTAGCTCTCTCCTACTTATATTTTTAAATGAGATTAAAATTTATTTCAAGAATATTTAATTTATGCAGGACAAAGCATATGGTAGTGGAGTAACATGCAAAACAACTACACTATCAAAAGCTCTTTGAAGAACCTGACTTTATGAATGACTTACCACAAAACAATTCAACCTCCAGGTCAAGTCTAATTTTCAAGTATGCTTTTTTAGATAAAGAATATTCTTAGAGAACATTCCCCCCGGCTTAAGCCTTTTAAGTAAAACCTGCCCCATCTTCTTTTACACATTGCCTATCATTTCTACTTTCTAGAGGTCCTCCATTAGAATCCAGCAAGTGACAAGATGATAGCAGTGGCATTTAGTTAAAGGGGAGAGGAAGAGGAAATAGCTGCCCTTATTAAAAAGCTCACAAAACAAAATATAGTAATGAACAGCAACTCAGACCTCAAACCATTAAGAACCATTAAGTCCTAAAGAGATGAATAAGAGGGGTAATAGTTGGAGAAAAATGTGTTGTAGGATACTTTTATCCACTAACATACCATATACAGTCTGTGACTCTGCAATGAGGACAAGATAAGCTGCGTGCAGTGCATCTACTCAGTGATCATAACCATAAAATCCTCTAATATCGTGGGGACAACAAATTAGTTTTGTAACAGTCTATGCACCTTGCTCCTCTCACCTTTGCCATGAAAAAACTCTTCCAAAAGATGAACCCTTAGTTATGATCATAAAAAGGCTGTATCTTATACATAAGTAAAAATTAATTGAAATATGGTCTAATGTCTCCACCTACAGACCTGCCTCCCTGAAAAAAGGGTATTCTGTATAGTTGGTTTTTTTCCTTTTACTTTTTTGGAAAAAAAACATTTCCAAATTAATATAATCATATCTGCCACAAACTGAGAATAAATAATGGAACATTCACACTTAGACTTGCTTGACAGCACCTTATAAATTGTTGTTTTCATTATGAACAGAAGAAACAGTACAGGCCACTGTCTTTTGTGTTGTACTTTTCTATGGAAGAGATCAAAAAGCGTCACACAGGACACAGGTAACTGTGTCCTGGCAGACCTTTTAGCTAATAAGTATGTTCTGTCCATATTTCACGTGTGATAAACTGAAGAATTTTAAGGGTGAGTGACATTTAAAAAAAAAAAAAAACAAAACCAAAAACCAGGGAAGTGGAACTCAGTGTTTTAGATCTTGACTTGGCAAGAGTTCTTGAGCTTAACTTTATACTTGAATTTCAAGCGTAAACTGAATAGCAGTCCTTTTACCTGAGAAGAGGTTATTGTTGCAATTCTTTGGGAAACAGAGAAAAGCAAAGACAATCCCATTTACTTCTTAGCATTTCTTACATTGCTATTTCGTATGTTCTTGCGGTTTTGCTTTCCAGCTGAATCAAATACAATCACAGTCAATGAAAGAGGTGACCTCTGTACCACCAGAAAGCCAGGGCCAGAATCGTCAGTTATTAAGTAAAGATTTATTGCTTTTTTAATAAACACCTTTCACCTTCTGTATCATGAGAAAGACTCCTACAAACAACGTCTCCACTGAGTACCATCATAACATGCTTTATAAGAAATGGGAATATAAACACACAGAAGTGATAACAAAATGAGTTATAATTACAGTTTAATTTTATAAATACACCTATAATACTGTCTATCCCCAAATGGATTAACTAACATTAAAATATGCTTAAATTTTACTCTTTTTGTAAGCTTATTCCTCATTCATCAGAATTTTTCCAGAGAAGACACATCAACTGATGAATGAGGACATTAAAATATATGTTCTCCTAATGGTAGAACATTATAGATTACTATGCTATACAATAATTTAATATTACTTGAATATAGTGTCAAATCACTTTCTTGCCAAACTAATGCCACTGATTTTCTGTTTATGAAATATTCACCAAACAGATACTTACATAAATCTATTTGATCCCAGGCTTCTACTTCTACGTTCTAGCTTTTTAGGGGTAAAAAAGGACTAGCTTCCACGATTTAGAAGAGAGGCGACTCTGTACATGGATCCAACTCTATAATTTTTTTTTAACGGCTAACTATAAAAGCAAAAAGAAATGCAAAATCACAGCCAGTCTGAAGAAACAGTGCAGCAGAGGCATCTACCTTTAGCTAGATTCCTGCACGGTGCTTTAAAGTTAAATTTGATATAAAAAAGAGAGCATATTCTCTTGTTCTGCTTTATTTTGTGGGAAAACAAGAAGAGAAACAGCAAACTCTCACTAGAAACAGTGACTTTCTAGAAAGTGTATGTAGAAATATGTTTGGGTACATACATGCATACACACACACAGATAATAAAGCTATTTTACCTTTGAGAACAGAAATAATTATGTGTAACATATTGAGAATTTTTATAAAGATAAAGGTTTTTTAAAATAGCCTCCCTCTAGAGAATTAATGTGATCCCATGTAAATTCCCAATTTGCCAGTAGAAATGGTGCCACTTTTGGTAACGCAAACCTGCTCGACAAAATACTAATGATATTCTGGGTTAATTGACATGGCAGCCACATAATCAACATGAATGTGCTTATCTTTCTTTGACAAGATTTGTGGTTGGCTGACTGCTTTGATTCCTTCGTTCTGATCTGACTCTGTATTAGTGGAATTGTTTGCAATGATGAATCTTTTTGTTTTTGTTTTTTAATAAAAAAAATGGTATTAAAACTCTATCCTGATCTTCTTCACAGCGATAGGAGACAAAGCAAGATATTGAAACAGGAGGTACCATCTATTACGAAGATCACATTCACGAAAGCTGCCAGCTGCCAGCTCCACAGCTGGTATTCCAGAAATGAGGCATGGCACAAGCTAACGCTGCAAATTTAGAAAGCATTCCTCCCACAGGTCTCACCAGGGATCAGAGTCAAGGGCCTTCAGAGTTCGATATGGTCAATATTTAATCACTTAGCCAAGAAAGGAATCGGCCGTGCAAGTTTTCCCCCTTTACACTTGCTGTCCTACTCCCCAGGACTGGGGGTGGCCACTTTCTTCTCTTTTCCCATAAGCTCAATAATCTTCACATGTTCTCAGCTTAAACTCTTGCTAAATTTCTTTGAGTCAAATCTGCGATTGACATAAAAACTATAACATAAACGGCATAGTTTCAAATCATATGACCCATGGATGAAAAGCCCTGGAAATGAATTGTAGGGAGTACAGCTAAGGCAGTTTTAGGTTATCTGCTAAATATGCTTCCAGTCGAATAAAACGATGCCCTTAATATCACTTTTACCAGGTTGTTTGAGTCACTTACAGGCACAGTTTCCAATTTTAGATATAAGCTGGATAATAACTTCAAAATGAGAAGGAGAGCAACGGGCAGAATGAGATCTCCTTAAAGCCACTCATGATATCCAAACAACGGTTGGATACTTTCAGTAGCCAACTAAATGGGTAAATAAAAATTTCGTTTCGGTCAAACATAAAACCAACATTAAGCCAGTAATTTAAGAGAGAAATTAGAGAAAATGACATCTGGAATTTTCAATATCTTACTACTTCTGGCCAATACTCAAGGCATCTGTAGAAATGGTAGCGTTCTTCTAAAAATTTTCCTTGGTTTATTTCCTTTTATTGCTCAGAAGCTATGAAGAACATCAGGTTTAAAAAAAAAAAAGCATTCTTACTGAGACTAACAGTAAGATTTATTCCATAATGTCACAGACCTATTTAGGGTTAACAGGAATCAGGCAAGTTATTTTATGCACATCTCAAAAGCTTTAATTGCATCATTTATCATTCAAAAGCTGAAGCTGGCAGGAAGGTATCGACATTAAGAGAATATGCAGCTTCCTGTAGGGATTTTGTTATCCAACATCATGGAACACCTGCCACACAGTGGTCACTGTCACCACAAGCATCTCCGAGCGACATAATAACAAGTTTGCTAGGGGCAAAGAGTGAAATTTCCTTCTATTATGTGCAGATTTGTTGTAGAGCACAAGTGCTGCACTAAACTTTTATGAAAGCTTGCCAGAAGAAAAGCTATTGTGAATCATAAGCGTTTTAGACTAATACCAAGGCCTCAAATCATAGTTATTAGTTTAAGTAAGCATGCTTTTAAAGGAATATATTAAAGGGAACAAGAGAAATAGAAAAGAAAAAAAAACAACCCAGTGGTATTCCACGTACAGTGTAAATAAGCTGCAGCTTGCTAACCATCAGGTAGTAATGTAGTATTGTACTGTTGCTTCAGTAGTTTTTACAACCTCAGATTCTAGCCAGGGGGGGCAGCGAGGAACGCGGGTCATAAGCAATTTGTACAGAAGTTTACAGAATCTATAATGAAGCTTACTCCCACAAACATTGGGTGGGTCCGAAGAATGGCTTTGCTGGACTAAACACTAAGGCTGACACCTTAGAGATATCAGATTCTTTATAGCCTTGGTGAATATGAAACTCGGCAGCATAAAACAACACAAATCTTACAAAAGGAAAAGAAAAAAATAAATTATGGTCATGGTAAAATTCTCTCTCTTGATTACTGTTTTATTCTGGTCTTTATGCATATGACATATAAGGATGGATATAAGTGACAGGATGAGAGGAAGTGGGTTCAAGTTATGTCAGGGGAGGTTCAGATTGAATATTAGGAAACACTTTTTCACTGAAAGGGTTATTAAACATTGGAATAGGCTGCCCAGGGAGGTGGCGGATTCACCATCCCTGGAGGGTAGATGTGGTACTTAGGGACATAGTTTAGAAGTGGGTTTTGTCAGGGCAGGTTAATGGTTGGACTTGATGATCTTAAAGGTCCCTTCCAACCTCAGCGATTCTGTGATTCTATGATTCTATATCATTACACATGAAAAAAGAGTTAAAAAAAGCATTGACATAACTTTTACTTTTTAACTGGTACTGACAGCAGCAATGGAGTCAACAGTTATCATCCGATGCAAAAATCACAAAAAAAGTTTTTAAAGCCAACTGATTAAATTATTCCCTCTTCTCTTTAATAAAATTCTGTAATACTTCCCCCCTCCCCACTCAGTTGTCTTTTTTTCCCAAAGTGAAGAGTCGTTGCCTACTTAATGATATGATGACACTAGCAGGTAGTACACTGGGCACAGATGTGAAGAGCGAAATAGTTGATGCTAAGAGCCTGACATCCTCCCTAAATGTATTTAGCGATGTTTTACTTTGGACTCATGCTGAACTGTTTGCACGGACTGAGAACTCAGACTAGTGGAAATCTTCCAGTAAACTTTGTCTGAAGGAAATCCAACTTGTGATCTCCCAAACCGCTCAGCAACTAAAGAAGTGAATGGCAAATGGAAACAATCTGAAGATTTGCTTCCAAAGCACGCTTCCAATCCAAGCTACAGTGCCAATGTAGTTGGCACCCCGAGTTGTCCTTTCTATGGAAAGCATGTCATGCTTTTGATCATTCTTGATGCTCCTTTCAAAAGTATTCCAGTGGCACTATATACTTTTTGACACCAGCCAGGCCAGAACCTCACAGAAGATTCAAAGACACTGGAAAAACACTGCAAAACAGTGGCACACTGGTATTTCTGAGTCAGTTCCTTGTCCCTTTCTTAATAGTTTGTGCCATGCAGTTTTCTTTGCCGGCTAATACTGAGCATTGTCTTTGAAACTGTGTTCAGACTTTCTGAGTAACCCCCATGCTCAGTGGGCTAGTGTAATGAATCCTAAATTACTGTAAAGTTATGTTCCTAACTTCAGAGAAAAATAAGTATTTGTATGTGGGAGAGATGTTAGACTCATTTTATCTCCATTGTTAGCTGATCTTGAAAACAAAGCAAAAATAAATAAAACCAAACTTAACCCTACCCAAGTTATTTTAGTGACATTCATTTCAGGTGATCTATACCTATAGGAATTTGTAAATGAATGCTATCACTAAATGACCACAAAGCCATTTTCAATACTAAAAAAGTTCTTAGAAGTACATTCCTATAACCAGTTAGAACTCTTTTCAAACACCGAAAAAAAATCTTTAATTCAAATCTTTTGTAAAATACATGAGTCTTTCAAATGCAGCAACAGAAACATATCAATCTCCCCCAACAATACCAACTCCATCCTAAAACACTTTCCCTGTTCAGTAACAGAAATTATCTCCAAGCTCTTAGCATTTTTCCTTCAACAGTATCAGACTTCTATTTTTATTTTAACAAAGAAATCCAATTTACATTTTAACACCTATGCCATACCACAAGTTTTGTGATTTAACAGCAGCTATCAGCAACATCAGCTTCCAGACCCAGCGAGCAGACTTCTGCAGCCCCAAGACCTCACACAACTGCAGAGTTCACACGGTTCAGTGAAATTTGCTGTAGGACTCGAAGTCTCTGGGAATATTGCTCTATTCAAGAGAACAAAAATTAAGGACATTCAAGGAAAACATGAACAGGAGCCCAGCTGCTGTGGTTTATGAAGTCTTACAAGAGAAAGTGAGGGTTCTGTCATTCTTTTCTACTCCTGGTAACAACTACATCCTTAATATTTTGTAATACTGTTCTGGGTTCCATTTCTGTGTCACCCTCAGTAGGTGCAACGCCACACCTGAGAAGGCACAATTATTTATTTCTGCATGAAAAACAAAGATGGAAGGAAACTAAATCTCTCCTAAGATAAAAGCAAAGCTAAGGAAAAAACTGAATCAGGCCACAACCTTAAAGTTCGTGCAAACAAAGAATGTTCACGGCAAAACAATGGGATATTGTCCAGAAGCTATACATCAGCTCCATCGTTGCACATAAATCTCTCGTATGTTGGTCTGACTCCACGAATCATCCCATACAGGGTGTCCACTGAGCCAATTTAGTTTAAGGCTAGGACGGTACACATCAGAACTGATTTAGGAATATGGAGAGCTTCACATTTGTTCAGCGCCCACCAACCAATTATCTTTCAAATTATTAGAAAATCATGGAGTCAGTGGTTTTAATGTTATTTAAAACTGATGTGTTGGAGCTCTGAATAGGCAAAAAGAAAAAAGAAAACCAAAACCAAAACAAAAGCTTGACTGTCAAGGTCCTACTATTTTTTTTTTTTTTACTTTGCCTTTCTTTTCAGAGTTCTTTAACCAGCTTGCCAAGAGAGTGAGCTCAGAGAAATGGAAAATATGAAAAGTGTCAAAGGAAAAGAAAGTGGTTAAAGTCAAGTATTATGTTAGATCTAGGAAGTTTGAAATCTAAATAAAATAACTCCCATGAGATACTTTCATTATTAAAACATATTCTCATAAATCCCCAAGGTGTCTTTTCCTTAGCTTATTTTTAATAGTATCCATTCTTTCTGAACAGCAAGAATGATCAATCTATAATACTCAGCATGACATAGCATGGGTAGGTGAATAAAATCTATAGCATATGAAATAGCGACATTTCTTCTGTCCAGTACCAGCTAAAGAGAGTAGGAGTCTCCACTGATTGCAGCGAGCTTTGGTGTGGTTTATGAAGATGATAAGTTTACAATAGAAAAATATAAAATGTGCTCCTATGCATATTGCTGATAGCATCCTCTAAACCTTTAAAATAAATAAATAAAAGACCAGAGCTTCTGACTCTGGGAAGTATTTGCATATGTCACAATTACTTTCAGACTGAGTATTCTAAACTGTCTTGTTCACCGGTTTCCATGCAGTTATTAATTATGCACCGTGAGCATTTAGTTGTCTAGATGTTTTGTAAATATTTTTTTGTATGGTGCTTGAAAGTCTGCAGCACAGAAATGGAAACTGAAAACACTTGCAAGTTTACACTTAATAGTCCCATGGTTCTTCAAAGCATAACATTTTAAAAATGCTGAGAGTTACTTAAAAAAAAAAAAAAAAAGAAGAGGTGTTTAATCCAATTATTGCTACTGAGATTACAGAATGTGCCTCTTTCCCTTCCACATGATTTAGCACACAGAGAAAAGAATTGCACAGAGAATGAAGGAAATGACAGCACAGTGGTTCTGAAGATTATTTGATCAATTCACTTCCTGTGTTTGTAAAAGTCACTGAGCTCAACGCTCTCAGAAGCCTTCCGCAGAAAAGAGCTGGAATAACTTTTTTTAATTACGGTGCTAGTGATAGAGTCACACATTATACAGTAAGCCTACAAATCCTTATGACAGTGTATCACACATCCTTAAAACTCTTTATCATAAACTAGACGCACTTTTTTATTTCGAGAAAATCTGAATTCATGCTAATTTAATTCTATTCAGGTCTTCCACTATGCAGATCTACCTTACTGAATAAAGTACAGGCGCCTCCAACTGCACAGAAGCACCAGATTTTTGAAGTAATGTCTTTTGTGTGGCGTTTTTATTGTTGAAACTGCAGCTCCAATGGATTAAAATATGAATATTGATTACCTTTCCAGTGATTTTTATACAGTCAAATTTGCAAATTTGCATTTAAACATACACAAAATACTTCACCAACTTTGCAAAAGAATTTTTTTTGGTTTTGGTCCATATGGACACTATTGTGTAATATGCTAATGGGACAGAATGATTTTCTACTATTTCTAACTTTGTGTCTTTGTTGTCTAATCAATGAATTATTTTGTTACACCTATACAAGGAATGACACTATCTTCGACACTTCGACTCTTTTCCTTTTACCCTTTTTATAATTTCTAAGTCTCGCGCAGCTCTTCAAATCGCTTCAAAATCATCAGGCTTTCCTACGTTAAAAACCGTGGGAATAATAATACTTCCCTTGGATGGGATAAAAAATAGGACTCCCTATTCTTGTAACAGAAACAGAAAATTGCATTGGGATATTAATATACTCCAAGATGAATCTTACCTTGCATTTCTGCGTAATACTGCGCAGTATCATGTGGGCGCAGCAGCTCACGGCCGGCCTGCAAAGCTATCTCTACGGTAGCTTTATGCTTCTTTGTATAGCGTTAGAACAATTTTGCATTGCTGGTAGAACCCAAAGCATGAGGCACACAGAATTGAAGGTCTACAAACAGGAGGTACGTCCAGCCTCACAAAATTCAGGGACCACTTTCACCCAGAAGCTTTTTATGATGGGCTAACACTTCGTCTGGTCTTCTAAAAGTATGAACAGAAGTAGGTAGTGAAGTTGTGTTCTATTCTACTCCCTTTCCCATTCAGATATGGGATATGCCAGTAAATTTCCCAAACAAAACATACAGCGTGAGTCTGATCGAGGCTTTTGGTTTGGTGTCACATCTCTTTCTTCATCTAAATTTTCCGTAATTCAGAAGTTACAGTATTTGAGGAAAAAGCAAAACTCTACCTGAAAATAAGAACATATTTTCGTATTACTTTTAAAGAAGAATGGAGTATCCTAGGTGTCCAAAGGCTCTAAAGACCTTTGCCTTCTACCGCTCAATTCAATGGCACATAAAATTAAGCTTCATTAAAGAAAGATAATAAAAAAATCCTTTAAAAACAAGCTACCAAGAAGGTGCTTGTTCTTGCGACCATGTAATCCTACAGCTGCATATCCTGTGTCCTTCCCAATGTATTTTTGATGCTTATTCTTGATTAAAGCCACCATTTATCTTTCTGTTTAGAAAAATAAGTGGGTAATCACTCTAATTTTAGAGCATCTTTGATATCAAGACGTTGTTTCGCAGGTAAGCAGTGGGGCCTTTTATTCATGTGTTGATTACAAAGCACCCATCTTACAGGTCATTTCTAAACTAATCCACTGCCTGAAGCTCATTCTAAGAGAAAATTGCCTTCTTAACAAATATCTCTTCTAGTTACAAATACTAAGGCTGATATCTCTTAGTAGTTCTGCTTAACAGCCCAAAAGAAAAATAATTTCTTAAATAGGCAAGCAGTACCATGAAAGCATCCAGTACATTTATACTATATCCTTAACAGAAGGACAGAAGGAAACAAGAAGGAAAACTCCAGAGTGATATAGGCCTCCATCAACTGCCACAGACTTACAGACTACTATGTTTGCAATACATATATAGATATATTCTATTTAATTCAAATTAAATAAATGAATATCACTCAGGTATCTGGAGTATTTCAGGCTTTAAAGATAAAAGTATACTATTGTTTTCAGGAACAAAATACAGGCAATAATGATTTCATTGAAGCTGGCACCTGTATAAATTCCAGCCTTCTCAGCATGAAATCAGGTTTCTTGCAAAATCCTTCATCTTTTCTTTTAGAAAGTGTGCTACCAATATATTTCAGTGTAAATAAAAATGCATAAACAAGTGTGTGCTCAGGTGGACTGAATAGACAGAATGTATATTCCACTCTAAATCCCTTGGTGAATTACTAGACTAATTAAATCAGTCTTTATTTTTGAGTCTTCTTAATAAGGCAAAAAATTCTTTCTAAGCTGGAGAAACAAACAGCCAATTAGTGATCAAACACTTGTTTTCAGATTTAAAGCAAATCTCTCTTTAATAGAATCTTTTCTCACTCTACTTTGATAAAAACACATATCATAAGTCCCATCCCCCTTTAGACACCATGAAAGAGAATATGAAATTATATTTGTGTGCAAACTATCGTATTTTTCTGGTTCATTTTCAAGATCTGTGGTATTTACATATGACCTTTCCTTTTTTATTAACAGTTTATTGCATTTTTGCATTCCAGCCAGCAGAAGAGAAAGGTAATTTACACAAAGATTTGACAGTTATACACACAGCTATAAACTTCAGTGCATTAACTTATTTCTCATGTAACCTTTACCTGATTCTACCCAAACACCCAAATAAGTAGTATATCTTGTTTTTCTTTATGTTAAAAAGCCCTCATCATAAGTCCTGGCTTATAGAACACCAAGTGAAAGGAAAAGCTCTGCACAAGCTTTTATCACCGTTTTCTCTGGCTCTTAGTACATATAGATCTCAATTTAAATGATATAATTCGACATCAAGTTGTTTATATACTGCTAAGCTTTGTGTCTTGCCTTAGCACAACATGGCTACATTTTTATTCTTTTTTAAAAATATAGGTGGTTACACTGATTGAGCTATTACATGGATAGTTAATGGACCCCATGTAATCAAATAGATGTATATTTTTGCACGTGAACATTGACAGATGTTACATAAACACAATGTGCAGACAGGAATGGCAGCAAGGAAATTCTGGCGGGGTTGCTCTACGTACGCCAAGGCTTTCTGCAAGATTTTCTGACTTCACCTCCCCAACACGCGCGTCTTTCAGCAAAACGCTCCTATAGCTAAGTCAGCTCTGACACAGGATGAGATCTTGTGAAAGACACCCATTGCTTTCATTTCTCCTATTTGTATGACGTTTCCTCACAACGCGCTTTAACATTTCAGGATGGCAGCACTCACAAAAGTGCTTCTTTCAGAAAGTGGAAGGTGTTCTTAGCATCTTACAGCTGCAAAATAAAATCCTTTTCAAAAGGGCATAATTCTTAATAGACTTCAGTAGGAAGGATTTTTCCCTAATTTTCTTACATCAACATAGCAATTGTAAATTCATATCTTATAAGTTGAATCACGAAGATAATTTTGTCTGACTCCTGGATAGCAAACCCTGGATATATGCCCAATAATTTGGGATGGCGATAATTACCAGTTTAAACTATGGCTGGCATTTCTTTTAAACAGAAAATCCAATTTAATTACAAAGACACCGAGACATCAAGAATACTCTGTTTCCCAAGACAAAATGTAAATCATGTTTTACTTCTAATGTAATTAGTGTCAATTTCTAACCACCATGGGCACTTCAGCTTGGTCTCCTCAGTCAAAAATCAAAGTATCTCTTCTCCTGGAAATAGTTTTAGACTATAACTAACCGACTCTTTCCTGAGTAAGCTAAAGAGGTAGAATTTTTAAACAAAACAGGACAGAAAAACATTGCTGGCATTACTAGATCAGAAATCACTCATACATAATTTCTGCATTTTTTCCATTTTTTTCAATGTGTTTTTCTGTGGAAAAAGAGAAGCCTGATACAGTGCTGATTCTGCAGTCAGCTAAGGAGAGAGATGCAGAATTCAATTCCTGAATTTGCTATCACTTTCACTTTTTCACTTATTTTTGCTAGCAATTCAGTCAGATTAGTTTTTCATTAATAATATGAAGCCAGTGCCTGTAATTTGTTCATTTTGTTTCAAAGGTGAGATTTTACAGCACTTAATGAAGGCACTCCAATTTTGATCAAGTAATGATAATTTTATGATGATTTTGAAAAGACTCACTACGGACATGCTGCTGAGTTGACATCCACTTTTCTGTCTGCTTAGCTCTTGTATTCTGGGGAATGAATTTGCTGATAGATTATTAGAGAGAATTAAATATAAGTACATTTAAAAATAAATTCTAATTTAATAAAATAGCTTATTTAGAAGGTAAAAGATATGTTCATTGTTTTAGTCTACTTCATATTCATCCAGTGAGGAAGCAGGTATGTTAGACAGTATTATCATCAGGAAAAAATAGCCCTGAATGTTAAGATATTTCTAAAACACAGCAATGAGTCTGAAAGGGAAGAATACAAAGTGGTATATTCTGTTGCCCTCTCCTTTTCCATCAGTAAAAGATTCATCCTTTATAAACAAAAGGGAGTCTTCCAAAGGTGACTGAGACTCAAATCTTTTAATGATCAAGTGCTTCCTTCGTGATTTGGCAGATAAAGGTGACAAGTAACAGCTCTTTAAATCGTTAGAGAGTATGCTGGGTACGAGAGGGACAGAACAGAGGCCGGACAAATGTCCTGATTCAATTTGAAGCTTTAAAGGGAATTCACCTTCTGCAAATGTCCATAACCCAGAGAGTGTAAAATAAAACGACAGATACCTATAGAGATTAGACAACTCCAGCTTTACAGCTCGTTCTTTATGGTAATGCACCTTGGGTTCACCATCCTCATTAAGTTAAAGTAGCAAGGTCAAAGAGTGTTTTACCTGGGTGCATACAAGGAACGGATACGATTCCTTAAAATAATATGCAGCAGTAGTGACTACTTTTAACAGAATAGCAATTGTAAGCAAGGTTAGGCAGGCGCTATCAGACCTCTTTTCAAGTGACATAATCGAGCACTGTATGGAGAAAAGAATTACAGTCAGGACTAAAGGGAAATTTTGAGTCATCACGTTTAGATGATGAGCACTTTTTCGCTATTGAAGACAATACTTGCACATTTTGGTCTACCCTGCTATTGTTGCCAGGATTCTAGGAAGGCACAGAATGAACAGAACAGCTCATATGTTATGCTTTATCAAAACCTCAATAAATACGCTTTGTCTTTTGGAATAACTATGCCTAATTCATCCTTAATGAAGAAAAATGAAGAATAAATAAAATCAATTTCTTTTAGAGAAAAGCTCCTAGAAAGGATATTTGATTCCTGGTCAGTTCTAGGGCTAGGAAATGAGATAAATAATCTAAGGAGTGAGTTAAATTGCAGCCAAGGAGAAGTCAAGGTTCAGAATACTGTGTACTTTAAACCATAGTCTCTAAATTAGGTGGAGGGGGAGACTATCGCATCATTGAAGGCATATAAAAATTAAGTTTCTGCAGTATGATACTTAGGATGCACTAGCCATCAATTGAGAGAAGACCTTATAAAGATAATTCTTCTGAATACATAAGAATGCATCTAAAACATAGTAAATGGAGAAAAGCTAATGTCACACCAGTCTTCAAAAACAGCAAGGAGGACCCAGGAAACTACAGGCCAGTCAGCCTCACCTCCATCCCTGGAAAGGTGATGGGAACAGCTCATCCTGGATGCCATCTCTAAGCATGTAGAGGAAAAGAAGTTATTGGAAGTGGTCAATGTGGACTCACCAAGGGAAAATCATGCTTCACCAATCTGATAGCCTTCTATGATGGCATGACTGGCTGGGTGGATGAGGGCAGAGCAGTGGACGTGGTCTACCTCGACTTCAGCAAGGCTTTTGACGCCATCTCCCATAATATGCTCATAGGTAAGCTTAGGAAGTGTGGTTAGATGAGTGGACAGTGAGGTGGATTCAGAATTGGCTGAATGACAGAGCTCAGAGGGTTGTGATCCGTGGCACAGAGTCCATTTGGAGGCCAGTAGCTAGCAGTGTTTCCCGGGGGTCAGTACTGGGTCCAGTTCTGTTCAACATATTCATCAACAGCCTGGAAGAGGGGACAGAGTGTACCATCAACAAGTTTGCTGATGACACAAAACTGGGAGGAGCGGCTGACACACCAGAAGGCTGTGCTGCCATACAGCAAGACCTGGACAGGCTGGAGAGTTGGGCAGAGAGGAATCTAATGAAGTTAAACAAGGGCAAGTGTAGTCCTGCACCTGGGGAGGAATAACCCCATGCACCAGTACAGGTTAGGGGCTGACCTGCTGGAGAGCAGCTCTGCAGAGAGGGACCTGGGAGTCCTGGTGGACAACACGGCGACCATGAGCCAGCAATGTGCCCTTGTGGCCAAGAGGGCCAATGGCATGCTGGGGTGCATCAAGAAGAGTGTGGCCAGCAAGTCGAGGGAGGTCATCCTCCCCCTCTACTCTGCCCTGGTGAGGCCGCATCTGGAGTACTGTGTGCAGTTCTGGGCTCCCCAGTTCAAGAAGGACAGGGAACTGCTGGAGAGGGCGCAGCATCGGGCTACCAAGATGATTAGGGGACTGGAACACATCTCTTACGAAGAAAGACTGAGGGAATTGGGCCTCTTTAGTCTGGAAAAAAGATGGTTGAAGGGGAACCTGATCAATGCTTATAAATACTTAAAGGGTGGGTGCCAGGAGGATGGGGCCAGGCTCTTTTCGGTGGTGCCCAGTGACAGGACAAGGGGGAACAGGCACAAATTGGCACACAGGAAATTCCATCCCAACATGAGGAAAAACGTCTTTACTTTGAGGGTGGCAGAGCACTGGCACAGGCTGCCCAGAGAGGCTGTGGAGTCTCCTCCTCTGGAGATATTCAAAACCATCCTGGATGCATTCCTGTTCAACCTGCTCTAGGTGAACCTGCTTTGGCAGGACTAGATGATCGCCAAAGGTCTCTTCCATTCTGTGATTCTGTGAAATGAATCATTTATTTATTCCCTCTCTGTGACTAGCTGTAACTAGCAAGATAAATAAAACTAGTTTATTTAACAAGCTTAATTTTTAGACAGTTAAATCAGCTGAATGTAATCACAGTCCTGAGGATTCTGCTAACTGAGAACATATTTGTGAAGAAGCAGTGATTGATGCCTTGTAAATCAAGATAAATCATAGAATCATAGAATGGTTTAGGTTGGAAGGGACCTTGAAGATCATCAAGTTCCAACCCCCCTGCCATAGGCAGGGACACCTCCCACTAGACCAGGTTGCCCAAGGCCACGTCCAGCCTGGCCTTGAACACCTCCAGGGACGGGGCCTCAACAACCTCCCTGGGCAACCTGTGGCAGTGCCTTACCACCCTTACAGTGAAAAATTTCTTCCTAATGTTTAATCTAAACCTGCCCTCTTCTAGTTTAAAGCCATTCCCCCTCGTCCTATCACTACATTGCTGGCTCATGTTGAGCATCTCGTCAGTCAGCACACTCACGTCCTTCTCCTCAGGGCTGCTCTCCAGCCATTCCCCGCCGAGCCTGTATTTGTGCTTGGGATTGCCCCGATCCAGATGTAAGACCTTGCACTTGGCCTTGTTGAACTGCATGAGGTTGGCTTGGGCCCACCACTTCAGCCTGTCCAGGTCCCTCCGAATGGCATCCCTCCCCTCCAGCGTGTCTACCTCGCCAGAGAGCTTGGTATCATCGGCAAACTTGCTGAGGCTGCACTTAATCCCACTGTTCATGTCGCCGACAAAGATGTTGAACGGTACCGGTCCCGGTACCAACCCCTGAGGAACTACAGGTGAATTTATTAAACAGAAACCCTCCAAACCAAAATTAAATTAACTTTTTGACCCACAATGTAATGTAAATTGCTACTGTAAACTTGCTGTAAAATATTATTTATTGGGAAAGAGAATGATAATTACATTAAACATAAAATGTGCAAGAAAACATCATACTTGGATGTAAGTCTTCAAAGTGGATACTCATGCTAGCTTGAAATAACGTGGTATGGCACCACAGCAGAAGGTATTGCCAGCAGAGATACTAACCCAAGCCCCAGAAACGCTTTAGCCATGTTGGCTACTCTGTTTCTCTGGACAGCTTATTAAGAGGGTTGGACACTTCTGTAAAGCACCAAATGGAACAAGAGAGGTTTATATGGAAATTCACAAGCAAATTGTCCAACTGTAAGTGCGTTGCGGGGGTACTCATGTGCTCTCCTGGTATATTTAGTACTGCTCAGTCACTATGGCATTCTGCTCACATAGAATATTTTCAGATCAATAAAAAATGGGGTATCCCTAAGTTGTTAAAAATAGTGCCATTCTTGCACTCAAAGGACTGTACCAATTTTATATCTTTTTTCCCCAATATACTTCTGTTTATTTCTGAAATTATTTCTATTAATATATGTTCTTTCCAGTGAAAAAAATCAGAATGAGCATGAAATGGGATGTATTCTCCCCTATAAATCACCAGTTCCCGGAACCGCATGCACATTTATGTTCAGCTATGATAAAGCGTACCAGATAGCCCCACAATTAACCTTTTACTCTATTGCAGCTATTATATGGCTAGAAGAGGCAAGAGGACCAGATAAATCAGAATGTATGTCTGATGCACTGCAGAACTAGCTTTTCTGGAGAGAAAGAGAGACAGATAAACTGTGGTAACGCAGCTGCTGAAAACCAAGCTCAGACAGCCCTAGTTCCTTCCTCAGGTACGGAGAAAATGATTTCTATTCTTGCCAGTCCAATACAAAAAAAAAAAAAAAAGATTGAAACACTTGGAGCCTCTGTTGGCACCTCTCAAAAATAAAAATAAAAAAATCTATTTTATTTGCAATATCAGCTAATAGTTTCAGCAGCAGCATTTTAAAGCTTCAAAATATCTGTTTATTTATTAATTTCATATTCATTTCTTAAAGGTCTTTACATACCGTAACCTAAAGAGGTAGAAGCCTTTGTTAGGAAACCCTCTCAGCTGTTATAATCTTGAAGCCTTTCTCTGCATCTTTGAGCCCTGGTGGGGCTGAAATGGGGTCCTGGGCCATGGCCGGGGGGTAATAGCCTCGGGGGGACATGAAAAGTCAGGTCTGTGGGGACTCTGACAGCTACATTTAAGAAACAAGCTTTAATGGCTAGAAATTGTTATTATTTGCCCAATAAAATTGATAGATATCCAGAATGAGCTACTGTCTGCTGTTCTAAAATGCTTGGACAATCCAAATTTGGAGTTGTAAATAACAAGGCTGAATAAGACCATGCCAGTAGAAATCAGCTAAAATTGCTACGTCGAGATACCAGCTTTTCTGTAGAACGTGGAGTGTTAGGCATTTGAATTGCTTGTACAAAAGCAAAACAACTTTGGGAAATTTTCCAAGCTTTGCTGATTCATTAGTGTATACTACTGCTTTGCTCTCAACAGTTACACAAAAGAGTTCCCATCTTGCGACATATGTCACATTCGCTGGGGAAAATAATACCCTTTCATCTATAAAATCCCATGGTCACCTTCCAAATACATTAATTTCTTATTCTTCTTAATTCATTATTCTTATTTACAAAAGCTCAATTGTTCAGCTACGCACTTTGTATAAGTACTTCTCTACTCGCATGACTCTTCCTGCCTAAAACCTGACTTTAAAAATCACACCTTTTGTTTCCAAAGGAATGACTCTGGAAACACGACAGCAAATGGCTTGTTCTCTTTCAGTCTCCACCAAGACTTATGGGGAGTCCAAAACTTAATGCACATATGGGGCTGGGCTTTCATGGGCAGAAAGTGAGGATTAAGTGACTAGAAGAAACCTAACCTACACTCAAAGGAGCAACTTTTTATCCCTCTTTTCATCATTCCTTAAAAACTGAAGAGGCGTTTCTTGATCTTTACTATAGACCCAGGGATTTTTGTAGGAAAAACAGAGCAAAAAAATAAATCCCCAAATAAAATGAGCTGAACGAAGGAAAAGCTTATGTAGAAATGTCTAGCTTTAGACATTGTTATCAAATGTAAAAAGGACTTCCATCTCCATTTAAAAAAACAAACCAAACCAAAAACCGTTTAAAATATTTTGTTATCAGTTATAGCTGTACTGTTGCATATATGACCACTCCAATCTCCATGGAAATTGTTAGAAGAAAGAAAAGATATTTTGTTTACAACAAAACGTACAGAAGATTCTGGGACATGAGGAAGGGGAAATAAAACAAAAAAGCTTGGTTTATAATTTGAGAGATAGCTATGTCTCCATATGCAGAAGCTGACCACTGCTCCCAGTCTTGGGGAAAAAATGTGTTGGTTGGCTACTGTTTTCGGGCAGACTTCATAAACCAAACAGGAACGGAGGAACTGTGCATTCATTGCAGTCTTAAAGGATGCTCTTGTGTATGCACGTGCACACACAGACACACATACATATAGTCTGTACACACACTCAAGAATTGAAGGAAAATTCCATACAATCTATAGTCAGCCACATGCATAGAAAATATGTTTATATACCTCTTACATATACAGTAGAATAGGAAAAAATGTTCTTTCTCGAGAATCCAAATAGAAGTAGGTTGTTCATTAAACAAACAAGTGTAAAAAGAAACCAATTGACAGCCTCTCCTTAATTGTTCATTATTACAGCTATGACTGAGGGTACTGGTTTCAGAAAGTAAGAAGCAGCCTAGATAGGCAAAGGCAAACACAACTGGAAGCACCATAATGACTTCTACTACTACCCTAAATGCTTGGAGGCCGTATCTTTCCTTCCTTAGCTGCAAGTAGGTGTTACCACTCATTTCTAAAAAAGACACCTATCCCCTTCGTTTAATAAGGTATATGAAGAGAATCACAAAATCGCTGCAATAAGAGAAACCACATAAAAACCGGGAAAGGGCATGGACAATGGGGAGGTCTGATGATGTTAAGGAAACCAACTGTACGTACCTATCAAAATAGAACCTCAAGAAATTCCCATTAAAAATAATAAAGAACAAGTTAGGTTGTTGCAGGAGTGAAAATTTACTTTTGCAGTAATGGATGAATATTCATTCAGGCTTTGCAACCTTCAGGGAAGTTGCAAACTGATCTTCAGCTAACAAAAAAAAAAAAGCTTAAATGGAAGCTTTGAACATTGGGTTTGCTTTGTATTTTGGTATTTGGTATTTTCATATTTTGATATCAATGAATAAATCTCTGCTACCTATGATGAGCTTAAAATGGAGTCCACTAATATTAACTAACCATCTTACTTTATTAACTTGACAAGAGACTGAGAAAAAATATTTTTTTCAGAGGTATTTTCTTTTCTGCAAAAATATAATTGTAACAGCATAGGTGAATTCGGTAAGCTTGGGTCACATAATAGAACTCTGTATACTAATGTAGCATCACCTGAAGTTCAGGCAACTAGTGAAGCCTGTCTCAGACAGAAGTCATCAAGTAAACAGAGAAAAGTAAAAACGATCACCAGAGGGAAGGGAATATGTTGGATGTGAGTTGAAAGAAATTTCACATACATTCATGGCAAGATGTCTGCGTCATAAAGCAAATTACACACCACCTCTGGAATGATTGACTGCCTTGGGAAAGCACAAAATGTTACATGATGGAAAGGGGAAAATAACATTAAAAACTGCCATCAGAATTAATGCAGGAAAGATAACGCAGAGCAAGAAAACAGGAAACAGACTCTGTCCCAAATATCACATGCTGATACTCTGAGAAGAATCTAGATAAATATTGACTTCAAAACAGCTAGAAGCTTGCTAGTATATTTTTCTAAAGTATGCATCCTTAAAAGAAGTTGAAAAAAAGCAGTTAAAAGTTTCAAACACCAATAAAATTTAAAAAAAAAAAAGCTACCCACTGCAAGACAACTGCTGAGTAATATTTATCAAATCCCAGGTAGTTCTCTACAAGGACCAGTAAATGAAGATGATTCCATAAATGCTCTGCAAAATGGAAAATAGTCTTGAGACTGATACTACTTCAAAGCCTCATTTCATTTTATGTGTGTTCAAGATCTCTTTTTTTCTGCACTGTATGAATGAGCCAGATTGCCAAAATAAACAGCTCTCCTAAAAGCTCCAAACAAAATACATGTAGCTGCTTCTGAAAACCAGTACGGATTTTAGAGAAAATTTAAAATATAAATAGTCAAAGGATCAAGCATTAGGGAAGATGGGCAAAGCCAATACATACGGCTTGTTAAGCAGCATATGGAAAAGGACTTTGGAATTAATGATTAAGTAAAATAAGTATACCTGCTTTATGATGGATAAGTTACACCTAACCTGCACCAAGTCAGAGAGGACAGGGAATTCAGGACTAACAAACAGTGAGAGAATAAAACAAGGCAGGAAAGATTTAGGCTGCGTGAGTTCTCTAGAGGAGCTGAAATCTATTAAAAGCTATCAAATTTATCCTAAAAAAGGCTGAGTGTGCAAAAAGCAGCAGATAATTTTCTGTAGATTTCCTCCTGTAGTACAGTAAGCAATGGGCCGGTGGCCAAGTGACCACTGTCTCACCAGCTTCTACTGAAGCTCTGTGGATGACAACCATGGTCAAGTCTGACCAGCGGAGGACGTCATGGCAAAACAAGCAATTGCCCCTGGTGTCAATTGAGGCTGGGGGAGGCTCTTGTGCAACTTTCAGACTTGAGCTGGAAACCAAAGAGAAGGCAGCAGATTGTGACAGAAAAATATAAATATCCCCAAGACGGCCCCGAGACTGAGGGGAAAGAAACCTGTACAATGAAGATCATAAGCCTCCCAGTGAGGACCTCTGGAGAGATTGTGACAACTTGTTCCAACACCACCACCCCTTTCTGCTTGAGGAAGACTGAATTGGCGAACCTTGGGATCCAGAAGGACATTGAGAAGGTGCACATAACACCAGAGAAAATGGTAGATGCTAAAAAAAAGGAGGAAAGTGTCTGGGTTTTCTTTTTATTAATAAGAACTGTGCTATTAATGTGACTCTTCTGCATTAATTAAACAACTTAGACTATTAGACTACTAAAAAAATCCATTGGACTAATACCAAATTCTTGGCTTCGTTTATGTAGTGTGTTCTTTTGCCCGTAATAAGATATTAACTATAATCTTATTTTCAAGGTCAGAAAGCTGCAAAAGGTCAGAAAGTGGAAAGGGTTTGACAGAGAGATGCCTAAGAGTGCTACGAGGAGCACAAACATATCTGGTGGTATCACTGATTAGAACTGCTGATGGTGGCTCAGGAAAAAGGAGAGTTTCACAACTGCAAGGTGCTACCAAGAAGAGAGGGGGGGTCTCTTAGGTTGTACAAACTACTAAGTGGCGAAAAACAATTCCTTTCAGGGGGGTTCTGAATATTTAAAGCTCCTCATGGAGCTGCCACCAAAAAAAAAAAAAAAAAAACCCAAACTTTAATTCATCACTTTGCCCATGACATTGGTGTTGGGTGAAGAAACAGAGAAGGAGGTAAGGAAGAGGCGTCAGGACAGACAGTTTGATAAAAAGTTCTATAAGGCATTACTCAATATAGTATAAAATATGTAACTAGCTGATGAGTTGAAATTAAGGGAAAATTTAGACTAAACTTCAGGATGGAGTATTGTTGAAGTATTATAACTGAATATTTGCGAAATAACAATCTAATTATTTTTTCCTGCCACATTCTGCCATACCCTGCTTTAATCTTGATTCTTTGATCATGTAGTCAAGTCAATATTTTTTGTTAATAGGCTTTTTTTTCTTATAGATATCGAAAATAGCTAACTAAAACTGCAGTGATGAGCAAACAAATTCAAAACAGCAGCTCTAAATACTTTGCAGTCCTTCAGAAGAGACAGCTTGTTAAAACAGCTAACCCCCTTATAAAACTAACATCCACTTGTGTAATATCAGCAGTTGCTTTTTACTGGATTTGTTTTTCACAGCTTCCATTTCATTTCATTGAGGACAAACTTTGGTGGTTTTATGTGATTTTAATTAGATATACGCCTAAAGATTTTGGAACTGGATCTTTAAATTTCACTTCTCACATGTTTGGGTTTTATACTACAAAAGAGAATTAGTTAACGGGGAAAATAATCTTCAAAGGATTTAATTCTTTTAGTCTGTGTTCCTACTTCTTTCGTCTTTCTTAATGTGTAATTGAATAGAGAACAGTTAATTAATTCATTCCATAGCTGAGAATGAGAAATTATGAGAGGAACATTTTGTTGAAATACAGAAGCTAGTTTTCCATCTCAGCGTTGTAAAAATTGGACTGTCAGACTTCTATTGTCTGTTGGACAATAAAGGTGTATGACAAACCTCTAAAGCTAGCAATTAAACCTTTCATTTCTTCCAGGGTCGTGCACGCCTCTAAACTTCTGCTGGTCTCCAGTCAGGGAAGTTTAGTTGAGAGAATGACTTTTTCTACCATAAATTACTATCACTGATTTTTTTCAGCATTTCTCCTCCGGTCTTTCTCCATATTTGTCATGGTCACATGATTTATGTATATTAAATCATATGGTCATATACTAAATGATATGACCAAACCCAATAAACTATGATAAACTGATACTCTCCTTAGCCATAATAAATCGTGGGGTTTTTTTATTAAAGCCATTTTTAATTTGTTTTCTCTAGTTTGGTTTAAACATTTCATATTCCTTTTTTTCATGTGTACTCTCTGGAATCTCAGTGTCATTAAATGTCATCTTTCTTAGGAGATCTACTAACCATCTTCTAACTGTTTGTTCTCAGCTTCTGAAGGTTTTGTTCTTGGTCCAAGTATTTATTTATTTAAAATAGGGTTCTCCAGCTTCTGAAACATTCCCAAAATACACTGCTTTGATTTGCCCAAATAGAGTTATATTACTCTTATTTTTGAGAAATGAAGGCTACTGTTACAAAACAGTTTACTTAAATTTCTTGTACTTTTATACATTTTTATTGTAATCTGAATTAAGGATAGAGGCTATTCATCTTGTTAACCTTGTATAATGTGACAACTCTCTAATAAAGTTGGGAAAATAAAGATAAGTAATTTTAAAATAGCTTTATCTTTCTTTCAATTTGAGATCACAGGACATTGACTTTTTTGGATCATCAGAGACTCTCAAAAAACACTCGGTGTATAGTACGGTCCATTATAGACTTATATTCCCAAAGCATAAATCCGATTCTTATCAAAAATAAAGGAATCAGAACAAAAATACTACCTGCTTGATAGATAATGAAACACAAAATTATGAAAAAAGAATTGCTTCTACACTGCTGTAATTTCTTCTGAAGTAAGCAATGTCTCTCAGTATGCAAATCCTTTTCATACATAGTCACATTCATCTCACTAACTTCGTGATTTTAGTACTAACTTTTAGTTGATTAGGAAATACACTTCTAACTTGGTCAGTTTTGTTCTAAGAAATTTCTAATTATATTAGGAAATATACTTTTCTTCCCCTCTCCCCCCCTTCCTCCCTACGGAGAACAACTTAAACCGCTGATGCACACAATAACTCTGTTAGGGAAAAAACCAGATTACTACAACCTAGGGATTTCCTCATGCCTGTTAGTAAACCTATGAAAACGTAGAGAACAGCTTCTTCTTCATGCTCCAGACCATCCTCCCTACTACATTTATCTTGAAGTCTGCTTAAATTCAATATGATTAAAGACTGTATCCATTTCTTCCTACGAAGTTTTCAGGTCTATCATAAACAAGCTAGCTCATTGGGGATACGATGGAGTACAAACAATCAGGAAGGCATCCAGCTACGTGAGAGGAATAGGTCCAGAAAAACTCCAGCTGTTTATGCAAATGCTGATACCGAGGGGCTGGCACCTTACCAAGGACCAGAGGATCAGTGGCATATTTGTGTACTCTTTTAATGTGTAATGGACGTTTACCACATCAAACAGAAAAAAAATCAGCAAAAATTCCCAGCAATGTTTAAAGGATTTGCTGAATGGGGACACGCAATAGCGCCTCATCCACTCTTACTCAGTTAAACACGCCCAGGGGTTATGCTTTGCGAGTGCTGTCTTGTATCTCTTCAGACTTTAAGTATTTTCTTTTCCTCAAGGCAACTTCTGCAAAGCAGCCACCTAAGAGGTGCATACTGCCAACAGACCTCCCATTTTGTTCTGTTTTTTCTTCAGTTTGGCACCTGAATATTTCTCCGTGTATCCACTTTATGATTTTATTTTGTTACCTCTGAGATAATTAAATTTAAAAAACAAATTACAAGGATGAATTCTCAGTGCAAGCCTGTTTTTACATAATCAACTGCTTTCCTGAGTTTTTCTTACAGAAGTGAACAATATACGCACTTCAGAATATAAAGATACTGAATACGTAAGTATTAACCAGGACAAATACTTAACTGTAAAACTAGTTCAAAGGCCACAGATACATACATCTACTTGTCCTGAAAAACACAGGATATGGTTTATGTGAAAGCAATATTTCTGTGTGACATTTTGGAAATCAATGATTTCTGCATTTCCTAGTATTACAACCTGTATCTTTTTTTTTTTTTTTTTTTAAGAGTTTTAGATGTAACTTTCAGTAATAACCAGATAGAATATTGTTTGCCTTGAATGAACGAGTGGAGTAATAGCAAAAGTTATCCATGTTAACAACTGTTTTATTTAATGGAAGAAAGCTTTCAAAATATAAAATATATAATTTGCTTCATCAAAAACAACAAAAGAATATTTCAAAAATATAAATTTTCTTAACAAAAAGGTTTCACACAGTCGTAATTTATATTGATCTTATCACACGCAGTTATTAAAAACAACTGCAATATATGAATACCCCCTCATATAGTAGGTAATTAAAATATTTGCTTTACAAACCTATTAGAAGCTAGGGGAAATAGTTTTTATATGTTTTGAAGGAAAAATATTCATATATGAGATATCTTTGCATGTTTCTCTACCTCTGTTACATATGGGGACATAAAAGGTTGATTCTTGAGAATTTCTCCTGCACTGGGTATGCTCAAACACTAAGCAGTGATTATTGGATATGTTAACTTCATCTTAACTGATTAAATACATTTTCCAAATAGCTATAGTTGGTTATATGTGTATACGTAGCTTCTACGTGTGTATTAAATCATACTACATAGTAAGCATGTAATCTTGTAATCTCAGAATTTTAATATAGAATGCAGCTGCAAATATTTTTACAAGATGGCTATCACGTGCGATTATAGCTCTAAAAATAAAAACAATCAAAAGACCCTCAATTCTTTAGTCATGCTTTAAATGAAATATATTTCATTGTGGATTAAGAGTCGTGCAATAATAACAATATTAATTATACTTCTTAAGATTGAATAAGTATATTTGGGTTAATCAGGTTTGTCAGGCTGTGTTGCTCTTAGAAAATCCAACATAAAGGCAAATATATTGCACATTAAAACACAAGAATAGTTCCCCATTATTACAAAACAAATGTTTCCTTATATTTTTTGGAAATACAGAACTTTTGCACTGATAAAGCTATGCTTCAGTTTACACAGAATTTCTGTCTCAGCATAGTTTTTGCTGCAATCTCCCTAGATTTTTGTAACATCAGCTTTATCAAGGCTCTCTTTACAGAGCTGCCACTCGTCCCATCTCATATAGGATAACTATAGTCTTCTGCTGACGGCATTGCTTAACAGGTAGAGAAACATCTCGGAGCAGTGAACCTCTGCTCCAGGGAAGGAAAAAGTCTGACCTGACCATGTTGTTAATCTCCTGCAGAAACTAAGGAGGAAATAAAATTAATTTTTTCCCCAGACAGGGAAAATTGTATTAAAATTCTTTGATTTTCTATCTTTGCAAAAATATAATAATTTTCTGAAATTAATTTCATTGGATCAAATATTACTGCTTTCCTCCAAAGGAGTGCATCGTTTATACCATCTGGATTTTGAAAGTCATATGATGTTAGTTAAAGGTAATGTGAGAATGTATTAATTTTTAACAATTATGGAAGACAACAGGGAAAAGCCTATTCCCCTGCTTTTTTTTCTCCAATAAATGAAGCCCACGATTTCAAAACATTAAGAGTTTTGAAAATAATGGAAATAATACCTAAAGCTATTCACAATGCACGGTACATGGAACATCATACCCTTATGAGAAAAATAAAGTTTATCTGAATTGGAAAGTGCATCTCAAGGGTAGGGAACTCTAAGCCGAAAGGTCTTTAATGACAAACTCGGTTTGGTGCAGAACAGCTATGTGTTGTTGGGTTTACTTTACAGACAAAAGCATTGTCAAGGTCTTAGAAAGCCCATAAGCTAAAGCCATGCAAGGTAAGAAAAGTAAAAACATAGACATGAAATTGTTGAAAGAATAACAGTATTGATGGGGGAGGGCATGCTCACAAGAAAAGGCATTAAAAAAAAAAAAAGGAATACGAAGGAATATGCTACAAACATATAGAGTATTCAAAGCAATGGAGGTCCAGCAATACTCCAGCCTAACGCCTAACCTTTCTGCAGCTGACTAAAGAACCCATCCAGTGCCTTACTGGTTATAGTGAGCACACTGATGCCTATCCTAGTAGCTTGTTAGTGCTAGCTATCTATTTGCTGTATCAACCAATTAATAACATATCTGAATTTCTAAACTGTGTATATCCTTGCACAAGTCTCTTTGCCCATGGCGAAAGACAGCTAAACAAAAATCTCCTAGTTTTTTGTCATAGGGGTGTACTCCTAGGACAGCTACAGGGGTACTGGAGGGGGATAGACACAAACTCTACAAACTTTAGGTGATGGCTGAACACACACTCTAAAAAAGGTTAATAAACTGAAAATTAATTTACCTTATTTCTGTAATATTATCTATCTTAATTGTAAGAACAGAGAACAGACCTAAAAAACATGTGCATGAAACAACCAACACCTAGGTCTGTCTCTAGCACAAAAAGTACGTCATAAAGCACTCAGTCATTGGCAAATTATTTAATGTTCTCCCACATGCACGAAAACCAATACAGTAACACCAGTAGAACAAAAAAGTAAATGTTTTTCTAGGCGTCTCAGCTGTGCCTTGTCATAGATATTCCCCAGCATTAAACAATACTGACTGACACTCAAATACGAAACTACAAAGGACGCTGCTTTCATTTAAATCCACAGTGGGAAATGAGAAGTGTTCGAGCAGACACCGTTCTTTTGCTGTAGAGATAAAGATGTATGAGGGATTTTATTTGCTGTAGAAATGAGGATCCGATTTTCCTTCCAAACATCTTCTCCCTGTTCATGCCTGTGATGTATACCAAGATAGCCAATCAGACAGAGCACTTACTCAGCATGAAATTTCATCACAGCCTTTTGGGAACACATTTACATTAAATTTACTTAACGATGATGTGTATCTACCAATTGATGAATCTGAAAAAACTTTGCTATTTTTTAAAAATCTGGACACTAAAATATTGTTTAGGTTTTCAAGTCAAACGAAAAACCAGAATTAAAATGCAGGATTAAAACTGCACATCAGCTGTCGCTTGTTCATCTATTATAGTTACACCTCTGTTCTTCACCAAGACTAACATCCAGTACAATAAAACATTCTTTTCATCTGGTAGAAAAACAAGGAAGAAAACAGAAACATTTCTTTTTCATGTCAGTTTAAGACATTCTTGAGTGGCCTTGTACATGATCAAAATCAAGCTTGTAATGTGTTTTCATCTTCCAGAAGAACCTGACAACAGCATTTGCTTTTAAAGTTTCATTTTCCAAGAGACAAAGATATTGTAAACAAAGTTCTCATGTTTAGTTCCGGGGGGGGGGGTTGTGCTGTTGTTTTATTAGGGTTTTCTGATTGTTTATTTTTTCAAACTTTGTTTGTTTCATTCACTTTTCAGTAGCTCCCTGGCACATTATATAGGTCTGGAAATGACCAAGAAACACGGAAATAGTCGTTAGTTGCTACAGTTAGTGTTCTTACGAGTTGCTATGGAGGCTTCCGGCTTCCTCACGATACCATGACTTATGGACTGCAGGTTGGATTTAAGGAGGCAGTAACGGAAAGGACAAAGTTTTGGTGACAATGGAGGACGGTTACAAGATATATCATTCATTATTCCTATGCTACCTCATGGCGTGCTGCTGAGTTCAGTTCTCCGAGGGAAAGAACGATTTTCCAGCAGTGTGCTTGGCACCACAGTGCCTTGATTATCGACTGAGGTATGTACAAATATTGATATGAAGGAATAAAAATAAGTACTTGCCTCGAGACACTCGTATAGCACAAAGAAAAAATTCATTAGTTGCTCTAATAATAATTACTATAATAATGTTCTCAGGAAGGGAAAAACACTTTAATATGTGAAAGAGTAAATGGAAGAATTTGCACGCTACTAAAACATTTCTCCTTTTTATTCCCTCTCGCTACTATATAACCTCTGTGTGGAGGACAAACTTGTAAAGTGTGGAACTTGTATTCATGTAGTACTTACCTGAATACTTTTAGCAGCATACAATTATGTAAAAATATGTATATGGAGGAATTCTAAGTTCTTCCTGACTCCCCCTCAAGAAATTATTATCTTTTACAGTTTTAGTAAATTACCTTTGCTCTTTCAAGGCCTTCAGGAAGATGTTGGCTTATCTTTCTGACTTTTTGATTTCATGGATGACTAGCTATGAATTCAAGTTTAATATGTAAAAAAATTAATCTCTTAATGTTTTCACTTCCCAACCCCTCTCTGCTCCCTCATGCTGTGATTGTGTAAAGCAGAAATCTCTCAGACCTGTAATCGGGCTATCATCTTCCACTCAGGCTTTGCATTGATGTCTAACATCCAAGCTCTACCATTTTCACGATATCCCTACAATACAGCCTTTCCTACCTGTTCTGTGGCAAGACCTGTGGCTTCAACTTTTATTCTGGATCTCTATAGCATTTAACACGTACAATTCACCTATTCCTGAAAGAGCATAGTTACTGTACAACTACTAAATCATCAGATTAATACATTTCCTAAATGGTTTTGTTTACTTACTTGTTTTAAATGTCTGCCACTCCTATCCTTTAAAAATCTGGCCCTGTTAGCAAAGGGTTTGAGTTCCTCAAAAATTGCAAATTCTTACTAGAACATTAAAACCTGGACCAACAAATACTATGCTTCATCACAGCATAGTGCTACCAACACAGCAAGGTTGAATGCTCATGTTGGGTATCTCTTCAGTTCTCACCTGATTTAAAGGTTGAAAACAAGCATGTAGAAGTAGCAGCCACATGGAATGCTCAGAGAAGTAGTAATTAAACACGTACAAAGCTTAAATCTGAGTCCGCTTGACTTTGGAGCACACATGCCGGCTTTGATAGTCTATCATGTTAAGAGTAATCCTTTGAGAGCTGAATAGGTAAATTCAATGAAAATAAAAAAATAATGAAGAGACAAGATTGAGCTAAGAATGAGCTTCTCTGTCCCAACCCTTCTTTCTTTCTCAGTCTAACATCTGAACTTCACACCTGTGCAGCTCACCACCACCGCCTTTTCACTACAGATGGGCAACTGATCAGCTGCCCCCGACCCACAAGTTCCCAGTCTGGAAGCAAAGCCACAGCTCTGACGTGCAGCTAGGGCACTATTCCCTTGGAAAGTGCGTAGACAAGGAACAACTTCCCAGTGAGGGCTTTGCTCCTGCAAATGACTCATTTAACCCACCAGTTAGCCAACATCCCATTATCCAAAGGAGGTGTCTCAGGATTGCACTAGTAAAAGATGTCTGGAAAAAGTGTAATCAGAACATAGAAAAGAGAATACAGCTTCAAAGAATGCCAAAGCATGTTTGTGTTTATTTATATCAGTAACTAAATCTGCCGATTTTTAGCTGGGGAAAAAAATTAATTATTGATATTAACTTCTGAAGATAACCATTTCCCTACACTTTATATTTACCAGATCAGTACAAAGAATATCAATAAAATAGTAATGTTAATAGGAAGATATTTTTGCCCAAAGTTAATGGATATAAATATAGCCTGATGTTCACAATTCACCCATCCTTCGTTGTGAACAAGATATTTTGTGATTTTCAGGATAATTTAACTTTAAAATTATTATTTCCATTGAGTAAAAAAAGGAACTTGAATAACTTGTTCTTGCTTATGGACCTTCTTAATCTTTCTATGAGCTGACTTCATTTGAAGCTCATCATTGACCCAAAACGATTCAGAGGAACTATTTGTGGCTTTGTTCTTTGGTTGGTTTGGATTATTTATTTATTTATTTATAGAGGCATTGAGTGTTGTTTGAGGGTAAGGAAGGGAGAGGATTTACTTTGTTTAGCTTCAGTTCACATTTCTTATTCCCTTTGTATACTTGTTCAGAGGGATCCCAGCACGTAACTTTGGACAAGATTGGTACTGTGTATGAAGGACTTTAGACGACCGCAATGTATAACATACGTTCAGTGTAGGATTTTTCAAGTATCTAGTGGGAAATGAATGCTTAATATGTTAATGCCCTCAGATATTTGGGATATTTCTGTCTTATTTTTCCACTCTTGTAAATGTATAACTACAAGAAGTTCAAACTACATTTCCAAGGCTAAAACTTTGTTGCACGTCTCATATTTTGGCATCAGAAACTGAAATCCATTACTGGCTCAAATAAATATTTAAAGGTTAACCATGGCTAGGAATTTCAAATCACGATTAGATTAAGCCTGTTACACTTTTGGCACACCACTGAATGACACAGTCCTATTTAGCAGTTTGTATTGAAGAAAGAGAACAGCTTGACCTTTCAATAGGTAAGGTATCGACCTGCAACGGGGCTCCACACAAGTCTTGTGAACTGCCTAAGTTCTATTTAAGTCTTGGACTAAGATTTCTGTCCCTGTCCCATGAGATACATTTCATTCTTACTGAATATATAGAAAGTTTCTCTTTAGTCCTCTGGAACTGAAGGACGTAACAAAAGAAAACCTTCTTTACGAAGATCAGAGTTCCTAACGTTATCCTCTTTGCTTGTTTGATTTCTTTAGAATGGGATGCTATTTCTTCTGTGGGTATAAGTGAGATAACAATTAATGTAAGTGGTATTTGTTTCTCTCCCTCTTTGCCTTAAAGACCACTTTTTAACAGATAATCTCTATTTTTATTGTGCTTTTATGCATTGCCAGCCTACAAAGCTAGAAGAAACTGACACCAACTTCCTCTTCTTAAAAACAATTATATTCTCTGACAGTGACATCTATACACTGCTTTATGCAGTCCCATGGTAAGAGTACGTATGTGTGCTTTCCTCAGTTTGAAACAAAATGCTCAGTCACATGTTTGTATAGGCACTACATAAATATGAAATACTGACTTTTTTTTTAAAAAAAAGGGTAATTGTTTAGAAATCCAAGTTAAGAAAAGAAAAATGACTCAAGATCTGTTTCTCTTCACTCCTACCTAGTAGACAATATCCATGCTTTCCATCAAGACGGGGCATCAAACTCTCCTTCGACTCTTTAGGGCAAAGCGGGGGTTCGATACCTCCTAACGTCTCCTCCTGAGAAAGGAGAGTCACAGACACTTTGCAGAGATTTTCCTTCTTTCCTTCTCCTCTCCTCTTACACTGTGAAGCAGTGAGGATTTCTCTTTCCATACTGCTTTCCCGTCAATACATACAACCAACTGTGGACTGCTCCTTCTCATTAGTTCTTGTATTCCTTTTCCACATGTTGGCCCTCTTAGTGACCAAGGACAGGCAAAAAGTCTTGGAGGCCATTTCTAAATTGATGAAGAGGGTGACTGGGGGCAACCGGTATGGGTTTACCAAGGACAACTCCGTTCTGACAAACTCTATTGCTATCTGCGCTGAGTGGTATCTATGCTGAGTGGTACTGCAGACACAGGGAGGGCAATGGATATGGTATACCCTGACTTTAGCAAGGCCTTTGACACCCTCTCTCCCATTTTATCGCCAAATCAGTGGAAGTTTGCAGACAACACCAAATTGAGGGGAACAGTCACTATGTTATGCCTCAGAGCTGCTCTTTGGAGGAACTTGGACAGGGTGGAGAAACAGAGTGACAGACACCTCATGAAGTTCATTAAAAGGAAATGCCAAGTCCTGCATCCAGGATGAAATAACCCCATGCAACAGTACCAGCTGAGGACTGACTGTATGGGAAACAGCTCTGTGAAAAGGGACCTGGGGATGTGGCTTGCCAACAAGCTGAACATGAGTTAGCAGTGTGCCCTCGCAGCAGAGAAGGCCAACCACATCCTGGGCTGCAATAGGAGAAGTGTAGCCAACAAATGCAGGGAAGCGATCCTTCCCTCTATGAAGCACTTGTGAGAATGTACCTGTAGTGCCATGTCCAATTTTGGGCTCTCCAGTGAAAGAAGGATATTAATATACAGGAAAGAGCCAAAAGGATGGCCACCAAGATGGTCAAGGACTGTATCACTGTATGTATGGGAAGACCCTTAGGGAACTGGATCAGTTCAGCTGAGAGAATAAAAGCTTTAAGGTAGACTTTATTGCAGCCTACAAACACTTGACCAGAGAATACAGTGAAGACAGCGTCAGACTCTTCCCAGAGGTGCACAGCAAAAGGCCAAGAAGCAAGGAACACAATTTGGTACAGGGAAAGGATTCTTCTTGTAGCACAAGGGTGTTCAAATACTGTAAGAGGTTGCCCAGAGAGGCTGTGGAATCTTTGGAGGTGTTCAGGACTTGAACAAGCACGGCACTGAGTAACCTGATCTGCTTAAACCTGCTTTGAGCAGGAGATTGGACTAGATGACCTCCAAACATCCCTTCCAAAGTAAATCATTCCTGGATACTGTATTTGGTTTGTCTGTTCCTATCAGGAAACAGCTCAGTAAAGATGATGGAGATGATATGCTTTGAAACACAAAGAATGGGAAAAGATAAGCATGCAAGAACAGACTTGTAGTGTTTCCCTGGCCACACCACTTAGAAATGAAAAAAAAAAAAACTGTAGAAGCATTATTTTCATGTTCCAGCACTTTTGGTTCAAAGAAAGTCTAGGTTTAAGATCAAAGTCTGCAAAAGGGTGAGGAATTTTCCAATCAAACCAAATACGTGACTGTATTCCTATTAAACTTTCAAATTCCAAATCCCACTGAATAATCAGGCAAACACTTAGATATTTTTTTTTTTTTTTTTTTAGGAGGGATGTTGCTAAATTAATCCACCTGTTCTTTCACAAAGATACAACCCATTTACATATAGGTACCTATGGCTTGTGTTTATTTCTGTGCTTCTGGCTCACTTTTTTAAAAGGACTATATTCAAGAAAAATGTGGGTACAGAAGTGTGTGCAAGTGTTAGAAGCCAGACGTGCTTTTATTGCAGCCATAGATCTTTAGAAACATGTTTTCATAAGCAAGCGTTGCAAGCAGGCTATTGGGTTTACCAAATACACATCAGAACAGAGAGTGCATTCCAGGAATTAACATACTGTAGTACAGAAGGAAAGAAGGGAACTAACCGCTTCAGTGATACCCACAGCAGCAGGCGATAACAACAATAGCAGTATCAGCAGCAAAAAAAAGCCTTTTTTTCCTCTCCACTGTTTATAAATGAGATCGAGCATATGGATATGTAATTAAGGTTATTTCATTAAATCAGACTAGAGCTCTCTAAGCAATCATAAAAAGGGGTTTCCATGCATAATGTTTTATATAGGCTTCTTAAAACACCCGTTAATACATTAAAAAGCACGTACTCATCTTAAAAGAAAATAGTCTTACACCTGCAGATTTTGCAGAGCCTTTTTTTTTAAATGATGAGAACGACTTCCATAATTTAATGTACAGCAGCGTTACTTAATGCATACCCCTGTTCTGCCTTATTCACTTCAGTTCTTCTTACCTCAATTTCTGAACAATCTACTATTTACCACCTTCTAGCTGTTAATCTAATCGGGGTGATTCCCTTCCAGATGAGGTGCTCCAACAAGTAAATTCCCTTTTAATTCACATATGCAAAACAGCCTGGCCAATTTTCCCTCTCCTACCCAGCTTCCAGGTCATGTTCTCTTGCCCTTCTAAACCTTCCTCCTACACTTTTTAGTCAGTCTCCCAGGTCCCCAGTTCAACCAGTTCCAACCTTCCTCCCCTTGGTTTACATCACTTTCTTTCTGAAAAATAACTTTTCTTCTCCCCACTTTTTGCCATTTTTCAGCTCTAATTTCTTCTCCCAGCTACCTCAGCAGACACTTACAAGACTAAGGTGGCAAATAAATAAAAAAAAAAAAACAGTTTTATCTATTTCTGTGTGCAAAGATGACTTTGACTCTCATGTAGGTACCTAACTTTTATTACATGTAACCTTAAATTTTTAAACACTAAAAACTTAACTGTATGTCACTAGGGACAACCATGTTTCAAAATCAAGATTCCACACTGGGTGAAAGAGGACATCCTTCTTAAGACATTACCTCCTATGAAATTACGACTGCAGAGCATGCAGCAAGCTTGCCTTCTAAAAGGATTTCTTTCAGGTTATAAGAAGATTTTCAATAGCTTATATCTTGCTACTGAAATCTAGAGAGGAATATTAACTATAGAAGAACATGAGAAAGCATGTGTGGAATTATTTTATTTCATTAATCTCAACATACTCAATGTCATGCAGGAAAAGTTGTATGTTCTATGTTCCATATGTTACATGTTCCAGGTACATAGTGATAGCATTTCTATAGGAGAAAATGTATGAGCAATAGAGTAAGGGCAATACTTATAAAGGGAACTCAGAAACGTAAACTTTATTTCAAGTACCCATATTTCTAAAATGTGGACATTCTGCAATCAGGCAAAATGAATTAATTGTTTGAATTAACCAAAAGGACTGAATTAGCAAGGAAATAGACACTATTAATACCACAAGATACAGATATAGTAGAAAATGTAGTTGAGAGGAAAAGGCACAAGAAATTAATTTTGGTTTAACTGAAGTTAGTTGTTTAAATATAGATAAAATTATATACACATATAAAATAGTCCCTAAAACTCTAGCAAATTATAGAGGAGCATTGAGTTATTAAAATCAATCTTTATATCAATTTGTCCTTAGGACCCAGTGTTACTTTTTATCCCGACAGCTTGCCATTCAGCTCACTGCTGGAACTAGGTGAAAAACGTAGTGATAAAAGAAAAGTTTCAAATGATGTATAGGCTTCTGTTTAAATTCAGGCTTGTACTTTAATTAGGAATCCTACTAAGATTTGTTCTTTGAAGGGCCATGTTGTAGTGGATGTTTTTAAACATACTCACTCTCCAGGAGCATCCAGATTTCCATTCCAAAGAAACAGACATTTTTAGCCATTGAAGCCCAATTTGAAATGCTAGTTTATATAAAAACTATTTCACTCTCAGATGTCTGACTATATAAAGATACCAAAGAGATGAATCCTTCTATATTTGAAGAAAGAAATGAAATCATTTTTTCCAAAGTTAACATCGTTGCAAAACGAATGCTGGTTCCACTAAAGTTTCACTATCGATTACAGCCTCAATCCACAGCATATAAATAGGGAGTAGAGCCAAATTTTTATATTGCCTTAGAAAAGGTCACAGGTTTAATGTTCATGGCATGTTTTCCAAAAGCCCTTCAAACTTACGCCGCACACTACGTGTTTAACCTGCATCTTTCCATATCTAAACACACTCACGACTTTTGGACTGAAACCTGCTACTGTCGTTTCCTGTGCTTCAACTTCTGTGCCACAAGACCTATTAACTACTCATCCTCACTTCCGCACACCTTCCTCTTCCTTGTTTCACAGGATTGTATAGCAGAAGACCCTGGCTTGCCTGGCGGAAGAGCTCTGAGCCTGGCTGCCTCCACACCTCAGCGATGAAGGACTGTTTCCACACACGGCAATAGGAAGGGCAAGAGGGCATCACCTCAGTGGCATTGTTTACTCACCTTTAATTTAGGATGCGATTGCTGGGGATCAACCTCTTAGATCACGTAGGGATAATGAATGATGATTAAGTACACACCTTTTATTATGATATGTGCTGTCAGTGAACGTCAGTCCAGCAAAGTTTCATTTTAAACTCTAGCACTGGCATGATTTATCAGTTTTCTAAATGCTCCCATCATGGCCATCTCTAACTCCTCAACAAATACACAGATATGTCTACAAAAAGTCAGTCACAGCAATCGTGTAGGATGCCACTGGAAGGCTGGAAAAAAAAATTAAGAAGAAAGAGGGAGAATGCACTTTAGTTTCAGTATCGAGGTGGTGATCGCCTCATGCAAAATAAGACTTCTGTGGCATAACTGGAGGAAGTCACACCTCAGAACTTACCACAGATTTCTAGGCACCCACCTCCCAGTTGAGGTGGGGTTCTCAATTTTGTGACTGAGGGGGGAGTTAGCAGTTTTCTCAGGCTTTTTACTTCAGAAATGGGGACCTGATTATCAGTTACCCCAAACCCAAGAAGCCTCAAAGCTCTGAAACCTCTGGGAGCTCCAGTAACCAAGTGCACAGGAAGGAAATAAAATAAAAAATATAAAAATCTAGCAATCTTTTCCTTAGTGCATAGATTTGAACAACCAGTCCCTTTTCATGAAACTATTTTTACTCGAATACCTGGCATTTTCCATTAAACATTGCTTCATCTCAAATTCAAACTGTTTTAATAACAACGTTTCTTCCTTTACTGTTTCCTTCAAAGTGAAAATCAACACTATAAAGAAAAAAATCAGTAGTAATTCCATTTAGCTTAATGGACTTTTACCAAATTAATAAACACAAACAAGAAAGTGAAGTTTGTTTATTAATTTCACTTTTGCAAAGCCTAAGGTACACACAAGGCACCTAACCTTACACATTTATCACCAACTTTATTGATTTGCTCAGATGACTTGCAGCAATTTTGAAGCGGCAGAAAACAGGCTTTGTTGTAATATTATTTTCCATCATGATTCAGTTATATCTTTGCTCTAAAAAAAAAAAAAATCACTTACTATAAAACAAATATTAATTTTAACATGAAGTTTCACACTTCCTTTATGCTGTAGAGGAATGAACAAGTGTTTCTAATGTCCTCTTTGTTGCTCTGTAAATTCATAATAGAGGGGTTAGCCCTGGCAGTACACTGGTAAAAAAACCTGAGGTTACCTAATCTTTCAGAGGATTTTTAATAGACTGAGTGTTATCCATGTAATTAACTTGAAGCATTTAATTTTGGATGCATCTACATGATGTATTTTCCACGGTGGCAAAACTGGCTGAAGAAGTTTTTACTTTATCTGCATGTATTAGTTTCATACATAGTTTACCAGTTGTGCCAACACATTCATGTGTATGGTTAATCACGTGAACTAGGTCACTGAAGTGATTTATGTAGAAAAAAATAAGGACAAATTTTAGATCAATTTCTACTTTTCGGTCATTCCAGTAATTACATGGTTTCACAAACAGTTGTCACTATACAGCTACACGGGAGGAAAGACAAAATGCAATTCAGAAGCATAATAGGATCTGAAGTATTTTAAGCTGTCTCTATCAAAAAAAAAAAGTGTAATGTTACTGTTCAACATACTTCAGATGACTGAGGAGAAAACTGTTGTGCAATTATGGGAAAGGAACAGGAAATAAGAGTGCCAAAAATACTTCCCTGAAAAAGAGGCAATACCAATAAGAATTATAATGCTTACTTTAGGATTATTTATGACTTCACAAAGCATGATATAAAACAAAAATAAATACTATAAGAGAGAAGTCCAAGAACTTCCAAGGAAATTTTCTGGATATTTTACCATTTCAGCCACATATGGTATGTTTAATTATTACTTTTGAAGGGATGAGATGTTGCAATTCCATAACTCATACAGTTAAGGAGATCAGCCGAGTAGAAGCTTCTGTTCAATTAAAATATTCTGATTTTGCGAAACCACCAACTTTGACTAATTTCTTCTCATGAAAAAAACCCAACCCTGAAACATTCACAAATAAAAAAGAAACAATTTTGAAATGGATTTGAAGTCAAACTTGAAAAAGATTGAAGCTAAAAGAAAAAGCTTAGTCTTCTTTAAACTTCCTTCAAAACACTTCAAAATTCAAAAATAAAGTAACTTTTGGTTTTTTGTCCCTCTTAGAGGTTAAAAAAAAAATAATCACAACATCTCAATTTTTCTGGAGACAGAAATGTCTGGTTTGACCAAACTTAATTCTGAAGGAAACAAAATATATAGTTTTATACTGTATTTTGGCAGGACTGTATTTTTTCTTCTTTGTATCAGTTATTATGAGTACAAATTCAAAAGAACATCTTAGAAACTATTTGTTATGGACAACTGAGCAAGTGCAGATACCCACTGTTTTAAATTAATTCCAAGAAATTTGCAGGGCAATACAGATATGCCTAGAGCCTTGATCATCCAAAACTAGTGGGCCTATAGGCCACTTATAGGTCTCTTTAGTTTTCCCATTTAAAAACTAGTACAATGTTTTGTTTCATCCCTACAGTGGTGTACAGAAAACGTTAATGAAAAACTTTTGTTACAGGAAAAAAAGCTGCCTTTGGCCTGGCTTGTTCAAGGTAAAAAGCTACTGAAAGTAATCAAGCTGTTTTACCATCTCAAAGAATTATATTAATGCATTTTCTTCTTTTTTATGCCTGAAAAAAAAAGTGAAAATGTTCAAGAAATGGGTTCTCTCCAAACACCGTGATTTATACAAATAATATATGTTTTCTTACTGTTTTACTGGTTTAAGTCTTTTCTAACTGTAGCACATTATAATTACTAAAGAAAGTAGGAATATGAAAACGCTGTTCTCTTAATCAGCTGCTGAAGTAATGAAGGCACAACTTGTGGCTGTCACTAAAAAAAAAAAAAAAAAGATAGATATTTGGAGTGAGGTGAAATCTTGATTTGCCCAGTTCCTGTTCTCTGTACTGTTTTCATTCTCTCCTTTCCAAATGGACAGCTAGTCCGGAAAATATGACAATTCATTTCACCACCCAAGATTACATATATACTGCATAGATTCCGGACCATATGACGGGTTTTGCTTAAATAATTTTTTTCGTCACTGACCGTTTCCTTTTCCTGGATAAGGAATTACGTCTAGAAAGATTCTTCATATCAGCACTAGATGACATGTCAGAGTCTCACAAGAATTAGTCGAACATCTCTGTCTCTGAGGTTGCAGACATTTAATCATTTCTTCACTATTTTGGGCAGCTGCACACAGACCTCATAGCCATCACCTGCTTTGGGCTGTCAGCCACAGGACTTTGTAATATAAGGGCTACTTTGCATGCTGTTTTATCAAGAAGAAGTGCCACTGACTGTGACAACAATTCTAATTAGTTGTTGAAATACCATCGTGAAGATCTGTCACCGGCGATTACTCATCTCTTTAATGGTTCCTTCAAACAGAAGCTCTGTTTCAGCTATTTAGGAAACGGCCAATATCATTATCATTCCCTGAGGGGCTTATCTAAGCACTCTGAAGGATTACTGTCCAATTTTACTTTTAAGCAAGGTTGCAAAAGTCATGAAATAGACACTTTTCAGGGGGAAAATAAAACATCTTTACAGCAAGAATTTCAGCCGCAGGAGGCTGGGAGCAGTCACGTACCTCTAGGCAAACTACAACACAGCAATTATAAGGAAAGCATCCTCTGAAGATGCTGCCTCTGAAGAGAGGGAACAAGTTTTTAAGAGAATGAGACCAGCAGGGGATAAGAAGAGAAGGATTAGATTCAGGACTAGAAGCAACACATTTGATTTCCAAAATTTCCTATTAGTATCCCAAGGTAAAATTATACCAGAAGGCAGATGTTGCCTGACTCTGCGTGGGCCAGTAGGATAACTCTCTGCTGTAACAGACAAACCATAGACAGCTGTTTGAGTTAACAAATAATTGCTAAAAAATGCAAGATTACACTTTTTTAAGATTACAACAATTACGATTAGTTATACAACATATTTTTGTTTGCGTCATATCTATCATCACCCTTCAACGCCCCAAAAACCTGCTCCAAAGTCCTTAAAGAAACGAATACCTAACCCCAGTCAAACAGCTGTTCCAGACCTCCTAAGCTCAGCCCAACAAGTTAGTGCTTAGGGGATGAACAAGATACTAATTTATCATCCATCCTCGAGGCACAGATAGAAAGATAATTTCGATGACAAAAAAAAAAGAAAAAACAAGAAAACACCATAACAAACCCAAACCAAAAAGCCTGCAGTTTATTACAGAAATGTCTGTACCTGTAACTGATAACCACATTAACATGGGTTTATGTATAGCAATCGACGCTGTGATCAGTAGCAACTGTTTCAGAGGATGTTGCACTAAAAAATATACATTAATAAATAAAATCCTGACAAAATTACAGTTAACCTGTCCACAAAACACTGTTACCTTAACTACAGTAATATAGCTGTTGACATAAGACGATGGCTTCTATACTTTCTAGTTCCTTAAACCTGAAGCTTTATACAGTATGCCAGGAACACACTGATCTTGGAATCTTTGGATTCTTTTAATCAATTCTTTATACTGAAATTATTTACTACTATAAAATACTTTGTTATTAGGAATGGAACTTTTATGAAGAGGAAAACACAAAACTGCAGGAGGCTGACAGCATGTGAAGTCAAGCATGGATGTCAGCATTAGCAGGATCAGAGAGAGCTATTCCACTGAAAAGAATAGTTACAGTCAAGAAATTTCAGATATTAACTAATTTAAAAATGAAAGATCATAGTAATTATCCGATAATAATAGTTTTACTAACTTTTTAAAGGGTATTACTTAGAATTCTTTCCATTGCTTTCAATTATAAAAACCAAGTGTAAATTAGCTTCCATGATGAGTATTGTTAAATTTTGAGTTAGTTTCCTTTATTCATTATTTGTAGGAGTATTATTTGTAGTTTTATGTTTCTATTATTTCTGTATAATTGTCTTATCAACTATACAGATGGGGTGCATCCATAGGTAATTTTCTGCTAAGCTGTGAGTAAAATTACCTCAGAATTAGACAAATAAATGGATGCTCCAGTAAAATTCATCTTGGAAGAAAGAAATCAGGGAAAAAAAAGATTCAGGTCAGCAGGAAAAAATAAGAAAAAGCTTTGTTTATATATAAAGTTTTAATTTCTGCAAGTGATACATACGGATTCCCCATTAGCATCCTTGAGAGTTATACAGCAAAATGGGAAAATTGAGTCCTAATGTTACGTAATTCTATGTGAGTTCAAAACGTGCTGCCCTATGAACTGTGCGCAGGACATCTGCTGCTGCTCAGCACAGAACTCAGACCTTGTGATTCATCTGAAAAAAAAAAAAAAACCAACCAACAAACAGTGCAAGACCAATTTCCTTGTAGTTTGCAAATATTCCGTGTTTCAGATAGATAATAAATACACGTTTTTATTTTCTTCAAGTATGAGAGACACATTTCCATGTCTGTTGTGGTTTAGGCTGGACCGGCCACTGAATGAACGACAGATGCTCTCTTTGATCTCTCTCCTCTCAGAGAAGGGAGAGCATCTCTTTCCAAAGGAGAGGAGAGAGAATGAGAGGAAGAGAAAACTTACACATTGAAATAGAAACTAAACTGTAATGAAATATTAATAATAAATTAAAATATAATAATATTAATAATAATAAAATATATGCTCTATATATATGCTATATATATATAATCCCTCTATCTATATATATATAATCCCTATCGAGCTCCCAGGATGACAATCATGTCACCGGCAGACACTGGGAAAGTCCCAGACTGGACTCAGCAATGGAAAGGAACTGGATTCCAAATCTGGATTCAGGAACCCATGGATCAGGATCAAAGGCAGATGAACAGACAGAGTCCTCCTTGGACGCCGGCCCTTGAACAAAGACAGCTGACCCTTTGATCCCTCAGCTTTTACACTGAGCATGAGGCAGATGGGATGGAATACCCCGCTGGTCAGTTTTGGATCACCTGTCCTGTCCGCTCCTCCCCACAGATGGGACCCCTCTACGGTCTTCTGCTTCCGACCCTCCAACGGGGCAAATAAAGTGGGCTGCCCTTGGGGGTTACAGCAATAAGTGTAAGCGGGAGCCTCTCCGCATACCGTGCCTTGGTATCCCCTACGAACATCAGGCCTTAGCACTCTGGCAGCAGACAACATTTGAAGAATATGCAGTTTATTTCAGAGAGTTAGAAGAGGCTTAACTGAAAAGTAACATTACTGAAAAGAAAACTGGTTCTGTTTTACCTCAAATCAGGAAAATGCCCAATATTATTTCCCCAATTCTACTTATTTTGGAAGACTTCTCACTCTGGTGCTAAACTCCACTCCTCCTGATACTTTGTAATTCCCAAATTCTTATCATCTATTGACAGTTCCTGCCTTTACCTGTGTGATGTCTCACCTGGTTTTCACCTTGTCCCTCTCTCTCCTAGTCCATACTACCTGCCTGAAGTAACCCTCCTGACCTCTCCCAGTCAGCCTCCCTCTCCTCCCCACCTCCATGATGGTTCCCAGCCCTCTTCCCTAACTTGTCTTTGTCTCTTGCACACACAACTTCCAGCTTCCCTGTCTCAAAGACAGAGTCTTCTGGTCTCCATCCTCAAACGCTGTTCCTCAAGTTACCTCTTTAGCCACCCTCCAGTTCTTACTCCTTCTAAAATGTCAACTGGGGCTTTCTAACCATCACAGTAAATAGGTACCGGTAAAGAGATCGCAGAAGACACGAGGGTTCTTACGTGACTTAAGTCACACGGCACTGTAGCACACAGGCATTGGAGCTGCAGGGCAAGTTGTTCCTGTCTTGCCACCAGGATTCATTCCCACAGTAGCGAATGTGCAATGCTACCCGAGTTCCGCAGTCTAATAAAGCCCCTAAGCAACACGTATAAACAGAGAGTTTGACCAGAACTGGAAAAGCACAGCCCTGACAAACATTGTTCCCTTAGAGGATCTCAGGCCCTCCCTCAAAGCAGGGAAGTTGCACAGCTTTGCAAACAATAACTCACCTCTGTTTTAATTCGAAAAAGACTAAATAATGTATTTTCCCCATAGTCCCATTTTTGAAGGAGCTGCATTATTCTGGCTGAAATGTTTTGCCTGAATTTTCTGCAACCGTTAAGGAATATTTGAACATATCCTCAAGGACTATCTGAGGAACACTTAGAAAACCTAGAAAGGGTCAGCCTCCTGTTCCCATGTCATCCCTTAACTTCTTTTTTGAAAGCTGACGTACAGGAATATGTCATTGTAATAGGAATCTAAATCATTATGATAGCTGACCGTGAAACAAACAGACAAACAAACCTAGTAAAATAAACTTGCCGATTAATTTTAGCTGCTTTCCTACACCCATTAAAGAGCTAGGAGATTTAAAGCCAATCTGTCCAGCCACCGATACCAGATACGAGCAAAGAGCTCTCCAGTTCCAGGCATGCAGGAAGAAAAATAGATATTGACATAGCAGAAGGTACCAGCTGAGGAACTGCTGAGGACTGTTACCACGTAAGCTTACTGTCAAGAGAGATTGAAGTGTTCTTTTCCAACTGTCTAGTATCTCACTAGCATCAACCCCTGTAAATTTATTGTGTCTGGTAGGAGTTCACGTTGTGTGAAAACATCCATTCCTGCAACAGTATCATTACATGACAAGGATGGAAATACTCTCGGAGCAATGTTATTGAAGCCAGTGATTTGTTGACTTGGTTTTCTAAAGCAACATTAAGCTTTAATATTAAATATCGTTAAGACTCACTCGGGGTTCTCCAATCCAATGGCCTAGCAGCACAGTTCCTACTAGAGAATACTCAGGAAATTCCGATGGATAGCAGGTCCTAAGGGATTGCTGGGACCAAGTTTGATGAGAACATATTTTTCTGCACAGTGCTCTAACCCAAATAATACATCATCATTTCAGGTCAATCAAATGCAAAGCAAAACACAAACAAAAGAAAACAAACGAAACCCACATAGTCTATTTCACAAGACTCAAGCCATAAAGCTTAACCTGAAGTAAAATAATGCCACTTTATTTTGTATTATTGAAACTGTAACAACAAACCACTCCCCTTACTATTGAAAAAGGAAAATGACAAACATTGTGTCGTTAACCCCATCCTTGCCGGAACCAGGACACATTGTATTTCAGAATTCTTGCTACTTATAAACTTTTTCTTTTCCGTTGGCTGATATGTGTCACATCTGACCTGTATTTGTGATTCTTATGCTCCTAAATCCATACCTTTACATAGACCAAACAGAAAATTTTGGCTATTGGTCTTAAATATCTCTTTATAGAAAGAGATTATAGCATTTTCTCATTCTCCATTAATTTCAGGCAGTTCACGTAGCTCTCCTCTGTGGAACATTATACAGTATTAATCATTAAGTCATTACAAAATACCCCTCTTTTTAAGGAAAACAGTCCAATATAAATTATTTATTTATTTATAGAAGTTCTGTGGATAATTTCTTGTGAAACAGCCTCAAAGGGATGGTGAAGGGAAATAAAACTTGGCTTTTGTAAAGAAGCTGTGATGGGTAAGGTAATACAAAACAAACATCTACTCTTACCCAGAGATCTCAATCTGAGTAAAACCAGGAGAGAGTTCTGTAGGGTTGGGAGAACATATAGGAGGTTCTGATCAGATTGGCATGGAGCGAAGTATCTGGGGATCACATCAAAGACTCAGTACTAAATGAGAACAGGCAGGTAGAAGGTTCTTTTTGCAATAGCTGCTTGCCTCTTATGTCAAGATACCCAAATCACACCATTTGTAAAACCAGTTGTCAGGGCATGAAGACGTTGAGACTTCTGAAGCAGAAGTCACTTAGCCATCTGGCAGGCAGGCAGGAACGCTACAGAGTAAAGCTTCACTGTTTCATTTTGGTAACATGTTATATAAAACAAGTGAGCAGGGACACCTTGGCATATAAAGCAAGGAGTATATCAAAAGAAAAGTCATATAATTTAGCAAGCGTATGAGGAACAGCTCACCCAATGACAGCTACAACAAGAGAATAATCCCGTAATGGCTCTTTGACAGTTTATTTTCAGTGCACATGCTTAGGCAGTACATACTGTTTATTTTCTAAGCAGCTTAGCAGATGGGAGGTAAGTAGGATGATGAATATAATTCAATATAAAATACATTTAAATAAAGTTGGGGGTCTGACTTAAGCCCTTGAAAGTCAAAATATATAAGTTAAGTCTCCAGCAACATCCTTAGCTCAGCTGCTATTCTTATTTTCTAAATGTGGAACAGTCTCTTATCACAGGCTGCCACACCACTGGACAATGTAGAATTGGTATGAGGGAAGAATTAGTTCCAGCAGCTCCTCAAGAACAAGATTTCGCACCACAGGCAATTTGACACAACTTCTAACAGGCCATTTTCCACATATTTTTTCACAGTTGAAACAAGGGTTTATACTTCCGTTTGTTTTTCTAATATCTATTCTTTCATAGCTACTTGATCCAACTTACTAAAATGTCTCAGTGGGTTGTTATGTCAGGAAAATACTGTTGTCTCTAATTTAGACAGGTGAGAACAGAAGGATTATGTAGTTTGCTCAAGTTTACCCCAAAAAGTCAGTGCCACAATACATTATTTTACCAGAATCTCCTGAATTGCAGGTAAACCCTTCCAATCACTTTAAGCTTTTTGATGTTATCAAAAAATATTGTTTCAGGGAACAGATATAGGAACATGCCAGTAGAGAATTTAAGGGAAAGGTGAAAGAAGCTTAATTCTGAAGATGAAAGTGTATTCCAGTTTATTATTCCATTTCCATTAAATTATAAACTAAGAAGGCATGAAACCATCAAGGAGAGTGCAGCATCGTGTTGCAGTTACAGAAGCTGGAAGGCGGTCCTCGGTGGCTTTGATGAATTATGATACTGGATTGAGTATCTGCCACTGCAAATATTAATTTAGGGATGAAGTGTCTCAGTCAGACATTCAAGGCTTACACCTGAAGACTGCTGTTTATTACCCACTGTCACAATAGGAAAATGGGAGGCAAACCACAATTAATGCAGTTCATTAATATTTTTTTAATAGATTTTAACTGTTTAGTTAATTAAGGGCCAGAATGCCTCTAGGTACAGACCTCAGAGACAGAAGGATGGGGACAGGCTTAAGAGTGGGATACAGAATATAGGGATGGGGGAAGACTGGATTTTGTCAGGTATATGTATAGCGCATAGAATAATTGAGTATTTCCAAGAACCTGGGGTACAAATAGTGCTTAAAAAAAAAAAAAAAAAAAAAAAATCAATATCACATCCTCTGCCTGTCCATAGGATGAACATTCATGGAACGTTCATTTAGATAAGCTAATGGGAGATTTGATAAATGCACGGAAGAATAATCCATCTTAAACACAAGAAACTATCTCAGGCTCAGGAAGCATCGGAGCTGCATGTTCTCAGCACTGAGAATGCACTCCAATAAAATCCGTGTGCTTGCTTTGCCCTTACCCTGTGGGCCTCCTTCTGAATCTACTGCTAGGCAGGATACTGGTCTTCATATGCATTTGGTTTCTAATACACGGCTTTTCACAATAACTAGAGATATTAGAATAAAATTAGAAAAAAAATGAAGAGAAGTAATGAATTTACTAGTGTGATAAATACTCTCAGATCTTTCCAAAGACCCTAAGTTTAAGCAGCCTATATGATTTGGAGGGGTTGGTTTGTTCGTGGTTGGATTATTATTATTTTTTTTTTAAGAGCACACCAGTTTATTTATTTTTTAACAGCTTCCATTTTTGTCTCCCTGCAACTTTTTGTGGCAATACCTTGACTTACAAAGATCTGATATGTTATAAGCTCAAGATTCAGGTTACCATGTCACATCATGATTATGACATCAGTACATGAGACTGAGATATGAATTGTTAAAAAGACACAAAAATGCTATTCAGCACAAATAAATTCTCTGTAAAGGAAGATTAGAAAATACAATACCAGAAGTACCTCACTAGTACCTTACTGTTCTTGTAAGATCCACTCATATCAATAGGCCTCCGATGGAGTGCATTGCTAAAACCATAGCACAGACAGCATCAAAATACCTTCTTAAGCCAAACCAAGTTCTTCCCACTCTGAACAATATATTTGATCTGGCAAACTTAAAGTAAAAACTTACATACAATTCTTCCCCTTTCCAGTATTACATTAGAAATTCCTTTAAAGGCTTGCAAGTTCAATTCCAGCAGCTAAAATCTTAAACCCAAATTGCTTTTCCCTGTTATACTATTGTTGCTCTAAGTGCAGACACATTTTGGGGGGGTTTGTTTGTTTTCGTTTTTTATTATTTGTTTTCCCAAGTTCTAGGGAACTTACTGCTACTATGCTCGCTTGCAACAATCTCACTGATGGAGTTCTGCCCTCTCTGCTGGAGGCAATGTAATCTGTAAAATAACACGTATTTTATTTTACACTTCATAGCCCTGAGCTAAAGGTAAGTTCCGACAGTCTGCTTTCCCCAACAGATAACATGAGGAACTCTTCTGTGAAGAGGTAAGACGTTTCTGCAGGGAGACTCCCATCAGACCTCACCGCTGCATGGTTTGGAAACTTGAGATTTTTGCAGAGATTCTTCATATTTAGCTGAATTTCACCTTTAAAATTAATTATTACATCTCAGTATTTTTACAGTTCTCTCAATAAGAGCATTTGCTTGTGCAAAAGCAGGTCTTCCACCATACTATCAAGATTATGATTAACTGTCCTGATCCCAGTAAAATACAAATGCTCAGGGTCAGAAGCACTTCTTTCCACCAGGTACATAGCTCGAGATACACGTATACTTCCTAAAGAGGGAATACTGGATGCCATAAAAAAAAACACCAGATAGCAGAATAACCTCCTCTTTTATATGCTGGAGGCTTTTTCTCTGTGTGTGTGATACTAACAAGAGTATAATCAACAGCAGTTACCAACTTCCTAACCAAGAGCAGTTACCGACTTGCACATGTGCTTTGCTATATTGAAACAGTCACCGGGAGTCACGCTGAGGAGTAAAAAGGTCAAATAAAGGAAAGGCGGGGGGGAAGCCATAACAACATAGCGACTGATTTTGCTTTATTGAGAAAAGAATCTGTCACTGAAGGAATCATATCAGATTATTAGGCAACAAGCGAGATATTTTTAACGCTAATGAGACAGGAAACTTCGTTACAACTTGACTCTGAAAATAAAGACTCCAATCCTTATTACTTAATGTTAGAACAGAAACGTTTACCCAGATTAATAAGCCTTTCTACTCTGATTTTACTACTTTGGGCTCACCATCAAAACTCTCACATATAGCTGGACTGTATTCAGGAAGTGACACAAAATATAATATATACCTAGCGGATGCACAGCGACCTCCTTCCGTCTAATACATACCCTGTTAATTGATAGGTCAATGTATTGGTTTCTCTTCGTGATAAAATTCAATTTTACAATACCTATATCATCTTAGCTATCCTAAAAAAATCTAAAGGGATCAAATTGCAGAAGATCAGTTAAGGAATTGATGAAAACACAAATCAATCAACAGGACAGTCATAGGTTACCAATAAAAAATAAACGATGTGCCAATTCAACATGACTGATGTTTTCACACATTTATTTTCCACGTTTTTTAATTAAAAAAAAAAAAAAAAAACAACAACAGACCAATTTTATACTTCTTTCCTTAATCAAAACCTTACAAAGTTCCTGTCATTTTCTTATCTTTCTTGGAACAAAACTTTCCAGAAGCTCCTTAAAGCCTGAAGACATCTTCAGCAGCCAGACCTTGGAACAGAACACATTTTTACTAAGCATCGACAGGACCTTATCTGCCTCTTCTGCACTATGACAGAAGAATGCTGCACAGAAAAGAATAAGGGAGGACCAGCAAAACATATGCTGAAATTAAGGTTCATATTAGTATATCTAATATATATTCCCTCCTAAAACATATAAGAATGTTTGCTATGAACACCAGAAGATATTCAACACTATGTGGGAAAAGATTATATAATTAATTTGACTAACTACTTCCTGATGGACTATTTGGCATACACCTTATGGACTATTTGGCGTACACCTTCTGGTAGCAACCAAATTAGCTTAACAGCAAGATCCCAGAGGGAGCACATTGACAGTGCAACACATACAGGTGTGACGTGACCTCTTCTGAACAAAGTTTAATTTAGTTTTTCAGAAAGTAGACAAAACTCATGAAATTAACTTAAAACAACAGAAAGACATCAATACACATCCATTAGCCTTCCCTAAACAGACGTGGTGTGCATTTAGGGAAAGTATTCCCTGTCAGAGTTCCATATTCTCTGACCAGGTCCTTTAAGATATTCCACACGAAGAGTGTTTAATGCTTAACACCAAATTTACTCATCTGTAGACACTCGATGTCACAAGGGATTCTGATTTAGCAGAGCAACACAGCAGTGTTGTGAAATTACAATACAACTACTCTTAATAGAATACAGAAATTATATATATTCTACTCTATAAACTATATACACAGAATGCAGAAATTATGTATGTATATAAGCGCGTGCGTGTGTGCGTTCGCAAACCTCCTCTGTCTTGCCAAACAGCTATGTCGCTTCAGCAGGTTGGGTTTCAAGGAACTCTACCTTCTTGTTTACCAACAGAGCCGCTTCATTTAAAGGTTTGCCGGGCTGTATCATCCCACCTGCTTTGGAGATAACCTTTTGCATTCAGGCAGCGTAATGCATCGAGAGCACAGCAAGGCTAGGGCTGCACAGCACAGAGAAGGAACTCGAACACTGGCAATCAAAAGGGTTTGCAGGCCCGGCACTCCAACGCAGCACACTGACGTGGCCAAACTCCAGCTCAGAGTATCTTGTGCGCTCCCATTTGACACTGCATAGTTGAGGTACAGAAGTTTCCTAAGGATCTACAGGGCCTAATCATTAGATCATACTCATACATCCCAAATCCATGCGCGTAAGAATTTACTGTTATCTGTAGGTCGAAAAAATTCTACCCACACTACCTTTTAAAGGTGAGACAGACAGTAAATCAACGCATGCTACAGTTCTGCTGAGTATTTGGTCTGGAAGTATGTACCATATGAACTTCTCACTATTCACAAGGACAGAAACGCATGTAAACACAGGAAAGTATATGGCTTAGAGTTTTAAGTGAAATTGAAAGTGGTTATAGAACTATGCAGGTACCCAGGATTTCACATTCTCGGATTCTTTTCTCCCATCTTCTGATGACTTCCCTAAGGCTGAGTTCCATCTCCCTCTCTCAGGCAGAAGTACTCTGGAGTCAAGATAGCATTTAAGAAGATACTTAGCTTAAGAGTTTATATAATGATTGTTGCAATTAGGGACAGTCTTCAACACATGACCGTGTGCTTTTCTGACTTGATGTCATAAGCTGAAAACTTTGGTATGGGGCAGACACCTAGTCTCCAGTGCACTTCCCATCCGTGGCTGCAGCCTGTCTCTGCCCTCCCTTCACAAGAAGAGGTGGCCATGCTGTGTGCCTCACCCTCCTTCATCCACATCTCCCCTCAGAGAAATCCTGGGTAAATTAAGGCAAAGGCCCTCTTTTATACCCCAAAGCACAAGTATGCTAAAGAACGTACCTTCCCCCCACCCTCCCCCCCCCAAGTCCAGACACAGCTGGAACACTCAGCCCAGAGAAAGGATTGCAAGGAGCAGAGGGGGATGTCCTTTACCTCAAAGGCTGCATCTACAGCATAGAGGAGAGATATATTTTGGGCTAAGAACACATTACTTAAAAAATAAAACATGACCAGAGAACAAAAAGAACTACAGAAGCCCATCAACGTTTCACTGGCAAAATTATTACAGTGTTGGGTACCCACTACAAAAAAAACAGCTACAGAAAATATATGCTACAGCAAAAAGTTACAAGCAAGCCACATGAGAGGGAGACAGTGACTTACAGTTTCCTCTCACTCCATCCAATTATTTAGTATCTGTTACCCCAGATACTACACCCAAGAAGAACATGAGCTAGATCTTTCAATTACAGAAATGTAAAGTGAAGCTATTTTGAAATGGAAGACCTGGAACAGTCATAACTTAGGCCGGCACACACAGCTTAAAACCTTGTCACCTTAAGACACTTTAAATTAAATTTGGAATAGATCAGATGATACACACTCAGGGAGAAATGGTTAGTCTCAGACAACTCAATGCAGAGAGGCTCGCTAACACACAACCAGCGCGTATTTCTCCTACCTTTTCTCTCTCTTCTCCTTGCAGCATCATAGACATATCCAACATCAATACACCAAAGCAGACTCCACAGGTATTTCCCAGAACCAGAGTGTAACACAGCATCCTACAAAGTCCATCAAATATCTGCTAACTGAGCTCTTGAATGACACGTAGCCCTGTTAGCCCAGGAACACGTCTGAGTGCTTAACTCTGCCTGCTCGTTAAGCTAGCTGAGATAATAACGTGGCACAGCTATGACTCATCTACACATCAGTACTGAAAACAACTGGTGGTCTTTTCTGTTGATAAACCTAACTGGGGTTTCACGCTCAGGTGTCTCTATAACATGTTTCAGTGGTTGGTTTGCCTATGAAATAAGAATCCTCTAGTTTGGTCTATTACAAGTCCCTTGTATAAATTTAGTTAAGGGAGAAGTGCGACAAATCTTCAAATTTGATAAATTCAGACTGACTGAAGGATTTACTCTCTGAAGGATGTACTCTCTGAAGAAAACTGTCCGAACGATGCCCTAAGCCTCCATCTCGTGTTTCAGAATGGAAGTGGAATAGTGGCCGTTCCCCTCTAGCCGCCCTTCTTCCCCTTTCTTGTTGCAGCTGATGCATGGAAAAGACACCCAATCCGGCACGGCAGCGCTGTCATCTGTACCACGCTCCTCTCCGTGCATGTTCCCTACATGCCTTTCACAGAAGTGTGTCAGTGTCATGGTTTCATTCTCCAGATAACATGTAGTCAGAGCCCTGCTCAAGCACGGCGTGGGTCTGATACCACCCCAGGAAGGAACTGGAAAGGGCTTTCCTCAAGAAGTGAAATTCTTTCACCACCCTTAAGCACAAAAGCAGTATAAAATGTAAAATATGTTTGGGAAGGGTGCAAACTTTCTTTCAGTATGATTTTTCTGTGTTTGTTCATTCTGTGTTTTCAAATCCATGGCACTTTCTTCTTTTTCTTCCTGAAATCCTTTCACATTTTCACATCCTCGCAGTCACAAGATCAAAACAGCATTCAGGCCTTTTTTTTGTCTATAAGTGCTTGTAGTAGGTGCGCAAGTGCCTAACAAAGCAAATATTCCTTCAGATTTGGTTTATTGATAGTAAAAGATTACCAGTTAGACCAGAACACTGTTGAAAACAATAAAACTTTTATTACTGTGTCTCCATATGTCCTAGCCATTGTTGTCAGTTACTTTATTAATTAAATAATATAACTTTTTTAAAACATCACCTTAGAAACCATGATAGGGAAGTTAGTTTTCTACCATTAGAAGGTTTTACTAAAAAAAAAAATTAAATGTTTGACCACACTGTGCTTGTGAATGACTGAATTTTTACCTTCATAGCATAATAAGTTTCCCTCTGTGCAAGGGGAATTTATTGAACTTCACTAGCTTTAGTTCAAAAGCACTGCTAACTCAAATAAAACCTCAATGTTAAATGAAAATGTCTTACGAAAGCCTAACAACATCAATGCGTGGTTAAATTTCACTTATCAGCAAATCCTGTCACCTTAGTCTATCTTTCCCCTTCAGCAACTTCTGAACAGTAATTCTCAAAGACTGGCAGTCTTCCTGTGGGCACCCGATACTAGAACTGAGAACACTTTCTGTCCACAGCCAGAGGACCCACCACGATCATGACTTGCACCAATTATGAGCCACAGGGAATCCAACCAATAAGTTAATCAGTTCTGGGGAAAAAGAAAAAATTATATCCAATTCAAAAAAATCTTTGTTTATTTGAAATGAATTATTTTGTATACTGTCATTTCTATCTTTACATCAATTTAGATACACAAAAAATTTGGAAGATAAAACCAGGTATCTCCAAAGAAATTTTCCTTCATGGAGGACTGTGATTATTTTTCACTTGCTCTCAATCAGGATAAAAGCGGACTGCAACATTTCAAGCCTAGATGAGCTGGATGTCTTCACTTTAAGTTTCACTAAACTTTTCTCTAACTTCACCTTAGTTGAAGAGAAAACCTCTGGATATATGCTATCATAAACATTGCTATCCAGCTATTGGAAAGCTTTATAAAGCCTAGAATATAAGAGGTGGAGACACTCGGAGATTTGAAAAATGGCTTGACAGAGTCAGAACCTATCCAGGAGTAAATCCCGCAGGATCAAGGCAGCAGTCTAATACTCAGTGGTGAAAAAGTGTCAGGGTAGCAGGCAACAGGGAAACAGAAAACAGAGCATTTCTCCCATGAGAAGGCAGAGAGGCAGAGAGACGCAGTACCGAGAGAAAACCAGTGACTTTCAAGAAGTAAATGGGCGCACATATGCACAGTGGAAGTTAAGCGCAAAAGAGATCTATTAAGATTGTTACCTTTACATTCTTGCACTAAACCACCTACAACTCCAGAAGGACTCGACCTTCTCTTTTACGTTGAAGTCCTTCACATTTTTATTATACGCACTTCTCAGTTGCCTGTAGTTAAACTACTCGATTACATACTCGGTTATGCTGAAAACACAAACCATGACAGGAAAACAAATCCTAAACTGGTGCTTCAGCACTCATTTTTAAAGTACACAAGATGTAAAATACACAGAGGAAAGGACTGGTATTCTTCAGTGACACCTCATACTTGCAGCTCATCACAGAACTCAGAATATCCTCACCAGGATTTTATCATCTCCTCAGAACGTGCAACCGGGGCCTCAATATCTTGTCATTTGTTATTGCATTTCATTATTGGCTCCTGTTTAAGAAATTAAACAGGTAGATTTCAGAAGTACTCAGAATCTAATACTTTCAAATTATTTTCCAGGAAGTTTATCTAATTTTTTTGAAATATTTTATCAGGAATAGTAATTAGAAATTTCTGATATCCCTCCACCCTCTTTTTTTCCCCATCAGAGATTTAGTTTTGTCATATGCTCTGCTTAGGTGTTTGGGAAGTGAAATTTCGCCAGCAATGTTCCAAATATATTTCCTTAGTAGGTTAAAGAACTGCATAATATTTAAAGTAACAGCACCCAGTGCTATACAGTACTCAGTGTCTAAAACCACAAAATTTACATGAGCCACTTCTGAAAAAGAATGCAAATTAATTAAGATGTAAATTAAATAAGTTACACGTGAACACAGAAGTAGTGCTATCATATGATTCCACAATTTTCTCACAGCTCACTGCACTTGTCTGATCTTATTTTATTTCCAAATAATGACCATATCTATTTCTGCATTGCATATTATTTTTTTAAGGAAAATAACAATAAGGAAAAATATATATTATGTTCTTCCATCAAGACAGGAGAACAACTGTTTAACAGGGGAGTAAAATGGGAAAGAATCCTTAAATAAAGAAGGAGTCTGAGAAGGAGAAAAACTATGTTTTCAAACTTCTGTTCATGCAACGTTCTGTGATAACGTGTTACAGTATAAGAGCTACTTCTAATTGAGAGAAAGGATTTATTTGGATAGAATAAAAAATGCCTTCAAGTCTTGCTCGATCATGGAATAACACGGCAAAGAGTGAAACTGTTATGACTAACGATGTTGTTCAACAAGCTCCTCGAGCAAGAATGAGCAAGAATTTGTAACGGCGGGAGAGGTCTTACCCTTCGCTGCCCCTACTCTGAGCTGCTTTCTCCTGCCACTGTGGAGCTCTTCCTCTGAGTGCCACTGCCTGGTGTTTAAATAGCTGCACGATGAACTGGAATAGCAAAATAACATACATTGAGAAATACCCTCTTCAAAACATTTTTAACCCAAATCTATTCCCAGGGTAGCGCATGGCTGAATGAATGCCTGTGTCAGCACAAAGGCGATCTTATCAGTGAGATGCATGGAGGGAACAGCAAGACGTGCAGTAGAACCAATTTATGCCAATCTAGGCTACAGAATTACAATGTCATCAGTCACCAGCCCACTTGACAGGGACGGTAAGAGCCTCGTTCGATTGTCACTGAAGTCTACGAGACCTTCTTTCTATCTCACCCTCAGTAACCTATTTATCTAATACCGTACATTCTACAAATCTGATCAAGAATTAAGATTTTGTCTAAGGATATGGCTATGACAAGGCTATAAAAAAACCCAGGTTATTAAGTGTGGGGCACCTAAATCCCCATCACACTTTTGAAAGTCTGCCCTTAATTATCTGTGGAACTTTATACAGCCAGCAGCTTGCAGTTTCAATGCAATTTCCTTACATTAAACTGTTATTCTCTGTTCTGTTCCTCACCTTTACTGTATTTCAGGAATTATGCCAAGTTCAGCTGAGTATAAGTGAATACAGCTCCATTAACTCACAGATTTCACCTCAGGTGATCATGACCCTTGGTATTTCACTAAACTGACAGCTTTAGGTTGTTTTGGTTGGTTTGTTTGTTTGTTTGTTTTAAACAAAAAAAAAGATACAGCTTCTTTCAACATATAAAGAACAGTTACGAGCTAGGTAGAGAAATACTTAAATGTCTTCACAGATGAAATAACAGGAAGAATTCTCTAGGGAAGACCATCCGTTTCACCTACTTTTAATCCATTCAAAACAGCTGTCCAGATGAAAGGATCATACAATAAAGCTATCGACAATGGAGCACAATTTATGTGCCTTCAGTAGTGTCACAATAAACTGCAGGTGTCTGGAAAAATTAAAGCTATATAACTGAAAGCATTACTATTGGTTTTCTGCTGTACAAAACCTACTTTTCATACTGTTCTTGATTACTTCTGTTGGACTACATACACTTAACATATGGTCATTTTAAATGCAAATATTAAGGATATGAAAAGGCACAGTCACATGCTGAATTTTGGATGCCTCCCAGGAACTAAAGTGGCTTGATAATAAGACAAAATCACATTAGTTGCCCAAGCATAAATTTGCCTTGGCCATCCAAATATCAATATGCATTTGGCAAAATAATGTGAAACATGAAGGGAGACTTATGAGTGGAATTGTTGCAATTGTCCCTAGAGGAGGAAAGAGAATGAAGTATAATGTACAAGTTATAAATGATGAATGGATTGATACAACAAAACTACTAATGGTACGTGCCACTGACTATTTATGAAAGCAAAAGGTAATAGAAATTATCCAGAAAGTTTCTCTGGCCATGAATAATGCAAACTTACTTGGCTCAATAGACCATATTACATTTCAACATATCTGAAGGAAATGGAAAAAGAAAGAATAAATGGCAAAGTTTTTCTGTGGGATTTGATGAAACAGAAAAAAAAAAGTCTAACTGAATTATGGAAATGTGGGTGACAATAAACAGGACTGAAAGCAGTAACTGAACACAATTGCCTTCACTGAAATATAATTTTTTTAGAAAAAGGCAGATAAAGATTAAAAATGTTAAGACTTAAGGTAAGGAAAAACAAATGGGGGTGTGCGGTTTTGGTTTTTGTGTCTTTTGTGGAGCCAAAAGGGACTATGTATGCACTTAGGACAAAACTATTACAGGGGACTGAGTCAGACCTGAAAGCAAAGACATCAAATCGCAAATCTCTAAAATGGCCAAACTCCTTGTTCATCGCAGGTTGCCCTAGGGCTAGGAGAGAATTACCTAGCTGTATCTGAATTGCTTCCAGGCTCCCACAGCCGTGAGCGTTCCCTGCCTGCACCGAGGGTTCGTGCTGAAGTCCCTGGGGACGCACGAAGCCTCTCTCATCTCGAGCCCCTTTTTGCCGGGTACTTTCCACGAGAAGAAGAACAGTCCTTTCCCCCTGACAGGTGGATGACGGGTGCAGCAAGACACCTAGGGCGTACACATGCCAAACGGCCCAGGCACAGTCCTACAATGTATTATCTTTCTCACTTACCTCTTTTTTCTTTCCAGGTAAGAACTTGATGGTTTTTTCTTAGATATATAGCTCTGTTTGAAACAGCCTTTATGACTGTAACATTACAGGCATGTGTCAGTGTCACATGTATCCCACAATATTAATAATTCATTTAATTACTATACAGAAAAGTATTTCCTTCCATTTTTTTTCCCACTCCAGAAAAATATTTTATATTCTTGTTAAATTTTAACAATTTTGTACTGCTACAATTATAGAAGACACAGAAGAATGTTCGTTGATACCTTTCATTCTGCATTGCTTTGTTCTATTTTTTCTCTATATTTTAATGTTTATATTTGTCTTTAAAAATATAACATTTTCTCACTGAGAATTGTAATTATTTTAAATACCTTTAAATAGTATTTCTGTAAATATAAAGTGACCATCAACTGTAAACAATTGAATGGTTAATCCAAGTTTTAAAAAGCTTATGAGTTTTACTAAGTTCTGACTTTCTTAATTTAGGCTTTGCTGAAAAACTAATGTTATACTATGGAGCACTAGGACGTAATTACATTTTCTGCTCTGCTTTCTACAAGACTTAGCTCTTGACTCCCATAGTCACACACACGCTACAAATCAAAATAAGGTTTTTATTTATTACATTTCTGTTGAGTCTTTCACTTGAAATTATTTAAAATCAATTTATAAACACAGATTTATTGCCCATAGAAAAGCATTACTTGAATGAAGGAAGGCTGTTGCAACTCAAAATACTCTAAAACCAAACGCTTATTTTTAAAAGACATACTTGCATGTGCACGTGTGTACGTGCATACACAAGCAACATACGTATAAATAAATTAGAAGATAATTTGCACTTATGAGGCATTCATGTTTAGAATAACAGGACTTCTATGTGCTTTCTGTGTCTTAAGCTTTTAAGATTTATTCAGGTCACATTCTCACAGTTTTCTACATACATAAACAGCAACTTTCTATCCTTTAACAATCATAGTTTTCCATTTCAGGACTCTGAGACTTGCAAAAAACTTTAACACTGAAAAAAATTGCTCTAGGATCTCAAGAACTAACATATTTCCAGAAAGAAAGAGGAATACATGAGGGCAAATTTGTACTTGTGAAGAAGATACATCTCATTATATAAATCTTCACAAGCTTGTGATAAGGAACCTGGGGACTGGGCATAGGCGGGGACTGGGCTATGCTCTAGCGTCTGCTATTTTTCTGCAACTCTAAACTTCCCTGATGGTTTCTGACGTTTTCTTCTTTCTGACCCCCACTAATGCCTGGCAGGCTGGCTTCATGGTCTCACTCTTTGGTTGTCTTTGATGTAACAGCATGGTATGACGTAGACTAATTCTACATATTTGCTGTGAACTGAAATAGTCTGGCACCCACCTGCCCTGAATGATTTCCAGCCTATTGCTATGTCTGTCAGTATGAAGTTTCGCAGGACCAGCATGCATGCATGGTTCTACCCATTTTAATAGTTCTGAATTTATGTTTTGATTAGTACTTACCTTTTATTACCATATAATAACGATATATGCTGTTCAGTTGGATATCCTTATTTGCTAACAGAAGTAGAACTTAAAGTCATTGAAGTGCTTCTCCTACCAGCCCATCATGAAAGCTGTTTTTTTCAGAAAGAACAATTTGGGAGGGACATAGGAATGCACAGTGAATTTTAAGAGGAGCTCAGGAGAGCAGCGGTACAAGGCCACACAGAAGAGAGAGAACAGGTGAAAGCTAAAGGGTCGGGTGAAATAATACTGTTGCGGTCAAGAGTGATGAAGTTCCTGACCAACTTTAGCAGTCTCCCAGACTTCTGCGTGAAGGCATTGGCTGTTACAGGAGGCAGCAGTACACAAGGAGTGAGATGAGCTGTAATCTCCTTCAGTCACCTGTGATTCTCCCACGACACTCACTGTTTAAGCCGGGTTGTCTGAATGAAAGTGCAAAAGCAAGGCAAAGGAATTCACCCTTCCACATCCCACTGGCGACGTTTCATCCTCTCTCCCATTACTCCTCAAGTCCTCATGGGATGAGCGTCTCCTCTCGTTTTCACAGTTTTTAAAGGTAGAAGGATGTGAAGTATTAATCACTTTACCTAGAACTGAATTATCTCATATATTTATGTATTTCAGGTAAGAATCCAGTCAAAAATATTCAATGCTGGGAGCCAATGAAGGCTTTAATTAGGAATAAAACAGGAAAGGAATAAGGGATTCACACTTTATTGATATTTTCAAAGCTCGAAGTTACACTTGCAGGGAGGTCTTTGTTCTACATTAGAGAAAAAGAACTACGCTGAAACATTTCTCTCACAGTAGGAGCCTTTTGTCAATTTGCTGAAGAAATTATGCTAAAAACTACACAAAGGCAAGTTTTTCTTACTCTTCCACTTGTCTGAAAACCAGAACTAGACAGAATTAGATAAAATGAAAGGAAACTTTCACCTGAGAAAATCACTGCCTTCCATTAAGGACTTCGTCAATGCACATTTTAGCAGACTAAAAAAAATTCTGTTAGCCAGGGGGACAAAGAGACTACATACTAATTATTCCTTTTGATCTTCACTTGCAGGAAGACATCTGACAACTGTCAGAGATAAAGCTTACAATTAGGCAGCTTTTTTAAATAATTAAGTACAGGAACTGAAGCTTTCCCTAGACTTGCCTTTCTTTTTTTTCTACCTCTGGCTGTATTATTGCCAAGCCAGCTGAGAAGTTACATGCAGTCATTTTCTCCCATTGCCTACACACAATCAAATTGAAAGTCTGTGAATGAAACTGCAGTCCACCTGCGTGACTAAGGTGACTAAGTTACCACCATGCTAGGTAGTCATTTAGTAGAAATTAAAAATCAGTAACCTCTCTTATAACTCACTAAGGGAAAGTCACTTGTTTTGTTTTTACTTCCGAAAACTACACAGTCTGTCTATTCAACCATTAAAATCTCTTCTGATGGTATTTACAACTTAAAAAAAAAGCATCAACAGCAAAAGCTGAAAGGAAAAAAATAAAGGACTAAGATGACCTTGAGAAGGCGTTTTATTGCTCAGTTAATCCCAGCACAGAGAAGCATAGTTCTACCTGCAATCTGTTTTGCATACACTTCACATCTAATAAAACATTTAGCTTTTATCTTGATAATAGAAACAAGCTAACAAGCACTAGAAGTTAAGTAATGCCTATTTCAAGAGCTGTCTTAATAACATAAAGAGGACTTATGGAGGAAAGCCTGGAGAATGCTATCGCAGTGATTTGTTATGCTGAAGAACACTTCCAACACTGACCTTCGCTTGTGTTCCCCAGACCTACTGATGTCAACAGAAATCAGGAATGATTGGATATCATCAAATCTAATTATCTTCCAAAATTTTTGGCTATCTGGAATAGTAGTCTTCTTTTGAAGATGCAGATTTAAAATAAAATATTATTTCTAGAAAAAGATATATCAGTACACCTGCCTTAAACACATCTTGTTTTTTTAAAAATTCATGATGTGTTCTTCTTATACAAAAGTCTAGTTAAATGAAATACTCAGATACCTCCAGATGCTTATGTTAATACTAAGAAGAAAAAAAAAAAAACCACAAACAAACTGTGAATCTCTTGAAAGTTGCCTGTTGTATAATCTTGAAAGTACAAATAGGGCATATTTAACAAGAATTTACTTTGTGAATTATTGAAATAGACTTTGTGAATTATTGAAACAGATGGTCAATAATGGGAATGTCAAGAATCATCAACAGTATGCAGTTATTTGAACTAAATTGCTGTAAAGTGTCATCACTCTTTTCTTCCTCCTTTCTTTCCTAAACCAGTTTTACGCAGCCTAACTGTAAACCAATGATTCTAAACAAGCCTAGTTCTTCCACCAATCCTGACCAAAAAAATGGTCTCGATCCAAACCTAACTGAAATAATGGAACATTTTTGCTTATTTCAAAAGTTTTGAACAAGGTCCCTTAAGTATTATCTTAGTTGGATGATTTTGTAGTATAACAAGAAAATTTAAAAGGATTTAAGATTGAGTGTTATGCTTACAGAGGAACCAACACATATGAAATAATTTTTTCCAGATTAATATCCAGGAAAGCATGGTAGTAAACTGGTAATCAGGAATATTAATAAATCTTACTATAATTCCGTGCATTATTTAGTCCTGTTTTTGTTTTATGTTGGTTTGGGTTTTTTTTCCTTTGGGAGAAGGGGTTATTTGGTTGTTTGCCTACTGTTTTGAGAAGGATTGCAAAATCTTGACTTTTATTCAAGTTACTTTAGCTCAAGTGATTTATAAACCATGCTGTTTAGCCGTACTTCCTCTCTGAGTTCGATTGTTACAACAACAAAAGACACAGCAGGTTGTTTCCAAGTAACAAAACTATTTTTCTTGCTGTCATAATGAATTCCGAAGATCGTACAAGTCCTCTACTTCTGTACTGAGGAAAGGGACTTGTACAGATTTGTGAAATAACATTAAAAATGTCTAGTTAATTCCGTGGTAGCAGACCCAACTGTCTACTTCAAGAGGAACCTTACTTTTCACTTGCAAAGATAAGTCCTATTTGGATACCTCGTCCTTACTGTAACAAAATGATAATAATTGTTTTATGAGAAGGAGACACATCTGATTTCTTTCTTGAATCTCCAAAAATAAAATGTTTTATGACACTTTCTCTGTGCAGAGGCACAAATGATACCGATCTCCTCATGCCTCGTCTTTCTTCTTCCCAAAATAGGGTGGCCTTGTCCGTACCAATAATTAGGAATAATCCCTTGCTTACCATATATCACCCGAGAAAATACCGTCACTGTCGGGAACCTTGCTAGAAAACAGGTCAACTGTCACATGCCACTTTTCAAGCCTGTGCCACAGTCTGTTATAAGTTCATTAGTACAGACATGAGCAAATCAGCTATGTTTCAAGAACTGAATTTTATCAACAAATTACATGAATTATACACAATGATACATTACCTAACTGAGTGCTCCAGCCCTCTGATTCTTTCTTTTTTGGCTTGTCCTGGTGACTTAGAATTTTCAGGGATCGTAAAAAAAATCCCAGACGTCTTTGAAAAGTTATTTTCTCCCTAGAAGAACCCCTGAGGGAAATGAATCATGTGATCTGTGGTGTCTTCCCCACTGTGCCCTGTGCACTCTCCCTTGAAGGTTGTATTTCAAAGTCAAAAAATTTTCAGCACTCCTGTGGTACGTATTGTTCCTTGATTTATGCAAAAAACCACCAAGTATATTATCACCACCGCTATTCTCCTTCATGTTCTTGGGAGGTGGGAAGGAAAGAAAAGAAGTCAATCAGAGGCTTCTGTGCTTATGCAGCTCACAGGCTTTAGTTCAATAACTTGAATCACTTAATACTTTTGAAGAGGTTCCCACTTTTTTTTTGTCACACACTTTAAAGAGAATACATGTAGTCTCCCTGCAACTTGAACAAAAAAATGAAGTTTTCTTTTTTACAAGCTTCACTTTATGAGTTTCATCGTCCTTTGAAACTGACAGATTCTGTGCCCCCAAAACAAAAAAAAAATTCATTCCACAGTAGAGGTAAAAACTATTGGACATTGTGTAGCTTATAGTGATTTTTCTCCCAACCACACCCTTAATTGCTTAAGAAGTATTATTAATTGCTATTACAAACTGTTCAGCAATCCTAATGGCTTATTGATGAAATGTTATCTTCTTGAGGCTCTAGACCTTGTTTTCATTTACCATGTTATCTCTATGGCTCATTCATTATAATATTATATCAATATTATGCCAACCTAATCAGATAATTTTTGCCTTTGCAAATTACTCTCTTTGCCTATATAAGCAAAACATAGTACACCCATCACCTTATGTTTTTTTTAAAACACTGCAACATCAAGTTTGTACATTTGCTCCTATCTCAAACTTAGAATTCATTAATATGCCACAGCGCTTCTTTCAAGCTTTATTTGTTTTGCTTTGTACTTTGCATTAGGGAATGTTTAGTTTGTCCACCCCCCTCTCAAGGCTGTCCATCTGCCCGTGTACCTTAACAACTACATATAGTTCAGTACGTGAGTGCTGGCTGTGTTTGGATATCCTTTTTCATGGTTGATGGCACTACAAAGTACTACTGGTGGTAAAACTAGAACGGGTCTAACAAGACCCTGTTAAGTTGGACTGAAGGAAAATGTGTAAATTTCTAAGCACAGCCACAGTACAAAAGCACCATGCTAAACTCCTTTTTACTTCTTTTTTTTGTTATTTTCCTCACTCTTCATTGAATCTTTTTTCCAAGCATTTTTTCCTGCACAGATTATAGCTTTGATTCAGTAAAACACACTACTATAGCAAAGTATATAACCAACAGACTCCATCCAAAATCTATACGGTAGTTAGACCTACTTCCACTACCTTCAGCGCTCAGTCTTTAGAATATTTTAATTGCAGGTATGGTGTACGAAGTTCAGCTTGAATTATGCAAAATACGAGAACATGACAACAAAAGCACAGAAAATAATCAAAAAACCAAAATGTTTTAGGCAAAGTTTTGTAATTGACCAGCAGAAAGCTACTATGCGCAGATACGTACAGCGTGAAAAGCAAATTTGTGACTAATTAGCATATTCACATCACAGTGAAGAAGTATGAGATGTTTATAATTTATATAATATACACATTTTAATAGTAAAGTGATGAAGAAACAGCTTCACAGTTAATGGAGAAAGTAAAAATCTTTTCGATTTAAGACAAGAAGTATTGAAGTTTGGAGACCCAAAGTTTACTCTGATTGTTTAAATTGCATATTATCAGCAATACTATTGCTTTTGTTCAACTCTGGGATAAGCTCCCTGGAGCAGTGTGATCTAGCAACTAGTGGGAAAAAAGGAGTGACACCAACACACAAAAGTATTGATTTGTTAAAAGAATGGCATCAAAATTGTCATGCAAACTATTGGCTTTTCAAATTAAACATGAATCTTTAGAAGTTGAGAGTAGGGATAAAAAAGGAGGATTTAAGTCATAATGATGACTTCTGAATATCTGACACCTTGTAGTGGCACCTTTGAACCTCCAAAATTGCTAAAAAATAGAGTTGATAAGCATAAAGTAATGGGACAAACTTATTTCCATGACAAATTATACAGTGTTACCAGTTCTTCACTCATCACCTGTCCAGTTCATTTAGGGGTAAGTTAAAAATAAATTAAAAAAAAAAAAAGAAAAAAGGTCATAGTACCTTTGAAGATATTAAAAATAAGTAACTGCCTTGTGGTATAGGCATTTTCAGCTAACAAAGAAAGTACTTGGCCAAAAACATCCAAGCCAAAATAAAAACTTGAACAATAAAGGAAGTAAATACACTGCGCTATAATGTAAAAGCTATGCTGTGGGGCCTTTTACCCTATCCATCCTTCCATCTTCACCTCTTTCACTGCTTATCCAATCAACAACAAAAGATAAAACACAACAAAGGATCCGTGTTTTATGTGGAAACTCACCAAACTTCATGGAGATTCAGAAGAAACAACACATGTCTAGAAAGGATATCTACTTTTTTTTTTTCTAAAATGAATGTTTTTGCATTTGAGAGGTATTCATGCCTCGTGTATTAAAAAGATAAGCATTTATTATCTGGTTAATAAAAAGCGAAGCCACAACATCAGGGGCTTTAAAAATAATTGTACGTGAATTTGATCGGCAGAATGTTATTAACACTGCAAGATGAAAAACAAACAGGATGGAAACTTACCGCATTTGGAGACATCATTATATTCTATTTTTGAAGAACAGAAGCAAACAAATCTTTGTTTAAGATTCTGGTCATGTTCAGCTCACCAGTATTATGTTAGAAAATTTATAATTCTCTGCAAATACACAGGATAATGGATGTGTCCTAGAGGAATATGAGGTTATAGAGCTCACCACACTTGAATCATCTATTTCATTTGGTTTTGATAGAATTTCATATATGGGATTCTCACCTAACACAGGGAGCATTGCTAATTGACTGAGACTATAGGCAAAAGATTTTGATATTTTTGCATATGTGTATTTCAGTTCTGTTTCCTCCTCTCACAAAATACCTGCAGGAAAAATATGACTCCTTCAAACATTCATTATTCCAAACCGTTCAAAGATTTCTCAGGTCTGAAAGCTTATGCTGAACATTTACAGTTGCTAGGTGATATCAAAGTGGTGGTCAGTAATTGTGATTGAAGACATATGGCTTTCACGGAAATTTTCCATTTCCTGATTGGTGATCAAGAAAAAAAAGCAGGCAGATTTTGGTATAAGCAATTGAAGATTTAGTCAGCACCAATATACGACAAAGATATAGTGAATGTTCATGTTATAATGCAGTTTCGATCAGGAAAATCAAGCATAAAAAAGGAGTGCTGCTGAAATAGATGAATGAGTGAAATAATACATTTCAGTAAATATTTTCCAATAACTCTCTTGCCATATTATCCATTTTTATGCATTAATAATGTTCTGCTCTGTATGACCTCATTGTTGTAAGGATAGTAATGTTCTAAAGCTAGTCTACACTCTACAGATTTTGCACACTTGTAAAGACCAATGTATTCTTCCACTCCTCTTTAAGCATGTGTACTTACTCATTCATGGTTGCAATTAGGCTACATAGTTAGTTGTAGACTGAGACCCCTATCAAATGTATAAGAAAGACTATATGGAAATATGCTTTTGTTGAAATTTCCTGGAACTCTTTTTTTTTTTTTTTGTACATGTAACAGAAACTGAAATATGCTCAATCTCCATCAAACTCCCCCTCTTTCACAAACCACAACCCTTTACAAGGTTTCTCTTAGGCAGACTGTGTCCATGCCTAAAGACTGACCTGGAGTTACGGTGTAAACTGCATTACAGGAATAAAACAACATCAAGGTTTTGAGAAAATGAGAGATGCAAATAATTCTTGGGTCCAGATTCTTCAATTGATTTGGAAGAGCTTCTTTCCATATCCAATAATTGATCAGTAAATGAGCATTATGCAATGATCAACTGACAAGAAACCATTTCAGGAATAACACCCAATTACACACAGTGTTTGAAATAGATTAGAACAGAAGGGAAAAAAAAAAAAAGTATAATCTTGCAGTGTTTCGCTGCTCAACTTTAAAAGGAAGAATAATAGACTGTGGTCTATAATAATAGGGGATAAAGGATAAGAAGAAAAGAGGGAAGCCATAAACAAGAACACAGAGAGACAAAACCTGACCGACAAATGGCAAGGGAAGCAGTAAGGAGAACCAAAGCCAGTCAGTCACACTAACTGACGAAGGTACAGAAAATGCAAGAATGCTTATTTCTGTATTACCTGACCTAGGAAACTGCCAAATGGGATCCTAAGGAGAAGGGAGAAGCCATAAACAAAATATATGGTGATGCAAACCTGCCAGAACAACATAAACGCAACAATGACCAGAAACAAACCTGGTCAGTCACACTAAGTGATAGGCTGTCACGAAACTACAGTCAAACCAGGAGCCTGCAGCTCGGAAGGACGCAAACCTGAGGGTGCAGGATGTTGCCAGGGATCTTGGAGCTATGCAAACCAATGGGGGAATGTGCAGGGGAAGGGGATCGGGGAGGAATAAAGTGGGAATAGACAGACAGGGGTATGAAAGGGGTCAACCACTTGTAAAATGGAGCGGGTCAGTACACTCATCTGACTGAGCCCTGTGCCTCATCACCACAGTCAGTCCTGTCTCCATGTTAAATCCCTGACTGACTGTCTCTGCATAATCCCACTGTCTCTCCCGTGTGTGTGTGAGTGCTGCAAGGACCAAGTGCCAGCTACTGGGAGAACCAATGTGAGTGGATCTGGGACCAGCAGCTGGAGTCCGGTCAGAGGTGTAGGCTGGGAACTGGTCAGGGGTGTTGGACAGACAGAGGGGTCATGCCAGTATTCGAGGGATCCACTAAAGCGCACGTGTGTGAATCGAGAGCATTGAGTGTGTGCTGTCAATAGTGAGCTTCAGTCTCTACCTGCCGAAGAGGAGGAGGGCACTTGGCTGGCTGTGCTTGTGTTCATGTCAGTCCTCCATGTAGGTGATGCTGAAGGCAGCACCTTGTCCGTGGCAGCCTACACAGCTGGCTGTGACATGGTCCTCTCTGTGCGACTCTGTGTGTCTGTCTGTCTGTCCTTTTCAGTATCACACACAGAATAGGCTTCTTGTTATTCTCCCCATTCACTGATTTCTTTTTATGACTTATTTAGCATTAAGTTATCTGACACCTCACACAGAACTGAGAAACAGTAAAGACAACATATTAATAAATTTCTTAAATTATCGGAGTTCTCTCAGTCACCCCGTTGGAACAGGCTATCTCTGCTTGCATAATTGCTAACTTGAAGCAAAGAGAGAACTGACAAAATTATCAAATACTTCCACCCACATTGAATATCCATCTTGATTTCCCTGGGCTTAAAAAGTCAGAAATGTAAAGCGAACTGATTAATCATTAGACACTAAGATTTTCCTCACCATGGCCAGGAAGGTTACCAATTATTCAATTCACAACTTATCAATAGTTTATTTTTCTTCTCATTACCATTCTCTGCTTCCTATTCAGATATCAGATGTTCTTTCATTTTTATTACCAAAGAACAGGATCATATTGAAATCGAAGCCACAGCCTGTTAGAAGTTATGTAGTGTCTATCTGCAGTTTTACAAAATATGACTGAAAATTGCCCAACATACTGTCACATTAGGAATCCAGGAGACCCTGTTAGGGCTGTAAGGGTGTTGTGTCACTGGCATTCTTCAGAACAAGACATAGCTCAGCTACCTTAACTTGTAATCTACAGAATCTAACTGAAAATACAAACATCAAATACAATACCTTTTTCCAGTTTAAAACTTGCCAGTCTGGTCATTGAAAGGCAAAGTTAGAATAGCCTGTTTTTCTTTTTTTTTTTAACATGAAACCTGAAAAGGGGTAAAGTGTTAAATAAAGACCTATTTTTTCACTAAGCTTAGAAAGCAAGTAAAAAGTGCTACTAGTTGGGTTTGGGTCCTTTCAGTCATTTAAAAAAAAAAAAAAGTATTGGAAAGCTGATGCCAAAATTGAATCAAAAAATGTATGCCTGCCTAATAGATTCAAGTTCTATCATTTAGTGAGAAACTGGAGATGGGATAGTGAGGAATCACAGAAGCATCTTGAAAGTGATCTGCAAACATTATATATAGCTCTAGAAACATTTCTCCTGTGCTCCACAGCTACTGCTGACATCTCTTGACTTTTTCTTCCTGAAATTTAAGACTGGGAGAAAATCCAAACAGTGCACAACAAGAACACTGGAAATTCATGAAATAACGAAGTATGATACAATCACAATGTTCCAAACAAGCATGTAAAAAATACATACTAAGATTAAATATTCAAGAGTTGCTATTCTAAGGATAGATGTGAAAAAACCACCACCACCAACAACAACAACAACAAAATAAAAATGCAAAAACCAGAGAGTATGACATAGATACCTGCCTTTAAATTAAGATACTGGTATATGATACTGCTTATACAAGCACCTCAGATACGCGGTAAAAGAAAAACTGTGGTACACGTTAAAAAAAATTACATTGAAGTAAAAAAGATGGGAAATGGAATTGTGCTGAAAAATAAACCAACTCAAACGTGGGTGAATGCATCTTTTATATAAAACCATACCAGAGAACTTCTATTGATTTAAATTTATACCATAAGGAAAAATAATATTTATTCTTATTCTTGTTACTTATCACGTGACAAGTAGGGGAACAACATAATGGAAGAGATGCTGGAGAAGCTAATAATAAATCATCCAATATCGATTTCTTAAGCGTCAAAGAAGAGCCAAATAGAGAGAAATATAAAGAAAGATACTGAAGGTCTATACACTGACACCAGACACAGTAGATGTTAGACAGTATTAAGAAATGAATGGAGAATACCACTATCCCACTGACTCATTCCAAAGTACATTCACCTTCAATGCTCTTCCATATGCAGAGATGCAAAAAGGACTTCAAATTCAGACACCTCAAAACTAGAATAAAGATCCAATTTAAATACTCAAATTACCTGATGTATGAACTATGCTGGCAGATATGAAAAGGCAAATATGAGACCCGCATAATCCTGGAGAGCTGACTGACAGTCAGAACACCCTGGCATCTAAAGGGGTACCAGGTGCTTATATTTATACCCAATCCCATCCATCATGTCTATAAAGCTGTGAAAACAGTAGGCAGGGAATGACTATTCACACCTTCTCAAATACAAGATACGGGCATTAGCAGGTAGCAGATTTAAAGACAGGTAGTAACCAATACATTGTCACACCTCATGTGCCTGTGTGAGTGCGTGTCGCTCATACGGCTGCTGGCTGGAATGCCTCCACGTACACACCAGCTGTCTGTCCTCCTCTCGCCTCCACCAGATGGATACTTACTCTTAAAATGTGAGTGACACCATTAAGGAGGTGTGGCACAGCTACCGCTGGTTACAGGTTAGAAGACTGAAGGCTACTTCTCAAGAACAGAAAGAAAGAAATCTTGGAAGATATCTTGGAAACAACACCATTTCTCCCCTAAACAAAACCTGAATTATTGGGAGGACTGACAACCTGATGAAAGAGCGCTTATGCATTTTACATTAGATATTGCTATAAAAAATCCAGTAATGTCAGGAACTCAGGACTTCACCTAAACTCCCAGTTTTAGGTAACTACTGAAATGAGTAGAACCCAGTATTACACATACTCCTTTTGTTTCCTTTTTATCTCCATATCACTTTTGTTCTACTCTACATGGAAGCAGACCTTCAATAAGAAGGGTACAAGATGTCTCTGTCCCCAAACTACTCTAAAACTGGTGGGAAGGATACTCAGTCATCCACATGGCAGAGGGGGGCAGGAGGTCTTATATATGCTTGCGCTGTGACTTTTCTATTAACTAAGTTTAGATCACTCACGCAGATTTTCTGGATCACCATTCTTTAAACCAATGTTTTACATAGAACAGCAGTGCTCCATCAAATGAATCGTGATATACAAGTACTAGACATGGGATAGGATCATAGGGAACACAAGTTATTTTTGAATTAGAGTACATATCCAGGGCTGATTTACTTGCACAGCTCTACATCTGAATTACACTTTTATACTTTAATTATTAAACAGTGTTGCTTCTGTTTCTCCCCTTGGTCTTTTAACAGTGGAAGAAACATAACATGCAGGTTAATACACTATGCTTATATTTTCACTACATTTTTATCAAGGTATGTAGTAGCATAGATATTTGAATTCATTATCACAGAGATACAAATTGATTGTATCAGCCTAGGAAGACAATTTTTAGTTCACGTAAAAAGAATGTCAAGGAGTAAAATTTGTGAGGAAATAAACATGGCATCAATGTGACACAAAAAACATGGTTTAAAATTAGTAAGAAAATACTGAACATCTTTTAAACCACTGATACGTAGTTTAACTTAAACAGACTTTGCATTCACTTTTTAAAAGTTTGGGATCAATTCTCATTTATACCAAACTCTGGTTTCAATGAGAGGTAGCCTAACAGATAATACTTTCTGCAATTAACTTTAAAAAATGTTTGAACTAATAGCGATAGATAGATACATTACTTCAGCATAATAAAGGCACATTAGCTTAAATGAAAAGCACGGCCTTTTGTTTTTCTTAATAGAACTAAAATATCAAGGGAGAAAAAGTCAAAATTCAAATTCACCTGAATGCACCATTTGATACTTAATGAAGTGCAAAGCTTGAGGAAATTAACGTGTGAAGATACTGATGTGACTTAACACTGTGCTTCAACAATGCAGTTTTCAGCACTGGGATATACTTCTCTATTTTTTTAGACTTACTGTACCAATAAAGTTATGGCCATATGCATCTAAAGGAATTTTCATCAACGTGGCAGCATAGGAGAGATAAAAAGTATTCCTGTATTTAGTGTATTTCCCTGTTCTCCATCTATGGCAGCTATTATACATCTCATCTCAGACATGGGTAACTGGAACAAGCTTCCAGAATGACAAAATGCATGGACCATCATTGACTTTGTAAATGAGATGTTTGAAAATTACTTTTGATTTTCTAACTTTGATTAGAGACTTCAAAAATACACACTGAATTTCCATAACACTGCCACTATTTCTGAGTGGCCCCTCCACTAAGCAAGTTTTTAATGAATACTGAAGTTGTGGCTTTTTCTAAAAAACAAACAAAAAAACCCAAACTAAAGGGGAACAGATGCATGAGAATGTCTGCAGTCAGTGGAAAACAAAATTTTAAACATCAGATAACCTAAAAGAAAACTATTAGCCAGTTATTAGAGGTAGATGGATGTTGCTGTTAGCAACAGATGAACATAGACTTCCTTCCATAATTACTTTAATTTATAACAAGGTTGTCATAAACAAGTAGACACTCTAAGAGAAGAGTTAATGGTGGGTTATGTACAATGTACTTTAAAAATAAACTCACTAAAATAATTTCCAAACAACATCTTAGGAGAAGATAAATTTTCAAAATACATATTCGACAAACTTGACCTTAAAAATCAAATATTTTCTACATATGTTAACAACTTAGTCCCAAGCAGTTCTCCGTTGAAATCTTTGTAACTGCACCTTATATACCGATCTGTTGCAGTAACGTTCCACCCCGACACCATCCCTTATGCATGGAGAACTACCCCACCCCCCATTAACCAAACTTCATAATTGAATTTCCTACTTCTTCATTGGCTTTTCTTAGTAATTTCTATGAGAATTCTTGGAGACACCGTGTCTAAAACAGGGTAAAACAAGGCATAGGTACAAGGTTGATTTAGCAAGAATCTGTCCCAACATTATTCAACTTAAGATAGAGGGTGTCAGTTCCTATGGAGAAAGACTATAATAATTTATTTCCACCTCTTTTTAAGTATGATGTAATAGAGTAACAGCCTAAACTCTGAATACCAGAAAATCCCTATTTTCCCACATTTATCTCTGGGAACTGCTAGATGAGCAATTTATGTTTCTAATGACTCGTAACAACTTTCATAAAAATTAGTCAAAACCAAGACAAACCTGCAAACATATCTTGCCTATAATGTGTGTAAATATATAAGAGATACTATGATTTGAAAGAACTAAATGGAAAGAGAAGTGTGTGCATGGGAGGGGCAAAGAGGGTGAAAGAAAAAGCATCAGAAAAAAACAGTAGAAGGGTTGAATGAATGGCGTTCATTAATAACCAAGAACAAAATAGCAATGAAACATCAAAGAACACATTGCTTGCATGAAGGCCAGAAGTGGTCACATCAGCAGAAGACCCTACACTTTATGAAAGGCAAGATAATAATGGATTTATTCATTTTCCTGTTAGCCCTAAGATACCTAAACAGAGGAAACACTAACAATGAGCACAGACTTCTTAAAATGTAACAATACTGAAGTAAACAAAACTTTGATGTAGAAAGATAACAACCTAAGAATTGTTAAGTTTTAGTGAGCATTTTCCCCTTCCATAAGTTCTCACGCAGACTTTTATTAGGCTGATTTTCTACAAATCAATACGATGTTTGACATCTTGGCTCATTTTAGAAGGCTGAGAAAGATGGTCACTTTTTATTTTCTGTTAATCTAGAATAGGTCTGGACAGATGCAGAATAAAATTAACCAACGGAACTTTCCAGTTAAGCAAGTTCTATGGAAAAATACAGATCATCACATAGTCTTACGGGATTAAAAAAAAATAGAAATAAAAAAAGCTTCCGTTCCTTTCCGCTACAAACCAATAGACTAAGCAAATAATTGCTGAAAAGATTATGGTCTTTATATAATACTGTACACATAAACTTTTATACAGAAACAATTGTTAAGTTATTAAAGGAGAGCAGAATTCTAATTACCATATTAGAAAAAAAATCGGATATATTCTCGAAAGGTAACAGCATGATTAAAAACAAAATAAGGCTACACTGTGAAACCAATACTGAGCTATTTCACCTTCCTGTGTGTATATTGGCTTAACAATTGTCTCCATTCATACTTCCACTTCTTCTTGATAGGATTACTCAAACTACAGTGTGTTTGGTGGTGCAGTGCAGCAATCCAACTCAAAATCACTCTGCAATACAATCTCTTCTCACTGGCATTATATCGTTTATTGCATCAACCAAAGAGGACAGAGCTGGTTTATTAATTTTCAGCACTGAAAGTTCAAAATTCTAACATGACAGAATTTTTATGTTCTGCTCATCAGAGATTGAGGGTTGTAGAGAGGACAGGAAAAGAATAATGGCAATACATGTTATTTATGACAGATGTATGTCACACTTTTTCTTTTATTTTTTCCCTGTAATCTAAAAGATATCTTTAGCTAGAAAAAGATTTTGTTTCTTTTAAATAGAATCTGCTTAGGAAGTAATGTGCACTGCAAAGTGCAAAGGAACAAGTTTCAGACTAAGGGGAAGGAATCCACACTCTTTTCCTACAACCTTAAAATATAGTGCAAGAGATTTACAATATCCAGAAATTTAAAAGTTTGTTAATCCCTGGTTCAACACAGACTAAATTACCTATCAGACAGTTACCCTGTTTAGGTTAGCTACCTGACTTGCCCATAAAGAACAAATTCTGAGCCGCACAGGGGAGCGAACGCACAGGCTGTCCCCTTCATCGGGTGATGACACAAAGCGTGATTTTTTTCAGATCCAGTAACGCGAGATTAGGAGGGGATGAGGCAAAGAATTTTCCGCCTCAGCATATCATAAGGCTTTTGCATGCACAGGCATAACAAAGAATGGAACAGGGGACAGAGAAACGCAGGCAAGTTCCAAACATAGCAAACCATTACCCTTGTCCATGACACATTCCTCCAAGCTACTTAAATATTTGCTGAGGTGTACATACAAATCAGTCAGAAAAAGGAGAATAATACACTGCCCAGGAATATTTACCTTTACGTAAATTATCTGTTTATTATAGCAAGATAGTAAAACTATCTATTTACTATTACTATGCAGATCTGTTCATTCATACTCTCATCCTGAAGGTGTCTTGCTGTCATGTGGGCACTTGCTACAGATGTAAACAGACGGGCCACCGCGGCGGGTACCTGACACGTCTTCTTTTACTGCAGCAGCTGCTCTTTCTGTTTTCTCTCTCCCTTTGACCTCCTACTCCCCAGACCCACTCAAGATTTCTGTTTCTTCAGCTATGCTACCTCCGAGTGGGTGGAAACTCCTACCACACGGACAGGAATAACCAAATGTCAAATGTGTGGTAAAAATATATCTAATAACGTTCCTCGTATCGCCATGTTTAGACATTGTCAAATTGACAGTATGACAAAGACTTTTAAAAAAAACATCAGCAGGGAAGGAAATAGACTTGCTCAATCCCCTTATTTTCAGAAGATTTAAATCCTATTCAAACTTGAGAGAAAAATCGGGTTGGAGCAAAGAGTAACAACATGCATGGTAAGCTGTGCCCTGTTGTGCCCCTTAGAATCTACACTCCATGGATTTCTTGCACAGGCCTTCTCCTATTTTCCTATTCTTTGTGCAGGCACTTTTTTCCAAACCCGGACAAATTGTAAAAGTTCTTTAACCATCACCTGCCATTCATGATAGGCACAACATCTTTAGCTGCTCATTCAGCCTCATGATTATTTTCTAACTGGTTTCCCCTTTGGTTCTCTGCTGTCAAAATATTCTAACAGCTCTCTAACTGCTGTTTAATAACTAAAAGCAGCTTCACATATTTTAAAGAACAGAGAAAGATTACCTATTGTTTTGCTTCTTAAAGATATAGCACAGTGAATAATCATTACTAAAGATAATGAATATCATCAGTAGTTGCCTGCGTTTCTCCAGTCCATCCCAACTCCTGAGATTCTCATAAAATAATCTGTAATTGTACTGCAAAAATAAGAGCAGCGATCTGTTGTATCTTTCAAAAGACAAATGCATACTCTTGCTATGAAAAGTCACACCGCAACAGCGAGTCTATCAACATAGCCTCAAAACTATTTCAAAGAAAATAATAAATCATTACAAGAGTTCTGGCAATTTCACATTCACTTTAATAGTGCCTGATGTCTTTTCAATTTGGATTCTCTCAAAATGCAATTATAGAATGTCATAACTGGGGTTTTCTTGCAGATCTAAAGCAACAACCCCATCCTTCTGTGGAAAAAAAATAAGCTATTTAAGAATGGGAGAAAAATGTCTTTGTCTTACATATCAAAAATAATGGCAGCATAGAGCATCCTTTATGTAGCATTGTCTCTAAGTAGATCCATTCCCTCAGCTGCAACTTTCCAACTACAAGCCCTAGTCTTTATTCTTCCAGCAATAACAGTTACTTTACATTTCAATTAGAGGTCTGAAAAAAACTTTCAAGAAATTACTTTCCTTTCTCATTAAGAAAGGCAGCAAGAGTCACAGAGAGCCTATAAGCCAGTGAGACATCATCCAACTCTGAGAACCCTCCAATGTAAAATTACGTTACCAAAGTCAACTGGAGATGTTGACTAAGCAAAAATGTGCTTACTGTTTTGTCCTTACTGTTAATAACAGAACACATTAATAGTATCACAGTCCATTTTGAATCCACTAAAAAAAAGAAATCACGTTACATAATTCCCAAAGAAAATCACATATGTTGCATGCCATAAGAAATACGTCACCCTATCTAATTGCTATGCAATTATGGATAACTATTTCTGATGTTCTCTCTACGTGTCATTTGCAGCGCTGCTGAAGAAATCAGGAAATGTTGAATTAAAGGCACCTTCACAGAATCAGGAAACAGTCACAACAGGCATCTCGGGCATAGTTCTGGGAGGGTCAAACTGTGGTTTTATTTTAATTTGTCATAGCAGTGCCAACAGAAATTGAAAAAAAAATAATCTTTCTTATTAACCAGTTGAGTCATGAACTTTGCAGACACTGTTGCAACATCAGGACACTTTATTTTGAATCTGGGTGATGCAACAGTGGTTCTTGAGCATTTCATTACTGAATACTATTTATTCACAAGATAGTACTCATGCTGTACATGCATGTAATTGTTTAAAAAAAAAAAAACAAACAACTATCTCAAAAATTATGTTTTCTTTTGAAGTAGGAGCCATTAAGAGATTTCTGGCTGATGAACCACATCACAACCTTTCAATGAACTCATTAGGAGAAGCAATCACTATTTTCTTTCTCCTTAGAACATCTGTGATTCTTCATAACTCTCTGCTTGTTGCTCCTGAGCAATTCAACATAAAGTTATAAGCAGAGCTCTCCCAAGCTTTACAGAAGCATTTTAAAATACAGAAAGAAAAATTAGAAACATTTGCCTTTAGATGTGATTGTGCTTTTCAAAAGCACAAATATAATTAGTAGAGGATATACATTTTCATATAATCACAGATTGTAGATTAAATAGAATCATAGAATAGTTTGGGTTGAAAAGGGCCTTTAAAGGCCACCCAGTCCAACCCCCCTGCAATGAGCAGGGACATCTTCAACTAGATCAGGTTGCTCAGAGCCCCGTCCAACCTGACCTCGAATGTTTCCAGGGATGGGGCATCTACCACCTCTCTGGGCAACAGGTTCCAGTGTTTGATCTCCCTCATTTCTTCCTTATATCTAGTCTAAATCTACCCTCTTTTACTTTAAAACCATTACCCCTTGCCCTATTGCTACAGGCCCTACTAAAAAGTCTGTCTTCATCTTTCTTAGAAGCCCCCTTTAAGTACTGAAAGGCTGCAATAAGGTCTCCTGGGAGCCTTTTCTTCTCCAGGCCAAACAACCTCAAGAAAGGTTATTATATGCAGTTGTGGAACATGTAGTCATTAAATTAGTAATATGCACCATAAGAACTAATCTTTGTATGATATATTGATATTTTGGTGAACGGTCTTTAGGACACTGTGTTCTATACCCCAAACATCTATTGGTATGAGATGACACACATGAAAAGGAATATGGGAAAGAAGACACTGTCCAAACATGTTCCTTATTATACTTAACTTGTGTGTATATAATTACTGTAAGTATATTTTAAATTACTGCTGTAAGAGAAATGATAGGGTATTTCAACATGTGATATTCAGATAAAAGCAGAAGATTGGGCTTTCTGCAGCTGTCTTACACAGCAAACACTTAAAAGAGGCTGTATTTAGAACATAATATAATACCTAAAAATAAGTACATTTGTAGAATTTCAAGGGCTTTGACAGTAGGGGATGGTAGGAAAGTTTTCACACCTATTAATGTTGCTTATCCTAGTAGAGACTACAGTGCATTTCTCTTAACTTTGAAATGTCTGTTTGTAGTCAGGAAACTCAAATTGTTATTTAGCCAGGAAAGTTCAGAGTGATCATCACCACCACCTTTATGTGGTGGTATATAGTCTTCAAATGGCAGGACATACTCACGCTGTCAGGCTGGATGCCCAACATCATCCATCCATCATTTGCAATCTCGCTGTACCTCAGAACATTTTTGTGACTGTACGATCGGTGACATGAAGCAATATTCCTCAGAAAACTCAAGTTAATAAATCACTGGTTTCTTCCCCTCCTCTCTCCTTTAAAAAATAACTGACCTAGGAAAGCTTCTTCATCCCAGAGAGTATTTTGGAATGTGTTGGTAAACTTGATTATAATGTCTTTACTGAGCTAGTAAAGGTGCGCTTTACGCAGCTAGTCCTGACATTTAGTACAGAGCACCTAATGACATGGATAGAATTTAAAATATAGTCTACGTCTCGATTAATCATCATAAAAAATGATGGCATCTAGTCTTCCCATCCACAACTGCACAGAAAACACAGTAATATTTCCATTGAGATTACTGCAGGACACATCTGAAGCAATACAACACTCCCGTGCTTTCAGAACTGACTCCACCATGCTGGAGACGCCATTTTAATGATCGATAGGAACCCTCTCTGTTTGCAGATCAGTTGTACGTGCAATAGAATTGCAACATAACCATGTAATTAGCTAAGGAACTCAATATAAATTGTTAGAGAATTTTAGAAATGTTGCCCATCCCCATTTGTGTGAAGGCAGGCCTTGCATAGCCCCCATCTGCAACTGTCTGTTCAGAAAAAGGAATGATGAAATATAAACCAGTAAATATGATTTATTAACATTACTAGTAAAAGGTCAAAGACTATAGTCACCTGACAGTGCATGGTCTCAGGATTTTTTGGGGTTTGTTTTGGCCTGAGCTGATTTTATGTTGGTCAGTTGAGATAGCAATTGCCAAGAAATCAGGTAAGTATTGCCTCAACAGTTTTGGGGTTTTTTCTTAACTTCAGTTTATAGTGAGAACATGTACTTGTTCAATGTATTTTGAATTGTCTATGACTCTAGAATAAAATGATGTGGAAGAAAACACACATACAACGGCACCAGAGGCCCTCGACTGTGAACAAAAATCACAACGCTCAGTCACTACTGAAATGCAACCTTGCACAGTTCAATTAAAACCAATTTTAGAGACAACAAAGAGAACAGAAACGCTGAACAATTGGACTAGCAATAAATTACTGAGTGCATTGTAAATGGTGTTCCCGTGTTCCTCCTTTTGCCCATAAGATTTTGAGTGTGACAGGGGTCCTTTCCAGCCAGCAATCCCATGACTAAGCCTTCTAACCACACCGACACTTTCACCTATCTCACTGAAAACACAGACTTTCAGAAGGCATAAAGCATATTCATATTGGGAGGTTGGACACTCTCACACACACACACACACACACACACAGAGTTCTTAATAAATTTCCCCATTTTCTTAAACGAAAGTCTGTTCAGGTGGGGAACGAGGAATGCCTTTCTCAATTCAAGTTTCTTGAAGCAGTCGCCTCCTTTACAACACAAATACAAGACACACCACCTACACCCACTAAGAGAACTGGGATTACTGCTCTCATAGCCATGTAAATATACACATGTAGAATAAAAGGGAAGGCATGTAAAAGCAGGCAACACTGAAGAGCAAGAAAATACTGCAGAAGTAACATTATTTTTGAGACAGATAAAAATAACAACGTATACCACTAATTTCAGCATTATTAGAACAAAAATAAATAATTTCTCTTTGCTTAGTATACAGAGACAGGGACAACAGGGTTGTCATTTTCCTTTTGATGTAATTTCTGTTTATTATTTCTTGATATACGCTTGTCTATGTATAAAGGTCCTTCCCAAGACACATTAGGTGGATGATATTTTGTTCTCAGAACTTCCTAAGTATACTTGCTTATCTGAAGGCTGTTTAATGGGTTTGTGATTCTTTTCAGTTTTACTTGCTTGCTTGAAATAATAGCATTTTCCCTACCATTCAATATATTGAACTAAAACAAACAAGCTAAGGAACCTCTCAGGAATTGGTAAGCAGTTTAATGCTCATTTTATTAGTGACATTTCACTCACAACTATTCAGTTACTAACTGAGATGTCATAACTAGGGTGTGCTGGCAATTTATAATTGATTCAACTGTTATTCACCAAAATGCAGAACTCGGACTACGGAATGAACAAAATAATCTTACTAACTCACTTGAGTTTTATGAGCTTCATTGGGGCTTAAAACATTTATGCTACTGAAAACACTCTTGAAAGATCTTGATAAAAATAATGTGTATGAAGCAATAAAAATCAAAATTGTTTGGAAACTAACAGTTTTCTTTTAAGTATATTCTTCCAAATACCATAGAAAATACACTGTTGAGCACCACTGAAAACATCAGTAGAAAAGAGATCGATATCCTGAAGTCAGTCAAGACATAGAGACTAAATTTAAGAACAAAAGATAAACTGTAATGGTTCAACTGCAACAAGAAGCACAGTGAAGTAGATTTATTCTATAACAAATCCTTTAAACAGCTCTTTAACAAACTAAATTGAAGAACCACAATATGCAGACAGTAAAAGTTAAGTTTGTATACTGAAATAAACAGTGTATATCGCTCCCACTGTGTCCTTGGATATATTGAGTGAATTTGTAATCTTTCATGTGATCTAAAATGTACCTAGATGTCTTTTCTTCAAAACTATATTTTAAAGGTGAACAACCCGTGAAAATAACAGATGCCATGCTACAGGTGGCACAACAAACTATAGCACAGAACCTTCTCATAAGTACAAATAAATCCTTTGTGCAAGTTCACAGGCTGTTGCATTTGTAGATAAGTATTTCCAGTTTGGTTTTTATCTCCCAGTGAAAAAATAGCATTGCTTCAGCTAACAAAAAATGTTCAAATCATTATGTTAAATTATATTGGCCTGCACTGCAATAAAAATAAGAAAAAAATCCTCCACAATAATTTACCTGTTGCTTTGAAAATTCATAAGCTAAGGCCTCCTTAGAGTTAAACCTGGCAAGAGGGGTCAAAGACAACAGGAAGAGCTTTTTCAAATACATGGCAGATAAAACTAACACCAGAGGCAATGTAGGCCCACTACTGAATGGGGTGGGTGCCCTGGTGACAGAAGATACAGAGAAGGCAGAACTATTGAATGCCTTCTTTGTCTCTGTCTACTCTGTCGGGGGCTGTCCTGAGGAGTCCTGTTCTGCTGAGACCCCAGATGAAGTCAAGTCAATGGATGGGTTTGCCTTAGTTGATGAGGACTGGGTCAGAGACCAGTTAAGCAACCTGGACATCCATAAATCCATGGGTCCGGATGGGATGCACCCGCGGGTGCTGAAGGAGCTGTCTGAAGTCATTGCTGGACCACTCTCCACCATCTTTACCAAGTCTTGGGAAACGGGCGAGGTGCCTGAGGACTGGAGGAAAGCAAATGTCACTCCAGTCTTCAAAAAGGGCAAGAAGGAGGACCCGGGTAACTATAGACCGGTCAGCCTCACCTCCATCCCTGGGAAACTGATGGAGCAGCTTATCCTTGGTGCCCTCTCAAGGCATATCAAGGATAAGAGGGTTATTAGGGGCAGTCAGCATGGCTTTTCCAAGGGGAAGTCATGCTTGACCAACCTCATAGCCTTTTATGAGGAAATAACGAGGTGGATGGATGATGGCAGAGCGGTGGATGTGGTCTACCTTGACTTCAGTAAAGCATTTGACACGGTCTCCCACAGCATCCTCATGGCTAAACTGAGGAAGTGTGGACTGGATGACCGGATAATTAGGTGGACTGCGAACTGGCTGAAGGAGAGAAGCCAGAGAGTCGTAGTCAATGGGGCAGAGTCCAGTTGGAGGCCGGTAACCAGCGGAGTGCCTCAAGGGTCGGTACTGGGGCCCATATTATTCAATATATTCATTAATGATTTAGATGAGGGAATTGAGTGTACTATCAGCAAGTTTGCTGATGACACTAAGCTAGGAGGAGTGGCTGACACGCCAGAGGGCTGTGCTGCCATCCAGAGAGACTTGGACAGGCTGGAGATTTGGGCAGGGAATAACTTAATGAAATACAACAAGGGAAAGTGTAGGGTCCTACATCTGGGCAGAAACAACCCCAGGTTCCAGTATAGGATGGGGAGCTACCTGTTAGAGAGCAGTGTAGAGGAAAGGGACCTGGGGGTCCTGGTGGACAGCAGGATGACCATGAGCCAGCACTGTGCCCTTGTGGCCAAGAAGGCCAATGGCATCCTGGGCTGTATTAGAAGGGGGGTGGTTAGCAGATCGAGAGAGGTCCTCCTTCCCCTCTACTCTGCCCTGGTGAGACCGCATCTGGAATATTGTGTCCAGTTCTGGGCCCCTCAGTTCAAGAAGGACAGAGAGCTGCTGGAGAGAGTCCAGCGTAGGGCAACTAAGATGATTAAGGGAGTGGAGCATCTCCCTTATGAGGAAAGACTGAGGGAGCTGGGTCTCTTCAGTTTGGAGAAGAGGAGACTGAGGGGTGATCTTATTAGCGTTTATAAATATATAAAGGGGGAATGTCATGAGGATGGAGCCAGGCTCTTCTCAGTGGCGACCAGTGATAGGACAAGGGGTAATGGATTCAAGCTGGAACACAAGAGGTTCCACTTAAATTTGAGAAGAAACTTCTTCTCAGTGAGGGTGACAGAGCACTGGAACAGGCTGCCCAGGGAGGTTGTGGAGTCTCCTTCTCTGGAGACATTCAAAACTCGCCTGGACACCTTCCTGTGCAACCTCGTCTAGGTGTTCCTGCTCCGACAGGGGGATTGGACTAGATGATCTTTTGAGGTCCCTTCCAATCCCTACCATACTGTGATACTGTGATACTGTGATAAGTGTTCTTAGGATGAAGCTCACAGACAGTGTATTTACAACAGTTTGAAAGACCATATTTTACATGATACATGAAAGACAACCTAGGAAAATGCAGCAACTCTTACAGAACTTCCAGTTTCATTTAAAAAAAAATATTAAATGTCAACAACGGCTTTCTGACCTGTAATGCCACTGCCACCATGGAATTCCCATGGTCTCAGCCAGTTTAGAAACGTGAACTTCACTCAGCTGCATGGCACAGTTGTGGCTAGGAAGGTAGTACTCAGTGCCACCCCAAGAACTTAAGAAATGACCAAGTTCTTGTGGAATCAAAAAATATTAACCCAAGCTGGTAAAGCTTCAGATCTGATAAAGAGAAATTTATTAACACTTTTCAAAACATTCTCAGCCACTCCCAGAATTATTTTACGTATACTATGAATATAGTATTCTGTTTCAAATTAGCAATCTGCCAGCCATGCATAAGAAGACACGGATGTTTACAACTATTCTTGAGCAGGTCTCTTTCAATATCTCCAAGCAGAACTGTTTCACATTGCATGAACAGTTTTACTGGAACACAGTCTAAACCCAAATTCACGTAGTCTAGGTAAATGTCAAAAAATCTAGTCCATCTCTTCTAATCACATCCACAGAACATCAGGCCCATTCAGTTTTTTTGTCCCATTGAAAATAACTTCAGGGCACAGAGGTGCACTGTTACTCAGAAACAAATTTCTTCAGTAATAATTTATTGTTTTATATGCCAACATATGGATAGTTCCCTAATTACTGGCAACTTTTCACACGTATTATAAGCTATCCCAGTGAAGTCAATTTCAGAACTGTATTTGGGGAGTTACACACTTAGGTTGCAGTTCTTCCTCATATTAATGTAGTACTATTTATGATGGCAGATCCATGTGCTTTGGTCCTCCAAGCAACAAAATAAATGGAGAAAGCCTGGGGTTTATTTTAGAACTCCTAAAAGAATAAACAATTTGGACAAAATGGAGCCCTTTGTAGATCTGAGGATCTTTACGTTAAGGCATCTCTCCCCCAGACTTGCATAGCAACAGGAATTACTGGCCCAATACAATTACCATCATATTAAAAGAGAAAACTTATATTACATTAAGTGAACAAGAAAATGAAAGAAAGGATAGTTGTTTCACCTATTTATTCCTGCTGTAGAAGAGTCATGGTCCAAGGATCCACTGAAAGATCAGAGCACGTGTTTCATAAGAGTAGTGCTGATGAAGTCTGACAACACATCTAAACACCTGAAAAATAAATACAGCTCTGTAAACATTAAGATTCCCCTGCATTATGAACCATGTATTGCTTAAGGTAGGGGCGAAAATGCCTTTGATATGAATGACATCAAAAACAAGGAAAAGGAGTTACTCTGCATTCCCTAGGGTCTCAAAACTATGTTTCATTCACTAATAGAAGACACCGCGTATAGTAATGCTGTCTGCACAGGCGGTAATTCTGTTTTTTCAAATGTATTTTCCAATAAGTGAACGCAGTACTGGCTTGTTAATCCTGAAGAAGACTGTTTGCTTCTTTGCTTCCTACTCACCATCGAAGTAATGCAGAAACAGGCGAGTTACAGGAGTAAAGTCCCCAGGGCAAATGTTTATAGAGCCTCAAGTGAAGCCAAGAATTCCCCACGGTGGAAAGTTCAAACCAGTCATTGTCATTTGTTTCAGTCAAACTCAGTGCTGAATGAAGAGGTGCATGGGCAGGCGGGACGCAAAACTACATCAGTGAGGCTGAAAGCAAAAATGCCATGGACAACACCACACAGCTCTTTTTATATGGAAAAAGTTGATCATCCTTAAAAGTCCTAAATTCATTTTCTGATAAGAACTGCAGATAAATACATAATTAATTTTTGATCCTTTTTTGGAAGAGTATAAAATGTCTCCTATGAATTTTTACGTTTGTACCTTTTTTCTTTCTTCCTCCTTTGCCTGCACCCAGAGCAGAAATTTTGGAAATCATAGAATCATAGAAATAAACCATTTCAGTGTGATACCGTGAAAAGAATGAGGTGAGACAGTAAATAAACCGCCAGAAGAGGCTTTCTCTATGTGACAAATCTTTTATTTCAGTCAGACATACAGACCTTGCATGAGAATGACACATGCCTTTCAAAAACTGTGTGTAGTATGAGCATGCAAAGGAAGATAGGTATTGCAATTCATCATGCCGCTCTTTCATTTTATCTTCTTTGTAAAGCTAATGGGACTGCTCAGGAGAATAGAGGGTGCAGGTTCAGAAATTAAAAAGATGAGCTTTTTTTCACAGGGGGTTGGGGAAGGCAAGATTGCCACCAATACTTGTAATTGCACAAAGAATGGGGAAAAGTGAGTCAGAAGAAAAAGGAGAAATATACAATTTCTGAAGAAGAAAGCTGACACGAATTCAAAGAAATGATTTACTGATTTCTTGAATTACTCCATAAGTTATCCTACCCCAAAATGTAAGACATTTGAATCAAAAGGCTTATTTTTAAAAAATCTTAAGCTGTTAAAATTGTTAAAATATGACCCAAAATGTGTACAGTCCTTACGCAAGAACAAAACTCAATCGTTCTTCCCCATTTTACGTTCTGGCTAGGTTTTCTGTATTTTTACATTTTGCAGTATATTCCAAATCTCTTCTTTCTGCTCTCTCTTTAGCTCTTTTTTTTTTTTTTTTTTAGCAGCACTCAATTCATTACATTTTCAGTTCTAATTCTATCCTGTTGCATTCCTTTTCTTTTTTCATTTCGTTGTTCTGTCTACTGCTTTGATTATCTCCTGACTAAATCTACATCCACATTCCCCTTCTGACCTTCATCAAAAGCATAGTTGCAAAACCTGCATAAAATTTGCTTTTATTTCTTTAGTGAAACTGTTTTACTCCTTGACAGCACGAAGCACTACAGTTTTGGACTCATCTATTTGGAACAATGATATGAGAAGGGCCACAGGTCTATTAATTTCCCTAATGCTAAAACAAGTTACCGGTCAGAAACAAACTGGGTTCAGAGTACTACTTCCAGGTGGGTGTCCTAAGTGGGTATTTAAGCTTAGGCAGTAAGGTAGCAATTGGTGTCTAAGTATTCTGGGAATTTAGCCATATATCTTCTATGTAAGCATACACTTTAGCATAGTGAGACCAGTTATTTACATGCTGCTAAAAACTGTTAAAAGGAAAAATATGAACAAAATAGTATCGTCACTGAATGTTTAACAATTTATATGGTGTAAATATATTGTTGCTCATACAGTCGATTTCTGTTCAGGCCTCAGGATGAGACTACAACAGAAATAATAAAAATGCCATTCTTCACAAAGGGCGCGTCTCTGTTCTCTTTCTTTTCCCAATGTACAGCAGATGTACAAAATATTTTTTCTTAATTATTTATCACTTTTAAGAGGTACCCTACTTTTGGAAAAAAAGAGCAATTCTATATTACACTATTAGCAATACTGTTAAAGCTCAATAATGAAATCTACCTAATACTTGCAGAGGAGAGATTCAACTGGAAATGAATAATCAAATATTGATACATATAGCTATATCTTCAGTTAATGCAGATTTCCATAACTGCAATTTTCTTATATTTGGTGTCAGACAGCCTTGTTTAAAAAGTCTTGAACAAGCAGTGGTTGTCTTCATCTGTCCACATGCCTGAAAGGATGCTAATGTGTTTGACTCAATTCAGCGTGTGATATGACAAGTCCAATGTGCCAGTGTATAGACCTTCAATATCTTTCTTTCTCATGTGTCACTCAATATTCTTCTCCTAACGTCCTCACTAAACACACTTCCTACCAGCCTATATTCTGGGATAAGTTGGACTGGGTATAGAAAAAGGCTCCTTATACAAGACTGAGTTTGGATCTAACATACTTAATGTGCTTTGTATGAACGAAGGAAAAGAACTACCTTAGGTAGCTGAACTGAGCTGAGCTTTACATTTCTTCTTTATGTTTACAGTGCCAAATCACTGTAAGTAACAGCGCTGAATTCACATGGGGTCTCTAAGGCAGAGGTTTTAAGAGCTGGAGAGATAACAGTTGTGAACAGGGAATGGAGACACGCAAGGAGGCTTCAGATCATTACACCTACAAATTAGCAAATTAATAACCAACCAAGCAATAAAATAAGCACATCAGCTTTACATTGCTCGTTGGATTTGCCTGATGTCCTTCGTTTCTTTCCTCAGTATCCCCATCTATACAACCCGTACACTTGCACAACTTCTACACCTTACTGGTAGTTTGTCTGGCGAGATACATATGTTTTGTCATCAACTAAGGTAATAATCAGATTAGATATATATACCTGAGACAAAGATACATACTGGAGGCAAAAGATAGTCTTTTATGTCATGTTCTTAACCCAATGGATTAACGGCTGCTATTTAATTCTTTTTTGTTAGCCCTATAGTACAGCGCATTTCTGGAACTGTAGCTGTAAAGCAATCAGTTAATGAAGAACACCACATTTTTAACTTTCAGGATCTACTAGGTGGACATTATGTTTCTGGCCAAAGCTTCTAAAATCCTGTTTGGGGGATTATAACAATGAAATTTCAATAGAAATTTCAGTATAAATTTTCAGAAATGGAGTTTCAGTTGTGATTCCAACTACCAAGAGTGTATCAGCTGAGAAAAGCTTGCTATAACTTTGCTCTAAAATACACAATTACTAGGAAAAATTAAACCAAATTATGCATAAAACTGAGTTTAATGTAATATTCTATTATTATCTTAATGTAATTTTAATAATATATTAATGAAAATTGGGGCAAAATTGAAAAATATACAAAATATGAACAAGCCAGAATCTGGATGGCAATTACTTTGTAAAAGGTTAAGACTAAACATGTATTTAGTATTTAAAATGTGAGAGGGCCAAAATGCCTCCAGGCAGTTAGAAACAAGCTTGGGATTCAAACGGGGACAATTTGGTGCAAACTGCACTTTTAATGTTTATCAAATGTGTACACGCATGCGCACACAGATACTTACATTTGTCATTTTTTTAATCTAAAACTATTGCCCAAGAAACCTGCAAAATCCCATAGAAAAATAACTAACTATTGGGTATGGGACATCATTTAACTTTTATCTCCCATCAAATGCCTATCCATCCATCATGGATAGGTGGAATGCAAATTCAATTAAGCAGACTGCAGCTCTGCAAATTATTCTCATTTCTTCTATCTCATAATTGTGCTTCAAATCAGAATAAAAACCTCACTGTAGACAAAATATGTATGTAAAAATTGATTGTTTTAAAAAATCATATAAAAGACCTTTCCTATATGGCATGTATTTGTATTTTTACTCTCAGATTTATTATCGAGTTATTTTTTCTTCAAACAAAAAGCTCTGTAAACACATAGCTTGAGTCAATAAATTTTAGGTCAAGCTAAATTTTATCTTGACTAAATAAGTTTTAAGCTCAGAGGCATATTTTGATATAATTTTATCTCCAGAAACTTTCCATATAATTATTATCTTAGTAACTAGGACAACGTTTTCAGTGAAGGGCTCCTAAGGGGGATTTTTTTCATTTAGTCAGTGTGTCTAGGTTCCATGCATTAATCACTTTCAAAGACAGACAAATCAGTTTAAAGTAAATGGCTGAAAATGTAAATAGGATATTAAAATCTTCAGAATGTCTTTAAGACTTTACTAGTGCTTTGAATAACGCAGTCATATCAAATACTTTTAATAAATAAAAACAATTTCCTTAATCTAGAGTTTCTTCATTTTGCTTTAATCCTGACCTCCAAATTAAATTAGGGTGATGACACAGTACTCTTCAAATCTGGCTGTCATCTTCCCTTAAAATTGGATACCCATTAATTAATTTCAACGCGCTGAATTTTCTGGCAAAGATCTAGAACTCTTAGAGGCACTATATGCTAAAATAATCTTGCACAACCCACAGTTAAGGGTAGATTTCTGTTTGCCATTGCTTATTATACTACACATTCCAATTTCTATTCTAAAAAGACATGAACACGGCTACTTATCACTATCCTTGCATTTGGAAAAATAAAGAGTTTTTACTCTTTTCTGGTTGCATAAACACCATCAAGTATGAAGATTAAATTAACTTTATTTCTGCTAAAGGTATTCTTGCCTTTTTTTTTTTTTTTTTACAGGAAATTTAACTAAACTTTATTTCAGCAGTTCCAGTCTTTAAAAAATGTAAAAAAGATTTCTTCCATCTTTCTTTAAAGAGCAGCTGATTTTTGTAAATATTGTATTTTTCAGCAGTTTAACGAGCATAAATTTGAATTATTGACACAATAGACAGAAATAATTCGATACAAACTAACTGAAAACAAATCACAGTATCACAGTATGCTAGGGATTGGAAGGGACCTCAAAAGATCATCTAGTCCAATCCCCCTGTCGGAGCAGGAACACCTAGATGAGGTTGCACAGGAAGGCATCCAGGCGAGTTTTGAATGTCTCCAGAGAAGGAGACTCCACAACCTCCCTGGGCAGCCTGTTCCAGTGCTCTGCCACCCTCACTGAGAAGTTTCTTCTCAAATTTAACTGGAACCTCTTGTGTTCCAGCTTGAATCCATTACCCCTTGTCCTATCATTGGTTGCTACTGAGAAGAGCCTGGCTTCATCCTCATGACATTCCCCCTTTATATATTTATAAACGCTAATAAGATCACCCCTCAGTCTCCTCTTCTCCAAACTAAAGAGACCCAGCTCTCTCAGCCTTCCCTCATAAGGGAGATGCTCCACTCCCTTAATCATCTTAGTTGCCCTACGCTGGACTCTCTCCAGCAGCTCTCTGTCCCTCTTGAACTGAGGGGCCCAGAACTGGACACAATATTCCAGATGCGGTCTCACCAGGGCAGAGTAGAGGGGAAGGAGGACCTCTCTCGATCTGCTAACCACCCCCCTTCTAATACAGCCCAGGATGCCAGTGGCCTTCTTGGCCACAAGGGCACAGTGCTGGCTCATCTCTGCAACTTCCCTTTCTACAGTACGAGCTCTTACTGTTAGTGTTACGTTTATTTAGTAGTTGAATTGCCACTGAGCACTGAGTATAGCAAGAACTTTTACAGTCATTTTTAAATGTATGACAGCAACCCTTTAACATCATTCCTCTATCTTCATTGGCCTTTCCTTTTGGTTTCTTCTCTTCCAATATCTCTTTTTCTATTTCTGTTGTAATTCCAATATGATAAAGGCAGCTGATAAGATGAATCATCTCACTCGTTTACACTGCTAAATGTTTACAGCATATAAACTAGAAAACAGCATATAAACTTATACCTTGACTGGAAGGAGGGCATGTGTGTACCTGTGTATTAATGCTGGATACTACTCTATTGAGGGAGTGTTACTCTAAGTTTTATCTGAAGTTAGGCATGGTTGGATATTAAAAACCTTAAACAAAATTATCTTAATTTAAACCACATGTTTCTGGAAATGTCTTCTCTTTGTTGTTCACTTAGTTGTTCTGAATGGCATTTGCAGTTGCACAAGTCTATGCAACATTGCTGGATTTTTTTTAAAGTTAAATACACTAATCAATTAGCAGACTAAATCTTTTCAGCTGTCTTCTTTTTTTTTTTTTTTTTCCAACCTTCCAACGATTAGTTAACAATTTTTTCTGGGTTTGACTTCAGAGAGACACAAATACTGCAGAGCAAATCTGTCACTTTTGCTGTGACTTTGCTTTTTAAGTAGCTACATAAAATGAAAGCCCATAGTATGAGCAGGGCAGGCATTACGATCAGATGTGCTCAAATTTATTCCATCTGACAAGTATCTGGATTTGGGTATTAAGTTTCTTAAAGACAACTCATCTTCAGAAGATTTTTGAGGTTAAAGTGTTGTGGGGTGTTTTTTTTTTGAGGGACAGAGGCAAAATAAAATGTTTTTTAAAGAAATTTTTCATTCTCCCACGAAAATACTAAGAAGATGACCTTGACAGCACAAATCTAGACTATTTCTGGAAGAGTTTGTACTAAATGTAAGAAAACTGTTTGAAAAGGAAGAAGAGGAGGTTGGTTTGAAATCCTTGAAAATGATACACACTGAAAGACAGCACTTGAGGCTATACTGAAGTTAGTAAAAAAAAAAAAAAAAAAAAGAATGTAAGATATCTAGGGAATAATGAGAAAAGATTCCAAAGGTGGCAATTCAGAAAAGAAATAAAAAATAACTGAAGTAAAAGCAAAAATGTCATTAAAGTTTAAAAAGCGATAGAAGTCTTTCTTCTATTTAACCCCTCTTATTCTTCTACTGCCTTACTTTAGTTTAATACTTTCTCTGCTTGAGTATCTTTTTCTTCAAAATAAGAGCAGGTATATAAAAATTAAGAATATAGAGACTTCATAGAAAGACCAATGTCCTTCACTGTCAAATAATGGGCGCTTTTTCTTCTGTTTTGCTGGTTTTAAGTCAGTGCTGCTTTAAAGTACTTTTTACAGTCTGATTTACATTGGTGTGAGTTAGAGGTAACCATGCAGGATCAGTGCAGTCAAAACAGTATAAGACAAGAGTAGTGTGGGAAAAACCAAGTCTGGTGATCCAAAGATGAAAGGCACTTTCACATTACTACAATACTTAAAATTTTGCTTGACACAGCATTGACTTTCATTATTAAACCGGAATGTCAATTTTATTCTACTGTTTAAGAAATGGGCATACTCTGCCCTGGACACATGATCTGAAAGGCCCCCGAGAATGTTCTGTCTGAAATTTCTGACACTGGCTGACGAGCTTTCCAAACAGACTGGTGGTCCCAGTTCCTGTCGGATGGATTATTCATAGCATTGAAACCCAAAAAGAAAACCTCAAACAATTCCAAGTTGGAGCTAATTGGAATGTGTTTTTTAGAAGGAACATGCAGGCTCAAACGATCTCTGCCTTCAAAGGCTGTTTTTCTGGATGTCAAGAGTTAGTCAGTGGAGACAACACCTCTTTTACAGAAAGAATCTGAAGCTTTGGAGGTCAGGGCTCTTTACAAACTCGAAAAGCAGTGGATTTAAAGAAATTTTGCTGTCATTCACAACTACGATTGCGATTTTTTTTCAGATGTTAGGATCCCGATTTTTAGCATGACCCTTACTGGTCAGAGGCTTCACTCAAGTGTGTCAAATGCCAAGCGTGTTTGGGCTGCCTGGTTCAAACAACACATTTACAAAGTGTTATTTTTCTGAACAAGTTTTTCAGAGAAAACATGTAAGACGTATTACATATCTTTGTTCACCATGCTTTCCTGCAGAGAGATTAAAAAAAAATTAGAAGCGTGGCCTTCAAGTAACCCCATATGGTAGGAAAGATATCAAGTCTTAATATGCTAATTATGTAGACAAATAAGAAAATTTATTTTGACCTTTTAGCTGTTAAACAAAAACAGAAATCTATGCTGGTATTTATGGCTATTTATTTTGATCTTTCTTCATTTAAATTTAGAAAAGGCTTTTAATTTAAAAGCTCTTATTTTAAATTTAAAAATTTGAATTTTGCCCAAATATTTGTAAAAATATTCCAACCAGTATCAATATGTAAACACCAAGCATGAAGTAGTTTCATATCTAGATAAGGCATTCATTTAAATTAGCTCAAAAAGAACATGAAATCACTGTCGATTGTAATAGGCCCCAGTTTGGCAAGATACTAAATTTAAGCACTATTAGACTACACGAAATGATCCGAGACAGACAAATTTCATGATTATTCAGCGGGAGCAATTCAGTAGTTGTTAATTGCTATCAGGGGACATAGAGCCCATGCCTCTCAAATGGGCAAGCTCTCCTGGGGAGAAATACCGCTAGCATAAGGCCTTTTCTGCACACACACTGATTAAATGAACCAATTAATTAAGTGCTCACATGTGAATTACCATGTGCCCAGAGTTAGGGGGAGCATTCAGCTACAGTAGCAAACTGAGGAGGCAATTGCAAGTCAGGAAAAGAGCCATGGCAGGTGTCAGAGCCTTCCACCACTGGGAGAGCTAATTTCCTCCCTCATATCCTTTTGCTCTGCTGACCACAGGCAAAGCTAATGAGCCTGCTACTCTCTGTATTACATACAAATAAGTAGCAAATAAGTACTCCTCTTTGAGTGGGTTCATGGCAATAATCATCATGTCATTGATAATTACTCAGTTACCAAGTCAGAAGTAAACTCCTGAAGCTGTCTTTGAACATCTATGCGTTTCTGAAAAACTATTCTTCCACCCTAACCTACCCTGACCAATATAATTAGCTCCAAAACAGCTTTTTGCAATTTTGCCTTCACTCATAAGAGCTTCTTTCAATCTGTCCAAAGTCTATTTACATGCCAAAACTGTTCTCTGAATCATTCATCTTTAAATCTATCTCCCAAATTCTCCTTCCTCCTGTAACGTTTTTACATCCATCACAGACACATATTAATGGCCATTTATGAATATAAAAAAACTCATTTTCCCTATTTTTGGTCAGTGAAGATCATACAGAGGTTGGGGACAAATCCTTGGTTAATGTAATTTTCCACACATAAATTAGGAATAAAAAAAATGCCACAGACCTACCTAAAAAGTTTTTTTTCCATTACAGTACTTGATATTACAGATACCTGATCCCAAACCATCTAAAATTGATAAAGCTTCACTTCATCTAGGTTGTTTGTAATTTTTTTTTTTTTGGCTTATTTTAGAAGGCTGAACCAGAATATCACAACTCTGATAGATATCGGCCTTTATGTTGCCACCCAATCTGATCCACAGACACCTAATATGCATTTGTTCATATCCCAGCATTGACTTAACGTCTCGTACTGATATTTACCTCCCCTACGGTGCTTATGTGGAACAAATCATATCTTCTCTCAGATTTTATTTTAACAGTTAAAAGCCAAGATACTTTACTAGTACATTTCTGCACCTATTAATGATTAAATGCATCTATTTTCAAAACAAGATTACCAAAACAATACTTAACATTACAAGTAAGGTCTCTATACCTGTTTGTGGATTTCCTTTTCTCTCCTAGAAATATATTAGCTAACACACTCTTGGATTGTATTGCTTCGGAAACTTATAGCCATTCTGTGATTGACTACTGCACCTCAGCTATCAGTTCCCAACTTATTGCAGAAATGCTTGTTATTAGTCCCTTAGGGTATGACCTTCCATGCTGTGCTATTGAATTTCATCCCATTTCTATTTACTTGAGTCTTCAGGGTCATCCAATATACCCTTTGGCTATTTCACTCAACTAATGATCCCAGCCTTCATATTTTTCTCTTATTCCCATTTCTGTGAGTTCTTCCTTCCTGCCCAGCAGTTCCTGACTCAAAGACTTACCTTTTAGTAAGGCCCAACACTTCTAATTCAGCACAGTCTTGTGCTAGAAAATTCCCAGAATATATACTTATACCTCACGCATTTCTGTCTCAATATTCTCACCTATTTTTACTGAGGGAAAAAATAATGAAGAAAATATTCATATGTTTCTAATAAGTTACAAGGAAATGAGGCTTTTCCCTCTCCTCAAAGAAACAGAATTTAAGAAAAAGAAGACAAGCTACTAAAGAGTGGCAATCCATGTGTCAATGAGTTTAAATATACTCGCTGATTATAGCTAATATTAGCTTTGAATGCAACATTTCTAATTTAAGAGCAAAACCATTTTATAGAAGTTTTACACTGGGAAATCAAGGTCAGAAATACAAGACACACAGATCAATAGTCTCACCTAAAATTTATCTGGTAGGAAATTGTGACAGTAAAAAGTTATGATTATTACACTTCTTGCCCAACTTGAACTCAGATAGGTAAATATTTATGCATAGAATATTCCTAATTCCAAAATCATAGAATTTTCGTAGTTTGGCCTTGTTTAAATATTCCTGATTAGAGAATACCTATGCAATTAAACACTTCATAATAATTTATGTTATACTACTCTAGAAAGCTCCACAATCTGTGATAAGCAGCTTGCTCCACCTTCCAACTAAGGGCATTTCCTTTTTTTTTTTTATTCCTTCTGAAGAGACAGTCTTGTGAAATTTTAATAACACTACAAACCAGCTGGTCATCACTACGAGACACAGTTAATGTTCAGAAAACTGTGACTAGCCCATGATAAAGCACTGAATTTATATCAGCCTTCTACATGATTTAATTTCTTACCTACTATTACCAATTATCCTGCAGGTATCCAAAATATTCCAGCTAGTGTAAGACAATGAGAAATGCCTAGCATACAAATATTAACTTCCTGAAGTACTTAGCACAACATTACAATATTTAATGGATAATCAGCTTACCTGAAGTTAATGATACAGATTGCAACAAAACTGTAGTGATTAAAACCAAATTAAAGACAAGTAAGACACAGAGGCATCAATTCGCTCTGTGTCAAAGCACTCCCTATTTAACATGAATTACTTCACTTGTACTAAACAAATTAGAATAGCAATAGTGCCTAGAGGTCCCAATCCCATGTCAAAATTTACTGTTCTATGAATAAATATAATGAGAAAACAGTTGTTCTTCTAGAGAGCTTAAAGTTGCTACTGTTTTCTCTCGGGGGTAGAGATGGCTTTGTGGTTTTGAAGCCATCTCCATTCCTAATTTATCCTAAATTTAATATTTTTCAAACAGAGAAAGAAGGAAATAGAAAGTCTCTCTTAACTAAGAGCGTGTAAAGGCATACTGGTCCCAGATCTACTTTAAGGTTTTTGTCTGTTTCAGTTCAGAATAAGTTTCTTTCCCAAAGCCAAACAACTTTGCCTCACCTAGGCCTAGCTTCATGCTGTATTTTAAAAACATAAGCATACTTAAACCCAGTAAACACATCCTAAATTTTAAAGTGTGACAGCAGTTAATGTGAGCTCCTCCTAAATCTAGCAGAGGTTATGTTCTCTAGCACTTGTTTCTATATCTCTTACAGGTTGTCTCAAAGTAGGCTATTAACCTACTAAAGTTCCATCTTCTGAACAAATGTAGGCATACGAATCTGGTTAAGTGTGGTGAAGCTCACAAATTTACATATTTTTTCCTCTCTCTCCCACCCAGTTTATCTTATCTCTTTATCTTTCTCTCTCAACAATAAAAAATCTGTATGACTTCTTATGTTTCTCAATAAAGAAATTAACATTTCCCAGAAGGATTACGTATTTGGCATCTAGTTTGAATGCCACTTACCACATTGTGACTATCCAAAATCTAAGCAAGGAAAACATCATCTCCTGTACATCTGGGAAAAAGACCCACACAAGTTGTCTAGCTAGCCCAAGATCACATGCAGTAAATATCAAAAAGAGGTATAGTTTAATCTAATAAGAGTTTGGAATTCGTTATCTCACTAAGCTAACCTATACTCACACTGTTTGCAGCTTATAGTTTAGTACATATATATATATATATAAATATAAATGAAAAAGTACTTTCAGAGTGCTAAAAATCTGATATTTAACATGAGTTTATACAAAAAATGAATTTGGGGAATACAGTATCTAAAAGGAAGATGGGTTTTGACTGTTTCTGGAACAACTCTAAATTCCACAGATCCTCAAAATGCAGCTTTCACCCAAACATGTGAAAATCCACTAAAGCAATTAATTCAGTCTAGAACTAGCAATTATGCTCAATTGTTATCTCAAATTCAACAGAAAGATTTCACTTACTAAATACGTCCTTTTTGACATAACAGGAACAGTGGATGCTTTTGAGTTTAATGAAGAAACCAAGGCGGCTGCCACTATTGCTACCATACAAGTTTTATTAAGGGACACATTTGTCTATTACATATTCTGCCATATCCTGTCATGATTCAGACTTTCACTGTGATAAGACAGAAAGCTTTTTTTTTTTTTAATATTAGTAACTAATAAGGTAGAATTTGATTATGCTACAAGTCACAAATGGCAAAAAAAAGCACTATATTAGCATGTCCATTCTGTTTTTCATAAGCTCTTCTCACAGTTCTCCTATATAAATTGTACTTAAGTAGAAGCGGTAACTCCTCATCTCCTGCGTGCACTTGCTTTTCATCCTAGCTAAGGTTTTGGTGTTTCTTTTTTTTTTCTTACTTAAAGTAGTTAAAAATATTAACGTACTAATGCAAAGTAGTAAAGAAGACTATAACCTTAATTACAATTAGTTAAGCATAAAAAGAATAGACACAGCTGGGTGACACTGCTGTCCCAGAGAACAGCTTAGTCAATGAACTGAAAGGAAATGCTTCCCCCAGGTGCTTTGGAAGATGTCATGACATCTTCAATGTGATGAAGCTAACAGGGTCATGGAGATCAGGGCAAAAGCCAGTTACGGGGTTAAAAGGTACAGCCATCACAGTTTGAACCTTGAATCTTGAAGAAGTTACAATTTTCTCTTCTTATGGCTGCCATAAGGACATTTGAATGCAGGCTTCACATTATTCAAGTTAAACAAGTGAAGAAAACCTTAAGGTCAGTTGATAACAAATGGAACCATTTTGCAAGCTGAGCAATCCAGCATTCAACGCCTTCTGAGGCTAGTCTCTGAGACCATAAGTTTTAGAGATCTAAGTATTCTAGAAGAAAGCTTTCCACCACAGAGAGCAGGGTGACTCGTGCTTATTCTTCTGCTTCACTACCAAGTGCCAAATATTACAATGCTATCACACCTAATCTCAGATACATACAAAGCATTTAATCTAAGATGTCAGGGTAAAATTCAACTTGCTCATCATGGCATAGATGAAACCACAGATGAAATCTAGTCTCATTTAAAAGATGCTTTCTGTCCCTTCCTGGTCAGTTTTTCTTCCAGGCAAGAAAAGTCTATTGCGAATGGATCTGATGTCCAAATCCAGGGGCTGCTGATTCAGAGTCTGTAAAGAGCCCAACAACTGGTTTTAACTCTTGCCAGTTCCCTGTCAGAAGTCATTACTGGGACAGAAAGCATTGTTTTACTCATAAAGCCTCCACTCCCTGCCCCATTTCAAAGCAGATTTAAGAAATCTATGAAATCTGTAGAAATCTTGCATTACAAATAACTAAGAACATGCTGCTATGCTGTGCTCTTGCAGCTAGCAGTTACTACAACTTCTTGGAAAACTCTTTAAATAAACAGTTCTCGACACCATTCTTCCTAGTAACATAACTGTACATAATTTTCGTAGTTGACTTTTTTAGACTGCTCAGAATGAATTCTCCCCTAATTCATTCTGTGTTGTTACTGGGGCTTGCAGTTATGCCCCGAGTCATAATTACCACAACTGCCAAGTAGCAGTAGACCCTTGTTGCTTAACATGCTAGAGCTCAGCCCACTGCCCAGCCAAGATCTTCCCAGACAAGGTAAGAAACTAACGCCTCCTTTCTTCCTCCTCCCAACTGAATTTTAAGAAAAAGACACCTGTATCAGTTCACTTCTGTGTTCACATGAATGGAGTTGATGAACTATGTCTTGCAGAAACAATAGTGTATAAGGTTAGGCTTTCGCTGCAAAAAAACACACGTCAAAGTGACAACAGCTCTGGGAAGTCAGGTCTTACTGAACCTTTTCTTTTTGCTTTAAATGTTACTTCAAATATCAGAAAGCTATCAGGCACCACTAACACTGTTTTGTAATAGAATGATATTAATCATTATAACATTCTGATGAAGCAACATATTTTCCAGGTCAACTGTTTTGGCAGTTTCTTACAGTATTATATGGAGCAAGCCAGTACTGAAAATGAACAAAAGATAAAATCATATTTGATACATATGTGTTCCTTTGCAACATTATTACCTTACAATATGAAGTTAAAGGGCATCTTGTAACTACCTTTAGATAAGGTCTTCATAATGGCTTGCATTATGAACATTTCACTGAAAGGTTTATATTTATGCAATGTATAGTGATGTAAAGAAGTTTATGTAAAACATAGCAGAAGCCTGGCTTCGTTGTGTTTGGAAAAAGATTAATATACCTGGTATAAATCAGGAGTCTCACACTGGTGATAAATCAAGCGTTAGAAAGATAAAGTTAGTTACAGGGAAATGGAAGATCAGCAGTGAGTGAAAATAGCTGCTGGTAAACTAGAAAAGAGTTGAAGAAAAAACACGTAAATGAAGTCAGGCAACTGTATGGTTATCTTCATACCTGCAAGCTAAGATAGGCATAAAAGTCGATATTCTGCAGCTGACACTAGTTTACCAGAGTATAGCCCTGTGCAAATCAGGTAAGCACTGCTGTTTCCCCAAAAGAGAGGAGACCACGCCAGTCAACTACCCAGAACAGCACATCGCCTTGACCATGGCTCTCCTTTTCAAAGTCAAGCCGAGTATGGAAGAGGCCCACCACCATCACCACTGGTCAGAGGCAGCTTTTCATTCTTCAGAAATGAAGACCCATTCTGCATAAGGATCTCCCCACAGAGACCCATACGCTAATCACTTCTAGACTGGGTGATTGCAACCCACGATTCTTGGAGCTGAAAGAGAAGAACAGTATCCCAGTTCTTTCATGTATCAGTGGGACACTGCTCTGTCCTCCTCTGTTACCACGCAGCAAACTTGCAAGCTGCAGAATCCAGGGTAAGTATCATTCTTCCTTCCCAAATCTTCAGGGTAGATGAGACTTCCTCAGAAATTTAATGATAAAGAAACCCAGAAAGAGGCTTCCAAGATCAACAAATAGAATCATAGAATCATAGAATCATAGAATAAGTGAGGTTGGAAGGGACCTTTAAGATCATCAAGTCCAACCATTAACCTACCCTGATAAAAACACCACCACTCCTAAACCATGTCCCTAAGCACCTCATCTACCCTTTTCTTAAACACCTCCAGGGATGGTGAATCCACCACCTCTCTGGGCAGCTTATTCCAATGTTTAATAACCCTTTCAGTGAAAAAATGCTTCCTAATATCCAATCTAAACCTGCCCTGACATAACTTGAACCCATAATAAACTTGTTTAGTAAAAGAAATAATGCAAGGCTTGATATATACATAGATATATATTGGCGTCCTCCTCCAAATAACGGGGTCAGCAGTGTTTCCATGAAAACTTCTAGAAAACTTCACTTTTCTGGGAGTGAGGCACTGGAGGCACTGGATTTTTTGTTTCCTTTAAAACACCAAAGGATCCATCACAAAGATTTATACAGTTTTTCATTAAATGTATTCTCACCAATCTCAAAGGATAGTCTTCATCTTTTCTCATGTTCTCTCTTCTGGCACATTTTTTGAAAGACAAATCTGCGACACATGTAAATATTTCCATTATTTAAAAAGAACGTTGCAGATGCTTTCTTCTAAAACATATGATTTATATGACTGGTCTAATTTAAAGCCCACATAGAAGAGTGAAAAATCAGTGAAAAATCAAATTTGGATTCCATAAAAGATAAGGAAGCCCTAGAACAATTACATGAAAATTGCAGACATAAAAGTAATCTGTTCTCATGCCAACCTGCCCAAACTTCTTCTGTCTTTCCTATACTCTGCTTTTGAATTCTCCTCCTTATGAAATTTCCTACTTTTTGCTCTTGCTCCCTCCTTCTAATTTGTATCAGACCTGTTCTACTTCTGCTGAAATGATATTCCAGGACCACATGCACCAAAACAAACAAACAAATTATTTCATTCTAAGATCCTTCCTCCACTTGTTTTTTTTTGTGATTCTTCCTCTAGGAGGTATATTTCTGGCTTTCCTTTAATTATTGGACATCTGAGAAAAAAAAATCAAATTAAATTAAAACATTTTAAACTACATATTTTCCACCTTCCTTGGATTTTCCAAGGCGTGTTTGTCTTCTCTTGCTGGATGACCATTAAGAACCATATTTACAGTATATACAGTATGCTTCCAGCATTTTTAGTAGTCATTGAGACACTGGAGATAGATAGCTGCAACTATAAATAGATATTATCTGCATATATAATATATATGCACACAAATTGGCATTATATTTATTATAATACAAGGTTATTTGTTAAAATGACAACATAATTTCCCTACTAGATATAATAGCTATTTCTTCCAGGCATAAATTGATGTACATGAAAAAATTACACCACAGTCATGATAACCTGGAAAGAAAGAGCAAATGTTGCACTAACTGGCACAACCTTGCTGAATTTTAATAAGCAATTATGGTATAATACTGTAGAAATTGATCCCGTGTATTCACTAAATTTAATACAATCCCTCCATATTATGGAGAATATAGAAACATTTAAGATGTCGTTATATAAAACCAGATATTTATTTTCAACCTGCATTTTTTTTAATTTTGGCTTCTTTTTTTGTTTTTAAGTTACATATATATGTTTGCAGTCAGGTCCCTACTGATCCAAACCTTCCCAAGGGAAATATATCTAAAACATATCCTTTGTGAGCTTTCTTCTATTAGTTGCTAAAATCAGCATAATTTACCACGTGATATTAGCAGTCCTCATGGGGCTGACAATATCTGTATGTTTGCTTTGATGTAAGCTTAATATTCTAGTATTCCTCATGAAAAATAACTGAATTATTTTATGTGGCGTTTGAATCATTTTATATGCATGGGGATTTACTCACAAAAATCTGAAATCTATATAACCCTCTAAACCACTCAGCTTTCAAGCTGATTTATTGAAAAAATTCAAAAATAAACAAGAACACTTAAAAAAAGCAGGCTACTTGTCTCAGCAGAGATTTTTTTTTTTCCCAAACTCTATGAGGTCTGATCATCGCAGATCATTTCTGAAGCATACATTCAATACAGGGTACTGTACTGGAATATATAACACAAAAAAAAACAAAATAATTTTAAGGTAAAAGCACGTTTATTTATGAAACTTCAGTATAAATGTATGATTTTAATTTCATAGGAGGGTTGGAAGGGACCTTAAAGATCATTGAGTTCCAACCCCCCTGCCATAGGCAGGTACACATCCCATGAGACCAGGTTGCTCAAAGCCCCATCCAACGTGGCCTTGAACACCTCCAGGGATGGGACATCCACAGCTTCCCTGGGCAGCCTGTTCCAGTGTCTCACCACCCTCAGTAAAGAATTTCTTGCTAATGTCTAATCTAAATCTTCGCTCTTCCAGTTTAAAGCCATTCCCCCTTGTCCTATCACAACATGCCATTGCAAAAAGTCCCTCTTCAGCTTTCCTGTAGGCCCCCTTTAGGTACTGGAAGGCCACTCAAGGTCTCTCTGGAGCCTTCTCTTCCCCAGGCTGAACAACCCCAACTCTTTCAGCCTCTCCTCATAGGAGAGGTGCTCCAGCTCTCCGATCATCTTCGTGGCTCTCCTCTGCGCCTGCTCCAACAGGCCCATGTCCTGCCTATGCTGGGGTCTCCAGAGCGGGATGGAGTACTCCAGGTGAGGTCTCACCAGAGCAGAGTAGAGGGGCAGAATCACCTCCCTCGCCCTGCTGGCCATGATTCTTTTGATGCAGCCCAGGGTACGGTTGGCCTTCTGGGCTGTGAGCGCACGGTGCCGGCTCATGTTCAACTTCTCATCCACTGACACCTCCAAGTCCCTCTCCTCAGGGCTGCTCTCAATCCATGCTCTGCCCAGCATGTATATGTGACCTTTTAAAAGTGAACATTTTTTCTTCCTTCTCAGCACAAGTTTGCCACCATGTATAGGTGTTCCTGATGCCTTTTTTTTTTTTTTTAAATGTTTTGGTAATTTCTGTCTCAAAGCTCTTTCTGGTCCCTAACTCTATGCACACACATCGCAAATTCCTGGTTGAAACATGGTGCTGACCCCAATGCTCAGAAGTACTCTTACTTTTGAAATCTATTGAATTCAAGAAAAAAATTATTTGAAATATTAATTACAACTCTTGAATGACAAATCACACACTATAAGAAAGTAAATCAGCTAGTAGGCAGCAGTCCTGCATGACAAATATAATTTAAAATAAAATAAAAAATGTGTTTAAGTGGTTTGTTGGGTTGAGGCCTAAATACATCCTCACTGAATTCAATAATCATGAGCACTTAGATTAGGACTAGAGGAGGGAAAAGAAAAACATTAAATTTGATTTATTTGACTTTTATATTTTCCAAATAACATTTGTACATTACTTCTTAGGTAGCTCAATTTACATGAAAGAAGTTTTGTGCCATTTTAAAGTAGGGGGCACAGAAAAATTACACTTGTCAATTCACTTGAGGGTAATTTTTAATGATGTGAGCTGAAACAGAGTTTGCCCAATTTTCCTAAAACTTTGGAGACCGTTTTTGTCTGTAGTTTCATGGTATATCTGTCAATTTGGAAGCCAACGTAAATTAGTTTTCCCACTCAAAAGCTAGAAAAATACTGAAAATACAGTTTAGAATGGAATTTAATTTCCTCTACCTAACTTAATGATTACACATATCCCAAATAAAATAGGAATATAAAGTCATATATCTAATGTTTTTTATTACTTATGTTTTGTGTGCATATATACACACACATTCACACCCCCATAAAAAAAAGTAGTTGGAAAGTATTTTTATTTTCAAAAATTACTTAAAATTATCTTACCCAAACCTTACAAGAAAAAATTGTTAACAATAAAGCCTATATAGAGGTATATAAGAAATATTTTATAGTATGTGCATTTACTTAATAAAATAGAACACAGGCAGTATTCCTACAGTACCTAGCCAGAAAACTTGGTATTTATGTCCTCCACTTTACTACATGTCCTCAGGGGCAATGTGTGTGAAGTGGGGAAATTGCTTCTCTGCCAGGGAATAAAATCTGCTGGTGCCTCTTTTTTGAAAATGGTGTTACACAAATTAACAGGTTCTTGGAGTAAGAGATAATATAAAATTGTCCATGAGGATAAACCACCTCTCTAAGACACTTCCAGGATGCTGAGGCATTTTTTTGTGAAAGCAAGGATGGTGAAAGTAGGTCAGAATATCAGCGCCTCCCACTGAGAAGAACTGGATCCGCTTCAGCTCTTTTCCACTTATTATTCTTTAACTCAAAAGAGAGTTTGTTCTGATATAGCTTCTTAAGGCACTACTTTATGTTCTGTTGAGTATGGTCTAGGTGTTTGTAAGCATTGTCTAAGTCCAGGCTGAAATTTAATTAGCCAAACCAAAACTACAATTATCTTGCTGATTTTTAAGACAGTATGTATACAAACAGCCAAAAACTCCAACTGAGTAAGAAGCCTGGTTATCTAAAAAGTGGTTAAAATTAAATCCTTCATGCAGAAAAATGCAAGTCACTCTGTAAATAGTTCAGAGAAATGGAAATACAATTCTATTGACCTCAGGTTTTGTTAATTTTATTTCATTTTAGTTGCTATTATCTTTAAGTACTTTAAATAAGTATGTCTTCAGGGCCTTTCTAGAGCTATCATGATGATTTAGTGTGTCAAATTACACCAGGACTGTTCCTAAAATGATCTCTCAGTTTTATCATTGGTTGTAAAAGACTGCAATGATTTCACTTTTTCTATACCCAGTTTTTCTCTAGATCAAATATTTCTTTTTTTATTTCATTTGATAGACTATCATAACAACAAAGGATTTTTAAGAAAGGCTATTTTTTATGGTTTCTGTGGGGAAAAAAGTGAAAATGAAACAAAATTACTATAAATAAATTTTTTGATGCATTTCTATAAATTCAGGAGCTGAGACAAGGTAGTTGTGCTTAAACTAACCCTTAACACTTTAACAGCTACTGAGCCAAGGCTTGCACAACCAGTTATTTATTTCTTTTTTCTTTTTTTTTTTTTTTTAATTTACCCCAAGCAATTTCATTCACATTTTATTCTGTTAATAAAGTGGATTGATTTTGTGGAGAATCTTGGGTTGACTTCTCCCAAGAAAAATTTTAAAATGTCTAAAAAGTTTAAAAAGCTAAGAATAAAGATGTAGAAAGTTTCCTCTCCATGGATGCTGAAACAAATCCCATGGCAGTAAGTACATCTTGTGAAACCAGCAGATTGCTGCCATTAGCTTTTATGACAACCAGATTTTTGTGATTTTTAATTCCCTCCCTCATTTCATCATTAGTACAAGGCAACAGATGATTGGCAAAAATGAATCTGCTAGAGTGAAGGATAGCATAAGTGGAGGGGGAAGGAGGAAGGGGAAGACTAGCCAAATGAGGGTAGGTGGAATTTCTCTGCTTCAGAAAGAATTCTTTAAATAACTGCTTAATGGAAGATGGATAAATAAGTAATGCTTAAAAAAAAACCAAACCAAAACAAAACACTTTTTTATCTTATGATTCCAAGATATGCAATAGCACAACTTCAGCAAAAGAGTGTGTTGGGGCTTTGAAGCCTGTGACACTATCCTACAAGGTATTAAAAAACACAGCCTAATGCTTCTACTTTCTGTACAATTCTCTAGCCAGGGGAACATTTTATATAAAAAGTGCATTTAAGAAAATGGAGTGTTGTTCACAGTTATCTGCAGAAGTGGATTCTTTAAATCAAATGAAAAGAAATATCTGCCTGGAGTCCTAAGTCAGATGAAAGACTTCAGAGAGCAGTTCAGAACTAACCGAGTATTGACTAGATGTATGTGGCTCACTCTTACAGTGAAGAGCTTTTCTAATCTTATTTGAAGGTACCTAACTCTCCTGATTTCACCATATGGGGGATCTTTAATACCTGTGTCAGGGCTCTATTTAGAAAACTAGACAAAGAAAACTAAGTCCAGCAGCACTTCTTTTTTTATTCAGCTACAATCTCTAATCTCAGTAACACAGACATGTCCTTTAAGTGCACTGTCCTTCCATTTCCACCCTAGCGTCTGGGAGTCTGGATTATTTATTTGCTCTTTGAACAAAGGTCTGTGTTGTATGAAATGCTTGCATAGTATCAACTATGCAGAACAAGAAAAAAAGCAGTCATAAATAAACAGGCATGAAAAACACTTCCAACAATTTGACAAGGAAAAACCAGCAAGTGTTATCCAAGGCAACAGAGTATGTTTTTTTGGAGACTTTGTTTTTCCTTGAGTGAAAGAAAAATACATGTCCACCTTTTCATTCTGTCAAAGTGAATAATTTTCTCTTCCTGGACAAAGACAGCAAAGACTAACTAGAGACTGTTTCACCACTCTTTAATGTTCAAGCTCAGAGTTTGTTTGAAGTGCTGCACAAATGAATTCCTAAGGCAACTGGACCACTAACACTGAGGTGTGGTTTAGATCATCCAGTTAATTAAACAAAAAAAGCTACTTATTCAGCCTTTCCTTCCTTGTGTATCACGGCTGTACCTGAGAATACAGATGATAATGAGAGTAAGATTTAACTGTTACTACATACTGACAAATACATTGACAGGCTGTTGTTGAAGTACAAAGCTGTGATTCCTGCTGCTGCAAGAACAGAAACGTGGTTCTGAATATTTGCAGTGATAATGTTTCTCTCCATCTTCTGCGACATTTCATTCTCACATACGAAGAAGAGATATTACCGGTTTTTCACTTGCATGACTGAACATTGCATTTCAATAAACCATTATACACTTTGCCTAATCATGTTTTTAACGAATAGCCAAGCTTTGCCTCTTTCTGTTCCACAGAACTTTTTTAATAGCTCAGTTCTGAAGATCTTAAGTCTGTGAAGGATTGATTTTTATATCCAGTAAATGTCTTAAAGATTATGCTTACAACTCAACCTCAATTCCTTCCCTAATTAATACATTCCATCTGCAAATTATTCTTCCAATTTGTGATTACATTGCTTTCCTCTGATCTTGAACACATGGGGTTTACATTTGCCTTGAGGAAAAGATCTATCAGACAAGCGCTCTAAGAAGAAAAGTTGACAAATACTACATGAATGAGTCACATATGATTCCCTGCATTTTGCAAGCACTGAGACTTTTGCAATGAAAGGATGGCAGTGAACTGGAAATGGACTGATCTATTGCAAACTTGATGCATTTTCCCAAACGGAGATGAATTTAAGTGCAGACAATGAGAACAGCTGCCTGGAAAGTAGTCAAAAGGCAAAGAAAAAGACTGGAAGGATGGAAAAGAATGATAGACACTAAGTGACTGCCAAAATCTGGAGAATGATGTTTTCAGGAGAAGCCTGAGGCAGCATGTGTCAGAAAAAATGTATCTCCGAAATAACTCACTGAAGTTATTAGGATGTTATGCAGCAGTGGCTGCACAGATGGAAGACAAAAAATGTTGACAAAAGACCTACAGGAGGGTCAACCCTAATGAATTAACTTCTAGAGAACAAACTGATTTTCAATTTTTTTTTCACTTAACGCTCTTGCATTTTTATTTTGCCCCATATAGTCTGCGAATATCAACAGTAAGCTATTTAGTTATGTATTTTTATTTCTTTCTCCTCTGTGGCAAAAAAAGAAAAATAATCTGAAAATAAAAAAAAAAGCAGATCAGTAATAACAAAGTAATTCATTCCATGTAATTCTTTTTGTTCTCATAAATTAATCAATAGAATCCACTTGTCAATTAACTGACTCCCTACAGAACTCAAAAAGACTGATTACTTACCTAGCACTCTTTTTTCATTGGTTTATTCTAACAGTGCACTTCTGGAAGAGCTTATTGTTTAATAGAATTACACGAATGAACTTTTTGAAATGAGAAATGCTAAGAAAATTCAAAGTCTTTACTGAGGAAGAGTTTTCTGTATGCAAAATTTTTTACTTAACAAGTAGCTTCTAGTAAAATGAATTTCAACTGGTGTCTTCCCCATTCCCCTTCCCTACTTTTTCCTTCTCTTTTGGTTGACCATGTTTTTAGGCACCACGTTCTACAAATTAACTGTAAAAAACTCCCTCTCTTCCATGGTACAAATACCTAATCATGTCACTCATCCCTTTTACATATTCCACATTCCTTTCTCTATTGTAATTCTAACAAACGTTAGTGTATATATGTACGGCCCAGTTCTCAGTCAATCTAAAATCAGTCTAGCTACATTGATCCCAGCAACGGATCGGTGTCTTAACAGCCTGCAGAACAGTCCCGCACACTCTGTTAAATCTGTACATCTGCTAAATGGTACATGTTGCAGAAAGCAAACAGATCTCTGCCTAGAATAGGGGCCTGTTCAGTCATCTCCTGGCCATACCACTTCTCCATGGATTTTTAAGCTGTTCAGTGTTCCTCTATTGAACATCACTGCATATAGACTGCATTACAGAAAATCTTCAGAAGGTAAGTCCCTTGATGACATATTTGGGTGGCCTCCTGCTTCTGACTTCTCTGGTTTTCTGGGCAGGAGTTTAAAAAGGGCAGAGTTGTGTTTGGCATGAGCTTTCATAGGTACAGCACAGCTACCACTGTCCTGGGAAAATGGCATGAAACAAAAAGTGGTAATGCAGAACAAGCCCTTGAAAATGAACTTTATTCTGCTCCTCACCATAACTCTATTTCCTTTTTAGTTCTTTATTAGCAGAAGTAATAAGTCATAAAGGTAAATACCCATCTAGTGCCTTAATATTAAATCCACCTTATGTCTTTTTTGGACAGATGTTAGAATCTGGAATTTGCTGCAGAATGCTTTGGGCGGATGCTCACTCAGAATGCACGCTGTCATCCCAGAACTTCTTTTTCTGTGATATGTCTGGCTAATATTCAGCATATGTCAAAATAAAGTTATAATCTCCACTTCAAATTAATACCCTTATACCATATCAGTCTTCATGAGTGTTCTTTTTATTAACTGAACTAATCCTAATTGCTTCAGACTGTGTCCAAACTCAATTTGACATATGATATGTTGCTCTATTTTTTTTATTCCCTCACAGCTCTTTAAATGTAAATCATAAGTAGCCTCTGGAGATCAGGAACAGTTTGGAAATCTGACTGTCTTGTTATATAGTGTATGTTGTTTCAGTAACGGCAACACTACCTGGCAATTCAAAATATAGTGATACAACTTGTATCTCCACTAAAAATAGCCCACTAGTCAAGGCATTTTAGGAGATAGCTATGGTTACAGACACCAATTACCAATTCCTAAAAGCAGGAGACATAAAAAATAAACCTAACTTATCTCCTAATTTGAAAATGCTTATTTAGGATCAACTTTTAAAATAAGTACCCACAAACAAATCTACAATGTTTACCAGGTTTTCCTCTGTGTAGATGAACACACAGTCTCAGATGTCACTTAGTCACTTAATCAGGAACCCCCAAATATCATACAAGCCTCATGCAAGAAACTGCCATTAACTTTACCCCACTGTAGTCAGTTTTGTTATTAACGTCTAATGCAGCCAAAATCTCCCATTTCCCAAATTCTTCAGCTGTTGCAAACATACATTCTGAGATATCAAACTTAAAACACAAATACCACAAACACAAAATCATCAGATGTTAAAATTAGGATTGAAATGCATTATAACAGACACAAATTTTGCATGCATATTTGTGAAGTAACAGTAAAATGTAGCCCTTGGTAAGACACCTAGGTGACTGTTTACTTGATACCTTTCCTATCTGTGAATGCTGTCTTGGCTCAGCAGGGAAAATTTAGGAAGAGCTGTTGAGACCTGAATGAGTCATTTTTCCATTTTGCTTTCCCTTCTCTATGAAAAGAAACTAGGAAAAAAGGAAAGGAATCAACAGAAGTACCTGGCTTTTGTGGGATGCAGCCTATTTCATCTAAGAAGCCAAGAACACTTGATCCCATATAAACACAGGGACGCAACAGGATTCAATAAGATGGACATTAGTAGAGGTTAAAATAAGTCAGTAGGGTTGATATAACCAGAACAACATAAACTATCATTAACTAAGGCAGGAGAGGCTCTACTGGTTAACTAAGTCTCGTTGCAGAAGGCAAAGAGGGTGCGCCATCTAAATTATGATCCTGTATCATTAAGATGCAGCCACATGATGCCTTTATAACTGCTTAGAGCTAAATCATAGAATCATCTAGGTTGGAAGGGACCTTTAAGATCATCAAGTCCAACCATCAGCCTAACACTGCCAAAACCACCACTAAACCATGTCCCTAAGCACCACATCTACCCGTCTTTTAAATACCTCCAGGGATGGTGACGCCACCACTTCCCTGGGAAGCCTGTTCCAATCCTTAGCAACCCCTTCTGTGAAGAACTTTTTCCTAATGTCCAGTCTAAACCTACTCTGGTGTAACTTGAGGCCAATAAATGGAATTATATAAAACATACAATAAGTTGTTGTAAGAACTCAGCAATATTTGATTAAGATCCCTTTATCTTTTTTTTTTTTTTTTTTTGTGAGAGAGGTAAAGAAGAAAATTAAAGAGAAAAAAAAAATTAAGTATTTCCTGAGCTTAGAGGAAAGGAAATTAATAATATTTGTGTACAATATAAAAAACCCAATCAGGATAACAGTTCATAGAACACATCTGAAAGGAATAGTTCCTGCCACATGGAACTGTATAATTAAATTCGTGTACAATGTTCAAGGGAAATTCAGTGCTTGCATACAGAGTTCAACTTTGCCAGTTCCTCAGTTAGGAGATAAAAATAAAATCTGAGTAGACACCTATGCAGCAATGTCGCTAAAAGTAATTATTGTAGTATTTTAGCTCCAGAAGATAAAGACATGGTGGAGGAAATTTAATGAAAAAGTCTTCCCTATCACAAGGTATAGGGCTCATATAAGTCTAATTTGTATTTGAACACCTGTCCAAAACTATAATGTGAAATTTTAAGTCTCTTTTATGTTTGCTTTTTATTAACACAAACCTCATTTATTGTGTGCACTATTGCTTACAGATCATTATTTGCAAATGCTCTCACAAGACTGACAGTGGCTATGAAAGATATTCTTTGTATTTAAAGTAGGAGCTTAGAGCAGATCACTATGTAAAAGAAATACCATCTTCCCAGGATCCGTTTCCCAGATCTCCAGGGTGTTATTGCAGCTTACTTACTTCCCTCATTAAATACCAGACTAACCTGTGAAGCAAGTAGCATCAAACAGTTCTGACTTCGTTAGAGGAGGATGGCATGTAAGAGACTTTATTGAAATATATTTCTCTTTGCAAGGAGAAACCTACATTTACATTCTAGCTGTGGTTACTTAAAGACCTGCAGATATTTAGTTGAATAACTGCCTCATGTTTTGTGTATGCAAGCAAAGGGATTTAAACATGCTTATATAGCACCCGCACATCAAACTGACAAAGACACCGGGGGTGGTGAGGTAAGGCTTGGGAGGTGGAGGAAGAAGAAAATAAATATTCATTAAGGATGCAATATGACTTTTTAATTCAGGTATTTAACATCCGTGTCATAAACCTCACAATTGTTACCAATATTATTTCATCCAAGTACAGAAATTTTAAGACTTGCTATTAGAAACCTATTTAAATTTGTAACTTCTAAAAACCTTAAATGAACCTTCTTGCCTTTCAAGTTACAATTGTGCGTAGCAATATGTTAGACATAGATGGAAATTGAAAATGATTCTGTGAAACCTACTGTGCCCATATGGCCTCAGAAATTTCTACATGAACTACGTCAGACTAAAAGCTCTTGGGACAGATAAGAGCCTTCAGTGTTTTTTTCAGTTTCCAGATGAAGAAGACGTGTTTTATTTTTCAAACTCAAACCAGAAAGTTTTATTATTCAACTAGTTTTAAGGTTTAAAAGCAAAACGATAAACAACAATATAAAATATTTGTTGTTTATGTAGGGCAATAAAAAATTATCTTCCAATATTTTTCAGAAAAATTCCCACTATGGAAAAAGAAGAGTAACAAAATTATAGAGCCTGCTCCCATCAAACATTATCCCTTAATAGTTTTCTTAATTGTAATTCTGTTCCATATGAGTGTTACCCTATTTGCACCAGAAGGAACACTGAACCAAGAAAGAAAAAGCAAAGAAAAATGACTTACTGCTTCAAGAGCCTTAGAGGTACAGAGTTTTGTAATCAATCAGTCAGAACTAAACATTTAAGCACTATTATATCACTCTTAGGAGAAGATGACTGCATGTATTCGTACTTACCTGCCAGCCACTGGATATATTCTAGTATCTTTGGGAAGACTAATATGGAGAAAATTATAGTTATGCTTACCAGGGAAAGCCAACTGGTATTTTGATTATTTATCAAGAGGAGGCCACTAGCTAAACTGTGATTACCTTTCATAAGGTGGTATTTCCATTGCTGTTGATTTTGTCTGCTTATATGAGTAAAGCAATCACATTTAGACCCCATGGAGAAAGAAACATGTTACAAAAGCTTCAATTTTTGAAACAGCATCACAAATCTCTAACCTATGTTGCAGCAGTATCCCTACAAAATAAGCAGATTTTTGATGAAATGTAAATCTGTTTACCAAATTCTACAAGACACTCACTTATTCTTATGCAATATTAATTTTTAAAAAAAAAAAAAAAGAACAAATTCAATCAATGGTTTAACAAGAACAGATCTGCTCCACATTTACATCTCTTTTGCAAAGAAAGATGCTTGCTTTCTTTTTTCTCGACTCAAACAAGCTGCTCGCTTATTCCAGCACTGGTCCTGCTCATTTAACTGTATGCATTATGAGCAGCTGTCCTGTTTTCAATGGTATGCTTTCACCATAGTCAAAGGAGTTCAGTAGGTATGATGAAGCTAAAGACCCAAGCCAAAACATAAAATAAGGAAAAAATAATGAATCATTGTAAATAACTGCAGTTTCATACCTGCTCATTTTCACTTTGGTAACTTTCTCTAAATCAGATCCAGAAGACTAAAGTGAAGGGTGCATGGTCTACTGTCATTTAAAAGTCTCCTTAAAAGTAATTTTCAGCACTTCAGAAGCAACTAAAACTATTCTATGGCAGAAAAAATAGAGGGGAAATGGAACCTGGAAATAAACCTTCACAATATTTAAATACTTGCTTTAAAGAAGTCTTTTAAGCTGGTTTTAAAGCTGCATTTTGGGACCCCTGTTGATTTCTTCTGTGAAAGCATTCACATAATAGAGAAAGCAGCAAACTCCCCCTTCTTTTTTCTAAAAAAACGCGTCTCTTTCTTTCCGCTTTTGTTCAAGCAAACACCTGGCCTATAAAATTCAGTGACAGAACCTTCCCTGGGGTGCTGTTTTTGTAGAAAGCTAACAAAACTTTAAAAAGTATATATTTTTTTGCCTCATTGGAGCTTACACAGCTTTATTTTAAACTTTTTCCATCTGTTTGTCTGGCTCAACTGCGGGTTCTACTGTGTTTAAAGCAAGCTGTATCACTTGTCCAAGAGAAGCGTGCAGTCAGCAGGCTCCTGCCTACTTCTGGCCAGCAACCCAGCCAAAATGCTCCAGTGGGAGGAAGATGGGAAGGGAAGAAGAGGAGGTTTCTCATTTCTTCTACAAAAGACCGCACTTGTAAATATTGGATTAAAGATTCTTCAGGGATTACCGGAAGGAAGGGAGTCACTCGCTTCTTGGAGGGGGTCTGAATTAACTATCATGAAACTAATGCTCACGAATACTTATAACAGCTTTTTAGTTGGCATGACAGCTGGCCTGAGATCTTGCTCTGCCTTTCATCTACACCAAGTTCCACTTCTCTTTTCCTCCATCACCCTCATACCTTCATTGTAAAAGACCTTCATAAAGTAAAAGAGGAAGGAAACACGCAAAAAAAGCCACCAAACCCCTCCACTCCTTTAAGGAGTGATAAACAAGTTCTTTAAACAGATTTGTACCACCAGTACTTAAATTGAGCTATATTTCTTAATATTTCATCTACTGAAAATGAAGAAGAATTCAAATATTACATGAACTGGATTTGGAGATATTTATGTTTTAAATTCAATAACTTGCATGTAGTAAGTGCCGCAGGGAGAGACATGAAGAGTGCAGATGAATATTCTCTTTGGACTTTCTCCCAGCCATTACATGGCATATAAGCAAGGTAAAAGACAGACAGACAGGGTATTTCGTGTCAGCTAAAGAAGAAAATGGCAGCTATTAGATGCTAGCTCTTATCTACAGGCATAATATAACCGTAGCAATGTGAATTTCCACACAACTGCCTGATAGCTCAGTGATAGGTTTCATTTTGCTTGGGATTTTGATGCCACCCTTTCCAGTGTCTGCTTGCACTGCATTAAACAAAACCAAACCCTAACAGCTGTCATGTGCAATTCATTCTTCCTCTCAGCCTGTCCCTGAGGGCAGAATTGTGTGCACTGGAGTGTTTTCTTTTTGATAGGCTTCTGCTTCTTTTTAAAATGTACATGTTTTTCTCCATTTATATTAGAGAAAAGAAAGCCAAGGGAATGTGCCTTACACGTGAAAAGAACTAATAAATGTGGAAAGATTTAGGAAAGCTAACCAGAGCTGGGCATGCACAGACTTGCCAGCCTGCACTAACTAACTGCTTTTAGTAAATCTGCTCCATAGGTCAACCTGGAAATATCCACAGTGGCACATATGGGATTCTTAACATCCTAATTCATGGAAGTCTTTTTAGAAAGTAGTTGATGAAAACAGTTATATGATCTTTTCAGTTGAGTTGAAAGGACAGCATGAGAATAAAGCAACGTTTTTGTCTAGGTAACTTAGCAGTACTTAGTCATCTAACGCCTGTTGTAGTTTCAGAGGCATGTCAAGAATATGACTTCACATTTGCCAAAAGACTAAAGAAAAAAGAACGTGCTTTTAGGTTTTTTTATCATTAGTGTATGTTCAGTGAAGAGAAAAATAATGAAGTGAAGACAGTCCAGTGTTTTACCCTTGCCCTGCTCTCTGTAGTATGCATGATTCTACAGTGAACTCAAGGTATCATCACTACAATAATTTGTCAGAAACATGTGACAAGCAATATGAGGAAGTTCAAGTCCAGATGGATCTTCAAAATTCGGAAACATTTTAAGCTGGGATGTTGATATGCCTGAACACATATTTTTAAAAGCTTATTTTTAGAAATAAGAATACACAGTTCCCACCTAGTCAGAGGAAGGTGAAGACCCTTTCTACCTTAAAATGAAATTGTTTAATTAAAAAACTATTAGTTCAAATGCTTTGTGAGTTGACTTCAGCAATTCCTTCTGTTCCTCAATTCCCTGTGTGCAAAATAAAGAAGTGCTTTCATTTTTTCCCCTGTATCTGCACACCACAAGAACAGCTATTATATATATCAGCTGAATGGCAAGTTTTTTAAACAAATTCCACAGCTGTGTGATCTTTCTTTCTGAATCAGTATCCACGAGGCACATCAGATTTATTGATATGTGATATCAATTTTGCTTCTAGATGTGCTAATCTTTTCTTCTTTTTGTCTTTTGAACCTAGTGCTTTGTTTGTCCAATCGATGTTCAAAGAGCTGATGTTTTATCATACGACTTGCCAGACTGCAGAAGCGTATTCAGCACTAAATATAATGAGAACAATAAGAATGAAGTAAAATAGTTTAAGTAGCAGAGCAGTATTCAGGAAAACATTAAGTAACAAAGCATATATTCACTGTACTAGGTGTTATAAACTGTAAGTAGGAGTGTATGCTAATATTATGCTACCACTGCTGCTGTTATTAGCTTTATCCAATTCTGTTTTTCACTGCTATTATATCCACTCTTCTTGGAAATGAGGGGCATGTAATCAATTTCTGTTAGATTGCAGATAATTCTATGTTTGGAAATCAACTAGAACAAAAGACATTCTACATAAATTACAGGGTTTCCACTATCTCCCTCAGAAACAGACCTAATAAAACTGCTGAAAACTTTTTACTTTACAAAATCTTAAGTTCAAAAATATTTTAACTGATATACTTCCAAGTTTTGGACTGAAATTCTTGTCAAAACAGAAAGGAAGTAATGAAGACACAACAGGGGGAAAAAAGGCCCCAAATTAGTGATGAGATTATCCATATGGAATACAAGGTATCCTGTTTCATTTCCTTTCTTTGAAAGTTTTGTAACTCCATGCTACTTCTTATTTTATTCTACTGATTTGGATTAATAAGTAAATGTTTCTTCTAGACAATGTGCAGACTTCTCAGCTTCATCCTAGTGAAAAATAGGATGAAATTCCTCTTGAATCTACCAGAGTCACTCTGCTGTTTTTCAGCTAGTCTGGCTAACAGGCAGAGGTCAGTGCCTTGGAATCTGCTTTGCTGATAAAGAGCAATTGCTTTAACATCGCTGCTTCTCTGCTGTGTCACAGAGTATATACCTCATTCTCTTAAACATGACTTAAATAGCAAGGTATTACTGAGTTCTGGGGCTAGGCATGAACTTCTTCCATCTCCATTTCTTTATATGCCATTCCACATACTACTTTTCAAAAAACAGGAACAATAAGGCTCCTGACAGTTCAGAGCACATTTTTACCTTTACTTGTATCTCACCGTCTGCACTATGGATTTACAGCTTTTATGAAAGCACAGCATCTCCCACACATAGTACTTCTATCTCCTTGAAGGCTAATATTTACCACATCTGTCCAAGACTCTCAGCATATGATTTATTTGAATCACTTGAAGATCAGAAGGTCAAATGCATACAGGAGCATTAATATTATTTCCTAAGCCCAAGCCGCAGATCTCAACAAGATGATATGTGGAAGTGACAAACATAAGACAGCATGCCTGAAATGTAAAGGACTGTCTTTTATGGTTTTTGCATTTACTGTCCTTTACTAAGGATCATCAGTCCAGAAGAAAATGCAACTCTTCCTAATCACGGTGAAGTAAAGCTTTCCGTGAGCTCCCTAAAGCACCTCAGCAGTGTTAGCATAAGAAGTATGACATTACGCTTAAAGAGACGCTTTTTTTTCTTCCTGGCCCTAGCTCTACCTAGCTGAGCTTGTATACTCCAATTCTGTCCTTTAAATCTCCACTTTTCCTCTGTAAAACAAGGATAATATTTTTATATTTTACAGCATTCTCAAAAATTCACATTATTTAACTTTTTAGTTAAAACAGCTGATCTTTATATACTACATTTTTAGACCTTTAACCTGTAAAATACTTTACAGAGAAAGGCATACTCCTTAATTTTCAATATAGAAAAAAAAAGAAAACACCCTTCATTTTTATAATCCAGACCAGATACAGGAAAAAACAGGTCCTCCAGAGACTGATTACACATGAATTGTCAGAACCTCTTGTCTGCATTTTGCTCTTTGTTAAGAACAGCGATGGCTGCATCAACATGTTTATTGCAATAATACAATTATTTCTGGGCTTAAGTACTGATACAGACCATTTACTTCAATTTCCCGCAAAGTTAGTCAGTATTATTGGGGGAAGGGAGGTGGCTGTGGGGAGGCAGAACTCGCTCAAACCAGAAGCAATAAACACTCAGTTTGATGAGACTGTAATAGTGTATCATAGACAAATATATTGTCATAACATTTCTGTCCACACATGTTGGTGGTTTATATACAAGTAATGTTAAATTTTTTTCCACATCTCAGTTGTTAGACTTCTTCATATTATTGAAGGGGAAAAAAGGAGAAACAAAAGAAAGAAAAAGAAGTTGTGTCTTTCATGAGTCTCAACTCATTACCTTACTGTGCCAACTCACAGGGAATTTATATTTGATGTATGTGCATCAAATCAGGGTATCGGTTTCTCTATTAAAGGCATATAGGAATTATCAACATACTTAATCAAAGAAAATATCACGCAACAGCAAAGTAAAACATCTTTGTCAGATTTATGGTGAAGGCACATTAGAGGAAATTACAGTAGCTGCTGTATGCAGTTTATAACACAACCAAATGTGTTAACATACCACGCTCTGAAACGTGCAATTTAAAGTCCCACATGAATTTAACTACACATTACTAATTTCACTATAAACTCTTTCTGTAAGCACAAGGGATTACAGAAGAATATTTTTCCCCTTAGTCTGACTTCAAATGAACGAGTCCTGTATCACAGAATAAACATGCTTTAATGAATCGCAATACAAAAGAAAAAAAAAATCCACCAAACTAAGCAAAACACACAAACAAAAAACAAGCACTGTAACCCTAAGCTGTTATCTAACCAGAAAAACAGGCTGAGCCATATCACTACATAACTGCTAAATCAACAGGCACCATCTTCGAATTCTTTTTAGAGAGGCAGGACTACTTCAGCTAATAAGTTTGGCAAAATCCGAATACTCACTAGGAATTTAAGTAACACATAACTTACTCTACTCCTTCTCAAGCAATGTAGTGCGATATTATAAAAATATGAATTAATTAAGTTTAGCCATGAGGAAAAAACAGATGAAACAGAAAATTGCAGATATTCATCCAACTGAGCTCTCTCATTGGCAAATTTCTAAGTGGGGGGGACACCACAAAACAACAACTCCTGCAATATCTGTATGAAATTGTCTATAGTTGCAGAGGGCTATCCGAATGGCTCGTATAACTGGCCGTATGGATGACTTTCACCAGGCACTTCAAAGGAAGATGCAAAACACCTTTCAATGGTAATTAAGTAGTTTCTAAGAATAAACTTTCTGCAGAAGCAGGTGAGAAGTAAGTAACTGTATTAACTGCTATACTTCAAGGATATCTACCTTGCACATTTTATGCTCTATCTATTACAGCTATATTAGTTTAATATATCTCATCAGATGCTGTTATAACTAACCCTTGTCAGCATGCATTTAGGATGATCCCATTATAAATAATACAAGAATTAACACTGTAGAGCTGTATTCCCTATGTTCTATAGGATATCACTGCAACTAAGACTGGAAGGGCCTGAGCTGGATGTTCAGGGATTGAATCACTGCCGAGAAGGCTAACCTAATGACAGGCACACACAGAATTACAGAATGGTTGAGGCTGGAGGTCATCTGGTCCACTCCCCCTGTTCAAGCAGGGGCACCTAGAGTTGGTTGCCCAGGACCATGTCCAGACAGGTTTTGAATATATCCAAGAATGGAGACTCCACAACCTCCCTGGGCAACCTGTGCCAGTGCTCAGTCACCCTCACAGGGAAAAAGTGATTCCTGAGGTTCAGAAGGAACCTCCTGTGTTTCAGTATGTGCCTGTTGCCTCTGGTCCAGTGACAACTGGGCACCACTGAAAAGAGCCTGGCCTCATCTTCTTTGTACCATCCCTTCAGGTGTTGGTCTAGATTGACGAGATTCCCCCCGAGCCTTCTTTTCTCCAGGCTGAACAATCCCAGTTCTCTCAGCCTTTCCTCCTATGAAAGATGCTCCAGTCCCCTCATCATCTTAGTGGCCTTTAGCTGGACTATCTGCAGTAGCTCCAAGTCTCTCTTGTACAGAGGAGCCCAAAAACTGGACACAGTAGTCCAGTTATTTCTGGTAGGTTCCTGCAGGTATTTATGACATTTATGACAGGCCTATATGTCTATTCACAGACACATATGTTGTGCCGGATGGTTAAAACTGAAGAAACTCAGAACTGGAAAGTTTCATAGCACGGGTCTTTGCGCAAGTCCATAAGCCCTCTTTTGAGGCAGGGCTTACTAATGCAAGAACACAGTCATGCTAACGTGACCGTGTCTTTTGCATTTTAACAGTCTTCTGCCCAGCCCTCTGGAGAACAAATGGATCAGATCACATATGCCTACATGAGACCAACAATGTCCATCTGTTTCAAATTATGTTTATATATGGCTTCTTTCACACGTTACATAACAGATTAATATCCAGAGACATTATTATGAAACCTACACATTTTGCTAGTAGAAGTGTCTCCTCATTACTTGTTATATTTAAGATAAAAGAGGCAATTTAATTCATATTTCACGCCATTTATATGCTGATTTCAATGAAAACTTGAAATGTAATAATATTAATCTGGGGTGGGTTTTTTCCTTCCTTATGAAGTACAAAGGAAAACTCCCCTTCTTTTATTTACTTACATTACAAATGCTGATCTATCTAGAATAATCACAGTATTTTTCTACGTAACTTCTTTGACAGTATTTAGAATAGATACTCTAATAATCTAAGACAAAAAATAAGCAATTCTCATGCAGTCAGTGTTTAGGTCCCAGTAGAATGCATACAGCTTTCATTAGAGTTCATGGAGTTCTGGCACACAAAGTATGTGCCCAATATTATCCTCCCAACAGAAAACTGTACCCAGCACCACTGTTTACAGATGAGATTCCACACTCCCCATCATAACTTACAAATTAATTAAAAAAAAAAAAAACCAACAAAAAACAAACACCAAAAAGTAATTAAAAAAAAGAAGGAAAAACAACAAACAAACAGACACACCTAGGGAATCAGTAGAGAGCTTAAAATGACCACAAAAAGAATTAGCCATATGCTCTTCCCTTGCTATATAACACTGGGGAAATCTTCCCAGCAGTCTTTTTTTGCCTTGGCACCATATTTTTACCTTTGTTTTATTCTCTGCATGGGAGTATGCCAGCCAAATTTAAGAAACAAACAAGAATGTTTGTTTTCTGAAAGTTTCTGTCTTTCCCCTGCTTTCCTGTCCTCCAAATTAAGAGCTAGGGATTAAAGCTTGAGGAATGATATATTCTAACTCACGGAGATTTGTCAAAAATTGGAAAGTTTCTGACTTGGATTGCAATCAGACATCTAAATAAACACAGATGTAATCTACATAGCAGAATTTGCTTGAGATTAGATTGGATGTAAAAAGTGTTTCTATTTATAATTTTGAGTTCTTCTATGCATTTCAAATTGTACAAAAAAAAGGTAACTTTTTCAGGAGCTATTAATCTGGAAATCTGTAACCATCCCTGAGTTAGAATAGCATAATATTCTACCTCATGTAATGTTCGATTTGCCATTTGGACATAGGAACCTTAATTTTCCTTGTAGAGTTTCTCATATTTTTAATTGCCTATTATTGTCTATTTCTGTAGAAGACTTTTTTTTATGCTCCATAGAGGATTCTATATACAAAAGATAACTGATCTGAATATTTATCATTTACTCATTACAACCAAAAGTAGCTGTGAAAAGAATGAAGGTCAAGTCAGAAGAAACGTTCTAAAAAATACTTGCTTTATGAAATTTCATTGAAAGTATAACATTTTAGCCTTAAGTGTGAAACTGCAATTTAAATTTATGTGTCTTCTACTTAGTTTCTGTTTTTATGGGCATTATGAATTCAAAGATCCATATGCGAAAATGCAAAAATGTATTAACTTGCAAAAAGCAACTGATTAAGACTGAAACCATATAGAAACTCTATATGATTTTATCACTGCTTTTTCTTTTTTCCCACTCAAAATATTATTTAATTAACCTGGTGAAAGATTAATAGGCCCAAATATAGATCGTAATACAAAACTTAAACAAAAAATCCATGAGTCAGCTGAAGTTATCTAACTCAGCGCTTGATATTATAAGGAATAAAAAAAACCCTATTGAATATGAACCCTAACCTACATTATGCAAAATTATGTAAATCAAGCAAAGAAGTAAAGAAAAATCATTCTGCAAATATAGCTCACAAGTTATTACAAAGCAATTAAATTGCTATATAACCCTCAGTAAAAATGGGACATTAGATAATTAGAAATGCAAATGTTAAGAAAGTTCAAACTTCACTCATATTTTTAACTGCTAATTGCTGCAATTAAAAATGAGGAACTCACGTTAATTTTCTTAACAAAGAGTTCAGAATTAAAATATATTTTGAAGCTGTCACTTCTGAAAATGAATGCTGAATCATAAATTCAGACGTGCAAAACACTTAGATTCACTAATATTAGGGGGTTTTTTTAAGGAGAAATCATCCCCTCTATACAAAAAAAAAGCACTGTACAGCCTTTATTTGAAGAAACCAAATTTCAAATTACTCAGTCATTAATTAAAATTCACTATTACAATCCTATACAATTCATATAGTGTTATTGTATAAACAAGAACAAATGCAAAATGAAAATTAATAACTACTGAATGGGCAATGAGATGTAGAAAGGCACGTGTTACAAAAAACAGCCCAAACCCCAGAGCATGACTACTGCAATAGTGTGATACAACTAGACTTTCCATAGATTTTACTAAGAGACTTTGGGGGTCTGATTTATAGGACTAAAGGGAAGGTAGAACTCTTTTGTAGATCTAGAATAGCCTCCAAGTAGCATGCATTACATAGCATACATGATTAAATAACAATAATAAGAAGCCATAGATTATCAGAACTCTTCCAAGAGTTACCAGTTCATGTAAACAGACATTAAACTTGTTACTTCCAAAGTAACTTCCATATTAAACTAGTTTAGTACCATCTTATTAATGAATTATTGAAAGGGCATTAACAAACTAACCCAGTTTCCTACATCTGCTGTTATACAGTTTAAAATTTGTTAATTAAAGCATATTATTTTTTAGAAAATAGTATCCATCACAATTCTTTCCTCCCTTTTAACAGGGCTTGACGTAAGGCATTATGTCAGTTTACAATGATTATATTGCACTATTTCAAGAAAAAAAATGGATACTTACTGAAATGCAAGTAAAAACAGCTATAATTTTGTGGGGCAACTGATTTGAAAAATAATTTTCAGATGCTACTTTGGTGGACAGTTTTGGCATAATGAAGGAGAAAAATAGGAAAAACAATCACGTTGAGTGATTCTGAATTATTTTATTTCACTCAAAAATCCATGTTTGTTTTATTTTTACTTTTTACTTAACCATCTACAAAAAAGATTCAAAACCAGTAACTGAAAATTAAAATGTTCAAAATTAACATACATATTTTCAAAGCCAATAAAGACTTTTAGGATAAGCATCTTAATAACAGCAAAAAAGCTGGGTTTGAAAATATTTGAAAATTATTGAAAAATAATTTTGAATTCTTTCCTGTAAGTTTCTACTTTTGCATATGTATAACCTTTGTTAATGAATGATCATAGTACCCAAATTTAATTTTGGAAACTGGACTGGCTGTTACTAGCTACATATTTTCATGGTAAGAGTGAAATTCTGCTATCTGCAAGATTTACTTTGTGATACAAATTGATGCTTCCAAAAAACATGATTATAACAATATATATATTACTTACAGTATTGTAGAGAAGATGAATTAAAGTTAAAAGTGCCATTCTAATCAAATAAATATCTAGGCTTCCAAATATCTTGGACGATAATTGTATTATACTATTAACAGAGAAACCTCATAAAATAATTTAAAATACTGGTTTTATTTAAGCTAGTAGTGTGCCACAGTCTACACTTATTTCTGAACCTGAATTTACCTTCTCCCTCCTGCCCCTTAGAAAAGTCAAGCTTATCTGTCCAAGAGAAAAGACTGACATCAAAGGATTGTTTTTCCACTCACCAGATCTAAGCTGCTTTTTATTGTTCGAAGGAATTATTTAAGAGACCCAACACAGAACTTCAATCAGATATATAGTTTCTAGTTCATTGATTGGCTGATTCTGCTCCTTCTGGTGAATAAAGGCAACAAAAGTCCTTTTTAAATCTGTTCTCCTCAGAGAGAGGCTGCAGTTGTGCTTTCATTAAGCCACTCTTCATAATAGTGTGGTGCCAATGAGTTTCTACCCACCCAGAAACTCTTCTATTCTGTACTGAAAAATAGTTTCTCTCAATTGCTCTTGCAAACCCTGAAATGTACAATATTCCTGGAAGTAAAGTTTGGCAGAGATGGAGTCTTGCAAATTTGTTAAGTATCCTTACCTATGACTGTCTCAAAATCTGATTAACTCTGTCAAATACTTGCTTATACAATGTGACTTTGCAAGTGCTCTTTCGACCTCGGTAACTTTTGTTCCTGCAGTATATATGTCTCAGTTCTGATCTTTTTTGGTTCCTCTTCAGATATTTATGCTGAGGGATAAAGATTCGATCAATCTATGGTCTTCTTTTAGCTTGTAACCTCAGGATTCCTTAAAGAAACACTAATTAAAAGGATTTATAATAATATATGGAGCTGACTCATACACAGCTGCAGTGAGCTAAGTGGGAGGCCGGCTTGGTTGTCTGCTAATAATTTAAATTTGTCATATATATATAGTTTAATTAAATGAACATGTTTCAGCTTCTTAATTATTTATTATCCTGAGTGCTTTGCATTTAATGTAAACCTGAAATAACTGTGTAAAATGCAGAATGTCACCTAATTCTGTAGTGTTAATATTGTTACACTGAATCCCATCTGTGAATACAGTTCAAGGAATGTGACAATTTAGCAGTTTCTAGAACCTGTCATACTGAAAACAAGGTATACTCATACCGTTTCCCATCCCCCTTAAAATTATTATTAAAAAAAAAAAAGTCATACGAATTTACTACAACATTGTCTCCTTTAAAATGGGTGAGAAGTTTGTCATCTGAGAATCAGCAAAGGTTTCTATGAAAACCTTTATTTCCTAAAACTCATTTAAAGAAGATCTTTAGACAGATGCAGAAGAACCGTTTCTGCCATAAATTCCCTGGCAAATGTATCACAACCAGAGGATACCCAACACTCTCTCAAGCATATGCAGAAAACCCCTGAAGGCCCTGGGTGCCTTGAAAGTCCATCAGGAAGGAGTCTCAGCAACAAACAAGTTTCAAGGCCAAACTGTGGGAAATCTTGACAGATTCCTGGTCCTTAATGAGGGTGTCCTATCCTCTAGGCCTCCATGAACTGCCAGTTCCTGCACCAGATGTCTTTAGTTCACAACATGAAGAAACAGTAATGCATAGTTTTGTGATGAATGCTTCTTCTATGTTATGTCAGTTTTGACATTACTGCTTCAGTTACAGGACAGACACTTCATAACCATTAAGACTTACAAAGATGCTTACTAAGTATCTTATACAACTGTCTCTTTTAATCCATACTATATATCCTATTTTTAGGATGAAAATTGGACTTCAATCACACAATTCCAATGCCTCTGTCCTCTGGGACTTGGAAGCCTCACTTCTTATCTTATCTCATTTACTTTCCCCAGCATAGGATGTGATGAAACTTACTTCCAAGGCCTAGCTGAATGGAATCTACAAATTATTTGGTATTAATAATTTGAAACTGGACAGGATACATCCAAGGATATTAAGGAAGATAGGCATTGTAGTTACTGGGCTGCTCTGTATCCCCCTTGAAAGACCTTGACATTCAGTGAAGGTCAATGGTGACTGGGAAGAGGTAGATGTTATGCTTATTTTCAAAAAATGTACCCGCAACAACTTTGAACATCTCTGGTACATTCAAATGACTGCGTGCAATGCTTACCATACCCTTCCTGTTGATCTTATGTCTTTGTGGTAAAACTCAAAAAAAGACTTTCCTCTCTACTCCTCAAAATCAGAATAGACCATGATCTATTAAAGCTTGCTGTAGTTACCAGGTGCATTCCTTTGGGGGAATTATGCAGACTAGATGGTACAAATCACATTGCCTCTACTTGTCAGGCAATAATTTGATTAGAAACTACTTACAGGAGTCATTTCTTCTTCCTGGGTAAGTTATCAGAAGAGAGAAACAGGACCAAAGTTCTGGCACCAGCATAATGTTAAAGCTCTCCCAGCTACTGCAGAGAGTATTGCTAGACAACTGTCAGGTACTTTAAACATGCAACCCTGTTTTTTATTTTTATTATTATAGTTTCTCCCCCCTTCTGCAGTTTCTAGAGCAAAACCACAAGAATACTTCATAAGATTTTTTGGCAATACTGTCACAGCATACATAAAGACTCATTTATGATTCCAGAAATGGAAAACAAGACTATTGATACTGAGCACCATGTTACAGCTGTGAGCTGGAAAATACCATGCTTTTTAGCAAAGAGTAAGAAATTTGTTTGAGTTAAAGTATATTAATCTGAACAAAAAATAAAATCTGCATTTCACACAATCAAGTGCTCAAAATAATTTCTCAAACTTTGTGGCCCACATCTTGACACAGCAGTAAGTAGCCAGGTTAGAAAATATTGGAATTGTGCTACAATACTTTTTAAGCTAGTTTAATGAATACTGAAACAATTAACTCAAATTTTGGCTAAAAGTTTGAGACAGTGACAAACGTGAGGTTCTTTAGCCTGAAGTGCAAACCAGATCATTTAGTAGACACTTTTGGGACCCTACGGTGTGAACTTGTAACACAGCAGCCTCCAGAGAACCTTGGTGTGGACTCCAGTGCCCAGCCTGTGGTGCAGCTGGAGAACTGGGAATCCAACTGCACCGAATTAGACCTCACCCGAGATATTTTCAGCAAGTGTGAAGGAGTCACACCTCACTGCCTTGGTGAGATCTAAATCCAGAGGAGTTAAACCGTTCTGTTTTGGCACTATTTACTGAGTTTAGCTCTCTGTTGTACTCTTATGCTATTTGTAACACTTAGGCCATATACTACATTTTATCCCACCCTTCACAATTATTAAAAATTTACTTGTTTTGTTAGAATCAAGTGCTCATTACTTACGAAAAAGTACATCTAATTTGCAAACTGTGCAGTGATACACAATTGGCTATCAGTATTTCCCCTGTGAATTTTTATTTTACACAGTTTTAAAAAAAGAAATGCAATTTGCGATTAGGGCTATTGATTTTAAAAATAAGCCAATAATAATAATAAGTAGTCTATTTATAGAAGTTAGTATTTTAAAATACTTATCCAGCATAGAACAACAGATACGGAATGGCTACAGAGGAAATCTTTAACAGACAATGTAAATATTCTTCTCTCCAGTTTCACTAGCATAGTTTGTTTGTTAGAAAGGGAAATCCTATGAATCTCCAAAAGTAGTATGCCATATCAGAAATTTAAATATAAATTAAAGCAGATTTTCAGGCAGAATCTGAAAAGCTTTCCTACTTTCTTGTTCTGTTGCATTTTGCTTTTTCTTCAAGGTTGTGCAAATAATTGTGTAACCACAAAGTCTGATATCCCATGCTGTAGCCTCTACAGTCCACTCAGGAGAACTGCATTCTCATGCATAAAGGTTTAGGAGATTAGGGACTGAAACTCTAATTTTCAAATCAAAGATTTATGCTTTACAAGACTTTTTTGGCTACATAAATTTCTGAAGAACAATATGACCATTTGATTTGGGTGCAAAGGAAGCTGAACTGTTTATGGCATCCCATGTCATGAGCTAGACTGAGTCTATAACTGATGCAGCTGTTAATAGATATATCATCATCTGAGCAGGGCTATACTTGGATAAGTCCTCACTGCTGTACCAAGGAGTGAAAGGAAAAGGATCTTAAGACGTAGTTCTCCTTTAGTTTCAGTTCCTTTAATGGCACCTTTAAAGTTAGACATTTCTTGCTTGACAAAACCCATGTCACACATCTGAGTACTAGGAATGACCGAAAGTCTGCACTAACTAGAAATTGGACAGGGTCGTTAATGCTGTGTCTTTGAAATAAAGACACAGAATCCTCATCCACTTTTTTGAAGATTCCGGTCTTTTCTACATGCAAAGTTGTCTTTTACTTTAATGTTAATATTCTGATGTAAATAAAGTTTCCTCTGACTGATTACTGTCTATGAAAACTAAGACAAATTTGCAGACATGCCTGTAGCAAATAGTACTTTGTAGAATTTACCAGTCTGGGCTTCTCAGTGATGGAATAATATGACCTTATCAATTTTCTTACCCATATGCCAAGTCTGGGTCAAAGTATTTAGTTCTTTCAAGAATTTTTTTTTTTTGTGTCAATTATCAAGTAGAAGCCTGAAGTTGAAAATATCTAGTTCATTGTTCTGCTGGTATGCTGGTAATTTAAAAACAGCAATGAATGTGTAAGCCCAATAGGTCAGAGTTCCCAAGGATACTAGATAAGTGGAAACATAAATGGCAGGAAGATCAAGAATCAGGTACTTTGTTAGCTTAAAATGGTGACTATTTCATTTTCAGTTAACTGCAAGCTTGTCATAACTGCAGAATTTGATCCAGATATTGAGATGGAAACCTTGTAGGCAGATTTTGCAAGTATATGTAGAAGCATAAACTTATTTTTTAATGACTGGTTTATTACTACAACATTCACTCAAGATAAACTAAATCCAAATAATTACTGTAAGTATAAATTGTAGAACTAACAGGAGTATTTTAGTTTAAAAATTTGCATTCACTAGTAATACCCTCTGTAAATAAAAAAGATCAAAGAAAAACTTGCTATAAATTATGTAAGACAATAGCTTCCATCGAGAATTCAAGATAATATAATCTTTTTACTTAATTTTTCAACTCATTGAGATCTTTCACCTTTAAGTCAAAGTAATTTTCTAAGAGTTTAAAACAAAATGTAAACCTGGGTCTCCCACCAACATGTTTTTATCACAGAGGTATTTTACTGGGATAGGAACTATGACGGCAGACATTGATTTGTTTTCTTCTTTGTACCATATGTAACTTTCATTTTCTTGGACAAGTTCTCAGTCAATGACAAAAATACTTCAAATGTCACATAATTCACATTTTCTGGACTTCATTCACTCTTACAGTCTTTCATTTAAGTATAACTGTACCCTTGTTCCTTCCAAGGGGAAAATTCAAATACTCAGTAATGACGACTAATCAAAAATGGTTTAAGGAAATGTTTACACCAAGACTAAAAGAACAACAGAAGTCTTTCTGAGTCTTCCAGATGCAGGTAATCACTGTTTGGTTAGGTCTTCAATAAATACTTTCAAAGTAATATGTACAAATGTCTAGGGGCCTCTAGAGAATCTCAGGTAGCCCTACACGCCTTAAAGCAACAGTGTACTACTACCTGTACATATACTAAACAGGTCAGAACAACCAGCCAAAAATGCTTCTTTCATTTATTCCCCACTCTTCTTCATCACAAGAGCTAGCTTTATATTTACATTTTTCTTTTCAGAAGAAATGAAAAGTTTTAAAATAATTAAAACTAAGGAATATACTTTTTTTTCTCCCTTTCCCCTGCCCTTCCCTCGCCTTTCATTTCATTTACTTATGTTTTCCAATGTCTAACTCCCCATTTCCTACAGAAATCTCATTCTGACTCATGGGAATTTCATTCTGTATTACCATGGATATTTTCATTAGGTGTTTTCTCAAAAATAACTTAAAAAAAAAAAAACACTACCAAGGACATCTCAGAAGTAGCCTGAGAGACTACTATAGGTTGAAGAGATTGGTAAGCCACCAGTTCCCTACCAAATCATAAAACACTGGGCAATATTCTAGGAGACAGAAAGAGTAATCGTATTTTGCCAGTACTTCAAGGAAATAAGAGAAAATCTTCAGATTAGCACAACCTGCATTTCAGGTATGCTATTTCTTTTATTCTGTCACAGATTGATTTGATTGAGAACCACAAGATAAGCATATAATTAATCCCACTGAACAGAATAACAGGAACAGCAAAGGTTCTCCAAAGAAACATGATTTTAGACTTTGGATATAGAGACATAAGAGAAGTGAAAGAAATTTTATATTTTCATCAGTCATCAAAATGTAAATATAAAACAGTTGTGAAATTGTTGCTGACTTGCAACAAATTTGCAGAAGCATAAAACCTGAAGAGCCACTTGGCTTGTCATACAGAAAGTTTAACAAGGGCTTCTGAAACAAAAATATGTTTTATTACCAAATGAAAAGGATAAGTGTAGAAATAATGAATAGAAAGTTTTATGATGATATTTAAAAATGTGGAGCAGAAGACAGATTTGTTTGCAGTTCTATTTTTAATCTTTGTGGAGGTGACATACTGGCAGATGAAGTTGCCAAGCCACTTTCCATCATATTTGAAAACTCGTAGCAGTCCAGCGAGGTTCCCAACGACTGGAAAAGGGGAAACATAACCCCCATTTCTGAAAAGGGAAAAAAGGAAGACCCACAGAACTACAGGCCGGTCAGTCTCACCTCTGTGCGTGGGAAGATCATGGAACAGATCCTCCTCAAAACTCTCCTAAGGCACATGGAAAATAAGGAGATAAGTGGTGACAGCCAACATGGCTTCACTAAGGGCAAGTCACACCTCACAAATTTGGTGGCCTTCTATGATGGTGCTACAGCATTGGTGGATAAGGGAAGAGCAACTAACATCATCTACCTGGACTTGTGCAAAGCATTTGACACTGTCCTGCATGACATCCTGCTCTCTAAATTAGAGAGACATAGGTTTGATGGATGGATCACTCAATGGATAAGGAACTGGCTGGATGGCCACACTCAAAGGGTTGCGGTCAACGGCTCAGTGTCCAAGTGGAAACCAGTGATGAGTAGAGTTCCTCAGGAGTCAGTACCAGGACCAGTGCTGTTTGACATCTTTGTCAGCAACACGGACAGTGGCATTGAGTGCACCCTCAGCAAGTTTGCCAATGACACCAAGCTGTGTGGCATGGTTGATACACTGGAGGGAAGGGATACCATCTGGGCTGCATCAAGAGTGGCCAGCAGGTCAAGGGAGGTGATTCTACCCCTCCACTAAGCTCTTGTGAGACACCACCTAGAGTACTGCGTGCAGCTCTGGGGTCTCCACCGTAAGAAGGACATGGACCTGTTGGAATGGATCAAGAGCAGGGCCACAAAGACGATCCGAGGGCTGGAGCACCTCTCCTATGAAGACAGGCTGAGAGAACTGGGATTATTCAGCCTGGAGAAGAGAAGGCTCCGGGTAGATCTTATATCAGCCTTCCAGTATCTGAAAAGGACTACAAGAAAGCTGGGGAGGGACTTTTTGCAAGGGCATGTAGTGACAGGACAAGGGAGAATGGCTTCAAACTAAAGGTGGGTAGATTTAGATTAGAGATCAGGAAGAAATTTTTCACTCTGAGGGTGATAAGGCACTGGAACAGGTTGCCCAGGGAAGTTGTGGATGCCCCATCCCTGGAGGTGTTCAAGGCCAGGCTGGATAGGGCTTTGAGCAACCTGGTCTAGTGGGAGGGGTCCTTGCCCATGGCAGGGGGGTTGGAACTACATGATCTTTAAGGTCCATTCCAACCTAAACCATTCTATGATTTTATGACATATCCTTTCAAATACCTGTTTACATACTTCACAAAAGGGTAATCAAGGCAAGGAGATGTATCAAATTCTTTGGCCCTCTTCAGACTATGCAAAACAGTTTGATGCCCAGTGGTGGCTGGTGTTCTCAAAGATCTACTGCCAAACAATAACTATACCTAAAATGTATTAGAAGTCACTTTTAAATCATTCATTCTGTCAACTTCATTTTATTATTTCTCAACATTTCTCTGTATCATTTATGGTTTATAAAGCCTATTCAGAATAGCATCCCTTTAGTTTAAACAAACTAATCACCTAAAGTCTTGGAAAGTTCAAGTGCAGTCAATTAACATCAATGACACTAGAGGTAGCATTACTTTTCTGTCAAGAAAATTGTCCTACTTTTCCTTTTAAGTCTCATGTGCTTTCATACTTTCAAATAATCTAAGTTTACAATCATATGTCAGGTTTTCGCTGCTAAAGGAATACACAAAAACAGACTTCAAAGCCATCTTTGTTCTGCACATGCATATCAAAGAAAACATCTATTTTATTTTGCTGCATCAAAGGCTATTAAGTACTATTTTAACATTTGGGAAATAACACAATTTGACATTCAATGAACTTGATGTTCATCAGTGTGCCTTCATTAATTCCTTCGCTATTTTTTAACTTTTTGAAGTCACATCAAAAGTTCAGAAATTATATACACAAAGATACGTATATACATATATACATATACACACACATACACACGTGTGTGTATATATATAAACATTTGCCTAATGGACCATTTATTCAGAAAGGATTAAAAGTATATAATTATGATTGTCATTTTGTAAGAATTCTGTAACAGATGATAATTCTATTAATTATAAGTTTGCAGTTCTTTAAATTTACACAGTCACCCCATAGCTGCTATGGTTTTCTAATTCTTTTCTCCCTTGATTCATTTATGGAAATCTTAAACCTTCATGAAAAATTCCGACACTGAAGTATTTTAAGCTCTTGTTGAGGTTAATCAAAGTCACTTAAAAGCAATCCCTAAAAGCTCCTTCACTACATAGCAAATGAATCTTTCTTCACAAACACATTTTAGAATAATGACATGGATTTAGAATCCCAAGTAAAGTGTGACCTTGATGCTCATTAGTGGAGAGATAATTTATACTTGTGAAGCTGCCTGTGGTGTTCAGGACAGAAAGTCTTATGTTTTAAAAATAAACTTTTCTGCTCAACTGGTCTCTCCCACGGTAGTACCATGTAGCATCAAGAATTCTCATTTCTTTACTGTTATTTTCTCTGTGCCATGGGATGACTAACGTCTTCTTATACATGGACTGTGATGATGTAAGACATACAGTTCAATGTTTCCACCGGGATACCCAAAGTTCTGCTAGAACTGATTACTGTTTAAAGCAATCTCACTGGATGAAAGAAGATCAATTAGCTTAGAACTTATGACCGATGATTGAGTCATTCTATTTTTTGCTAAATAAAGCACAATGTTAAGCACCGATAATCAATGGCATTATAAGCATTCTTGATTTTCTTTCTGCAGATGCTTAAAAACTTTCATGTACAAAACCAAGGATTTTTGTGTATTTTAAGGAAAGAGCAAACAAAAATAAAAGCAAGAAAACAGAAGTTGCAAAATACAGCAGCTAAGATTATTCAGGCAATTAAAGCCAACAGAAAACAAATAAATTTGCAAAAGCAATGCTAAATTAAAATTTGTCCAATTTATCTCAGATAAGACAAAAATATTTATTTCAAAATTATTTTCTGCAATAAACATTTTGAAAAATTTGCTGTTGAAAGAAAAAAATAAAATTTCATCATGCTACACCTTCAGCTATTGTTTATTTAGTTGCAATATTTATACTGCCATTCCTAAGTCATCCCTCTCCCACGCAGCATACAGGTTTCATACAATCACAGAATTATTTAGATTGGAAGGCGATCCATTACCCAACTGTGCCAATCCCGTGGTCAAAGCAAGTCTATGATTTAGACTGAAATGTGATCCAGAAGTCAACTGGGCCAATCCCTTGGTCAAAGCAAGTCTACAGCAGATTAGGTTGTTCACAGCCATGGCCAGTCAAGTATTGAACATCACACAACCTTTTACAGCATATGATCATCACTATTACAAAAAGAAAAAAATCCTATATCTAATAAGAATTTCCTATGTTCCCACTTACGTACATTGCTTTTTTTCATATCATTGTGCACCTCTGGGAAGAGTCTTGCTCCATCTCCTCTGTATCCTCCAGGTAAGATGGCAGTAGGCAGCAATAAAATCTCCTATGAACCTTCTCTCCTTGAGGCTGAACAAACCCAGTTCCCCAAGACTCACTCCATATACCGTGTGCTGCAGCCCTCAGCTATCTTGGTGGCCACCCCTGAACTCAATCCAGAACATAAATATCCTTCTTGCACTGGGGAGCCCAAAAACTGGATGCAGTACTCCAGATATGGTCTCGCAAATGCCAAAAAGAAGGGAGGATTATTTCCCTGGCCCTGATGGCTACACTGTTGCTAACACAGCCCAGGATGCAATTGGTCTCCTTTGCTGCAAGGGCACACTGCCAACTTATGTTCAACTTATTGTCCAGCAGGACGCCCAAGACCTTTTTTGCAGAGCTGCCTCCCACACAGTCAGCCCCAAGATTGCATGGTTGCATGGGATGATTCTATCCCAAGTACAGGACTTTGTGCTTGCTTTTGCTGGTCTCCACGAGGTTCCCCTCAGCCCATTTCTCCAATCTGTCCAGATACCTCTGAAGAGTCACCCTGCTCTACACTGTAGTGATTGCTCCATTCAACCTGATGTTGTCCACAAACATGCTGTCAGGGCAATCCTTCCTGTCATCATGGATGTGCCCTTGACAAACACTTACTCCTAATCACCTTCTTCTCATTCTTGTGTTTAAAAATGGCTTCTAGGAGGATTTTCTCCATGAACCTCACGCAGATTGAGGTGAGGCTGATCAAGAAGGGCAAGACTGGATAGTTACAAGCTGAAGATGGGTGTGATGTCTGCCTTTTTTTATCCCATCAGGAAGCTCCCTGATTGCCATGACCTTTTGAAGATGACAGAGAGCAGCCTCATAATGATTTCATCAAGAACCTTCAGCACCATTGGATGCCTCCCATCTGGTCATGAAGATTTGCATACCTCCAAGGAGGTTAAATGATCCTTACCTCTTTCTTCCCATACTGTTGGTACTGCTTCACTCCCACAGACCCTGCTTGGAGACTCAGGAACCCAAGGGGCCAGAGAACAAGCATTACCAGTGAAAACTGAAGAAAAACAGTACTGAGTATCTTAGCTTTTTCCTTCACCCTTGTCACTAGGTCCCCTATCCCATTGAGCAATGGGCCCATCTCATCCCTAATCTTCCTTCTTCCAGCAACATACTTGGAGAAACCTTTTGTGCTGCCCTTCACCTCCTTTATTAGCATCAGCTCCAGCTGATCTTTGGCCTTCCTCACTCCATTTCTACATGAGTGGGAAATGTCTTTGCATCCCTTCCATGTAGCCTGTCCCTGGTTCCACCATCTCAATATTTCCTTTTCATGTCTGAGCTCAGTGAGGAGCTACGTGTTCACCCATGCTTGCTTTCTGCTATGGCTCCTTAACAGGAAGGGGAAATTCTTGTGCCCTGAAGAGATGTGCTTAAAGATTAGCCAGCTCTCCTGGGACCCTTTGCTCTCCAGGGCAGATTCCCCTGGGATCATCCCAAGCAGCTCCCAGGCAGGCTGAAATACACTCTTCTGAAGTCCAGAGTTGTAATTCTGGTATTGTCTTGCTCACTCCCCTCAGGACCTTAAATTCCACAGCCTCTGCCACACAAACCGAATACTAATTTTTTTTCAGACACTGTGCTAAGGAGCAATGGAATAGCTAATGGCAATTGCGTGCAGGTGCCTGCCACTTTCAGGCAAGGCACATTCCACCAGGTCTCATGAGACTACAAGGCCACCAGAACATCCTCCAACAAGTTACTCAGCTTGTGACCATAGTCACCACCCTATGCTCCTGCCACCTGCTCTGTCTTTTCAGCAAATGGAAGCTGCGCACAGCACGCAGCAAAGCATTGTTTGCTACCTGTCATGGGAAAAAAACACTCAACCTTAGTGTTTTTAATTAAATGAGGATTGAAGCAGTTTATTATAGATTTAGTAACAAGTGATCAGTTAATGACACATTCAGAACTGGGGGGGGAACAAGCAGACGGAAGTGTGAAGGCACCCCTAACTACCAAATTACAGAACACCACTCAAGGATGCAAAATGTAGTAAGCCTTAAAAAAACTTGTTTTCAAAAATTTTCTTCCTTCAAATTCCCATAATTCCTTTTCCTTTCAAATCTCCCCACAGTGACAAAGCTAAGTGCAAAATAATAGAGTTGAGTAAAGTGCCAGTGGGTTAACTTGATAGGTAAAATAACATCAAGGCTATGAGCAGCCTGCTCTAACTGCTTTGTAGTCCAAGTGCTTTGGACTACATGACCTGTGAATGCCCTTTCCGACCTACTTGACTGTAATTCTAAATAAATATTTAGATACGATAGATAGAAATATATAGTTTACAGCAACAATCATATAGCAATTTGACCATTTCTCATTATTGGCAGGTTTAATAAAACAAAGTTTAAAAGGATTAGCAGCCCCTTGTACTGTCAATTACATCATTATCAAATTTCTTTTCCTAGCATTTATACTTTCTATATACCTAGTTTACAAATATTATCTGTGATTACATTATCAATGCCTGTCACTAGCAAATGCAGCTGAATGAAAGTCTGTAGAATTAAGGTCCAAAATCACTGGGGTAAGAAAGTCGCCTACTTTGTAACTTAACATCGCCAGGCCTTAGCTGAACAGCACCTCAGAAGAGTCTGGGAAATAAACCTCCTTATGTTACCTTTACTTAGATATGAATTCACAGGAAAAGGGAATGCACAAGTAGAAGATTTAAAAGCGATATATTTCTTGGAATCTATTTGTCCTCTCACAGCGCTACGCACTGCTTCACACCTCTGAACAGACTGTCAGATCTGGTCAGCAATGTGTGTGGGATTAAGTTAACCCCTGCCTGCACCGTACAATAAATTCAAGTATTATCACAACAGTAAGACTGCCTCATGAGCTGCTAATAAACTGCTTTGAATGCAAACCGCTGGAATTCCATGTGTTTCTGAAGCTTTAAACCTGCAGTTTCATCTCAGCCTACCCACTTGACATCACTCCAGTAAAGCCTTTCAAGGAACTGTGTACGGTACGTGGTAGAAGCTGCTCTGAACTAACAGAAATACAGAGGAATCACAGGGCAAGAAAAGTCCCTGTTTATTTCTCTTGAAGCAGAATTTACCATTTGAATTTGAATTTACCAGTTTGAACACAGGTCCCTCCATTTGACTCAATTCGTATCTTAGATGAAGATGCCCTACTTGAGATTAGACCTTAGTATTCAAACATCCTAGAGCGCATATACCACATATACTAATTTCAGTGACACTACCGCTGAAAAGTGGTTAAAAATGGTAAGTGAATAAAAATGATAAAAGAGATCAATCTTAAGTTAATATGAAATAAATATCAACATCTACTTCTGTAATGAGTGTTCAAACAATCTTCCATAATCAGGGATTAAGAAAAGACCTCTCAATTCTGTTTCCGTCCACACTCAGATGAGTATGTTAACTTTGGATGAAATTATTTCTTGTTTTATAGCTTCAGATGAAATACCATTGATTCTTACAGCTCCAAGACTGCAAACAATTTCCCATACTTCTAGATATATAAAGAACTCATAGCTCTCACTTGCCCAAACTCTTACACAGTGCAGTAATGCTATCTCAATATTCGTTTTAAATCACATTTTTTCTAGTATGAATCCAGACTATATTCCTATCTTCATAAGTGGTTAACACAAATAACACTGTAGTCTTTAAACACTCAACTGTACTTTACACATTGTCAATCCTAAATTCAGGATGCAGTTTGATAACATGATTTAAGAGGTAACTGTGTGGTATACGTTTTTTTTAGTCTCTCAGAAAACATTTTTAATTATTTACAATAATAAATACCATCAAGTGGATGTAATATGTGCTGCATATGAAAAGACTGAATTAGAGAATGTCTTACCTTAAATTCACCAATAAATGTTTTTTTCCTAGAGGTTATAACTTCTTCTAAAAAGAACTCAAACTACCTGGCAAACAATAAGCAATTCTTATCTAATAAAAATTGAATACCTTTAGACAAATGCATCAGTCACCTGAAGAATATGAGGATGATGCAAATCTTAAACCAGTTTTAACTCTTGTGCAAACAATTACTACAGTTCAAGCAAAGGGTAATATTCTTTGTAAACTGTACATGACTAAATGTCTTCATAAGCTTATTTTATATACATCACAATAGTTTATTAATACTCTGTAAATCACACTTATTGAAGAAGAGACTATAAATAGGAAAGCTGAAATAAAGTACCTGAAAGCTGAGAAAAACAACTGTGATGAGACTGTCTTTGCACATTACAGCTATGTATCTATTTATAAATATTTCACCAGTAAATTTAAAAAAAAAAATCATAACACCAAGCAGTAAGAATAGGTAAGAAGAAGAAAGCAGTAGTTTAGAGAGTAGTTAAATAGGTTATATATTTCTAAGTCTGTTTAGTCTGATGCAGGCCTAAAATCCCTGGAATGGTTGGCATAAAGTGAGAGCCTTTAGCAGTTGTCTTGGAGAAATTCTAAAGGACATCTGAAATGTCAGGAAAAAAAAAGGGGTATCATACTTCCCATCTTAAAAGGTAAGAACCAAGTGTTTATATTTATAGACCTCTTGCCTGAAATCAATTCCTAACAACAACAAAAAAATAGAACAAACTGCCTTAAGTACAGGGAGAAACAGAAAGAGATGAGAAGTCAGCATGGATTTGCCATAAACACATACTGTCAACCAATCTAATCTCCCTCTCTGACATGACAGGAGACCCTAAGAAGGGCGGAAAAGCAGTAGATGTCATAACTCAACATTCCGAATTCTTTTGATGTGACATTCTGATAAACAAGCTTGAAAAGCATGGTGCAGATGAAAGGGGTGTAAACCAGCTGAAAACTGTAGTTGGAAAGCAGTTATTAGTAGTTCCCTGTCAAAAGGGAAGGCTATATCAAGAGTGGTTCTGCAAGGCAAGGATCTATTTTTACTATTACTTTTGTGAATGGTGGAATAAAGGGAATACTTATGAAAGTGGCACATGAATTGAAGCCCTGGAAGGCACTAGAAGAGAGGACTAGAATGGAGAGTCCAAGGCAGACCAGACAGAGGAGTGGCATGTGAGGAGGAAGCAGGGCAGAACTCAGTACGTACAACACTCGACACTCAAGAAGAAATAAATTGCCTACGTAAGGTGGGGATTAACCAACAAGGTAGCAGTAGTTCAAGAGCAACCTGGGAATTTAGTACATTATAACTGAACAGAAGTTGAAATGTCATCTTGCGCAGGAGGGAGATCTCATGCTACATTTGCAACATAAAAAGTAATCTTTTTCTCTCACATTAGTAAGTCTCATTTAGAGTGCTACATTTATTTTTAGGCATCAGCTGGAGGTAGTCAGGAGAGAGAAACATGAATGATTAGAGGCTTCTAGACGTCATTGTTGAAGAAAGATTGAATGAATGATGCCCGCTAAGCTTAGGGAGAAGAATGAGGGAAGAACATGATAAACTTTCAAGAGTAAGTGGATAAACCACTTTCAAGTCCATGGAGAGTCCAACAGGTTTAACTCCAATAAGAACAGGAACAAGAAATATGTATCCTAGAGAAGCTATGATTTTCCAGAGCTATATAAATCACCCTTAAAAATGTCTAAGTATGTTCTAGCCTGGACTGAGGAAGACACAGTTGCTCCTGCCTTAGGGTAAGCAAATGGCTTGAATGAGCTCTATTTTCTCTTCATTTTTTATGACTGGACACCAGAAGAGACACCTAAAATCTTAACACCTGCATAATGGAGGAAGTAAAAAAATTGTGTGAGTACTACTTGTAAGGAATCTATGAATTCACTCCTTGCCAGTGACTTGAAACATTCAGTTTATACTGATTAATTGTTTACATTATGTGGAAAAAACTTGTGGAACTAATGATAACGCTTCAATGCTTTGAAATGACAATAGCATGATAATGATGAGCCTCATTACTTTGTGCATTTTACACAAGCCATAGAACATGTACAAAACAGATTTCTGATACAAGTCAGCCAGAAAATAAAGTTACTCCCTATGCAAAATATTCATTTTGGTCCATTTATGTCCGTCTTAGTCTTTTTTCACAGTAGTTTTGCCAAATGCAGAGAGTTAACTTGATATAGTTAAAAATGTTTAACTCAACACAAACTAATGAAGAACAACCAGACATATGTCATATACAAATTCTATCAATTCATTTTTCTCTAATGATTATGGAAGTATATGAATATGAATCCATAAATGTACTCATTGTGGCTGGAGTAAAATTTGTTTTGCTAGTGCCAGGAGTAGTTTCCAAATATTGTCTTTTAAGAGTAAGAAAAGTGTACCCAGACAGAAAAAAAAATATATAAAGTATCTAAACTGAGTTTAAAAAAAGTTTTTGAGATCTGAATACTTGTTCACTTCAGTAAATTTGTGACTACATGCTTTTATAAATACTTTTATGTAGCCTTGAAAAGTATGAGGTTGGAACAAATACAACAGTGATTAAAGATATCTGGACAAAAAGATGTTTATGCAGGCACTTATTGGTTTATGCCTTTCATGTGTGAAATAAACTTGTGTTCCAAGATACATTAAACAGTAATATAACTGAGCAGACACCTCCTCTATCTACTTTAAGGACTCTCAAAAATTGACATTTTCATATCTGTATACCAAAAATATGCATAGCCTCTACTAGGTGTTTAACATATCATACCGCTCATGTGTAAGAACAGTTTATCATCTTTGTAAGATAGTACACAGTCACACTTCTTTTGAACTCTTCCGGATTAAAAATCTAAACTTTTCCTCAGTATAGATCAAATATACCAAGTCAGCTCAGTATTTGCTTACCACTCAGCTCTATGCTGGTCTGCTTCTTTCACCACGCTGTGTTTCTATCTGCAGGGCCGATGCGCACACTTGTGGTGGGTTAGCCCAGGCTAACAGCCATACACCCACCCAGCTGCCCACTCACTCCCCACCAGATGGGCCAAGAGGGTGAGAAAGACCAAGGATCAAGGTAAAGACAGGGAGATCGCTTACCAATTCCTATCGTAAGCAAAACAGACTCAACTTGGGGAGAATTAATTTAATTTACTGCCAATTAAAATAGATGTGGGTAGTGAGAAACAAAAAGCCACGTTAACACCTTTCCTCCCCCCTTTCCCGGGTTCAACTGCCCTCCTTCACTTCCAACTCCCCCACCCCCACCCCAAGCAGCACAGAGGGGATGGGGGAGAGGGGTGTAACAGTCGGTTTCTCTCTGCCACTCACTTTCCCTTTCTCACACTTTTTCGATGCTCCAGTGCGGGCTATCCACAGGCCACCATTCCTCTGGGAATGTCCATCTGCTTTGGCGTGGGTTCCTCCACAGGCTGCTGAGCAATACCCGCTCCTCGCCTGGAGCACCTCCTCCCCTTCCTTCTTCTCCGGCCCTGCTGTTCACAGGGCTGTTTCTCATGCTTTTTTCCTCACACCTCACTGTCCTCTGGTGTTCTTGCCCCTTTCTTAAATATCTTTTCACAGAGGCTTCACGGACAGGCTCAAATCAGTCTTGCAGCGGGTCCGTTGTGGGGCCGGCTGGAGGCGGCTGTGTGCGGCCCGGGGCAGCCCCGGCCTCTCCTCAGAGCGGCCGCCCTGCAGCCCCCATTGCTGCCGGGGCCCGGGCACCCGCACCCGCTGCAGTGCTGAAGGGGAACACGCACAACCTAAACCCATGCCTTTCCCCTCCCATTTGTGCAGCACTGAGAAATCATTCTCTTTTACAACCTCAATATCCTTTAGTGTATTTTGAACACTTCAGTTTCAATATGCGACTGCAGTTATTTGCGAAGAGCTGTTTAACTTTCTTGTTTTAGTGTTTGACTTTTTGTTTCTCATTACCCGAATCTGTTTAAATCGGCAGTAAATTAAATTAATTTTCCCCAAGACTGTTTTGCCTGCTATAGAGTTTTCCATCTTAAACAGCTGCAACCACAGCACGGAAGACACTAGTAGACAACTGTAAGATTCAGAATTTATTCCGACTGAATTTTGAGGTAGATTACTCAACACCAGAATGTATAATCTGGCCAGAGCGTGTCACAGGTGCAGTCATCGAAACACCACAGAGTTCTGAGACTGACCAACTCCTTGGCGTCTTTCAAGAATGTATTTTCCAAAGCAATGACATTATTGGAGTTTCACAGACTTTAAAGTCTGGATTTAATTAGCAATACTAGGTAGAATATCTTTTTTTTCCTGCACACTGTATGTACGTGTATTTCATATAATCTGCCAAAAATGCCATACAGTTTTCCTGGTTTTGTGTAACTAGATTCACTGAGCTCGTGGCAGAGGAGAAAGATTAGATATGAAATAAAGATGTAAAAATAACTTGGAATCAATAGGATAATTCTCACCTGGGGCTCACAGTTCATTTGAAGTCTTGCTAAAAAAAAAATCAGAAAATCCTACAACAGATTTTCTGTTCTACCAGAGAGACCAGATGTTTTCATGTTGCTGAACCTATGTGTTTACTAAATACCTCTCTTGCTACTAATATGCACAACTTAACACAATTCACAGAAAAAGAGAACTGTAATAGTATGGATCAGTACAGCAAGTTGTACAGAGACAAAGACTGGACTTTAAAATTAATGAGAAATACAGAATACCACCACAGGGGCTATAAATCCAGAAACCTAGCTACTATCAGAATAGAACTCCATACAATGAATTCCTAAAAGAGAAAACAAACAAGCAAATACATTCAATACAAAATAGAAAGACCTTGTAAATAAAACTCCATTTAACCCAGTGTTATCCTTAAAAAGCAGACCCTTACTCTTAGACATGCCATCAGACTAGAAAAATCTTTGATCAAACTCTTGGCTCAACCTGTTCACCTCTGATCATGACACTGGAGCTCTTTTTTCATCCTTGCCGGTTCTTCTCCCTTTACCACAGAAAATTCTCCCAATTGAGCATATGTGATAGCTTCCAACAATGGAACCATCTCCCCAAACAGGGGAAACACCAATGCAGGGCTGTCCATCTTTCCCACAGTACATTGATTTGTGGAAGATACTCATTACAACATCAGAAAGGCACTAAGAAGAAAAGACAGAGAAGATGACTAGAAAATAAAAAAAAAACTAAAGTCTTTAAGTAGTAAAGTTCCTCCCCAAGACAGCAGAAGGCAAAACAGTATAGGCAAGGCTATGACCCACTGTTTTTAGGGAAGATTCTGAGTCATAAAATACATAAAGACAACAACAGCTGTAAATGGGAGCTCACAAGCCTGATCAGCAAAACATCCTCCTGGAAACCGAAGACATCAGTGTCTACAAGCCTTTCAAATTCAAGAGAGAGAAGGGAAGAGTTTGGAAAAGATCCAACAAGAAAAAAAGTAGAGGGGAGAAAAACACAGTAGGAAAGCCAATGAAATCTTCGGAAAAGGCTCTGTTAGGAAGCTCAAGAAGACTGAGGCTACTGAATCACAGAATCATAGAATGGTTTAGGTTGGAAAGGACCTTGAAGATCATCGAGTTCCAACCCCCCTGCCATAGGACACCTCCCACTAGACCAGGTTGCCCAAGGCCACGTCCAGCCTGGCCTTGAACACCTCCAGGGATGGGGCCTCAACAACCTCTCTGGGCAACCTGTTCCAGTGCCTTACCACCCTCAGAGTGAAAAACTTTTTCCTAAGGTTCAATCTGAACCTTGCCCTCTTCTAGTTTAAAGCCATTCGCCCTCATCCTATCGCTACATGCCCTAGTAAAAAGTCCTTCCCCAGCTCTCCTGTAGGCCCCCTTTAGGGAATGGAAGGCCACAATAAGATCTCACCCAGAGCCTTCTCTTCTCCAGGCTGAACAGCCCCAAGTCTTTCAGCCTCTCCTCATAGGAGAGGTGCTCCAGCCCTCGGATCATCCTCGTGGCTCTCCTCTGGACACACTCCAGCAGGTCCGTGTCCTTCTTGCGTTGGGGAATCCAGAGCTGGATGCAGTACTCCAGGTGGGGTCTCACGAGAGTGGAGTAGAGAGGAAGAATCACCTTCTTTGACCTGCTGGCCACACTTCTTTTGATGCAGCCCAGGATACGGTTGGCCTTCTGGGCTGCAGATCGCACACTGCTGGCTCATGTTGAGCTTCTCGTCAATCAGCACCCCCAGGTCCTTCTCCTCAGGGCTGCTCTCCAGCCATTCCCCGCCGAGCCTGTATTTGTGCTTGGGATTGCCCCGACCCAGATGTAAGACCTTGCACTTGGCCTTGTTGAACTGCATGAAGTTGTCTTGGGCCCACCTCTCCAGCCTGTCCAGGTCCCTCTGGATGAAACTGAACCAGAATATAGTTCCAAAGCCACAAACTGCTACAGATGGACAAATTAATAAAACTAGATTAAGATGAAAAAATGACGAAGCACAAGATAGCAAAGACTCAGAACGTAGTCTTTCTCAAGAAATGTAACTACTTAAATGGGAAATGTAATCTATTTATTCAAATTGGACTAAATACAAGAACAGATGTAGCAAGCTGATCATATCTATTTATTGCTCGTTTACTCCTTACAGGAGGTACATGCTGATCTTTGTTTTGATTGTGTTACTAAAATTCATTTTGCCTTTAGCTCTTCTCAAAACTCTTTTTTTTTTTTTTTTCAACTCATGACTATGCTTTCTCACAACTTCTTAAGGAGAGGGGATAGGGAAGAGAAACAGCTCCCTTGTCATTAATGTATTTGCTCCACCATCTCTGACACTGCTCTATTATCGACAGCTGATTCTTTCATTGATTTATCTTCCACTTGCACACAACAGATACCAATATTCAGCAATCTTTAAAACAGAATTTTAAAATTGTTAAAGTAGATCCTTGTACATATGCATTAAAGATCTGTTACTTTAATAAGCAACTAATATTTAGCATTATCCTGCTTATAGTGTGAACTCACTCGATAGCACTTCAAGCTTCTCTGAACAACTAAGAATCTACAGAACTACTTGGGTTCTTTCATCATATCTGTTTTAATTCCTTAACCAAAAGTTTTCTTGCAGGGATTTTAGAGTATGATTAAACAACTGATGTACAATGAAATGTTTTGTTTAGTAACAGAGATTCATTAATAATGTTATACAATAAGGTAAATGAAACAGGAACTGGATATTAAAAAAGAAAAAAAAAGGAACTAAAAAATATGAGAGGCGCCATACTTGATAATAATGGCAAAGCTATCACCTTAAGATATATAGATATATTGTGAACATAAATACTTACATTCATTGTGATTGTAAAATGCCTGTTTATCAATCAAATGTCTTTGATGGCAATACTTTGGCTCTATAGAGAATTTTCACTGAAATATTCAAATTAATTAAAGCACAATTTCACATGTAAAAGTATTGTTTCATTGTGAGATTATGGTTGTGCTCCCTAATGCAGGATCTATTTTATCAATTGCCTTCCACAGACTCAATTGTTTCTTACTACTTTATTCCAGTTTAGCTACTATTTATTGAGTTTGATGAAAATGACTATGTGAAATTTCATGGTCTGCTCTATACAAGAAATATGACTATATGGGCTAGATGAGGTGACAGTGAGGTGGATTGAGAGTTGGCTGCGGGACAGGACTCAGAGGGTTGTGATCAGCGGCACAGAGTCTAGTTGGAGGCCTGTAACCAGTGGTGTCCCCCAGGGGTCAATACTTGGTCCTATTTTGTTTAATATATTCATTAATGACCTGGATGAGGGGACAGAGTGTATCCTCAGCAAGTTTGCTGATGATACCAAACTGGGTGGGGTGGCTGACACCCCAGAGGGCCGTGCTGCCATCCAGCGTGACCTGGACAGGCTGGAGAGCTGGGCAGAGAAGAACCTAATGAGGTTCAACAAAACCAAGTGCAAGGTCCTGCACCTGGGGAGGAAGAATGCTAGGCACCAGTACAGGTTAGGGGCTGACCTGCTGGGAGATAGCTTGGAGGAGAAGGATCTGGGGGTTGTGGTAGACAGTAAATTATCCATGGCCCAGCAATGTGCCCTTGTCGCCAAAAAGGCCAATGGAATCCTGGGCTGCATAGGGAAGAGTGTGGCCAGTAGGTCGAGGGAGGTCATTCTCCCCCTCTACTCTGCACTGGTGAGGCCACAACTGGAATACTGTGTCCAGTTTTGGGCTCCCCAGTTCAAGAGGGACAGGGAACTGCTGGAGCGAGTCCAGCGAAGGGCAACTAAGATGATTAAGGGCTTGGAGCACCTCCCTTATGAGGAAAGGCTGAGAGAGCTGGGACTCTTTAGCCTGGAGAAGAGAAGGCTGAGGGGAGACCTTATTATGGCATACAAGTATCTAAAGGGTGGGTTGAAGGAGGATGGAGCCAGGCTCTTTTCATTGGTTCCAAGTGACAGGACGAGGGGCAATGGGCACAAGTTAGAACACAGGAAGTTCCGTTCAAATACACGGAAACAGTTCTTTACGGTTCGGGTGACAGAGCACTGGCACAGGCTGCCCAGGGAGGTTGTGGAGTCCCCTTCTCTGGAGATTTTCAAGACCCGCCTGGATGCAGTCCTGAGTAATGTGCTCTGGGCAATCCTGCTTTGGCAGGGGAGTTGGACTAGATGATCTCTAGAGGTCCCTTCCAACTCTGATAATTCTGTGATAAGCAGAATGGCCCTTTTTATTATTAAAAAAATGTGAATCGATGAACTGAGTCCAATTTTACCAAGACTTAGCAGAGCTCAGCTTTATGTAAGAGATATATATGAGTCTCCATTCTCCCATTGAAAATGCTTACAGTTTGAGTATTTTTTTAAACACCTCGATAAAAGAGAGTGAATTAACTACAATTAGTTAAAAAAATATCATTATGCTCAGTCATGCCTATGGGACCATTAGTAGACTTGTTAAACTGTATGTAGTATGTAAGGTAAGTGCATGAACCTACCTTTTCCTCTCAATGGCATAAATTTGATTCAGAATTCTCCGTAATGGAGGAAAGCCATATCTCTTCTGAAACAGAAGAGATAATAAGCTTGGAAAATCACTGGAGAAAGTGATGGCCTGTTCAAAAGTGTTTGTCCACAGCTTTCAGTCAAAATATTTTATGAAGACTGGATGGTTTTTATTATATTTTGCCTATTTTCTGGCTACCTCTTATTGTAATCTACAGCTCTCCTTATTAATAAGGCAAGAGCTACTTAACAGACTGCCACGCTCCTCATTTAGTACTGTCATTCCTAGACTGAGTAGAAATACTAGACATGCTCTACTATTTCAGAAAAGAAAGGACGTTGCCAGCAAGTCATCTTCTGTGATGGATCTTTAACTTTGTCTTTCCTTCCCCACTGGTTCTTGAACAATGAGGAAAACATCTTAAATATTCCATAGCTCTTGATAAATGGCAAAGTGTAAATTCTATTGCTATGAGATATTGACTGTGTTCATGCATCTATTCTTGGTATTATCTGAACTTTTATTACACACAGTAATATGTATCTAGAATTCCCGATCAGTTTTAGTTACATTTGCATTGAGATTTTAGACAACTTTGGTATGAGTAGGCAATTACTAGAAAAGGTGTGTGGGAAGTATGTTGGATTTTTTTCTCTTGAGGCATTTGGGAAATTCCCTAGTCTATGATGAATACAGGCTGGTATTAATGTTCTTACCAGACCAGAAAGATTCTGAAGCTTATCCACAACTTCACACAATTTACAAGAACAATTTAAAATCCCTTAAGACATTCCTTTCCTTACTGCTAACTACAGATCTAGCCTATGGCTCAATTACACATTTATAATAATATTGCAGTAATATAATAAAACTGAATACCTTATTGGTACATGTCTGGATTAATTAGTTCAGAGAAGTGTTTATCGCAAAATAAATCTGGAAGAGTGACACAAAGGAGTGCATTAAGAATTTGGTGTCTTGCTTAGTTATTACACACAGAAATGTGTTAATTTTCTGGCAAATCTTTGTGAAAAAGATATTTTAAAAAATACAGACACATATCACACCTTTTAAGGGACAAACTGCTGTACAAAGTGTCACTCAAATTCTGGAGAAAGGCTGATAATTACAGGAGTTTTACATTCACGCAGGAAACTAAACATGTAGATTTCAGAGACAGGTGTCCTGAACATTGCCATATCATGCAGATGCCAATAAGATATAGGACACTCCAGTGAGTGTACCATGAAGAGCTCTCTTTTATTACATTGATACTTTCCACATACAAGACAAACACATTCGCTTTAGAGTACTTGTATTTCAAGGAATAAGGCAGCACATCTTAAAATTCCCAATCCAATCATATACCTGTCTTAGGTGAGTATTTTATTCACTTTTTTATTTTACATGATGAACAGAGTGTAGCTGCTGTATCACCTCCTTGCCTTGGCTCCTCTGACCCTAACAGAATCATGCAGCTTAAAACCGTGTACACTTCTTTGAAATGTGAATGTAAGAAATCATTAAGGGGGATATCGTGCTTCTTTCCTGCCCAAACTGAGGCCCTTTTTTGGAGGGGTGAATGGGCTGGAGCAAAGAATGTGACTGTACGATGTGTCACTTTTTTTTCCCCTCAACATACTATTTGCTGTCAATGCAGAAGTAAACTGTACACAATGTGAACCACACAAGGTGTTCTGCAAATGAAACTGCTTATGTTTACCTGCACAACATGGGATCCGCATTTATGAGAGCAAACCCATGGTGTCAGTGTATCACAGAATGCCAGAACAGTTGAGGTTGGAAGGGACCTTTGGGAGATGCTGTAGTCCAACCCGACTGCTCACAGCCGGGTCACCCAGAGCAGGTTGATCAGGGCCACATCCAGTCAGGTTCCAAATATCTCCAAGGATGGAGACTCCACAACCTCTCTGGGCAATCTGTGCCAGTATTTGACCACTCTCAGGGTGAAAAAGAATTTACTATATTTAATTGGAATTCCCTGTACTTCAGTTTGCACCCACTGCCTCCAGTACCACTGACATACCACTGGCGCCTAGACAGAAATTTCAAGACCATCTAAGGAACCTGAAGGTACACAAGTCCATGGGACCTGATGAGATTCATCTGTGGGTCCTGAGGAAAATAGTAGATGAAGTTGCCAAGCCACTAGCCATCATATTTGAAAACTCGTAGCAGTCCAGCGAGGTTCCCAACGACTGGAAAAGGGGAAACATAACCCCCATTTCTGAAAAGGGAAAAAAGGAAGACCCACAGAACTACAGGCCGGTCAGTCTCACCTCTGTGCGTGGGAAGATCATGGAACAGATCCTCCTCAAAACTCTCCTAAGGCACATGGAAAATAAGGAGGTGAGTGGTGACAGCCAACATGGCTTCACTAAGGGCAAGTCACACCTCACAAATTTGGTGGCCCTCTATGATGGTGCTACAGCATTGGTGGATAAGGGAAGAGCAACTGACATCATCTACCTGGACTTGTGCAAAGCATTTGACACTGTCCTGCATGACATCCTGCTCTCTAAATTAGAGAGACATAGATTTGATGGATGGATCACTCAATGGATAAGGAACTGGCTGGATGGCCACACTCAAAGGGTTGCGGTCAACGGCTCAGTGTCCAAGTGGAAAACAGTGATGAGTAGAGTTCCTCAGGAGTCAGTACCGGGACCAGTGCTGTTTGACATCTTTGTCAGCAACACGGACAGTGGCATTGAGTGCACCCTCAGCAAGTTTGCCAATGACACCAAGCTGTGTGGAGCAGCTGACCCACTGGAGGGAAGGGATGCCATTCAGAGAGACCTGGACAGGCTTGAGAGGTGGGACTGTGCAAACCTCATGAGGTTCAACCAGGCCAAATACAAGCTCCTGCACACGAGTCGCAGCAGTCCCAAGCACCAATTCAGGCTGGGTAGAGAATAGAATGAGAGCAGCCCTGAGGAGAAGGACTTGGGGGTGTTGGTGGATGAGAAGCTAAACATAACACAGCAACGTGTGTTTGCAGCCCAGAAAGCCAGTTGTGTCCCACTTGCTGCATCAAAAGAAGCGTGGTCAGAAGGTTGAGGGAAGTAATTCTACCCCTCTACTAAGGTCTTGTGAGACCCCACCTGGAGTATTGTGTTGAGATCAGGGGTCTCCAATATAAGAAGGACATGGAACTGTTGCAGTGATTCCAGAGGAGGGCCACGAAGCTGATCAATGGGCTGGAGCACCTCTCTGATAAGGACAGGCTGAGAGAGTTGGGGTTGTTTAGCCTGGAGAAGAAAAGAAGGAGACCCTTATAGCAACCTAAAGTGGGCCTACAAGAAAGTTGGAGAGGGACTTGTTACAAGGGCATGTAGTGACAGGGAATGGTTTTAAACTGAAAGAGGTTAGATTTAGATTAGATATTAGGGAGAAATTCTGCTCTATGAGTGTGGTGAGACACTGCAATGGGTTGCCCAGGGAAGTTGTGGAGGCCCCATCCCTGGAGGTGTCCAAGGCCAGGTTGGATGGGGCTTTGAGTAACCTGATCTAGCGGAAGGTGTCCCTACCCATGGCAGAGGGGTTAGAAGAGATGATCTTTAAGGCCCCTTCCAACCCAAACCATTCTATGATTCTTGATGAGAACAGCCATTTCTAGGTTGAGTTGGCAGGTATCTAATAGCACAAATTAGTGCTCCAGAAAAATGAGAGAGATGGAAGAGAGGCATGTTAGAATTGATGAAGTAATTTCAGATGGCCACACTTTTGATCTCTCTGCTAGAATTTTTAAAACACGAACAACTTCTTCCAAAAATGGTATCAGATTATTACATCAGGGCCAGTATGTTGTTAACAAAACAACGGTGTTTCTTGACATTAAAAGAAATAGTTCGATCTATTGGCACAATTCTTACAGCACTCAGGTTCCCCTGGAGGTCATACGTATTTGCGTGCTGTGACAAGTCCTGTTTCACTTGGCAGATGTGGTAACAACTTGAGGTGGTGTATCAGAAGGTCTACCAACTTTTTATTCAGCCTCTGGTTACTTAGGATCCAAACAACATTTTAAGCATAACACAAAGAACGAAATTGAGCTCTCCATTTTCTCTCTTACTCCAGCCTGAAACATTTAACCTCTTCTCATTTCACATAATGAAGTTGTGACAAATCAGTAGGTAGTCCTGGATGTTATAGTAAAAGATTTTATTTTTAATAAAAAAGCCTAAGTTACTTTAGGATGAAAAAAAATCGAATCTGCTATACAATTATCTATCTAAAAATTTTAGAGCAGTTTAGATGGCATCTAAACCACCTTAAAGTATCATTTTTACTTTTATTATTTCAAGGATAACAAAGAAACATTGTAAGATGAAACTTATCATGTCAACAGGGATTATATTTGTATATTTATGTATTGATTAAAGAAAAAACATTATTCCTATTGAAACTGTAGGCTTGTACTGTCAAGAGCATTTGTGAATGGGTTGTACACACCACCTGGCATGTGTATGTCTACAAATGCTGTATGTGTTACTCTCATATTGACACTGTAAGAATTATGCTTTTAGAAGCTGTCAATAACAAATAATAAGGATCCATGTCCTTTCAGCAGACTGCTAATGACCTCATTTTCTAAAATGTGTACCTGCCAAATGGCATAAAGCTGACTGTATCAATTAATAGCATTTTGCTAAATCTCTTCATGAAGACTCTAAAAGTATATCTAAGATAGACACAGGCAACAACTGTTACCCTTATATGGTCTGTTTCTTCCAAATTGTAAGACATACATATGTAGATCCAAGAAAAATTTGAGGGGTTTGTATTTTTGTTTTTTCTACAGTGACCTACAGTAGTTGACAAAGCTTCACAAGTTTTAAGGCATAATAGGAAAGGTGGATATAAATCAGATTTGGTGCATGAGTCCTACCATTCTCTGCAAGCTATGTTCTTAAAAGCCACTGGAGAGTAGAGTTTTCATGCCCTTGCTATATCGTATACAGCATTTTTTTTAAAGGATAAGTGTCACAAGATGATAAGACATGATGGCTGATGCTGATCAAAAGCAACCTTTCATCTGATATACTGCAGAAATCATACCAGAACAGTTCCTGGTTTTAAGGTCTTTAAAAGTGTTGTGCGTGCTTATAACCTAACTTCAGACTTCGACAGTATTTCACATTTGTTGGCTTTTCTTTTTCCACAAATGTAAATTGTTACCACATTCTCCAACACATTTGCCAAGTTAATACTTGATCAGAAATGGTTGATATTTAGTGTACAACAAAAAGCAAGGAAACTGCAGAAAATATGGAAATGTACACCCATGAAAACAGCTGGAATGAATCTCCATGGCTCTTTGAATCAAATCTGCTGCAGCCACGCTCTGTAATAATTGAAAGTCAAGATTTAAAATGTGTTAGGATTTGCAGGTTTTTTCTGTTTCTTCTTGACTTTCCCCTAGTAAGATAGAGACTTGAAGCAGATGCATGAGGAAAAATCTCTTTTTTAATTTATGATTTTCTTTACCTTCTCTAAGATTCCCACTCACACTGACTTGCGTAAATGGAAAGGGATTGAGCAGGAGTGTGGAGAATAATTGTTGAGGCTATTGCTGCTGCTAAGTGGTGTGTACCCTCGTCTTCCATAATGAACACTGATATCTGTACAGGCACGAGGGAAGACGGAAGGCTGTTCAGGCTTGATAGGCTCACTCCGTCGTGATATGCACTGGAAAAGCAGATCGTGCTCTTCTCTGAATGCAGTTACCCTCATCAGCTATTTATTTCACAAGCGTTCTGAGTTTGATCTGCTTGCAGAAAAGTTTCATTAAGGTTACTGTGACTTTCATCACCACACTGTCTAGACCTTACCCAATCAAAATTACAAAAATAAGAAATCAGAAAAGTATGTTTTTAGCAAAATTAGTTCAGTGAGAGTATAAATACCCTGATATGCATTATTTCTTATATCACTCCTAAAGACAGCATGAGGACAGGCCAGCAAAGACTTGTCCCTGAGACCTCTGCTTACAGGTTCCCATAGACGTACCATGGCCATTTCACCACTCCTATGAACCCTTAACTTTATTAGAGAAAATTTAGTTTGTGCTTTCTGTCACTCGACACTAAGGGTACAGCTTACCCTGCCAACTAAAATACCTTCACTTTTTTCAGTCTCAAGCTACTAATGGGAAAAATTTTTTGAGGAAAAAATAAAGATAAATGGGAATTTGTTAATTGATTTCATTACAGCTAAGATATTATACATGGTTTATAAAACATGACAGCAAGCTTTTTTTTTCCTTAGAAAAAAACCCTAATATTTTATTATTTTTAAATTTCTAACATATGCTCTGTCCAACACCCAAAAGTGACTGTGTTTTAGTTCATATAAGTTCTTGGACATCTGGAATGCTAGTATCTCCTGTGTTTGCCAACTTGTTGAAAAACATCCATTCGCACAGAGTTTATTATTTTCACCACATATAAAGTATTGACCATATTTGTAAAATTCAGAAAGACAGCTTACTTATTAATATTTTTTTTTGCCAAGGCAAACAAGGAATGACTGTATGTATAAAAATAATTGACTGTATATAGATATATATTATAATTAGTTAATATAATATGTTGCTGCATATAGTAATTTCCTAATATGTACCAAAATCCATCTGAGAAATCACTCTTATTAGGCAATCACTTCTTTTGAGTAGTCACCCTGATGCAACTCTAAATTTACTAGTTTTGATTTTTATTAGAAGTCTCTTTTTTCAAGTGATGGTTAATTGTCCATTACTGTACTGTCTTGAAACAGTACTTTCAGCAAATTTCATGTTGCCCTGATATTTGGGATGGCATCTTTTGCTTGTAATTTCATTCCAGGTCTTTGCTCAGTGATCTAACGACTTATATGTAAATGTAAAAGTATTTTTAAAATGTCAAATGTGCTTATTCAAGTACCATGCCTTTAATCACATTGGATTAAAGCATCAAGAAACTTAAACATATTTGAGCAATCAAATATCCCTTTAAAATGAACCTTATATTCTAAAATAGATATTCAGTAATAACAGTGGTGAATATGAATCTTTGTAATAAATATCACTAGTATATTAAGGAGTCCGTATGTACAGATATGCAAGTACCATGCATGTATATTACATGCATATAATGACCACTGATAATGACTACAACCTGAATGTGAACGATTTTGATTGAAATGCATAGTAGGATTTTTTTTTTAATGATGGTCAAAGGAAAACATCAAGCTAGGAATTAACCTATCTGCCCAAACGTGGTGACACTGTTAGAAGACTTATTTTATGATATTTCCTGTCTACTAATCAACTAAAACTTTTTAGTCAATAAGAACTACCTTTTGATTTGGTTAGGAGGATGTGCACCTGTGAATAATGAAGCAACACAAAAATGAAGTTATAAATCATAAAGATGAAGCTATAGATGTACAGAACTTCATGTCATAAATGATAGATTAGAAGATTTTCTTTCTGATTCACCATGGGAAAGCACATCCAGAAACTCAGTGCCACAAGAGAAAACTTGATGTATAGTATAATACATTTTCTTTTACACTTCTTGAACAAAAAAATCTTGAACTCTTATACTATGCAAATATAACTGTGTTATTGAGTATCTGTTATTCCAATACAAATACTTCTTAACGGGAATAATGCAATAGGCTGTAGTATAAATATTTAAATTTGATAAGATGTGAAGTGATTATTACTACTGTAGTTAATAATACTATTAATATTCTACACCATCATTTATACAAGTTCTCAAAATGCAATAAATTTCAAAACAACAAAGTTCTATATTCTTATGAATTAATTTAATGAATAATAACTTGCTTTGGTAAAATAGCTGGTTAAAATAAGAAGAATGAAAAGCAGTTTTAAATTTCATTCCAAGTGTCTCTTAAATGTTCTCAGTTAACTTTGTCCAGGAACTGGTAAACCTGGGTTACCAGTGGTCATTGCAAAAACTATGTAGCAATTCTCAGGGAGGTGATTAACCTTAGAACAGTAGTCAAATTTAAAGTACATTTTCTTGAAACCAAGCGTTGTTTCTTCTCGCTATTCTTAAATCTTGTGTTGTCTGTAATGAATCTCTAAGGCAGAGGGGCTGTGCTTTGTTCCAGTACCATTGTAATTGTGAGACTTGAGCAGTCAATGCTTGCAAAATCCATTGAGATACTTGGCTGAAAGACAGTGTTGCTATAGAAATTTGTATTGTTTGTTCTTATTCTCATATAATGCAGGCAGAAGAATAAAGAAATCCAACAATGAAACAAAAAAGTACTTGATAATGTCATTACTGTAAAATTTTGTAGTGTTTTGGTGGCTTCATTCCTTCTTGCACAGTTATTTTTCCACAGTAATTGTAATTCAAGTGTACAGTGAACTAATTCTCCCAAGTTTACTTAGCAGGATTTCTGTTCACAGCTGCATACCGTAGTTTTCATTAAAAGGATAATGAAAAAACTCATGTGTTATCTTGAGTTTTGAATTTTGCACATAATGGAGTGGCAGAAATCCCATTACTCAAGCAACATCTGCCCTTGGTCCCTTAATCAAAATCTCCCATATCATTCTCTTCCTGTAAATCTTCAAAGCAGAACAGCTCGTGACTGTTCTGGGGGAATATAGTATTTCCCCCAGGCAACCAGATAATTTGAGGCCCCTTCATAATCAATTAATTGCCAAATATCTTCTGGTTTGCTGCATGTATCTCCTGATTCAAGATGCTACATCAGGGTTCTCAAGCAGGAAGAGGTCACCAAAGAGGAAAGACAGTAAAGACAGAAAATCCAAAATTAAACATAAAACAGAGGTGATGTAAATGGCATTTATTTGGCAAGTGATGAACCAAAGAACTGTCCAGGGGAATTAGCTGGTGCTGAATAACGAATATTCAAAATGTTAGCTAGCCGCAGACAAGTACCTGCAGGAAGGAGAGCCTGTAGCTGTTAGATTCATACCAATTCATACTAATGATTCATACTAATGGCAGCCAACAACACAAAAGATAACCAGAAATTAAAACAAATGAATGAACAATGAAAGAAAACCCTATCTTGTATCTAGAAAGCCTACAAGAGAGTCAAGCAGTCTTTTGCAGGCGATAGATGATGCTCCATTTATGAATCAAAAATACTGTCATAATTTTTTGATATTTCAGTTTCACTAAAATACCAATATTGAGCTCTGTTTAAGAATTTAAAAAATCAATGAGGAAACATTTTTAATTAAACAATGTATTTAGCATTCTAATACAACAAATAGGTTTCATTTGAATAAGATCACAATCTAAACTTTCCTTGACTTGAGTCTCATTTCATAAGACATCTCTCCTGCCTTACCCTGCAGTTACAAATATATGTAATTTTAATACATATATTTCCTCTAATAGTTGTGCAATCTAATCTAACTAGCATGGGTAGTAAAAAAACTGAATTTGTGGCTTTTAAATGTGGTAATCATCATGATACATACACATAATGTACAACAGTGACCATAACACTGTATCCGCACTGCTTGAACTTAAAATGATTGCAGACTTACGATGTTGAGAAGACCCCCTCTAAGGTCTACCAGCACTGAGCAACTGACCAATGTTATAATCTAGTTTTGGCATTGTTTCTAGTGCTGCACAGCAAATAAGCTTCCCTCTGATTATATTTGAATGTAATACTGCAATCCAGCCATAATAAATTGTATGAAAGCAGGTATGTACACATATGTAAGTATAAACTGTGTTATGGGTGATTTTTTTTTTTCCACTCTGGAGGAGAAAAACCATTTCACAATGAGGGTGGTGAAACACTGGAAAAGGTTATGCAAAGTTGTAGAATCTCCATTCTTGGAAATATTCAAAACCTGATGGAATATGACCCCTGAGAAACCCATCTCACTTGACTCACCTTTTAGCAGAAGGTTGGACCGGATGACCCCCGGAGTTCCCTTCCAAATTAAGCCTAGGAAGCTTGGAGTGTATGCAAATCACTGAATCTTTTGCCTTATTTGACATCTGCTGTGTTAACGTCAGTCTCTGATATAAATAAGGAAGGTACCTGCTACAAAACAGGAACACAGAATCTCAGAATGGTCAGTGTTGGAAGGGACCTCTGGAGATCATCTAGTCCAACCCCCCCCTGCCAGAGCAGGGTCACCTACAACAGTTGCACAGGACGGCGTCCAGGCGGGTTTTGAATGTCCCCAGAGTGGGAGACTCCACAACCTCTCTGGGCACCCGAGTAAATTCAGCCTTCCTTTACTATATCCTGATTCACTAAGCAGATAAACTGCTAAAATTGTGCCGTATTCCACTGCAGAGAACTTTCTGAGAACAGAAAAATTAAATGCTACACAGATCTATAGGTTTGGCCATTTAGAACTTCACCACAGGTGAACAGAACTTTGAAAACAGGTTCATCCTTAAGATTGGAGGGGAAAAACAGGGTCATTGCATCCAAAAGAAATCATTAATTGTACACTGACAGCAACTTAGAATTTTTTAAACATTGCACACACAGAGAACTGTGTGCTATTCTCATATCCTAAGACCAATTATATGCTTCTAATACTTGCTACTGAGCAAGAAAAGCATCTTTAAAAAGACATACACTGTTCTCATTTACAGTACAGCATTTTATAAAAGTTATCTGGTAGTGCTATTGCCACACTATCTGATTGCAACAACATGAGCAGCCTAGATACCGACAACAGTTTTAAAAACTGTTTTCAGCATTGCTAAATTTTCTTCTAGGACAGCTTGCTGAAACAGTGACAAAAATCTTTGTAATTGATTGCTCAAGTGTGCCAAAGTATTAACATCGTTAATAACAGTACGTAATAACATTGTTAATTATAGTTGTTAGCCTAATCTGCTACTAAATAGATCTCTGTTTAATTTCTGCCTCTCTGCATATGAGGAACATCAAGAGCATGCAGTAGAAAGCACTGCAAAGACACGCAAGCTTGGCTGTCTCATGTATTCACTTTTAGGAGTATAGCATGTGGCCGAAATACTAACCTAGAACCCTGGGGAGGAACAGCCCCCAGCACCGGCATGTGCTGGGGGGCAGCCCAGCTGGGAAGCAGGCTTGCAGAAAAGGATCTGGGAGTCCTGGTGGACAGCAAGTTGAACACCAGCCAGCAATATGCCCTTGCTACAAAGAAGGCTAAATGTATCCTGGGCTGCATTAGGAGGAATGCTGCCAGCAGGTCAATGGAGGTGATCCTTCCCCTCTACCATGCGCTGGTGAGACCACAGTTGGGAGTACTGTGTCCACTTCTGGGCTCACCCAGTACAAGGAAGATACAGAGATACTGCAGAGTCCAGCGAAGGGCCATGAAGATGATGAAGGGAGTGGAGCATCTCTCCTGTAAGGAAGGGCTGAGAGAGCTGGAGCTCTTCATCCTGGAGAAAAGAAGGCTCAGGAAGGATCTTAAAGGCTACAAAGAAGATGGAGCCAGGCTCTTTTCAGTGGTGGCCAGTGACAGGACAAGAGACAATGGGCACAAACTGAAACACGGGAGGTTCCCTCTGAACATCAGGAAACACTTTTTCACTGTGAGGGTGACCAAGCACCGGAACAGATTGCCCAAAGAGGTTTTGGAGTTTCCATCCTTGGAGATACTCAAAACCAGTCTGGATATGGTCCTGGGCTCCAGGTGACCCTGCTTAAGCAAAGGAGATGGACAAGATGACCTCCAAAGGTCCCTTCCAAATCCAGCCACTTTGTGGTTCTGTGAACCTCAAAATGGCAAATTAATAGTTTATTAGCTCTATACAGAATTAATAAATTTTGCCTCTCAGTAAGGTTTATTATCTGAAGCGCCTGTCAAAGCAATGAGTATATTGAACAATTTTTTTTTCTGCCATCCCTCTTAGCAATATAAAGTCTGTCAACATCTGAGCTCTTACTTGTTCAGAGACACAAACCACCTCTTAATATTCCTAACTTCCACAGATAGAGATGTTTGGTCTTTCTATTGTCACACTTTGATGTCAACCTGTAATTACAGCAGAACACTGAAGAATGACATGAATTAAAAAGTGAATATTAACCTTCACTAATTTCTTCTAATTTTGGAAAGTCCTAGTTTGAATATTACCACCGATTTCAGACAAATGGCTATTTTGAATTATAGTGTCCTGTTTGGCATATGCAAGGCTCATGTTGCTCGTGGACCTGAACTTTTAGGAACATTTTGGAAATTTGTGAAATTGGCACAATTCAGTTACATTCTTATCCCACTGAAGTAAAGTGATCACCACTCTCGTTAGCTGTTCTTGTTATAATGCTTATATTGTAGTTTCTTTAATTTGTGTATTTGTTTGTAATCTAAAGCTTAAGTGCTATAATTGTGAAATCAAAATTGTGTTTTGCCTCTGTTTTTATTTCAACATGAAATTTTTGAGCACGAAGATTCTAGCCCTGTCCATAAAATCAGAATCAGAAATCTGTCTCACACAAGGTCTTCTAAATTAATACAGTGTTCTCTACTCCTTGGCAATACCTCTGGTCTACCTGTATCCTACCAGGGGTGTCACCCTGCTATCATATGCTTATAATCTAGTTTCAAACAGTTTTGGAATTATGCCAGAAACCATCAATTCTGAGTACCGCTTTTTGAAGTCACTACAGGCTATGATGGAATGCTGAATTAAATCCAGTTGGACCCTGAAGTTCTTGCCACTGAATTCCTATTCTGACTCTGCCCCTTACTAATTCCTCTAAGAAAATTCATTACTCATTTCTAAATATGTGGGAAAACATGCAAATGCATGTGTAGCTATTCCATTTTAAATTTTTTTATCTGCATCACTTTTCTTTAATTGCTTGGGTTTCTACTCTGAATCAGAAGTGTTCTACATACACTGTTTCTTATTAAAGTATCCCTCAATTAAGCTTCGTGTTCTCATATTCATCGCTGTCTTAATTGTTTCTAGATGTACTCTGTCATCATAGTGTAGTGTGATCCAAAAGCTCAAATATTAATCTGTTCCTCTATTCCTCATTACAGAACACAGTTTAACAATTTGAGCTGGCTCTAATTTCCAAAGGCGTTTTATAACCCCTGGTGTTCAAACTGAATTATGTGTAACAGCATAGTGTTTTAGTTGCATAACACATTAATATTTATTTTTTTTAATAAAATGTGCAAAAATATTTGAAGTAACAAAGAATCACACGAATGGTTATGTTGAACGTACACTGCAAAATAGATCTGATATGTATTTAATTAAATGTAATAAAACAGCTTGATAAAGTGCTATAAAATATTATAGTATTGCTGGGAAATTCTGGAAATCCCTTTGCTATACCACAATAAATTCTAAAACTATCTTTTCAAATTATCTTTGAATAAAAAAAAAATTTAAAAATCAACCATTCAGATTTCTATGGTACTTACAATATTTGGTGTATTAACATTATTGCTATTTATTTACACGTAACTCTGTGGCTAATTTAAAATTTATTTGAGTTTAACTTTGATTGCACTATTCCATACCACTGGTTTCAGAATTCTACAGCGTGAGTTTCTTCATCTTAAAAGAAACAGAAACACTAAGCAGATATTAAAGAATTAGATGCCAAAGACAGTTTGTTCTATAGGAGGTCTTTATTCTAAAAATGGCACAGGTATACACAGCCGTGCAGGTAAACCCTAAAAGTGAAATTCTGGAGTCGCTTTTTGTTGCTTAATTTAGTAAGACTACAAGTCTAAGGACATAATCAAAATAATTCTGTTTCTGTGCAAATCTGAAGTATCCTGACCACCATTTAGTTTAGCTCACCTAGAACCGAATCAATGGAGCAATTTGTTAAAATATCAATATGATCCTCCACCGTGGAAGACAGTATTTTCCTGAACTAAACAACTGCATAGCAGCAAGCTGAGTAGAATACAACTGCACCTCAGGGTCTCTTTCTTCATGTTTTTACCCTTTTTTAGGGTACAGACATACCCAAAACCCTGATGAGGCTTTTTTGACAGATCTACAGCTCTGGGTGGCAGTTGTGCACAAACTTAGGCTTTAGCTTCTTTCCTTCAAAAAGCCACATAGAAAAACCTTGTGTGGTTCTAGTTGGTATGAGAATTTGTATTTATTTTACATAAATAATATTTAAGGACCCTTGGAAATAAACTTTTTTTCAGTTAATGTTCACTGGCTATGAATAATGGCAATCATAAGCATGACTCAAGTGAATACATGAGTTTAAAGTAGAAGAATATTCATAAACATTGTTTTCAGCTCTATTTTAACTACTTATGTCTTTAGGCAACTTCAGTGTGCTGCTATTACAGATGGAGTACCCAGGCTTCACAAGTATTGTGCAATAAAACTCTAGTATGATATATAGATTAAAAAGAACAATTCAGTCTTTAATGTGTGAACTAAGTAATGTAACAATGAATCCATGGTGACCATTCAAAATGAATTTCAAGAAAAAGAACAGTTTATTTGCTTCATAAAAACCTGTGAAGCATTCCGATTGAATAACGTAAGCAGAATGCTGCAATATAAATCTTCTTAATTTACATCCAGGGCTTCATTATGCATATTTTATAGCACTCCACAGAACTTTAATTTACAGATTTTTGGAACTTTACCAACCCCAAAGAAGTGCTAAACATGCCTGTTTGAACATTTAACCAAAGCAAGTCACTGGAGATTTCCTTAATGAGTGCAGAATTATCATTTATTTGCATTCTTAGTAGATTTAAAGCAGTAAGGCCTATTAACAAGATAATGGTAAATGCTATTTGAATGTTAGTCTTCAGCAAACTATTCACTAAAATGAATAACTCAATGTACAAATTTCATAGTATGTAACTAAATTGAGCCAGCATTTGCTCAGCTCATTTAGGTAGGTAATTTGACTTAAAATGGCCAGTTACTGAACAATGTCCAGCTGAACAGATTCAAGCAAATAACGCTAATAAAAATTCTAGAATGCATCTCTAGTCTTTGTTGACCTTTACTGTTAATTTTCCTAAATATAGAGCAGTATATACAGAATAAAATAATAACTTTGTATCTGAGGTGGCACAAGTTGAATTTGTCCTCCACAGCAGGTGTAGTCTGTTATGTTAGTCCAGATTGAGTAGCCGATTAGAAAACAAGACACCTCCCTTCTTATTTATACACCAAAGGTATCTTTAAAGGAAGACAGGGAATTGTAGACAACTATGTCCCAGTCTTACATGCAGCTGGGACAAAGCCAGCATTTGGATATCAGATCACAAAAGGTCCCCTAACACGTACCTGCCTTTCAGTGCATATACACACTCACTGTGCCAAACACTCAGCCTCATGTCAACATTTAAACTGTCAAATTCCAAAACAGGCACTTTTGAAAATGATATGGCTCTACATCCACTATATATCCAAACATAAATACCTAAAAACCACAAATGGGGATGCAAGAAGATTCACTTGCTAATTTAAGGATATTTGGCATATGGCGTGTTTTAATTTAATTTAAACATAACTCTTCTTAACGATGCAGATGAACTTGAATGAAATGATCCTTGAAGCTTCTATCATGACACATTCTGCTGGACCATGCTACAAAACCACGTCATGTAGAGGTCAGAATTTGCATCAACATATAGATGGCTTTTTAAAAAAACAAGCATTAACAACTAGATCAGCTACATTAGATACTGTGTATTTGCCATTTCTTTTTAGACTACTGCTATCTGTAAACAGTGGGGAATTTATGAAATATTTATACAGTGTATAATGAACAACCTCTAAAACTGCTGATTATCATTTTGTTGCTCAATAACCCCATTAACGTCTCCAAAGACAAACGCTGAAACATGATCACATGCTTAAAGCTTTAGGATACATTTAGTTACAAGGATCGCATATTAATATGAAGGTTAAGTGAATGCATAGAGTATCAAAGTTGGTGAAATGTACCTAACTCACTACTATGGACTGGACCTGATACATGCAATTTAAAAGTAAGCAAGGACATGGAATTTATTTAAAAAAAAAAAAAAACATGCCTCCAAAAAAGACATAAAAATACGTGCAGTTGCTTGTTCAAGTCTGATCATAATGGGTATGAACAAAATCTTAAAAACATGACCAAAAGAAATGAGAAAAACAATGAAGATACAGACAGACCTGTCAGGTCTAAATTCGTTTCAGCAGTGTATTAACTCCAAGCTGTTATACACGTTTATATTCTTCATCTTAAATTGACAGACATGCCAAATTCTTGACTAGCAAGCAGTTATGAAATACAAAATAGGTTTTTCTTTCATTTTTCAGGATTCTGGCCCAAAAAGTCTGGATATGTAATCCAGATGTTCTTATATGTAGGAGATGTAAAATGGTAGGCTGATGCAAAAACAGCGACTATTGAAACTTCAAAACAAACAAACAAAAAAACCCCCAAGAACTGCTGGTGGTACCATGATTGCTTCTAACTCAGAAGATCAGAAAATAAAAATGCGTCTATAAAAATAGGTAGAAATAGGAGGAATGATTTTAAAGAACACAGTGTTAGCCGAATAACTGGCAACATGAATGAGAAATGTCAGTCTCATGACATCTTTTATATACGTGTGTGTATGACTGTATAAGTGTGCATATGTATTGCCTGTCTATGACATTTCTAGTGCTTTTCCATCTGCGACTGCAGTTATTTAACAAACATTTCTGCATTGTACCTGTGGATAGGACATTTTTCAGTTTCATACTAAATTCACAATGTTAGCTCAGTGTTTTGTGCTCCTCTATAAAGCAATTACTGATTTTCCTTCTTGCTAGATATGCTTTTGGAAGCTAGGGCATTCCAATATAACCAAAGGTTTAGATGACAAGCACTTCTGTATAAGGAACTAAATTCTTTTGCAACATGTACCTTTAGGCTTATCTTACGTTGTCAGAGGCAGCAGCAGGCAGTAAGTTTTACTCACCATTAAAAATAAGAATGCTGCTGTTTTCTTTTAATCTGACGTTTTATTACCAGCAAAAATTGTATCAATATATGACTCCCAGGCCCAGAATAGCTATCAAATAAACCCATGCTATCAATAACTCTTACACTACTGCTGCTAGAGACAGATTCAAACACATACGCTGGTAGGTCCCTGAATCAGCATTAATAAACACTGCTGCTTACCAAACTTGGTTTCCAGACAGATAAGGTTTTAATTACCCAACATCAATCACATACTGTAACAGCGCTACCGTACTTAGGGGCTCTACAAAGATTACGGAAGAGAATGTAATACGAGAACCCCAGGAATGCTGACAGTTGCTTTGACTTTTAAAGACTATTTTTAGTCAAATGAAAGACTTCATCATTAGTTTCAGAAGGATCCATCTACATAGTGTATTTATTGACATAATAGCTGATATGTCATTCAGGTGAAATCAGCCCTATGCAGGAGGCAAGCGGAAAACATAAATTATTCACTTCTTATTCTGAAGTTTCAAGTGAAACATGAGTAGAGTATCATTCTTCAAATAAGGATGCATTACACGACACAGAGTTTCTTGGGCTCATTATTTTGCTGAAGAACTACAGGTCTAGTAAACCTGAAAGAGATTTATTTTATTTTATTTTTGAAAATCATAGTTTAACATAAAATTAACTTCCAAGTTACATTTTTGGAATTCTCAATTTTAAGTCAGTAATGATGTCATGCTCAAGTGTGTCTTTCTGATAGCTGCAACTCAAGATCCTCAGGTACTGCTAGTAGCATTTGTCTCTCATGCACAAGCTGTTACAGAAATACATCAAAATTCAGGAAATTTCTAGGAAGACAATGGGTCTGTTATTTCCAGAAGGCAATATGGACTTAATCAATTAAATAATCTTTTTACTGCAAAGGAAGAGTAGTTTATATACATAAATATGTTAAGTATAAATATGCACAGGTAGATATAAATATGTCTATAACCAAAATGTATCTATGTATAAATGGAATAAATGATATAGACAGATACATAAACAGATAGACAAGAAAGATATATATTTTTCCAGTTATGTAAAGTAGCTTTACTTTTTTGAATTATCATAAAAAATAACTAAATTACTGGCCATAGAAATACTATCTTAAATCTTTTCTGTTGTTCATAAATACCACTCCTCTCTGATAACTTTCCAAAAAACACTATCTGACATTATCTAATAAACTTCAGCAGGTTTTTTTATTGATCTGTTCAACACTTCTATGCCTTCCAGGTTACGTGAAATCAGACTTTTGTTCTGAATGTTCTTCTTTTTAATACCCAATGTACTTAGCAGCAAATACCTATTTGAAAGAATTCTAATTCCTTTTTTTTTTTTTCCTGGAATCCCTTTTGTACCATCTTTATGGTACAGCACTAAGGCAAAGAAGAATATGAGTTAAACAAACACACGTATTTGGGCAGGTTACTAACACATAGCACTGCAGTCCCCTGCATCCTTACAGAAGAGCTTATTAGCTGGTACCGAGTGCAGCATTCATCTCCCTGCAGAGTCTTCATACTGGTCACTTTATATGACACAATATATATGAAGCAGTTTGTACCTATACACAAAAATGTCAAGAGAAGGGAAAGATATGGGGGAAAAAAGGTGTGATACGAATCTGAAACAAACAGAAAGTCCATCACCAGTGGAAGACAATACTCAACTGGATCCATTATTTTTGTGCCTCAACATTCATTTCCCCAAAGTATATTTATTGATATGTATGGAGGGGGGGAAAAAAAAAAGAAAGAAAAAAAAAATTAGGATATTACGTTAAAAGTGTACCAAAAGATTCTTGATTTGGTAACTTAATCTTGAAGTTGATGGGAAGCAGGGTGCATAATACTCTTCCAAAGATGCCTATAGTTTGACAGAATCAGACCCTGTCAGAATGACCTGGGAACCCTTTAGATTGCCACATGTTCAGCTATTGCCTTTTCTACACATTATCCTTTAAAAATCAATGTATGCACATCTCAGATGTTGCAGATATTTTGGTGAGGGACAAATACTTACAGCATTCTTCAGCCTGCAGTACCATGGACTATATGTGCAGGTTTTATTTTCCCCTATGGCATACAAGGTTTGCTTGGGAAGTTACAGCCATGAGGAAGCAGGAAAATAAATTTTAAGAGCAGTAAAGATCTTAAACCTATTGTTTCTGCATTCTAAAATGGTATTTAGAAATTCTACACCGATGACTAAATAAAATTTCTTGAAGATAATTTACCATTTCTTAACATTTAACTGTTTAAGATGAACTGGGAAGAACTGTAGTGGAAAATCATGAGGATGAGTATGTTAACAACAATTAATTTAAACTTTTTTGCCATTGACACAAAATTCTTACAGTTACTTCAGGTTTTACATTTCAGATGTCTATTTAAAGAGATGTATTCAGACCTCTGCCTACACTGATTAAGAAATCAAAATTACAAGCAGCAGGTTTTAAAGAGTCACTGACTAATTTGTCATCTAATTAGCCAGCTCAGGTTGGAATGCAAAACTTTTGTATGGTGCAGCACTTCAAGTCACAGGCTTCTGGGCAAACCATATTAGCTTACTGTTGTTCCATGCAAACACAGCAATTATTTTCTGGACCAGATTTGGCTTGGTGCTCTAATTCTACCCCTGCTTTACTGGAAATACTGGTACCATGTTTCACAATTTAGAATTGTAAACTATCTTAGACTATTTTTTTCTAGCATTTTTTTACAATGGTGGAAGAGAATGAAGAACTAGTCCCATATCTGTGAGAAAATTTATAAACATTGTTGGAATAATAAAAAAAAAAACTGGAGAACTTTATTACCTGATTGGGTTTTAACTAATAAGTGTTGGGCAAAAAAAAATACTGTTTAAAGTTTGGCTTTTTTTCTTGTTAATAGGGTACTAGTGATATGCAATATGGCTATAACATTTTCTTTCACTGTCACTCTTTCTAGTGTCTTTGTAGGTGAATTTGTTTTATTTCAGCTGAATTTTGTGGTCTGTTAAAAATCAGCTCCAAAATCTTTTTTCTGATAAAAACTAAATACTTATCCCATTCACATTTTTTGTATTTTAGAAGTGTTCTAATTTTGAACCAATACTCCTCCTGCTGCTTCTTGACAGCCATGGAAAAATTATCTTCCTTCAAGTAGGATCTGATTTGTTAGAATAATGCAAAGTTAATATTCAAGCTTTTTCAGCTAGAATTTTTGAAAAAAGGAAAAGGGGTAATGTATTTCTTATTTCTGAAGTTACTGATACTACGATAGTAAATTGGTGCTCATGCACACTCTACTGCTATGACAATAATATCTTTTCTAATTTTTCCCTGTTGTGTTTTAATAAATAAGCTTGTGGGTGGTGGAAGTATTAAGATAAGGATTTAAGAATCTTTTAGTATTCAGAGGATGCAGACTGCTTTTTTCAGTGTTTCTCTTCACCAAAAATATCCTCATTCAGCTTTACAAATACAATATTCCTGTCTTACCATTAAAAACTACAATGAACTTAAATATTTTAAAGATCCTAATATTATAATATGTGTATATTATAACTGATAACCTGAATGCAGAATTGCTGTTCACCAAATCTCCCACTGCAATACCCTGGGGCACACAAGGCTAATAGAAGAGCTCTTAAAAAATGATGGGAGTACTTCACACAGCATTGTCAACAGCAGAATTCTGGACAGTGCTGCTATAGGAGATTGTTGAGACAAAGAATATCAGCAAGTTCAGAAAGAAGAAAAGTCCTGCACAAAAATCTGTGAATGTATACTAAAAAGACAAGACATGAATATACTCCCAAACATCGTAATACAAGAGCTACAAGAGAAAAGGGGAATAGACCACAGAAAGTGTCTAGGCTCCCATGGTCATCCAAAGCAACATCTCTTCTAGGTACCCTTTGAGTCAGAATACTGAGCTAGATGGATCACCAGTCTGACGTAGTAGGGCATTTTATATTCTTACGCACAAGAGCTACTCATCTCCCACTACTGTAAACACTATTCCCTCTACATCTGTATATATTACCATTTCCGTGTCCCATACGTACGCAGAAGTCCTTTTATGTTTCCTTCCAAATACAGTTGAATTCACCCTCAGAAGTGGCCCTAATTTATGGTGACGCAGGGAGCATGCTTTCGTGGTAGGTGACATTAGGGAAGGTATTCCCACTGCATTAGATTACTCAATCTGATGCAGTTATCAGTGCCAAAGGCAATTTCTCAAGATTGTGTAGCCTGCAAAAGAGGTCACAACAGAACTCAGAAGCTGAGTCTCTGCACCGTGCCATGAATGACTAACCTCCCAGGACCCTGCTTTTTGCATATGCGAGGGTAAAGCCTTCAACCCTAGGTAAAAACAAGGTAGGAGTGACCTAAAGATTCTTGCCAAAACATAGGGGATGCCACTTAAACTGCATCATAGCATCACAGGATAATTCATATTAGAAGGGACCTCAGGAGGTCTCTAGTCCAGCCTCCTGCTCAAAGTAGGGTCAGTTATGAGATCAAACCAGATTGCTCAGAGCTTGATAGAGTGCAGTCTTCAAAACCTCCAAGGATAAAGACTGTACGTCTAAGTCCCTCTGAATGGCAGCTTTGCCCTCAAGTATGTCAACAGCTCATCCTCCCCTTCTCATACACACACACACACCCTTTGGTGTCACCTGCAAATTTGATGATAGCGCACTCCATTCACCTTCTTCAGGTCACTGATGAAAATTATAAACAGGACAGGTCCCAGGATCGCCCCTGTAGTACTCCATTTTTTATATGCCTCCAGGTAGAGTATGACCTATTAGCCACTAGCCTCTGAGGATGATCATCCAGCCAGATTTTTAATGTAGTTGCATACCCATTCATACCACAATGTTCTAGCTTTGCTAAAAAAATACTGTGGGACACACTGGCGAAAGCCCTGTTAAAGTTGATGTAAGTGATATCCACTGCTCTCGTGTCAAGCACAAATCCATCATTTCATTACAGAAAGCAATTGTGCTGGTCAGGCATGATTTGCCCTTGGTAAATCTATGCTGACTGTTCCAAACCATTTTCTTCTCCTTCATGTGCCCAGAAATGTGTTCCAGGAGGACTCACTCCATGATTTTCCCCGCTGTGTCAGCTAAACCAGGGCATCTGGTCATTTCAGCCTAATTCCACTTTCAAATTAAACTCATAGTACGGGTCATAATAAAATGAAGCCAAACACTCACCTTCAGATAACAGCATCTGTCCAACTGATGAAACTGGGATGATTTCACAAAGTTGGAGTGTGGATACACAACCATATAAGTGATAATAAAATTATCTTTAAAAACAAAGAGTTATTCTTTGTAAGCAGTTTCAGTGACTGAGAAAGGAGCATGAACACTGGGGAGAAGGTGTAGACATTTATCAGAAGGAGCATATTGCATTTCAAATTTTTTAAGTGTAGAAAATGCCATATGTAGCTCTCTTAGGTTTATGGCATTTCTTCAGTTTCATTACTCTCTATCTATAATCACTTGCTGAAAGGGTACAATTGTCATAATTGTTCAAATGAGACAGACAAACATACACATCGCCAGGGTGCAGCTGGGAGTAGCCCCAGCCCCGGGCACTGGGCACCTCCTTGGGGACAGGCCAAAGCTGGGCCAGAACATCAGCCTGCAGGTGGAGATCAGGATCAGGCCCGGTGAGGGGAACTGGGCTCAACACAGCCCTGGAGACAGCTGGGCAGGGCTGTCACACATGGCGCCAGGCTGAGGCCAGGCCGGGACATCAGCCCCTCTGGGTCTGGGATTAGACCAGGAGCCATGGCTGTGCAGCAGGGATGTGGATCTGCCATGGATGAAGCGCCGATGCCTCGGCTGAAAGTCCCCGTGCGCTAGGGTCAGCCCTGGTCACAGCCTCCCCAACAGCGCATCCAGGAGCCTCTCCCCACAGCCACCAGTGGCATGGGGCTGCCCTAGGCCATGCTGGCCCCCAGGCCCAAACGTCCACAGGGATGTGCTTGGGATCCTTACACGTGCAAACTATAGAGACAACTGCTACTTCACTCTACTAAGATTTGGTGATTTTTATATGGAAGGGGAACTGTCCTCATCCTCTCAACTGCTATGTTTCTTCACCATTCTTCATCAGCAATCTCAAGCACCCCTGCCTGAATTCCACAAACACGCTGAAAAACTTATGTGCACTTTTATGTGAATATACCCCGTGTTTACACATTTTGCAAACAGAAATTCAAGCGGGTATGTATGCCTTCAAAATCAAGTATCGCAACAGCATTTTAGAATCAGCCATGTACTGTTTGCAATGTCCCAAAAATTGCCTAAAGAAACTAGATCAACTTCTAGTGCTTTTTTATTCCCCATATTCTCTTTCTCCTGCTATGATGGTCATAAAGAGGGAAGATGAGGTTGGAGTAATTTATCCAGAAAGATTTTTGCAAGTTCATCTGTGTTACAGTTCAATATTATTTCCTCCCAGTACTTCAAGACTGAAACAAATTGGTTTTCCTATTATGAAAGACTTTTCTGTTCTCACTCCTACATTACTGCAGTCACTAAATCATTGGCAAGTCAGGAGTACAGTGACGAGTCTCCCCCTTGGTTCATTTGGAACAGAAGGATAATGAGTTGACAGTTCAGGTTTATAACTTTATCAGCGATTATCACACTCATTTTTATCTTTGAAGAACTTTAACTGTAATTTATTTGTAGCATATTCCCAATTTATTTTTGGTTTCTATTAATTAAAAAACACACAAAGGAACCCTCAGGAAAAGCCTACTGAAGCATTTGGATGCCCTGATGTTAACAGGGAAAATAATAGTTGATGTATATTTGTGTTTCTTTGCACTGCTCTGGGTTTTTTGGTAGCAAGGCACTGGTTTATCAGTCTACAGGGCAACATGCACAATATGCAAAGTGTCAACCTGTCAGTTTGTAATGGATGAATCTGGAACAGAGCCAGAAAGCCTTGAGGAAGGAAAAGGGGAAGGAAGTTTTAAACAGAAATGATGTTTGCAATGGAAAATAATTAGTATTTGTGTACACTATACTTTTACTTAGCAGTTTATAACATAAATGACTTCAAATTATAATCTGTTAAGAGTGGACACTGCGCCATTCTAGAATGCAAAGGTTTCCCATCATTCTTGCCTATGATTTTGAAAGAGAGGCTTTGTGAAGCCACTTTATAACCACTCTCCTGCTTGTGGATTATTGCTCAAGATTAAAAATGTTGCTAGTCTCAACTTTGTAGCCAAAGTTCATATTAACTTAGAATGTATTTATGAATTATCACTGCTCTGAAAAGCAGACTCAAATTGTCTTATCGTGTGTCTGAAACTGCTTTGACTACTAATTTCTATTAATTCCTTAGCAGGTGGTCCTGATTACTTCTTAATTCTCATATCTGAAATCTGTAAGGTAGCTTGTAGCCAGTCTGAAACTTGCATGAGGTAATCGACGCATTGAAAGAAAAGATGTATTAGATTGCAAGATTGCAAAATGCTAGGATTACTCACAGGATAGCAGTAAAGTCAACCCAACCTAGAAAAATTACTACACTGAAGACACCATCCGACATATTAGTCTTTCTTGTTTACCATTTGTCACACAGCCACACCAAAATACTTACCTGCTCTACATTTTAACAACTCATCTGCAGAGTTTGAAAGGTATTTAAATGAGGAAGATTATACACATCTGCTGCTTTGTTTTTATTACAACTGTCAAATGAAGTCAATAACTACGATAGTCTATCAATCTATGTTAATAGCTGGTATATATAAAAGGAGACAGTGGAGTAAAAGGTTCTCATTGGTTCATGATGGATGAGAAGGACCATAATTCACCAAGATGTGAAGTATATAGATTTTCTGTTCCCAAGGACTTCTAGGGGAGCAATAAAGGACTTGCTCTGATTTGAATCAAAATGATTATGTCACTGTAATTTGTTCTCAGAATTACAATCAAATAGCCTTGTTGCTGTTGATTATACATGCACAACCCTGTGGTATTCTTTTTCATGTAGTTACTCAGTTATAACTGAAAGCAATGTGTCCCATTAGAGAAAATCTAGATACTCCAAACTCTGATCAGGTTTAAATTCTTAATCCTTACTTTTTTAACAACTAAGCAGGGCTTTAATGACTTGGTCTAAACATCATAATCATTGCGAACAGTAATAATCTTGGGTGCTAAAGCAGTTATGTTTCTCTGGAAAGCAGAAACAGATTGTCATATTTATCTCCTTCACAATGGGCACGTAAAGCTGAAAAGCTCAAGTTTTAAGGCTGGAGTTCTCTACTTCTACCTACCATGCTTACATGCAGGAAATGATGGCCCAAATGAGAGTTTAATTACATCTTCTTAGCAATTGTCTTTTCCCTGTATCAAATACTTTCTTAGTTTATGTTTCCAGCAATTTTTACATGAGGTTTTACATGAAATATTAAACTTGTATGACCCTCACTGGAAAGGAAAAGCAGTACCTCAGTGATGAGTTCTCATAATCGCAACTTCATCTTGGAGAATTTATTTGTGGAGATGAGAACAAAGACGAATAAAGGTTTCCTACCTTGTGATAAAAAAACATAATGCTTTTTAAAGGCGTTCACATGTCATTAAATTCCTTCCATAGTGCTGTGACAGAGCTCAGTGAATTTGAATATGGATTCTAGAACTATAGAGATTCTTGTAAGATACCCTTAATCAGTTTTCCTAAAATTACAATAACTGTATCTACTCTAAGAGGATACAAGGTTGGTTTCAAACTAGAACAGTTTATATAGCCCGCAGTTCTAAGCAATGATCTGAAAGCCCAAGTTTGGCAGTGGTTTGGAAAAGGCAGAGATATCCACATGTAGTAAATTATGTTTCTTCTCTGTATGCATAGCCAGACAAGGAGATGAGGATAACTGAAATGGGATGTTTGATGTCTCAGTAACTTTAGAGATAATTTAATAATACAGTCCCTTTCATCCAAAGGAATAACTTTAAATCACTTCAAAGCACCTCATAAACACAGCAAAGTAAGAAGAGACTGAGGATTTGAGAATGTAACGGATTAGATAAAAAGAATAATTAAAGTAAAGTTGTTGTTAGTGGTTTAACAAATCTTCATGAATAATAGCCAAGGATTTCAAATATGACTAATGAATTTATATGTCCCTACTCTGTATGGCTAACATTAAACATGTTAATGAATGTGATTTTTAGAGGAAGTACAATCAATGCTTTTGAAAAAAGTCCCTTTTTCTGACATTAGACACCTAAGATGAAATATTTAGTCACTCTGGGAAAAAAAAAAGTCAGTTAACTGGACTTCTCACATGTCACTTCCAGATATGTTTCATTAATGCAAGGATGATTCTACCTGTACTTGCAGTAATTTTATAGAGGACTATTTTAATTCTTCATATGACAACACAGAAATTTTATGTCTCTAAAAACTTGAAAACCTATAAAAACTGTATATATGTGTATATTCACATAAATGAATACCACTTCTACTTATATTTACAATTAAAATATTTGTATTTTTGTCAGTACATATTGAGATTTATATTACTTAGCTGAATGAAAAACAATTATTTGCTGTATACCTCTATATTTGCAAGTCCTATTAGGAGTTTAGCTTGGAGAAAAGGCGGCTGAGGGGAGACCTTATCACTCTCTACAACTACCTGAAAGGAGGCTGCAGGGAGCTGGGGGGTTGGTCTCTTCTCCCAAGTAACAAGTGATAGGACAAGAGGAAATGGCCTCAAGTTATGCCAGGGGAGGTTTGGATTGGATATTAGGAAACATTTCTTCACAGAAGGGGTTATCAAGCATTGGAACAGGCTGCCCAGGGAAGTGGTGGAGTCGCCATCCCTGGAGGTATTTAAAAGACAGGTAGATGTGGTGCTGAGGGACATTGGCCCTGTCAGGTTTACAGTTGTATCTTAAAGGTCTTTTACAACCTAAATGATTCTATGATTCTATGATATCTCATGTTTTCAAATGTAGGAGCATTTTTAGTGTAGCACCCAACTATCAGAAAGTAACGCCTTAACATACTTAGAAAATAAATATAATCACGATGAGTACTTAAAAAAGGAGACAGATCAGGATAACAGAATTTTGTGGTTATTTTTACTACTGAAATATAAGAAAGAGATTATTCTAAACCCAAAATAATTACTGTGTTTACTATGCGGAGATATCTGAAGTTAGTTGAAGTTGCATAGCATGTATTGTGTTAAGAAAAAACTGAAAAGAATTATATAAATTCAATCTTTTTTAGAATGTACATTGCCAAAGTGGCAGAGGTTAAACAATTTAATCAAATTTTATCTATTTACCTTCTTTTGAATACAGTACTGAGACTTCCAAATTCAGTTAAATAAAACCTAAATTTAAGTACTGTTTTCACCAGCCATTTGCAACTGCAACAACTGATGAATGCTGCCACTCCTTTTGTAAAGTTTTGTTAACTCCGCCTATTGTGAGGTCTCATTTTCACCTAAAACAGGCTTTAATAATTTGAATTCAAGTATTTCGTGTATTTATCATTCTGATATAATTTATTCATTTATTTATCTTAATTTACAGCAAAATCATACCTATTTCTGAGAGCAGAACAAGAAGAAATATGTCTTGGTCCAGAATGAAAAATGCTGCTGCTGTTTGAACTGAAAGACTTTTATAATTAAAGGTGGCGCTGAGCCACCTTAAGCTGAAAAACGCCCAATAGACAACGGCACTATGTTCTCTCAGTCAGAATTGCCCCACACAGCCTTTTAAGGCAACTTTCAAACTACTCTCAGTACAGTTAAATTTCCAAAGATCTTGAACTGTCTGAGTATGTTTGTACTTTCCCACGCTTTCTAGTGATGACCAGATTTCATGCAGTAATCGGTGAGCACCTTTCAGGTGTCAACACAGGAACACAACAGGAAAAATACCAACTTGCCTTCTAACTATTGCTCAAAGCTTTTCTCATCCTGGATGGGATCTTAATCTAATTTCGATTGACTCATGTACCAGCAGCCTGTGAAATGAAGACATTTGATTCATATGCAGAAGGAAGGCTGACAGAAATAAATAGACAGCAAAACATAACAGTAGGACTAAAGGGTACAGACACTGAAAATAGCTGGACAAGAATACCAAACTTGGAAATCATGAATGGGGAGGGATTCTGAGACTAAAGGGACCAGAGCCCTAAAATACTGAGGCAGGAAAGTGAAATAGTTGAGAGATCTGCACACAAGAAGACTGTCATATTACATTATTGCCTTACTTGGCGGACAATGTATTGGTAAATATTCAGGTTGTGAAACAAGTGCGAATTACTTGTAGGATCCCCTCCACTGTTTGTTTCACTAGTTGAAAATTACACCACATCTGAAACAGAAAATTAGAAGAAAAGAAATACTATTCACAAAGATAAAGGAATTTAATGTTGTCCTGAAAAATGTCCATTCCTGAAATGGCACTATTTTTTTCAGTGTTCTTATGAAATACATAGTAAATCACACACACATTTTTCCACAGTTCATCACTAACTTGATACTTCTGTATCCTTGAATGGTCACCTGAGTGGCCAGCACTTCTGCAAAACACAGCTCAGTAGAATTAGTATTTGTGCTCTACAACACTAACTTATCCAAAAAAGTTCATAGGTACCAAAAAGGGCGCTGAAAACTAGTGGATGCTATTTCCCTTTACTTCTGTGCGTCCCTGAGCCTTATCTGTAAAAACACATTTTAGGTAAAAGCATATTGTGAGGATAAATGAATGTTTCTGAAGCACTCCACATACTACAGAGGCAAGCACCCCAAAAAATCTTATAGAACAATTATTTCTGAGTAGAATTTGAATTGTGTGAAGTAGATGAGGTCTTTGGCATACATTCAATAGTGAGAGAATATAAAATACTGTCTAGCCACTTCTAAAATCCCATGATTAATATGACAAGACGTTGTGCAATAAACTTTAAGTCCTTATCAGTAATTAGGGGACAAGGGAACCAAATTAAGAGTAAAATCCTAATTTAATCATATTTTAACTGTGGACTGCTTGACTATGCCTTCTTAATGACAATACTTGAGGTTGATGGAAATTAGGACCAATCCAGAACATTTCTGATAGGTGTTGAAAAAAAAAAATTGACTGTAAAAGAAAGTACAAAGGAAGCTGTACCAGTGATAAACTAGTACTGCAAACCCTTGCACACTGCTGCACATTAGACCACTGAGACCATGCATTGTACAGACTATGACAAACATAATGTAGTTCCTACTTTGCATACTTCCCTCCAAATGAGCTGCAAACCTAAATAATTACATGGACATTGGCGGTTCTGAAAGTTAACAGTACAGTATTCATAGTCTTTTCCCCGATGTACGTGTTAGTGAAATAAAATAAAGAATATTTTGTTTTAATTAAGATTTCTCTTGTATAAACAGAGAAGGCTTGAGGTGGATTTACAAGTACTGAGAGGTATGTAACCCTAATGTTAACACTATCTGTTTCATTGTTACCTATGATGATTATACCAACTATCCCTCAGTGGTTCATTAAATTGCTAGAAAATGCACTGGACAGTCTGTTAGCTGTTAAACAGCTAGACATCCATAAAACTGAACCTGAAATTTGGTAACTGTTACGAGGTTTTCCTTATTAAAATTACAGTATGTTTACAAAAAGGCTAAGGTAAATACATTTTCACACTGTCTTAGACTATGGTAGAAATTTGTGGCAGTTTCAATTTTCTGGTTACCCACTTTCCCTTGGCTTTTATTAAATTCCCTTATCAAAGCTGAAAGTATTTGCACATCTTGCAGAATTCTTCAACACCAAATCTATCCCAAAGGTATTTCTGAATTAATTTTAATAGATTTTTTGTGCTGGAGAAATCATTCTACATTTCAGCACTCACGATCAAATGACAATGCTGCATACAGAAATTTTTAATATTCTCTCCAGGTATACCCCTGTGGCTACTACTGCTAAGACTTCTTGCTCTACAACTGTTCCTGCTGGGGAAAAGGTGTTGCTATAGCTGCAGGCTAATAGTAACTGCCAGGGCTGATTTGATGCCATTTAGTGTATATCTATGCAGATTCAAGGAAAAACTGTCCCTTTGTCTCTCCTTTGCATCTTTGGAGCTAATCACTTTTGCTCATCAATACCAAAATATTTAATATTTTTTGCCTGACGGAGTTGAAACACAGCAATTCACTGTTCAAATTCAGATGCTCACAACTAAACATCACGTTAATGGTAACATGCAGATTTGGAACCTATACTTAAGGAAACGCGCAACAGTATACAGAATTTCAAACTATCTAATTAACCCCTAAGACACAAAAAACATGAAATTGTGAACGCTTTGTTTAAAATGCAGTTTTCAAAGCTAAGAGAGAGGGAAAAGGTCAAGCTAATGCACTTCACCTTCAATACAGTGAAATATTTCATCTTATTCATTCTGAACTTTGTAATTATTTGACCATTGACTGATGAAACAGAATGAGATTCTCCAGTAATAACCCATGTTGCAATCGACATGCCTAAGCTTTGCATATCATATTGCGCTACACATTTTCTTTTCCTCTTGATCATCACCTAAGCTCTGCCCCTTGCGCTGAAACTCAGAAATAGAATCATATATTGTCTTCTTGTGTCAGGACTATATAATAGCTCAATGCAAATTACTGACATTTTCAATGTCTGGCTGGTGTACAGGCTGCCCTTAAGCCTTTCTTTAACAATTTTCATTCTTTCAGGCATAGCAATGTTTTCTGAACTTTCACCCTTCTCTTTCCTTCTGTTAAGAAAGCTCTTCTTCTTACCTCAGGATAAGTAGTATCAGCTGTCATGAAGTGTAAATTAGTCAAGAGGAAATATTTCAGTTTACCAGGAGGCAAGATCATTAAGGTCAACGCTGTACTACCACCTGGGGTTCAGCTCAGAAAGTTCACTTCACCTTGAGAACTACATGCCTTTTCTTCAGTGTGGGGATGTTTCACTTGGTTTGTGGCTTTTTTCCTCTGTGCATCTTGTTTGTTTGAGGTTTTACACTACCTGTGTAATGTCAATGAACTGTCGATGTACCTGATTTGTGCTTATATTAAAATTATACCTTTTTTAGGAATTAAATCCCAAAAAGTTATAAAACCATGACTCAGGCCACCTGCAGTTTGGTATGAAGGTTACCTGCCCACAGCACTGCGGTTGACAGCATTAGTGAACTCTGGCAATGGAACAAAGTAATTTTTGTGCATAATCCTATATCATTTTGTGTTTGTATTTAATTTGTAACTCTCTTCAAAAAACTGTCTTCATTTTGAAGGCCTCGTGAAAAGATGTCAGTACATCCACTAGATTAACCATCCCAGGCCAAGTAGAAATTAACACTAATTTGATACTGGAGATTTAGTAAAACTTCCATTCCTCTCCTATCTTTCATGTAATACAGGATATTTTATAGTGATAATTCTATCAACACTTCCATTTTATAACACTGTTTGGCCTCTCAGTACAGTAAAGTAACTGTGTTTCTCTGGCACAGTCAGGTTAAGCACAACTTTTGCATGTAAGAAATTTTAGTTAAGATGACTACATATCTGAATTAGGATATGGTCTGCATAGCTCAGCACAGAATCACACAGAAATATTTCTTTAACCCTGCAAGCTGTCTATTAGTCATGATATAGCAATCCTGTTTCTAGTGTTAGTCCTATCACAGAATCCCAGAATACCAGGCTGGAAGGGACCTCAAGGATCATCTGGTCCAAACTTTCTTGGCAAAAACACAGTCTAGACAAGATGGCCCAGCACCCTGTCCAGCTGAATCTTAACAGTGTCCAATGTTGGGGAATCCACCGCTTCCCTGGAGAGATTATTCCAATGATTGATTCTCATTAAGAAAAATTCTCCTTTTGTGTCCAATCAGAATCTCCCCTGGAGTAACTTATACTCGTTATCCCTCATCTTTTCCATGTGATTTCTTGTAGAAAGGGAGTCTCCATCTTCTTTGTAGCCACCCTGGAAATACTGTAATATGGTGATAAGGTCTCCCCTAAGCCTTCTTTTCTCAAGGCTGAACAAACCCATTTCTCTGGCTTTCCTCAAATGGCAGGCTTCTCTATCCTTTGATCATCTTGGTGGCCCTTCTCTGGACCCTCTCCAGCCTGTCCACATCTTTTTTGTGTAGCAGGAACCAAAACTGAACACAGTGTTCCAGGTGTGGCCTGACAAGCGCTGAGTAGAGTGGGATAATGACTTCTTCATCTCTGCTGGTGATGCCCTTGTTGATGTGACCCAGCATCCTGATGGCTTTCTTTGCCACAGCAGTGCACTGTTCACTCATATCGAGCTTGTTGTCCACCAGGACCCCCAGGTCCCTTTCCACAGAGCTGCTCCCCAGCCGGGTAGATCCTATCTTGTGCTGCACTCCTGGATTATGTTTTCCCAGGTGCAAGACTTTACACTTGTCCTTGCTGAACTTCATAAGGTTCTTGTTAGCCCACTCTTCCTAGCTTATACACAGCCTGTTACGAAATACTTGCAACATGCTCCATTTGCCACTTCAGTTCCAGAACTAGCTTACATAGAAGTGGCTTAGGATTTTAAATAGTATTATTTGAAGTCTGGGATTACAGACTGTAAATTTAATTCCCAGATTTGAAAGACCCACATTCTTTGAAATACTCAGAACAACCCAATGATTTTATGCAGAGCTTTTATGTTGTTTGATCTCTTATAGTTTCATTACAAAAGATGAAACTGTGACCTTTACACTGCTTAGTTGATCCACTGCATAGTATTTATGTAAAAGAGAGAAGAAAAAAAGAAAAAGTTTGTTCTTAAACAATTTCTGTATCTAGGTTATATCAAATTAAATTGGATTGAAACAAATGTAGAAAAATATACAGAAGTTGGACAGCCAGTCACAGGTGTGAAAGCATGGAGCACTGCATGCACTCTGAAAGTAGCTTCAGTTGCAATACAGCACTACAAAAACAAAAACATTTCTTAATCAGCATTAAATCCCTCCATGTTTTTCACTGTTATATGATACAATTTTAGTACTTAAAGAATTAAATCTTTATTTAAATATTGCTAGTGAAAACATGAACCAAATCAAAATATCCTCAAAAAGAGACCCTATTCCAGAGATGCTAGAGTCTCAACCAAAGAAATGAGGAAGCAAGAAATGAAGGAGAAAACAACATACAAAGAATTTCAAGTATTAGAAAGTTACAAAGGGCCTCCTTTTAAAAGTGACTTGCAGAAAACTACAATCAATATTATTCCTAGGTACAAGTGTGAGAGTTAACTCACACTCAAAGGCAAAAGCTTTCTGAATTCAGAACATCTTCCACAAAGGTTCTAAACCAAAAGTACTAATAGTATCGCAACAACAGGGAGTCCGGTGTTTTTTTTCTTACATTCAGATCGACTCTCTCTTGTTTCCATTTACGTCTGTTGACTCTTATCCTTCCACCATGGACTTCTGTGAGGGGTTTGGCTCTGCCTTCTCAGTGACCTCCTGGTAGGTACAGCAGGCTGTTGTTACATCCCCCTAAGTACTTATTTTCTCCAAGGGGAACAAGCCCAGATCCCTCAGCCTCAGTCACAGAACAAGCATCTAGCCCCCAATCAGCTTGGGGACTCTGTTAAATTCATTCCAGATAATTCATCTCTTTCCTCTATCTGAGGGCCAAACACTGGATGCAAGATACTAGATGTGGTCCCACGAGAGTGAAGAGGATAGTCACTCCCCTGGATCTCCTGGCTGTGCTCCTGTTGGTACATACGTGGTTGCTCTCAGCCTGCTTTGCTGCCAGGGCACGCTGCTGGCTCCTGCCTGGCTTGCCAGCTACCAGCACCCCGCAGGGTGTGGGGTGCTCTCAGCACTGGCTGGGGAGCAGCTCTCAGCAGAGCTGCTCCCCAGCCAGTCAGGCCCCAGCTTGTGTTGTTGCAGTGGTTTCCCCCTTCCCATGAGAAAAACGTTGCACTTGTCTTGGTTGAATTTCAGAAGGTTGTTGGTGGCCTGCTCCTTCATACTGTCTAGGTCGCTCTGACTGGCAGCCCTGTCCTCAAGAGTATTTACTGGTATCCCCCCTGCTCATTTTGGTGTCATATGCAAACAACTATTAAATGCAATTCAATCATATGAAGTTGATTATAATCTAGTTCATTTCTTTTTTTCCCCGGTAAAGTATTAAAAACAACTCGGAATTAGTAGTGATTGCAAGGTCATGAAGTCCTTCTGGTTAAAAAAGGAACACTGTCAAAAGGATAAAAAGAGTTTTGTAGAATGTAACTTAATATCAAGTTGTTTTTCCTTCTTCCATCACAGTTCAGCTAAAAACCTCACTGTTCTGCACCCGTCTTCTACCAAAAAGACAGTAGAAAACAAACAGTACCATTTAAATTACACTTAATCATAACACAGATTGGCCTGATGTCCTCACACATGTGACAGTAATTCACCTGAATGCTTAAAGGAATAATGCTCAAAGGATCAGCATTGATTATTGTTACACTAGTATTCTGTCTTCAAAATATATTATCAGAATGTAAATTCCAGACCAGAATTAAGAAGTCCTCTGACAATGTTATAAAGCTGCAACCAGAATGATTTTTTCAATTAAACAACTGCAGAAAAGACAACTGAGAGGATAACATAACATGTCATCAGGGAATGAAAGAGGTTATTCAGCCTGTCCAAGTTCATCCATTCTTAGTACTCCGCTTCCCTGTGGAAGGCGTCTCATTTTTCTCACATGACCCCAGTGTTTTTCCCTGATCAACTATGCCTGACAGCCTGTTTCACACATTTATCATTCTCTGCATGAAAAAAAGTGCTCCTGACACCTATTTTGAGTGTGATTCTTTTTCTTAAATCATCACTGTTCCTGTGTTTCCTTCCTTTCTGTGTTATTCTGAAAATAAGCCAAATTGTATCAAAGCTCTTTATATTTTACATGCTTTACATTTTAACTTCTCTTAGCTATTCTGTTTTCCTCATATAGACATTCCTAATTTTAGCTTATCCATATTTAGCTCCTTTTTATTGCTGCCTTTAATCATTAAGTTGATATGTTTGATATCGTATCTTTTTAGTCCTGCAGTATGAGTTTCCTGCAAGGTAATTCATATTATTTTTTTATCTTAATATTCTCCTTTCATATAAGAATACCATACAGAGATGCCGAAACTTTCACAAGGTGTGATGCAAAGGGACAACTTCACAACTGATGTGAACTTCAGAATTTCATAAATTTCAGTTAGGATAATTTAGTTTAGTTCTGCCCCAAAATATGTGGAAATACAAGAAGTCTTTTTCTGATTTAGATGTTTGCACACTTTCAGGATGTTTAGCACATTTAAAAATATTTCTGAAAAAAAATTATATTGATTTCATAGATCTCTTTATTTTTTGCTTCAATTCTCTAGCTAATGTCCTAATACACCTCCCTTGCCCAGGACATTTTTCAGCTTTATATTCCTGTATATTTTTTTTAAATTCTGTCCTGGATGGTCATTGGAGACGACTACCTAATTCAAGTAAGAGTTTCCTTATGCATGAGTGTGCCTTTCCAAATGGTTAATCGGCACATAAAGTAGTTTACTGTAGACTGGGAAGTTCTGTAAACTTTTTCCTTCTTATAGCAAAGACAGATCAAAAAAGAGAAAAAAGCTCCCCTCAGATCTAATTTCCTACCAGTACTGCTTTCAAGATAGTACCCTATGTACAAGAATGACAGCAGAAGTGTAGTTTTACCTTTGGTAAAATATATCTGTGGAATTTTTAGACTGAGTTAATAAACATTCCTAGATAACTGAATGTATCCTCTATTGATCACTGCCTACTAAAATTTTGTTTCTTAATTATTGTAAAATAACATCACTCATGCTTTGATTTCTTTTACAGTTCTTTATGCTGCATACAGCATAATATAGCCTGACGTCTGTTTTATAAATTTTATGAGAGCTGACACTTGACAAATTTGCTTTATCCTAACAGCTCAATTTTTATTTGCTTTCTGCTGTAATATAGGTATGAACTATGCATTCAAAGGTGATTTAGTAATTTTAAAGTGCAAACGTAGCACTTTAAACACACTTTCACAGTTCACCTCTGATTAAAAGCCAGCAGAACTTCTGGGGTAACTAGGCTAGTTAAAAATTCTGACCCTCTTGAATTGTTGGTACATCTTTATACCAGAGAAGTGAGTTACAGTGCCTTTACTCCATTGGGTAAAATTTCAAATTCTAGAACAAGGGACAGATGTTCAGTCTCTCCAATTTTAAAATTCTCCTCAAGCCTCAGAAGAAGCACTTTTAAGTGTTAACTTGGGAAAACATTAGAAAACCTTTTGAAGCAGAGAAAATCCTCTTCCTCTATTTTTGCAAGGACTGACTCTTGTTGAAAAAGAAAATCAAATTTACCCCATGGACTTACAGGGAAAAGAATAAAACCTATTTAAAAAAAAAAAAACAACTCTCCACTGTTTACTGGTTTTTATCCTCTGCTTCAATAATTCCCATAGTTGCTCACATACATGCTTTAATATTTCAGAAACATTTTCAAGGGCAACTATCCAACCTTAAGAGATTCTGCACTGCAGCCACTTTTCTGACAGGTTGGTTAGTTAGGTTAAGGGTTCTCTTATTTACATTTGCTCTTGAGCTTTAGTCCTCCGATATTCTGCTTCCGCAGCCGGAGTCACTAAATCTAATGCAAACGACATTCCAGCAATCTTTTAATTGAAATACTCAATTAACACACAAAATTCCCATTTGAAAATAATCTTGTGTGTAATACAAATAGAATAATAAAAACATAATAACTACAAAATACCATTCAAATTTTAACTATAAAAGCAAATTCAGAAGAGAGTTGAATCTACTGCAATGAACCCATATTCTTAACTTCCTCATATTTTCCTTATTTACTTATTTCCTCATTTATTTAAATCAAAGGAACTATAATATGCTTTTAAGGAAAAAGGGGAAAAGATTTAAATTGAAGGACAAAAAAAAAAAAAACCAAAACTCTGAAAAGCTTAAGTAGTTTCTGTCCAGTATCACTAGCTGAATTTAATCCTCAAAGATCAGTCATTCCTAAATCTAAAATACTCATGTTCTTCTAAGATAATTAACTCTTAGTTATCTGTTAAAGGTTTCTCCTGGTTCCAGCAGGGATAGGGTTAATTTTCACAAGAAGCTGGGACGGGACACAGCCAGGACGATGGATCCAAACTAGCCAAACTGGTACTGGATACCTTGTGAGATAATGTTCATTATATAGTTGGGGAAGCTGGCTGATGGGGGAAGCAGGAACTGCCACAGAGGAGCAGGCTGGAGCTTCCCGGGTTCCGGTCAGTAAGCGGTTGTACATCAATCTTATTTTGTATATTTGTTTATCAGTATTATTGTTGTTGTTTTCCTCTTTCCTTTGCTGTTCTGTTAAACTGCCTTTCCCGCAACCCACAAGTTTGCCTTTTTCTTCTGATTCTCCCCCCATCCCGTCACAGGGTTCAGAGTGAGCGTGGTTCTTTATTGCCAGTTGGGACTAAACCACAAGAAGGTCAAACCTGCCACACTATGAAACCTGCTGATAGAAAAGGCAGGTGACTGATCTATTAAAAAATGGACCCAGAATAAAGGAGGCCATTCCTCGCTCGTTCCTCTCTACCATCGGTCTGAGCAAAGTCTTCCTTTGCAGACTGAGGGGGAATTAAAGAAGAAAGTATCGTTAATCACTTTAGGAAGGGGAAATAAGACAAATGAATCTGGCTCATTCACTCTAGCAAAAGGTAATATGCATGTGCAAGCAAAAGAGACAGAATGATCGTATTCATTCTGACTGTTTCTGTAGGTGTACAAGGCCCTCTTCCTCTGCAATGCCTCTACAAATATGTTCGTTACATAAAATGTGGTGAATAAACTAATGTCAACAGCTGACTTACAGCACTGAGCTCAATGGTTTGACATGGCCTCTAATCTTTCAAAAGACATTTCCTTGGAGGATCATTTGAAAATGTTCCTGTCTGGTCTTTGTCATCAAAAGTTTTCTAAGACTGGCTCTGTCCTTTTAAATCATTTGTCATTCCTCTTGCTGGATACACTGGAGAAAATTATGTTTCATAAGACCAATGCAAAGTAATATCTTACTATTGGACATGATTCAACACAGATTTCTTGATGTAGTACTTGAAAAGGAGGTTCCAGACACCACCTCATTAACATGAGCAATCACCCAATCAATGTCATTGTAAAGCTGACCTGTTATCTGCAAAGGCGGAAAGAGCTTTTGGTATACAAGATGCCCCTTTTCTAATTCCTGCTCTCTCTAAGAACCACACAGATGTTTTCTGTCAAAATCAGAGGTCATCATTTCACCAGATTTGCTATTAGATGGACATAGTCTTTCAATCAACCCTGATTGCCTGTAAAGATCAACTTCGTGATTTTCTAGACTGGCAGAACTTTGCTCTGTCTGATTCATCAGACTTTTTCTCATTTTGATCTGCAGCCTTTGTTTCATTATTTTTTCGCATCCGTTTCCTAGATTCTTGAGTATATAAAAAAATCCAAAGATGTTTCTCTGCAAAAGTAAGATTTAGAACTATAGAAGAATATGGGTTTTCTTTGAGTCTTTCAGTTCTCTTTTCTGAGCTCTTAGGAACAAGCCATTATCAAACACAAAATTTTATGTATTGTTTCAGTCCTGGGAAGAAGAAAAATACAATACATAATCCACTTGTTCCTGCACCTCACAAGTAGCATTTTTGACCTCTTAGCAGCTTCTTTTCGATCAAAATGTATCTTACAGGAGGGCTTGCATTCTCTTCACCACTATGATTACAGTACGATTGGCATGTGATGGCTTTTCCTGTGAGTTAGAATTCAGTTCAAGGTTTCACAGCTTCTTGGGTGAGAAAGACTGAACTATGGCCTCTTGCTGACTTTTGTCAGTTTACACACCTGTAAGTGATACAATCCATATAATATGAATCATTAAGGAGAACTGAGAGCATCAGCAGATACTGCTGCCCTCTAAGTTCAGTAAGCCTCTTACAAAATGAGAAAGCTCAAATCATAGTCTGAGACTACATGAATTTATGGATCTCTCCGATTTAACTCATGTCAACATCTGGCTTGTATCCTGTCTCAAAGTTATCTTTGTTTTCTTGTTTCCCGATACATGGAGCTATAAGACAGCCCGAATATTAGGGTTTTTTCCCATGCTTGGTTATTGTAATTTATTTTTCTATAAAATAGTATAGACATGTATATAGATAGACAAGTAGGTTTAGGCTGTAGAAGACTGCTTTCCAGGGAAAAAAAATAAACAAAACAAACAGACTGATGAGTTGTAGAAAAAAAAAAAAAAAAAGCAACGCAGAACTGAACAACAGCAGAAAAGTCTTGAAATCACGTAATCACAAAGGCCCAGAATAATAAAGCACATTTACCCAAGTAATTTTTATTTTCAGTTTAAGCAATGGCCTTATTGATCCTGTGTTTCTAATGCACAGCAAAGCAAACCTTAACAGTGTTCCCTGCTCCCAGGTTAGCTCCTTCATCCTTAATTTTAATTTTCTTTTCCTGCTTCTTTTCTGTTTTCTATTGATCAGATTCTTTATACTGCTCACACACATTTCTTCACAGATTCATTTGAAAAAGCTTTTGCTTGCCTTCGGATGTGTAAAATTTTCATCTCTGTGCCTTTATATGGATAAAAATAATTTTTTTAAAAACCCAACAGATTAAAAGAACAGCATATCTGATATCAAGGCTTGTGTATTTCATGAACATTCAGTAAACTTGAAGATCTTATTGTTGTTGTAATAATCAGGGGCAAATATAAATTCATAAGAGCATATAAATCTGCATTTATTAAAATATGCATCCCTCTCAGCATTGCCTCATGGATAAGTTAATTGAAACACTTGGTGGAAACTGGGTCATTTAAACATAGAATTGCTGTTAAACTACATACTAAATTAAATAGTTGACAGTTGGGGAAACTATATATGCAGAACTACAAGTTCTTTTAAACAATTCTTTACAGGTCTGGAAGGCTAATCGGCTGTCATTCTGCATTTATCAAGGTCATGTTGCAAATGAACTTTCATTTATAGCTTGTGTATTGTCTTATGTACAAGCTACTGGATTTTGAGTTTGTCTACTGCAATATCGGTTCTTTACAAAGTGTATCGCTGTTCCTTTTAAATTTTGCAAGCACATACAGATTCACCTGTATGTGTGTCTTTATGTTAAATTTTATAGCAGATTAAATAGTAAATCATAACTAGACTAGATTTTAATAAAGATTATATTTTCTACAACTGTACTATTTTATTTCTGCTTGGGGTAAAGAGAGTAAAAAACTTAAACTCTATACTGTTTACTTAATGTAAAGTCTAGAAAGGTCTTATACTGGAAATATTTAAGCCTCCTACTTCTGTAGATTTGTGAAAAGCATTAAGATCTGAGTCAGAACTGGCCAAAATTGAAACGAACACTCCTAAACTGGTTTTTAGCTTCATTCGGGAAAAAAACTTCTCCTCCTCTTTCTGGTACTGTGGGGTTTGAGGGTTTTGTTTGCTTGTTTGGCTTATTGGTTGGTTTGGTTTTAATTTAATTTTTCTTTGTCTGGTACTATCTCACAGACAGTCAGCCAAATGAATAGCTGGGTATCCGTCTAGAATGGCAATATTCTATAGAAACTCAATAGATCAGCTGCTTGGCAGACCTGCTACTTGCCATAGGGTGCCAAGATAGATGGACCTTTAATCTGATCCAGTATGGTGTTTTTATGTGCTGTCAGTTGTTGAATGCCCTCTCTGTTGTAATATTTACTTACAGTATCTTTTGCAAAATGATACAATTACATACAGATATGTGATTCTTCCAATTCAGTTGATAAAATATGTAGCTACAAATTAAAAAAAGAAGAAGATTGGAAGGACTAATATGATTCCCTGATTTTATTCTCTGTACAACAAAGACAGCGATAAATTATGTCCTGGTTGAGGTTCAATAGATGGAGATACACTCTAAATAATCTACATCAGTAATACAATGTCTTTCACTGTCTAAAACAGTAGGCTTCTTGAAGTCAGTGGAAGTGCAATGAGTTGAGCATTTCTCTTAAAATATTTGAGACAAAGTTAAGCACAGAAGTTTGAAACACTACAAATTGTTGTGGACATAAATATTTTTGTAACATGAAAAAAGGAAGCATTTAAGTTTTGTATGCACTTGTCAACTCTACATTAGTCTTTTGCTTTTAAAGTTTATTCTGTTTTAAAAAGGAAAAATTTGTTCTGTTTTTAAAAGAAGGAAAAAAAAAACTACCCATATCAATGAGCTTGTATGCCAAATGCCTTTTTTTTCTGCTTTATGCAACAACCTATTGCAATATCAGATGTACCAATGGTTTGATGCTTATACATGCGTACACAAATGTAGGCTATAGTGCTTTCTGTTAGCAAGCACCAGTATGTAGAAAAAGGCTGCTCAGTTGAATAGCGTAATTTCTGTTACAGGAGGCCCTTTTCCAACTACTAGCTGTCTTCTATTCACCACATTTCACTGTTAATTTGAAAAAGAGAGATTTCAGATCTGTCACATAAACATCAACATTTTTACATAACAGGAATGTCTCTCCAATATAGAGATCTATCTAAGAATGGTCTTCTGCTATTGATTAGAGCATTTACAAATATTTGTGACAGTTCAAGGTACAGGAACACCAGGTAAGGCATGTTTCCATCAGACTATTCAGGGTTTGGGGTTTTTTTGTTTGTTTGTTTGTTTTTGTTTTTGTTTTTTTTTTTACCTTCCTCCTTTTCTAACTCTTACTACTTTATACTTTGAATATGTTTCAAAAAGTTTGATTTTGTCTCAGTGCAAAAGCAAAAAAAGAATTTGAAATTTCCAAAGTTCAAATAGCACAAGAAAATATTACTATCCCAGACTCTGCTGGAGACATGAATTGCTGAAGTTGTTGTCAGTAGAAACATGGCTTTTTAATCAAAGCACTAGCAGCTGCTTCTTTGTAAATCTCATCTAGTCTTCAACTTGTCAGCCAATGGGGTTGCTATTACTTAAGTAAAAGATTGTATCATTTATGGAATACGACATTAATTTGTCACCTGTAATTGTAGCAACAATCTACAAGTCAATGACTTTAAACTTTTCATTTAGAAAGAAATATTCTTAATTTAAATAAATAGCTTTAAATGAATAGCATAATTGAAATGAATAGTGTAACTCTTACTAAGCAGTTTATATTGTACCAAGACTTAAAACAATCATTCTCACACCCCGTACACATCATTTACTTCTAAAAATTCACCTCCACTGAGATATATTGATTTGACTACATTCATTCAAAATGTCAATACAAGAAACGGAGACACGGCAATTGTAGATGAACATAAAGGACATCCTAAATTCACAGTTTGTGAAGATAAATCTCAGCATCTCAGAAAGACAACGTCTTCATCTTAGTTTTCACTAACAAGAATACTTTCCTTCTGCTGTCAGGTTCCAGTATTTCTTGAAAGTCCACTTAGTGTACAAGAATGTAAACAATAATAGGAGCTCATTAGAATGACACTCTCTTCCCTCACAACAGTTGTTCTCGATGTGAATTTAATTGGCTGAATGACAGACGCGACAAACAATAGAATCATAAGATACGTGCAAACTGAAGGCAGGAAGTTTCAACTGGTATGACAGTCAAAAAACTGAGCTAAAATTTGTTTTAATTGTCTCATTGTAAAATCGCCTTACCACCTTACTTTTCTTTAGATAAAATGGATTTTTGTCATTTATGGCAAAAGCTTCTGATTAAATACTATGGTAGTTTACTTAACCAGAGGTAAATACACCCGCAGAAAAAAAACAACTCAAATTTGTGCAAAATATGCAGGAACGTGTTAATTCCTCAGCAAACCAGAAAACTGATTTGCAAGAAAAGGTATAATTTACCCACTTAGAAGATATTTTTCAGTAGTTCTTATGGACACTGCACTCTGGAATATGAACGTGCATGCCTGTGAGCAAAGATGAGATCAATAGAAATACACGACAAATAGGACTATAGTGCTATCAGTGGAGCACATTAGCATCGTTGTAGCCTCCCATACGTGTATTCCTTTCTTTGCCCTTCAACAATGAGACTCCAAACATTTGCTTAAAAGAGCAGATGCTATCCAAACACTAGTAAGGCTATTTCCATTTATGTCACTGAATCTCTGCTGCGGAGACAGTTTTCCCACAGCTGCTGGCATATATGCAGCTCATGCGCATGAGCTAAAAGTCTTGTATAATGATGCAAAGAACAGGAGAGCCCGTTATATCTTTAATTAGTCATTACCACCAGGTAGCACAGGTGCATATCACAGGGTAAAGCCTCAGGTCTGGCCAGTTCTGACTCACTAAACTAATCTAGTACAAGCTGGAAAAACAATTAAGCAGTAGATTAACTTTGTTATATAACTTGCTAACTCCTCCACTTCTGTGCCATGTTTGGGTGGGAAACCAGAACATGTTAGAAACCATTATGAAAACCAGTCATTGACCTTCAGGATGGAAAATGTCAACAAGACTACCCTGGTGCCACACGACCAGCCAAGCTACTGCCAGCTTCTACCAACAGTCTACTTTAGAAAGTAGTCCATAGTTAAAACAACTACCCTCTTGCCATGTCCAAGATTCTGCAGAGAGCTGAGCCAGAGATGCAAGCACTATGCATACGGGCCAGGCCACCAGCCAGGACTTAGGCCCGCCAAACAGCTGGAGTGAATGTCCTGTTTCCCGGGTCCGTGGTGCTGGTCAGCACTGGACCAGAGGGACTAGGGCCCCGGTCTGTGTGAGACTAGAGTGCAAGTGCCATAGAATAGAAGTCGGGGGGGGGGGGGGGGGGAAATCGCAATCCACCCGCTATATCCATCTTTCCTAGGAAAGAAATTTTAAATTACAAATTACATACCACTGAGTGTTTCTGTTCTTGCTTCTGCCTTACCTAGAAGTTCTCTTGTGACATACATTTACTCTTATTTTGTTTCAGCTTTTACAATATCAGATCTGCAAAATGATAAACCAATACGAGATGGAGGAAACAATCACGGTGAGAGATTAAAAGAGGTTAAACTTTTCTCTAATGAGATAGAAGGTATGAACAACAAAGAAGAGGTAAAACTTCTGTGCCAAGAAGCTTGCTTCAGGAATTATCCCTCAGTCAAGCACAGAAGGAAGTTACATATTCACCTCAGATTCTTACATCTTCCCTGTCACTAACCCACAGCTCATTATCGTTAGAATGGGCTATGAGTTTATTTTATCATCTTCGCAAATCTGTTTTAACAAGTTTGCGCAACTGTAAGTTAAATTATGAGCTACACATTTAAACAGTTTGACAAAAGTCAATATAAATTTAAATAATCCAATTGTCAAATTCAGATAAGAAGTCTACCCTTTAAAATCAAAGAATATCCTTGGGCTGAGCTTAGCAAGACTACCTTCCGTCTCTAATTAACTGCACTTTAATATTATGAACTGCTCTTTAGGAAATCATAGCCAGCTGAATATGACCATGTGATTAACGAATGCGTAGAGAAGGCACCACATAAGAAAGCTGAGTGTGGTAATTATTCCAGTCAATTAATTGGTAAAAAAATCAAATGCTTTAATTACTTATTAAAATTTTCTTGATTCTGTCAGCCATTAGATACTTTAAACCAGAAGACAGTTGGCAGAATGCACAATGTTCTGTGTCTTTTCATAGAGGTCAAGTATGTCATGACTCTAAGGTCACGAAGGTAATTTGCTATTGAGTACTTAAAAGCAGGTAATTCTGGTTTACAAATTATCTGCTGTACTAGCATCAAGTTCTTTGGTCGAGGTTATAGGATAAAAGCATATCTTAAAATGAGGAAAATATTTACTATTGTTCTTTATTTCACAGTAGAGTTGATTTAATTCTGACTATGAAGTTGATTCACACAAAGGTAAGTACTCAGGTTTTGAAGATTTTTACATTAACTGTTTCTGAAGTATTCTTTCTATTTCTTACCTATTATTTACTTCCCATTATCTCCCCACCCCAGTAACTCTAACCATTATTAGAAGATGTAATGTCAAAAAACGTCAAAACTAGAACAATTTTTAAAATCTACAGAAGTTAATCCAACATAGGTACCATTTATTTTTAGTAGCCAGAGTGCTGAAGGATAAGCTGAGAACTGGATCCTATTTGTTCACCACTACAGAAGATTCACACTCCTTAAGGAGTTTATACTGCTTTTATATTTTTAAGTGGCCTTTTTATACTTCTATCACTATCTGGCTTCTCAGACTCTCTGGAATACTTTCTGGTTTTGGTGTATTTGCAAAAGCCTGAATTAACTTTTATCCTTTCTGCTTTATTACAGTTTTATGTATAATAACAAACAGCATTTGAACATTACTTTTTTTTAAGTTACAAAGTTACACGCTTACATTTAATAGTTTTTTACTATATTGTTTAATACGAATATTTTTCCACTTTTTTTATTTTGGATTTTATTATATTTATATATTCCAGAGTATACACATAATAAATATGCTATTAAATATTTACTATATCTAAATTATGTTTATGTATATTATACACTATATTGTAAGACATACACATATACATGACAAACTATTTTAAACGTTGATTACATTTCTATCTATAATTTATTCCAAAGCACTTCATACCACGTCTGTAAACAGCTGCTGTAGCACTTGCAAATATTTTGTCTTTCCTCCTTAATTGTCCTTGCTCCTTAATTCTAACTAGTGTGTGCGTGTTTTCATTTGCATGCAGTTTGACTCTTTAAAATTAGCCACTTTTAAATCTTAAAGTTTGTTTCAAACACACTGTCACTACTAAAAGAGTATTCTATATAGATCCAGTTTGAAGTTACTCCTTGTGCATTAATGAAAACTTTGATTTTAATGAAGATCAATCTGTATCATTGATCACAATAGCTATTACATTTTGTATCAGATTTGGTATTTTGCTTCATGACTTTCTCATACTCTCCTTATAATTTTTTCTTCATCCTTTCAAACATTTTAGTTATAATTTTCAGCAAAGTGCATTTGTGAAAGCAAAGTGAAATTGCACCAAAGATTTTGGAGTTGTACATTTGAGTTACCAGATTAAAACTAGTCCTTGTTCTCACTACAGAAGAGAGCATTAAACCAAATGTGCTCAACCACTGAAAAGCCAAAGCTATTAAATTGCATACAGAAATAAAACAGTTGAAACATGGCAAATTGTAGTTGTTATGGTTACTAGTTCTTCCTTTGAAGTGCTTCAATATTAAAGCTAAAACAAAAATAAAGTGTAAATATAGATTAATGTGGAATAAGGCCTTCATGTTTTAAAGTGCCACCGAATGACCTCAACTATTAACTTCAATGAACAATAAATGTATATGACACTTACACGGGATGAGGTCCTAAACTATTTAGCTGATAGTTGTGCTTCATTTCTGCAGCTCACTAGCCTCTATTTGCTTATACAGCAGCAGAGTTGATTATTCTAAATAGAAGCATCGGTTAAAATTGACCTTGTATGGTAGATACAGTTTCCATAGTTATTGTTGTTGCAATTTTGCTGAGGTATGTAGATATAACTAAAACTCTAGTTCATTGCAGAAGCTGATAGAAAATTGCCACTCAGTTTATGAAAGAATACCAGATATAGGGTGAAGGAGGATAGCAGTGGTGATTAAGGAGATGAAAAAACTCTCATGTAAAAGGAAACAGAAAAACCTAGGACCTTTTTTTTCTTTAATCTTAGAAAGGAGAAGGGTAAGAAGACACGTAACAAAATAAGAAAGTACAGTATGGAAACAATACATGCAGAACATTCTATTCATATGTCCTAAAAGAAAAAGACAGAGAAAACCACTCAGGAGAAATTAGAGCAATTAAAGCACTATACTTGAGATAGGAATATAAAAAGATTCAGAAAGGGATTGGACATGCACTTTCAAAAAAATATAAATTTAATAGAAAAAGTGATGGGGGGGGAACATAGTTAATATTCAAGTCTTATGCCAGGTTTTAGTTACTGTAGCTCAGGAGGGCTAACAGCATCTTAATAGGACTAACAGCATGTTAATAGGGCTAATTTACTCTAGATATTTACATTACTAGATACTTTAGATATTCTTGCATACAACCATGAAGCTTTTTACATAAGTCAGTATCACAATCAGGATGCTGGACTATAGGGACTATGTGACTTCTCCACACCAGGATATTTAAATCAGATTAGAACAGTTTCAGAAAAAAAAAGTTCAATACTAATTTTTGCCAAGTCTTCTCCCTCCATCCCTGAAAATTATATTCTCTAAACAGTTCTAGTTCAGAGATATTTCTGTTAACAATTTATAACACATTTGCCATTATAAAGAGAATGGCTAAGCAATTAATTACCAAATTTAGCTTTACAAATCCTACAAGCTTATGAGAGATTGCAGGAAAACTTGAGAGTTTCAGTTTATTTGAATAAAGATAGATGTATACGTATTTAAGGCAGTGAATTTAATCTCTTTGAGAAAAAACAAAAAAAATCAGAAATTACGCAAGCTTTGGAACAAATACTAATGCAGTGGCTCTTCATAAAATAGGTACTAGATTACAAAGCCCTTTCACACTCTAGAAAAGAAATAATGGGAAAGAAGTCTGTGAGTTAATTAGTCCATCAGTTACTACCTGCAAGGACTCCTGTCTTAGGAATTCACTGAACTGCCAACTGTAGAAAACTAGGAAAGAATGTAGGGAAAACATCACTGTAAGCTTTGTATTATTATTCTACTTTTTCTAAGTAGACAGATGGGGTGCTGGGCTAGACAGACATGCAGTCTAAACCGGTATGACCTTTCAAATGTTTCCATGTTATATCACTTGATCTTTACTTCTCTGGCCTGGCAATTGTAAATTGCCTATTTGCTGAATTATATTCCCCACTACCCACCCCACCCCCATTACTGAGTTCTCATCAAATAAGAATTTATTTGCTGGGCTAGCAGTTTAATGAGTACTGGTCAAAATTTTTATTTTAGCCTATCATCTATTGCATTTTGAGCTACCAGAAATTCAGATTTAGATGCAGTGATTTGGGCCTCTTCATGGGTTTGGGTACTTAAAAAAAAAAAATCACTCTGTATGTTACCTTACTGCTTAGCACAAAAATCAGATATGTAATTCCTACAGCAAAAGAAATTGCTATATGAATTACATATCAGTACAAGCAGGACATGGGCATACTCTAACAAATTCAACAAAGAGCCATGAAGAACATTAGGGGGTTGGAGTATCGACATATGAGCAGAAGCTGAAAGAGAGCTGGGACTATTTAATCTGAAGACTCAGGGGAGATCTAATAGATGTGTACAAATAATCAAAGTGGGGCTATAAAGAAGACTGAGCCAGGCTCTACTCGGTGGTATGCAGAGAAAAGAGAAGAGGCACAAACTGAAATAGAAGCAATTCCACTTAAACATAAGAAAAAAATCCTCTACTGTGAGGGTGAGTGACGGCTGGCACAGGTTGTGAAGAGAGGCTGTCGACTCTCTATCCCTGGAGATAACCAAAAACCACCTGGGCATGGTCTTGGGCAACCAGCTCTGGGTGGCCCTGCTTGAGCAGAAAGGGTTGGACTAGTCAGTCCAGAGACCCCTTCCAACATCAGCCATTCTGTGATTCACTTATTCAAGATTCAGAGGAATTGTGATATCCACAGAAAATGCCTGACTACAGAATTACAAAAGGCAGTAAGTGCACCAAAGAAAGCAATTTAGTGATTCTGTAATATGAAGAGAAGGTTAAAACTCACTGACAATTATGAAAGCTAAAGCACAATATATCAAGGAAGAAAACTGGTGCAAGTAAATATCATTATTTTCTGTAATATAAACTTTCTAGTATCTTTCATAACAGCTACCTATTGTCACTTCTAATATCTGATATAATGTAAATTATCTTCTCCTACCAAAGAATTTTGCCTTTTTTTTTTTTGCACAGCCAATTAGAGTTTATGTAAATATATATACACATGTGAATACCAAAATAAGCATGAAGGCCTTTAAACTATGGAGCATAAGTGAATGAGTGTTTGAAAATTGTCACTGATTATTTACTAAAGTAGATTCCCATGCTATAATTCTCTTGTTGGGGGGGGAAACAACAACAACAACAAAAAAAAAAAAAAACACAAAACAGAAAACCAAGAAACCAAGTCTTCGAAACTTCAATGGAATGCCACATGAGCTCTGAATATTGCACAACTACTGTACCAGTTGTATAATTTTCCATTTGGACAAAGTATCCCACAATTTTTTTATATACATATAATAGGAACAGGTAGCAATTTAGTGGATTACGGTATCTCTGTGTTAGAAAAGTATTACAAGATTATTTTAGCTTGTGAAAATTTTATCTTTAATTAATATTCATTCTGTTTGCTGTAAGATAAACTTGACCTTGATTTTTATTCACAACAATATTAAGTTTTCTGTTTTTTTTCTGGTTTGTTCTGTAGTTACTTTTTTGTGTTTTCATCAAAGACACTTTCTTTTAAACAGATCTTTAGGGATTCTGCTTATATTTATAGCTATATGATAGTATAAAATTGTAAAGATTAACAATCTTTGGGGATTAATGTGCTTTTTCATCAGTGTAATTGCTTTTTATGAAGAAAAAAAAAAAAACTTACAAGGAAAACTTGGGAGCTGGTTATAAGCATTCTGATTACATTTTGTTAAGGGATTTCAGAAGTGGCCACTGCCTCCAGCAGCTTTGGGGCCCAGTAACAACTCCTGCCAGCTCCTGGAGTCCAGCCTGAGGATCCATCCCCGGTCAATGGGTGCAGCTGCTTTCTTATTTGCAAGTTCAATCAGCAGTGACGCTGAGTGTGTATCCCAAACACACACACACAGAGGACACCAACCTGGCCAGCTACACAGGCTGCCATGGACAAGGTGCTGCCTTCAACATCACCTGCATGGAGGACTGACACGAACACAAAGCACAGACAGCCAAGTCCCTTCCTCCTCTTTGGCTGGTAGAGACTGAAACTCGTTACTGACAGAACACATTTAACACTCTCGATTCATACACACACGTGCATGCTTTAGCAGATCCCTCGAATATCGGCACAATCCCTCCGTCTGTCCAACACGCCCAACCAGTTCCCAGGCTCTCTTACCCTCCCCATTGGTACCCTGCTCACGGGCTGGTCCAGCTTGGGGCTCGCTACCAAACAGATGCATGCACTCACACGCTTTTCCCACAGGTACTGCACACCCTGGGTTCCCCAGCCCAAGCCCCAGCCCTTTCTCCACCTGCTAAGGCTGCCCAGACCCACAGCCTCTTACTGTCTGGCTGATGACATGCTAAGTTTTTGTTTATTAGTCTTTTTTATTTTTATTTGTGCCAAATATTGTATATCATTTCCTACTAATTTAAATTTAACAGTACTAACACCTACTTCATTATCCAAGCCCATCAACACTAAACCAGCCCATTTAAGAACACTGCTGCTCAGTTACGTGCATCCTACTATCTTGCAGTAAATCTCAAGTTTTTACTTTCCAATCCATACACCCTTCACCACCTTGGAGCCTACAGCTCGAAGAATAATCTGGAATTTGGTTGAAACATGCTGTCTTACCCATAACATTTAAAAACAACCAGTAATAACTACTCTTTTCCAGATAATACAGGCATATGATGTAATGCAATGACATCTGGTCATTTAGTACGTTTGAGAAAGAAAATGAAAAATGAAACATTATTGACAAGTATGTTGTCAGATGATGAGGAAAAAAACCCCAATGAAGTAAAGTATCCGTTAAATAGTTCCATATAATTTCTCATCTAGCTCAACACTGAAGTGCAGGAGAAGTTACTCAACTAAAAGTGGGAGGGGAGAGAGCAAAATATACTATAAAGCAGTTATGTTTCTGTACCCTTAAGATATTGTTCTAACTAGGCAGCTGTTTCTAGGGTAGCACATTGTATTATGGCAGTGTTTGAATGGTTCTGAACACCTAGGAAAAAAAACGACGATGTGGCAAGGACTGACAACCATTTAACAATAATACCTACATTTCACTTGTGGCTAAATTTTGAAGTTTTAAAAAAAAAAAAAAAAAAAATCTAGATCAATAGCAGCAACTTCACAATTTACAAAGATCTGTTCCTGAGCTGAAAGAAAGGGGTTCTATAGAGGCCTTTTAGCAAAACGGGAGAGAAAAAAATTTGAAGCAGCGGTAGTTTTATTATTTACAACCCCTGTATAAAAAGAAAGGTAATAAAGTTGACTAGTGATTCTAGTATGCCTTAATTTTTTCTAGATATATTTGACAAGTGTTTCTCTTTGTACTTTGCTCTTTGTATTTTCAAGGTGTTATACTGTTACACAAAAATTTCCTACTTAATCCTCACAACACAAGCGTTAAAGTTGGAGAAAGTAAATCTGAGGGTAAACCAACTTTTTTCTTAGTGAATTAAAGGTTTAATCACAATAAAAATTTGGGGGGTTTTAATAGCTTCTAATGTCATGCATTAAACACCCCTTGAGTGCTATGCCAACCAATGTTAAGAGTACCAGGACAATTTTATGTTTTGCTCAGTCTTTACTTCCCACAATCTCTGCAACGAATGCTACAGCTATAAGCATTACATTTGCATACTACAGACTTCACTTATGAAGACGGTCTCTTACGTGAATCCCTTTACAAGCTCACATCTATTTTGCTCACAGATGTTATAATATTAAGACAGACATAAGACCTATATTATAGCGATTTATTACAAAAAGCATGCTTTGAGATATATTTATGGGTATGTGAAAGATTACCAAGGGAGTTTAAAATCGCTTCTCGTTCAGTTTCATAATAGTTTGAAACTCAGAGACCTCTATTCTCTTTTCCCACGTCAGGATTCCAGTGTTTCAAGAAACAAATAGAAAATACCTTAATAATTCAAAGTGACATCCTGAAATTTTATAGGGAGAGTAAACAAGGCCAACTTCCCTAAGCTTCCCACAGGTATTAGATTCTTTCTTGATGTTCTACTGATACATGCATTCAAAGTACTTGCTTTTCCATTTCTATCACAGAAACAAAGCCAAATCAACACAAAAACCCTTCATCTTTGCCAAGTTTTAAGCTGAGCAAAGTATGGTCTGTAAAAAGGCATCAGATTAGCATTGCTCATGTTCACTATCATCTTAAAAAATACGTGTTATCACTCTGTTGCCTGATTCTGCAATCACAGTCTTAATTTTAAACAGAAAAATAAAATTAATGCAAAATACTGAATGCTGAAATATGTACAGGACTATCATCAACCTTGCATGGCCAGAACTCTAAATTTTGTAACATCCTAAGCTGCCCTGCTCTCCAACACGACTTCTCTCAGTCTTTGGAACTTCTAGTAAACAATGATAATTTATTGTCCACAAACGTAAGCAAAGGATTAAAGATCTTCTACAAAGCAAATATAAATATTACAGAACTTGCAAAAGAGGGGTTACTAGCATATTGTGATCCAATAATCAAACTAAAAAACAAAACACACCCCTTAACCAGTGGACATGTGACTGCACCTTATGAGTTAATTAGACTGCTGTATTGTGTATGCTTTGTACGTCTAGGAAGCCACAACACAAAGAAAGGGTTCTGCTGTTTACTATGCAGAGCATATTGCAGCCTATTTCAAGAAAACATCATAGCACACAATTATTTTGTTTCAATTGTAATGTCTTATTTATAGAAAAAAAAATACAGAAATATCCCAGAAGGCATATGTTTCATATAAAGTTGATAAATGTGACCAAATTAAAATATCGTACAGGCAAATTACAGAGAAAATGAAAGTATTTGCCAAAATGCCTGAAGGGAGCAAGAGATTTTTTGATTCCTATAAATCAAGGCTGGATTACTTTCTAGAAGACATTTTTCTTTAGACTATTGGGCTCAGTGATGAAATCCTGTGCCCTATGCTATCTTGGCCCTAAGATTAGATGATCTACTAGTTTCTAGTTATCCATGAACCTGTCAGCTATATTTAAATGAGTACTTTCTTCATATGCTCCATCTATAATTGGATGTGGTTGCGGATTGCCTTAGACTACCCCAAGAGCAAAACTAGTTCGTATTTACATGAATACTTCTTTTATATGATCCTTCTATAATTGAAATTGGTTGAGGGTTGCTTTAGACTACCCCAAGAGAAAGACTAGGCTATATACTAACAAACTTTAAAACCTTTATGGATGTAGTAAAGATGCCTAGAACTGTCTTTCTGGACTTCTGATAAAGAATAAAATTAACAGAGCTAAGTGTAGACTGCTCCTGCTTCACGGCAGAAGCTACTGCTCTTCATGGCAGATGTCAAAAGGGCGGCCATAATGCCATGAGTTACAGACAACTTATTATTTTGGTAACAGAAAATAGATTGTTGACCTTTGAATAGCTCATAACAATAACGGCATGTTTATTTCTTTCATTAAAGGAAGAGTTGACTATGCAAACAGACGATAACGGGTAACGTGGTGTCCTGGTTTGGCCTCAGCCAGCAACAGAGAACCACGCAGCCGCTCGCTCGACTCCCACAGCCGCGGGAAAAAATCGGCAGAAAAAGGCGAAACTCGTGGGCTGAAACACTGTAATTTAACAGAACAGCCAAAGGGAAGAAGACAGACAAACAGTAACACCGATAAAGGAGTATAAGGACGCGATTACAGTACCGCCGCGCAGCGCACCGACCGGGCCCGCCCCGCCGCAGCCCACCCCCGGGTGGCGACTGCCCCCCCGCCCCCGGCTCGCGCCTCTTATAGCCCGGGCATGGGTCACGTGGGAGGGAACGCCCGCCTCCCCTGCCGGCTCCTGGGGGGGTTAACCCCATCCCTGCCGGAGCCAGGACACATAGCAAGAAATTTGGATCTTCCAAAATATCGCAACTTACAGTCATAAAACAAATAGACCCCCAAAACATTTCTGAATCTCAAAAGAATTACTTTTCTCACTCAGAAAACACATAAAAATGCTAACTGATGGCAGGCATGACTCTTACACATATTAAACAGTATGTTTTCCTGTGAGCAGTCCCATTAAGGTGATCAGCTACCCCTAGAGATGTGTGGACTTTGGTTTACCATTCTGAAATAAAGACATATTTTATTGTAAATGAAACGCGTACATTTTATTACTGAAGAAAGTTCAACTGACCATCTGTCTCCGAAAGAAGTTTACAGTTCCATTTCTCAGTCATCAGCTTCTCATCTATATAAATATCCAGCGAAATGCAGACCATAAAAACATCTTTTGTTAAAGAGAATACTAATCTCTCTCTAAAATGTTCTTGGTCATAAGGAAATATTTTGCTGAAAGACTGTTTCTTTTTCCTTTGCCTTTCAAGTATTTTAAGAAAAAACATGTCTCAGTGGCATAGCTTTTGCTGTTTTAATCACAGCTTAGATTACATACCTATTAAATATAAATAACACATATAAGTATCTATAAATACATTAAAATAGCCTCTCTAGGATAGTAATAAATCCATCCTTCTAAAATCCATTTGACAATTTCACCTGCAATTTCAACTTTACTGATTCTTTGCTTACAGCTAGACCCTGGAAATACTATACTTTGACAACAATGCATTATATGCTCGTAGTTTCACAAAATACAGTGCAACATACACAAAATTGCTATTTTGGCAGGAGGTAAGATTCTTAAAATGTCCAAGATATGTGAAAAATTAAAAGTTAATCAGCAACCTGTAAGCAAAATTCATTAATAACTCTTTTACTGTCAGTACTCAGTATGATACATCGTATGATGGTACTATGTAGTTATATAACTAAAATCAGAATTAATTTTGGCTGGTTTTGCTCAAAACGGACAACTTGACATACATTTTACATCCTACTGTTTATTTTAAAACACTGTTGTAGAAAGGACAGCACTTTGATATTTTTATTTTGCAGCTATCTCACCAGTAAAGTATGTGGAATAACAACAGCACCATATAACATACACGGTCTTGACTATGGTATGCATTTGCTAAGGGATGCTTCAGAAAATTAGCCCTCAGTATCGATTTTCTTGGTCTCTTTCAGTGTCTCCATTGTCCTACAGAAAAATTCATCTGTCCACCGGTTCTATAAATTTTGGTATCTGAATGTTCTACCTTTTGATCTCTATGAATGCAGAAGGAGCATGACCTTAAAGCTAAGGAACTAACTCTAGTAATTAGCTGACTTCATTTTGCACCTAAAATGAATCACCTCACCTACCAATCCATTTTAAAAGCAGATCTGTAGTCTAAACCAGGCTTCTAGCCTTACTCTGCAGTTAATGAAGACAGATAAATATCTATAGCAGCCTGTACACACCCACACACATAAAATAAGTGTTTAAGGTAAATGGGATAAATCATCCATTCTAAGCCCTCTCTTAGTTATAAAGGGTGCCTAGATAAATACCTTTACATGCAGGCCTGCTGTTTGTGTAGCTGAAGTTAGGTGGGGGGAACTCATGTGGAAGATCCAAACACTGTCAACCACAAGACATTAACTACACAAAAAAAAAAAAAAGATAGTAAACTATGCCTCAGTGCTAATCTATAGAAGTTACAGGTTTACAAACAAAAGGGAACTGTAGGCAAATCCCTACACACCAAAATTCACACCTGTTCATGATTCACACTGTTTATGCAATTCACACTTGCACACCATTCACATCTGTTTGTTCCATGTCACAGAAGAAGCTGCCTAAAGTCTTCCACCCAAAAATTTCTGGTTTATAAAGAAAAAAAAATATATATATATATACATAAGGTAAAATCCAGTTGACAAGAAAAACTAAAATTATCATGTTCTTTAAAATTATCATGACGTGCAAAGTCAAATGCAGATCTATCAGACAGATTTCCAGGAAGGTGCCCAAGCCAAAGCACCTCAGACCCACACTGTTAGAAACCACAGGAAGACCAGAAGAGAAAGCTCGAATCTTCCATCCAGTCCAACACACTCCCAACGACATATTAACACAAGTATGGATGATCTGGGCACACTAAATGGAATTTCCAAGACCATACCTTCTATAGAAACTTCCAGGTATCCACTCTGCACAAGAATATTTACCTGCATAATAAGTTTTACTGTTTTTAGGATAACTCATTTCCAAAATGGCTCATGGATCTTACAGAAGAGGTCATTTTATGCTACCTTTATAATTTTTCCACACTTTGTGAAAGCCTTTCTCTTCTACCTAATTGCCATTTCATTTAATTTATGCATGGTTATAGAGACACAGGGCTATTCTTAAATAGGATTAGTATAAATTCAGAATTAAGCAGTAGTGCTAGACAGTGCATATTTGCAGATATATTCAATATTTATGGATTGTGTGGGTTATGCTTGTAGTTCTGAAGTTCCTCTTAAAGTTCATTTAATCTAATCCACTCAGTTGTCTCAAGAGATAAAGTTCCTCACTTAGTGTCATGTCAAGGTTTAGTCAAGCCTTTGCGGTGTCATTGTTTTTGACATATTGCTGAGATAGAACCTTTGATTCCGGAGGCTGCCAAGTGGAAACATGTAACTGAAATGATTAATCAAATTATTAAGGGGGGGGAAGAGGACAGGGAAAGAAAAAAAGAAAAGAAAAAAGTTAATGGTCTTCCCTGAATGAGACTTAGAGCAAAAAGACCAAGGACTTTCTCATTTCTTCAGCTGAATGCCTAAAGTCACAATGTAATTTCTTGTCAAATGTATGCAAAAAAAGTATTGGCAATATACTTTTACCATTTTAGTGGTTTATTTATATAGGACATAATTTATCAACCTACATATCAGAAACAAATGTGATTTTCTGCAGCTATGAGATAGGGTTCAGAGATAGGGTTTTTTGGTTCTTCATTTGTGCAGAGCCTAACACAACAGATTTATAAGTGTATTTTAAAATTGATGTACACCTTTGTTGTGTTCAGCTAAATGTATCACAATAAAAATATTTCTAACAAGAAAAATAAGGCCTCTTTTTATGTTCCATGACAGGAGGGGAAGGCGAAGGGCTTATTCTCTGAAAAAAGCATACCACAAAAAGTTTGTATGTATGTTTGACGTGTTTAGAATATCAAATCAACAGAAAGACTTTGTCATTAATTTCAACAATGAGCCTATTAACATTTCTACACCTTACTATTCTTTCAGAACTAGTAGTAAAGATTAATGGATCCTCAACTACTGCATTAAGCATCCTCCTTCAGTGAAACCACCACGTATCTCTCTTTCTACATTATTATTTGAGCTTAAGATTGTCTTTCAGAATCTTCACTATTTTTTTCTAAATGTACTGATTGTAACTCATCAGTCTATAAAGAGTCGTGAAAATTATGTAACCTTCTGTCAGGATTTCTTGTTGTTTCTTTTACACCATACAATAGCAGTGTACTTCTGAGCCTAAAGTTTAAATGCTATGCCTATTTGTTAAGGCCTCCTTTTTGGATTTCACAGTTTTTATATTCACATTTCCAGGAAGTCTGCACTTTTAATTTGTGTTTTTAATATATTTAATGTTTTTCATTTCTTTCCAGCAAAGTTCCTTCTGCACTTACAGAACCTAAGTGAATCTGTCAGACTAAACAGGTTCTGACATCATTTACTCCATTTATTCCTGTCTCTGTTGATATCTCTAGAATAGAACTACCAAACATATAAGCCATATCTGCTTTGTTTCCTTGCATGTTTTTGCCAAATTAAATCAGACTTTCAAAAAAAACCAAAAACCCACAATCTCTTTTCTTACTGATTCAGCCAGATGGGCAGAGGGTGAACATGGAACAAAGATGCAGACCATAACTTAATTTTGTGCATATATTTATATGACATATGAGGATAAGTATACTATATACACATATTCTTCTCTATTCATAAAAATGTTTTATCTTGAATGTAATTATATGGCAAAGATGGAGCATACTTGGTCCACCGGATCTGAGGCCAAGTCCTCTCTAAAAGATTCACCATTAATGCCTTGTTGTTCCTTCCTGGAACTAGGCTTTGGCCAGAAGCTCATTGCCATGTATTTTACCTTCAAAGCCAGTTCTTACGCACTCAACCATACAGAAACTGATTATTTGAAGTGACATGCATCATTTGATGTGGCTGTTCAACACCTGACCAAAGTATTATTCTTCCCCCTTCAAAACTAATACTGTCAACTCTTATGATTTCCCCCAGGCCTATTGTAATTGCCCCTGTATAATCAGATAGCATCAACCTCTGTACCCACATTAATATTCTGCTTTCTCATGTGACATGATAATATCCACAATCGCTTTCCAATACAAGTGGCTTAGTACTATACCCACCTTAGCAGTATTTGTGATAAGCAAATAGTACAGCTGGCAAAAAATGAGAACAGCCTAAAATGCTCCCATGTTTTCTCCTTCAATTTTATTAATTCACTTTCTTTGGTTGACCTCACCAAGCACACTAAAGTTATCTTAAATGGCTGCTTTGCAGTGTGTGGTTCACAAGCACAAACTTGCACAGTACCATGCCACTGCTGTCCCACTATTTCACAGTGTGTATTTCTTCTGGGAGCTAAGCCGTGTTTTCGCAGATATACTAAAAGATAATGCATGTTCCTACCACACAACTGCATGGTTTCAGATCACGGTTGCCACCCTCAAACTGAGTCACTCTTATAAGAAAAGACTCAGTGTAAGATGTCTTAACCATCATTAAATTCCTCTCACTCAGGAAGGACTTGCAAAAGTTAAATCTTCATCAGCCCGTTGACAGCTCTTGATCCAGCTGACAAAGCTAATCGCTTTGGAATGAATGTGCCAAAAAAACACTGACGGTTTAATTTCTCATGAACAAAAAATCATTAATTGCATGAATAGAAACATGACATGCGAAGAATTAAAAAAAAATACTAGAGACTTTGTCCTGAGACCTTAAAAATTAAGAAATACTTGGACTTGTCTAGTCTTTAGGTTACTTCAACCATCAGCTTTTATATACATGATTAATTTTAACTGCCTGAGCCAGCTCTCTAGAAGCTGGTAGCAAAAGGACATCACCTACACTTTTAGTTCTGATTTACCTTCTACTGAAAGCTGAACCAGCGTACCTCCTAATGACCCAAAAAATGCTGTTAAAATATCTGTTAAAGGACTGATGCCTTTGTGAAACTACAAATATCAGTAATACCCCAAACTTCAAAATGTGCAGACATTCATCGGCAAGCCAGTGTCCACCATCTTAGGCTCAACCTTTCAGAGTTTTTCCCACTGGTGCTTCCATACCAAGTAAACCCATAGTTCATGACAAAGCCTGGGAGCCTGTAACAGTGAATGCTGCCAGGCCTCTTCTAATAAGGTGCAAAAGGTGCTCCACATACTCAAGAGGTCAACTATCTTTCTGAAATTCATATATATACACACGCTGACTTTTTTCAAACAAAATGTGCTTTACCATTAGATCACTGGTGTGCTGGGAGTTTTCCTCTCTCTCTCTCATCCTGAAAGTGCAACAAAGCAGCTGCTATGCTATTATCTAGTCCCAGTATGCATTCTACCCAGAACACGATATTGTACCATAAAAAATAAAGTACAAAAGCCCATACCAACCGCAGGACTCACGGGACATTTGCCATCTGCTTTTTAATCATGTGGGCCACAAACTGATTGTCACGTACACAGAAATGAATTTTGCTGTTAGCTGACTTCTGATATATCATCACTGCCATTAGAAAGGCAAGAAGAGTTATGGCCCTCATAATACACGCGTGCACACTCCTCTGAGCCCTTGTGTTTCCCATGGGGAACAGATGAGTCCAATTGTACTTTCAATTCCTGCTTCCTATTGATCTCCAGCTGTCATAAGGAAATCATGTTCTATCATGTAATGAGGGAATTTCAAACTCTTAAATACTCCTCAGATCACATAAATAAGTCTGGTTTTCAGTTCACATAGTGCTGCTGCAGCATGAAATATCTTACAGAGCACTACCAACCTGTACTCAAAATATGAGCGGCCCAGAATCTCCATGGTTATTTTTCTTGTCTACAGATCAATCTGTAACTATCCCTTGGGCCGCTGGGAAGCACCACATTGCACAAAAGTTTTTCTTTCTCTCTTTTTTCAGTATCCCCATTACTACATTGAATGCAGTTAAAAGATTAACACTTTCCTCCATTCAAAATCTTCCTGAAAAAACAGAGCCACCTAAGGAATCCTGATTTCTCACGTAACAATCAGTTTTCAGCAGCTGAATTTTCCTCCTACTGTTTGGTCTATAAAACTGTAGAAGGATAAGTAAACAGAAGTACAGGACAAAAAATGTGCTGCCTAGCACAAAGAAGCACTGCTTCCAGAACTTAAAACCATACAGACCTGCATCATGAGCCTGCATGAATAAAATGCAGTTTAGCAAGCCACACATTAAAGCCAGAGGTCCCGATTGCTGTCATGGCTAAGTACTGCACTGGATGTGCCTGTAATTTTAATAGATGTTCCCGGAGATAGAACAGGCAGTAAATCACCTCAAAGCCACCTGCCACCTTTTGGAGACCAGATTCAGAATAAAGATACATATACTCATATTTGTTAATTTATTGAACAAACCAGCAATTGTCCTTATGGTCACTTTATCCATTCTTTTTTTTGTTTATTGCTCAACTAATTTCTAATTAAATTTCAATTTTCTCACAACAAAATGGCTCATAGCTGCATCACATCACACTTCAAAACAAACTAAGAAGCTCTTAATTGCTCTTCGGTGCATAATTCATTAGCGTACTTTGCTGAATGAAACAGGCTGGGTTCTATATAACAATCTGCTTTATGTTAGATCCTTCAGGAAGTGAAGGAATAGAGGTATCCTCATCTGAGAGCTGCTTCCACTCTTCACAGCAACTGGTTGGCTTGCTGAATGTAGTCAACATTGTAGATAACACACTCTGTGCCCTGCATGCACTGCTGCTACAGCACAACATTCAGCCTCTCAGACTTAACACGATCCATTCTGCTTACCACTGCTTAGAAACTTCCAGTCTCCAAAGGGTAAGAACATCAACTACAGTCTAACAGTCTGGATTACATTTGGTGTATGCTATCTATGTTTTTGCTCATGGATTATCCCCCCAGAAGCAGTGGTTTTGCAGCATTTTTGCCAGTGATTTGTCAGAGTGAGGGTTCCTTTGAGAAATGCAATCACCGTGGTTTTCACTTGCTTGATTTTACATAGTTGTATTGTTGTCAATCTGTGGTCAAATAAAAAGTTTTTCCCCATGCTCCGATGAAGTCAACTTGTCTTAACAGATATGGTCATCTTTGCTTACATTAAAAGCAGCAGAGAGGTGGTGAGAAAAACTATTAGAGGGACGATGTTTTAGTTTTTCTTACTGTTCAATAAGAGAACCTCTGAGCTCATGGAAAAAAATATTCATAAGGGCAAGTAAGAACTGAAAAGGGAGCCTTCTAAAATACAACCATATGATTCACTAAAGATTTCCCATCTACGAAGACAGCTTAAACCACAGGCTTGCTAAAATCAGTATCTCCCTTTACAAGCCCTGTGACTTTACTGCAGTACTTGTTACAGGTTATATACTTTGTTTGGAAATATAATCCCCTCACTCTGACCATACATTTCTTCATTAAAAACAAAGGGGGAATGACATAATCATGAGGAGTGGGTTAATCAACATCAGATCACTTACAGCAAATACAGCACCTATCGCTTTTTTCTCTCCTTTTCTTTCTCAAAAGTCAAAGCAGCAATAGCTTTACCAAAATTCCATTGACAAAATATCACAGAAGTCACATTCAATTTTGTAATTGCTAACCCTTCCCCACCCAACAGAGAAAATGTAAAAAGGCAATGCAAACCCATGCAACCCCAGGTAGAAGGATCTTCTTTTAAATTAAAATGAACATTCAGAGGGACCTCATACTCCTTGTGCTGGGTCCTATCTGCTCTAAGCAGAAACTCCCAGTTGGAATCGTGCAGCACTCTCCCGGCCAGAGAACCGGCTGGCCATCTGCCTGCATCTGTCTCTTCTATGCTAATTCCCAGTTCCCAAAAGTATGCAATGCAGCTTCAATTCACTCCACTTTGCAGTTGGCTGTATCATGTTTATAAGTTATTTGGCTGGTACGGATACATAATTTTTATATATTTTTTTTAAGATACTGGACATACAAGTGCCTGTTCTTTAAACAAATATAAATCATTCAAAGTAAGCAGAGGAAAAGACTTCATTACAAGCAAATATAAAAAAGATTGTACTGGAGTTCTAAGAATGAGAACATACCTGATTTGGCTGACCTAGAAGATCAGGCCAGTGGCCAGCAAGTTGCCTATTCTGCTGGCTGTTGATGATTCAAAGGAGAAATAGGAAGCAGAGGCAATTACCTGTTTTACTCCATGTTACATTACAAAGGACAGCTATTTTCCTACGTTTCTTAAAGTTCGGGGGGGGGGGGGGGGAAGGGGGAGGAGGAAGTTATTTTTCCAGATTACCAGGTGAGCTATCAGAAGAGTATTTCCCATCCTCTGTGCTTCCCCTCTTTGCACACCAGTGCAGCCAATTTATATAATTACTGTTACTCTTCTAGTGCTAACAGGTATTCCAGAATTTACTTGAAGAAAAAATACTAGAAGAAAAATGAGCAAGGTAAAACCCCTAGTTCTGTGCTGTCAGACATTATGATGAACATGACCTAGATGGGAAGAAAATTAGAGCTAATGGGTTTGCAGATATTTAATTAACCAGAATTTGGTTGGGTTGCCCAGGTTAATCCCGACTTTCTTATTAGTTCCTATGTTTGTTGTTATTCGAATTCAAAGAGTTGAAGTACCCTGTATCATAATCCCGACATTGAAAACACAGGCTAAACAGTATTAGTCACATTTAGAGTCAACAGAAATCCAAATAAATCCCATCAGAAAAGGTACTTCGTAGTATGCTTGTATAAAAGAAGAAATATGAAGTTAGTATCTCTTCTAAATACAACACTGGAGAGACTATTAGTCTGCCTAAATCTTCAAAAAGTTTTCAAAAAAAATGGTAAAGGTTCAGACAAGCCTCATGAGACTGATTCAAGGCCCGGAGTTTGAAATTTAAAAAGCCCTATTTACTTAACTTTTCAAGGCAAGGTTTTTAAATCTACTACACAAAGGAATAATAATATCCAAGCTGAAATTAAATAAATTTCCAGCCACAAATAAGGCATAATTTTTAATAGTAAAGATAAATATCCATACGAAAACACTTAGTAAGAGATGTGTTTGATTTTCCATCACTAAAAAGCCCCCAATTTAGGACCAAATATTTTTGTGAAAGACTTATAAAGCTCAAGCAGCAGTTAGAAACTTGCTACATGAAATTACAGACAAAACCCTATCTGTGTTATATAGAAAAGCAGACTCATTAAATATAATGGCATCTATTTGCCTTAAAATCTACAAAATGTTTAATAGAAGAATTTTATTCCACTTTGGTGCCACCATTTCCACTTGAGGAAACAGGCTAAAAACACTACTGACAATTCATTTCTTTTCCAAATATCTGACCAACCACCAAAAAGGCAAAAGAGATAAAAAGTGGAGCAATTTTACCTGTCACAAGACATACATAGCCATATGTATGACCACTAGTGTCTATCAATTGAAAGGTAAATCCTGTAAAATCTTTTCTTCCTCATATTTTTCATTCAGTTCAGCTTCACTGAAAGAAATTCTAAATACAAGAGAATAATTTCCACCATCACTGTATTTCTAAGTGGCTGGTTACTGGTACAGATATCCCAAGAATAAATAATTTCTTCATGCAAGGGAAACGGATCTAAGGCATATTTCCCTATCAGCACTCTAAGGTTTGTGGGCAGATTCTGAGCTCCCGACTCCCAAATCTCTAATCTCAACTAGAGCTGAGAGCCAGGAGTTGCTGCCTCTCAGAATTAAGCTTTTGTTTTTATAAGAGACAAAGACATTCAGTCCCTGCTGAGGTCTGAGTTTAGCAGAAGGATACAAATGCACTACTGCCATGTATGACTAATTTAGAAAAGAAACTTTTGCAGGTTTCCTTCCCCCACTTAAAAAGTGCTAGCAGCTAATTCAACTCCCATGAAGTCCACACAATTGTAAACTCTCCTCACCATTTGTAAACTGTGACATGTATTCCAAAATAAACTTTGGTTCTTATATTTGGCATTTTTAGTCAGCCACCTGGCTCAAAACTATTACTTAAAGATCTTTCTGCTGAAGCTTTTAAGATTTCTAGACCGATTTTAATAACAATTTAATTAAAATACAGATTTGAAATCTAAAACATATATATAGGAAATTCTATTTAGGCTATAACTAACTATGGAAAAGATCCTGCAATGTATCTTCTTTCTAAAAATACATTGAAATCTTTCAAGGTTGATATTCTCTCCTTGTCTGAGTCTGAACAGAAGCTGAGAGTTACATATCTCATATCACCAATCTCTATTGAGGTAGCCAAAGACCAGTGGAAGGAGGGATGTTAAAAACATGTATCACCACCGAAGCTATTTCCAAGAGGTGTTAATGCCAGCACAGACTGGGTAATATTTTTCATGAAAATGGCAATCGGGCTTACCATCTGAATTGGAATTCTCCTCTGCAAGTTGGAGCATGCATTTGAAAGATCCCCAGTCTGTATTTCTTCATTATTATTAGGGGTAAAGCAGTTGCACCAGCCCAAGAAAAATCTTTAGAAGAGTAGCTTTTGTTTATTAAGGTTTATTTTCCAAACTTCACGGTTGCTGACAGCAGCAGTTGATTTAAATCACTTAATTCATTGTAACAGGTCTGGCTGGGATGGAGTTAACTTTCTTAATAGCAGCCCATATGGTGCTGTGTTTTTTGATCTGTGGCTAAATCAGTGGAGATTACACACCAGTGTTTCGGCTATGGCTGAACAGTGGCTGCACCAGCATCAGGCTTTCTCTTTTCCCCACTCACTTTGACCTGCAGCAAGTAAACTGAGGATGGACAAGAAGCTGGGAGGTGACATAGCCGGGACAGCTCACCCAACTGACCAAAGGGATATTCCATGCCATGTAACATGTTCAACAACGAAAACGAGGGCCAGAGAAAGAAGGTGAGGACTTTTTGGTTTTGAAGGTGGCTGCTGTTTGAAGACTGGATGGGCATCAGTCTGCTTGTGGGAGGTAGCGTTTGCATCACTTGGATTTTTCCTCCTTCCTCCACTTATTAAGCTGTCTTCATCTGAAGCTTTTGTTTTTCCTATTCCCTCCACTTCTGGCAGGAGTCAAGCAGGGAGTGAGTGGCTGCGTGGGTGCTTAGCTGCTCACCAGGGTCAACTCACAACACTCATTCTCTCCCACTATACAGACAAGCCCAAAACAGGGCTAAAACTTAATGATTTTCAAAAAAAAGAATCAAATAGGAACACGAACAGAAAGCATTTCTAGGTATCAAAGAAACATGAACAATTGTAAACAATACAAGTAGCTGTCATAGTAATGTCTCAGGCTTAAAGGGGTCTGTCCTGTATGTCCTAATCCTCTGAAAAATCCAAATTTGTATGATGATATGCAATAACCATTGTCCAAGAAAAAAGGCAATGGCAAGTGTTTTCCTCTTCTAACTTTCTTCTTTCCCAAGGAAATGCGAGATTCACATTTCCCTCACTTTACAATCAGAATAAACATACCATAATTAACCTTATTAAACATTCATGTTTTGCACTAACATCCACGTACCACTCTAAACCAGGTGAACACAAAGATTTGTATCAGCTATTTGAGATTACAGAAGCTCAAGATATGCCTATTACAAGCAACACTTTCTAACTCCTCCCTTGAGAAGACATACTTGACCTTACAGAGCTGTGTTGATAACACATTTATAATATTGCCTGCTTGCATTCCAGCTCTCTGAAAAATCACAAAATCGTAATGTCTCCTGAAATCAGGCACAGAGAAATTCTCCTCATCCCCGGTACAGCAGGTAGTAGGGGACGGGATGGTAACATTTTCTATTGTTAAAAACTACTCCTTAGCACTTTGGACAGAACTATGCGTGTGAAAAGCAGTCACTGTAGAATTTCACAGAGCTTTGTTTATATACTTATTTGTGTACAACTTATAAAGCATAAGAGACCACTTGTCTATTTTAATATGTTATTCTCAGTTTGCAATCCTCAGCACTGCCCTCATAAGAATAAAAAAATCAGGAGACAAAATTACGCTTAGGCCTTCCTTTCTTATCATTTTCTGTTTCACAATCCAGTGCACTAAAGGTAAACTTCCCTGATGTTTGAGTCCATCAGGTTTCAATTAGAACCCATGTAACATTTTTGTGCCTCTCTTAAGACTAGGCATTGTTAGGAAGCAAAGAACTATAAAAAAAAAAAAACCACGCACATTTATTCCAGTGATTTCTTAGACTTCCAGCAAAATATTCCACTTGTAGAAAGATTAACTTTCTTGAAAATTCCATTTTACTACACAATCCCATTTACTCCTGCTAGTCATAAACAAATTAAATAACAGCCATTGACATTTTGACAGCGCTGAAGAATTTGTAGGCAATTTTAATGATGGAAAACCTACCTCATCACACTTCTCAGAGTTCCGAATTGATCTTTGGCAGTGAGGCTGATAATTTGATTGTTCTGTAATGTACAAATGAATAATTTCAAAACCAGAAATCGTTTTACAGAGAAAATAATTAAATGCAAATGAAGTCCTTGTACAAGATGTTAATACATAAAATGATATATACAGCTATAATTTAATAAGAATAATAAAGAATACAGCTCATCTAAATATCCAATTAAAAGATGATTTTCACATCAAAACATCCATAGTGGTATGATATAGTCCACTGCATCATTAATCAGAAATACAAGATATTAAATGTCTTCCCTTCCTTATTGCCATCTTTCTATTCCCTCCTAATTGTAGGTTCAAACGATCTTTTAAATTTGCTGTGCTCAGTGGCAGTCCTATTAAAACAGAATTAAGACACTGTCTATCACATAGGTAACTGCACAAAGAAACGGAATACTGGATGGTGGGTTATAAACTTTATTTTGGTGTTTCACTTCAAGCTACTAGTGGACAAACCAACATTCATTTTACTTTGTCTCTTATAGAATCTAAGATGACAAATATAAAGTCTGTATTTTCTCTGAAAAAGATGCATTCTTTCATGCATTAAAGTATTTCTGAATAATCTAGTATTATTAAGCCAACTTAAACAAGTTTGTTGCCAGAGACAAATAGAAATTACAGCTCCTACAAGATAAATACAATATGCCCTGTGAAAGTACTGACTTACAAAGCAAATCTTCCACACATTTCAGCGATCAGGTCTTCACAACGTTACAATGCTCCCGTATTTCAATAGCGGTATGCATTAAGTATGACAAACGAGAAACAGTATGCGTTACTGACTTACCAGAGCTCCCACCTACTTTTAGGATGTGGAACTTGGATATCGTTCCGCACAATATTTCCGAACAGCTCGAAGGTAACTTGCTGTACAATTTCTGCCAGGCCGCAGCAGGCGTCGGCAGCTCCCTCATGGCTGGGGAGCCGCAGGGGCTCCCTCTGGAGGCGGGCAGGGCCAGGCCTTGCAGCCAGGGCCCCTCCCGCCACCCCAGGCGGGGAGCGGGGCAGGCAGGGGGCAAGCCGGGGCAGCCCCCGGGGCGCCTAGAGCATCCCTGCGGACAGGCCCAGGCTAGGCCGGGAAGTCAGCCCGCAGGCCGGGGCCTGGGCCCGGCTCGGGGGCACAGGCCGGTGGGACCGTTGCTCCGGCGGGGTCGGCGCGGCAGCGCCTCAGCAGGCAGGGGGTGGGCCCAGGGGCGAGCGCGACCGCCCCGGGCTGGCCACCAGCCCCGGCAGCCAGAGCCCGCGCAGGGCGGTGCGTAGCCCGGCCTCCGGCGGAGGTTCCGCCCGGACACGGGGACGCGGCACCAGACGTTGCCTACGCCTCGGCTGGGTGTCGTCCGAAAGGTAGGCCGGGCCCCAAAACCTCTTCCACATTTATGTTGGTTGTGGCATCGTCTTCCATGGAAACTCTAGCATTGCCTAGAGTTTGGGTAGTAAATATAGCCTTTTTATTCTGTTTTTTGTTTTCTCAGTAATCGGACATCCCATTTAAGGCATTAAGTGTATGTAATTAATTCCCTGATTTTTAATATTTTTTTTCACTATGAAGGGCAAAGGCAATTCATTCTGACAGGAAAGGTTCGTAGTAATCTTAGTATTCAAATAATCAAATCAAAGTCTAATAAAGGCAGCATGATTACCTTCAAGTGTAATCTGTAATCAAGTGTAATCCTGATCTACCTGATCAGGAGGAAAAAAAAAAAAAAAAAACAAAAAAAAAACCAACACTAAATCAAGAGCCAGTAAATGTTACAGACCAGAGACAAAACTGCACAATTCACTGGCACATTTCTTTGGCTGCTTCAAAATGCAAAAGATAGCTGACGTTCTTCTGGATGACTTCAGACAGGATCAGTCAACATATGTTGTCTTCTCCTTTTTTTCTGATTAATTGCAGTAATTGTCACATGGTTATTTAAGCAGAATCATCCTGTATGGAGTTAATCTGTTTTATTGATTAGCATAAAGCAATTCTTCAGCTGATTCTCATTTGATACAACATGGTGGTTTGGTATCCAGAAATACACTACAAGGAGAATAACCTCCCTTTATGTTTTCTATACCTTTTTAAAATGGTAATTCACACATTTTCTGAGGATTTCTATGTTAAGCTAATTGTTATAGACTGCAAAAATCATTCATTTACACCAAACTTGCATGCATACTTATTGTAAGGAGTTTTTTATTGTTATAGCTTAGCCTTACACTGACTACAAAAGTAAGTTCTAGCAAACCACTTACAATATGTCAAAGATGTGGCATCTATTTTAATGACAGTTGTTCAACAGTTAATTTTACTATAAAGACAGACTATTCATACATGTATTTCAAACTGCTTACTATTTAACTTAATTGTGTGTACCAGAGTGTTTAGGCATAAATTTTCCTTGCTTGGAATTCTACAAAGCTTTAAAAATAGATCAACTAGTACAAGAAAAGAGTTACTGACTACTCTGGCATAGGTAACATAAATAGAAAGAAGTAACTGTAAATTTTGATGGACTACTGGATATATCTGTAATAACAACACCAGGTCTTAATTGCTGCTGTACTGAAAAGTCACTTAGGTACAGAATTAATCCTGCTGAATATATTGGGAAGGGCTTTGAAAAAACGCGTGATTATTTACAGTAGGACAGGGAATTTCCTAGGAAATGCCAAGAATCCATCAGTAGATTCTGATTCCTGGAAAAACAACATGTAGATTATAAGCCACTATTAATGAATTAACTTATATATTTATCAAGCAATAGTAACTGTATTAGTAGGTAATAATGGTTCCTAAACCAGTAAGATAGAAGAAAAGGTAGACTTGGAAGCTACTGGTACAGACCACATGAAACCAAAACCAGAGCAAATGAGAATCATCTCAGAAGTGTGTGAAAAACAGGAGATGGTTAAATGTAGTATCTTTTCTACAAATGAACCTTAAAAATCAAAGGTGTGGCAGATACAGGAAAATACAGGTATTTAAAAGGAAGACTTCAGTCTTTGTGACTGATTCTTTTATGTCATAATGCTACCTTCATTCATATTAAATACTAAATGATGTTGGCAAAAATGTTTAAAACTGGATGTCTCTTAAAGTCCTGGAAATGAATGTATTACAAAACAGTTTAAGATTATTTTTTTCCTGGTTGTTGATAACTTTATTTATTTCACAGGTCTCCCCTTGTTAATAATCCAACTTTCTAGATAATCATCTTATTTAGATTTGCTTATATAGCTAACTGCTTCCATGCACGTCTTCAGTGGGGAATTAAACTGATAATTTAATAGCCAGGACTCTTCTCTAATCCTGTTGATGTATGCCCAATAATTAACAGTCTGTGAGCAGCCTCATTGTTGGATGTCCAAATAGATTGCACCAAAAATGATCGTTTGTATGTTGTGGGCTTAGTGAACAAAATGAAAAAGGATTTTTTATCAATAGTTACACTTTTTATACATTTTATGAGTTAATAGGGTTCAATTAACATTGCCAAGTTGTGCGTTTCTTGCACACGTCTCTGGGGCTTGCAAAGTTGAGAAGAAAGCTTAATGAATGGTTGAACAGTTATACTGGTACCCTAGTAATTAGAGAACGGGTAATTAATGTGCATCTGTGGTAGACTCTGGGGTACTGTCAACGACCCAGCAGTGTGGTAGAAAAAGGAAATTATGAGCTGGGCAAGGGAATACAGCTTTTCCTATTTTCTTAAATTTTAGATCTACATCTGTGTTTAATTAGAAGAAGAAATGAATTACCATTAACACTATTAGGCAATGAGCTATGATTGGTTAAGGTCCACATGGACTGTGAAAGAGAGATTAGATAAGATTTTGTGGGGATTTTTTTAAATGTTTGAAGGACTTTTCACAGAAGATAGCAGACACTTAGAAAAGAAAAATCTTACAGGCTGGAAAGCGGACTAGTAAAAAATATCTGTATTTGTGTACACCTTCTACTGTTACCAATTTATTTTTTTTTTAATTAGAGTGCAAGTGCTCAGGTGCTGGCAGCGGGGGGCTGCAGGGCGGTCTCCGTGAGGAGAGGCCGGGGCTGTCCCGTGCCACACACAACTGGTTCCAGTGGACCCACCAAAGGGCACGGCTCAGCCTCTCAGCCAAACTAGGGGTGCCTCTGGGAGACTGCATTTAAGAAAGGGCAGAAAATAGGAGAGAAACGGTAGAGGGAACACCACGGTGGGAAGAAGGAGGAGGCGCTGTTCCATGGCACCAGAGCAGGTATTCCCAGCAGCCTGTGAAGCCCCCGTGCTGGAGCAGAGGAAAAGAGTGAGGAAAAAGGAGTGGCAGAGATGAGCTGTTATGGACTGGCTGCAGCTCCCTCTCCTGTGCTGCTTGAGGGATGGGATGGGGATGGGGATGGAGGAGGAGGCAGGCAGGCAGGCAGAGGAGTTGGGAGCGAAGCTGACTGGGAAAAGGGATACGAATGGTGTTGCTTTAATGTTTGCCTTTTTGCTTCCTCTACCTGAATTAATAATTACATTTTTATTTTGACTGGCAGTCAGTTAAGCTAATTTTCCCCAAGTAAAGCCTGTTTTACCCATGTTCATAATTGATAAGCAATCTTCCTGGCATATCTTGACCCACAAGCTTTCTTACTGTTCTTATTACTTTCTCCCCCTGTTCTGTTGAAGGGGAAAAGGGAGCAAGCAGCTGAGTGGGAGTTTGGCTTTTAGCTAGATCTAACCCACCACAAGATGTTATCGTTTTAATTCTGATGAGGTAAGATGTGTTCACAACAGCTTCAGTTTAGTCTTATTTAACTTTAGAAGAAATATAAAAAGCATCTTATTCGTGAAACATTTAGTTTGTACAGGCCTTGCACAAATTATTAATACTAAAGAACACTTAGTGAAAGATAGCCTTCACAGATGTTACAGATGACTAGGTAAGCTGATGCACTAGTTTCTAGAGGGATTCAGATGAAAATTGCTTTTATCTCCTGAAGCAAAAATACCATTCCATATTTCATATTATAATAAAATGTATCCTCAGGGTAAATAAGTTGTCTCTACTTTTAAAACAAAACACAATTCAATTAGTATGCAAAAGTGAAATATTATTTTGTGGAAGCAAGTAACTCTCCTGAGCTTACTATTTTAGCAGATTCTGATACCTTTTGAAACAGTACACTAGTTGCAAATTAACTCTGGTTGGCCGTAACCTACCAGATTTATAAGATTCATCGAAACGTTAAGCGTCAACTAGTAGTTAAATCACGAGGTGTTCCAAGATGTGTGGTTTTAGTTACTTTAGAAATGCCCTTTAATACAGCCAAGCCTTTGAGTATCTGAAACTTTCAGCTTGCTTGAAAAACATAGGTGTATATATTGAACCTTTAGTTTAGCTGGGCATGTAATTAAAAGGTATCTAACGGGGAAAAAAAATTCTGATCAGACATTCAAATTTTAAAGCATCTAAATACAAGTTCAGTTACATTTATTACAGAAAGACTTTGAAATACAGGTCAAGAATACTTAAAGAAAGCTGTCATAGAAGAATTTAAAAGCAGCTTTACCTCACAAGAGCAATCTATATGGAGACAATACCCTAACTAAATTTGAGCATTCCTTATTTTTTCTTTTGCTTTTAGTTGACTAAATATAAAATTGTCAGTTTAGGTGTATTTCCAGTAAATGTGAAACAAGCCATACCTACAAGCTGGATAGCTATACTCCAAATAGCCTAAACATAAGTTAATTTTGTACTGGAAGGCATGGGTGTTTTTTTCCCCAGGGTTGTGCTGTTCCCAAGCTAACGTGTTCTGCGTCTCTGGTAAACAGCAAGTAGAGAAAAGCTGCCTGTGTCTGCCCATATCCGTAATAGATACTTCTCATACTCTAATATTCCAGGACACTACAAGTCAGAGTATTTCTAACATCAAGGTATTCTAATTATTATGTAAATAGGATATGTTTACTATATACATACAATGTATGAATACCTAGAGCTGAAGAACTGCCATGGTCGGCTTTTTAACCAAAACCTGGTATACCTCTAGAGCTGGTAAAAAAAGAAATTGTGCAGGTAGGCCATGTAGCAGGCCAGGGGCAGAGGGAGATCTGTATCAACATCAACAGTAAGTTACACAAAGTGCTGTGGATCCTTATGAAGTAGATTGAGGTTTTTCACTTTTTTTGTTCTAATCTTTGAGAAGCTTTACAGTTTCCCTTTCCTTCCGTCTTATAAAATGAGTCAGAGATGAGAGAAAAGGCATTCCGAGCTCATTTAAGCTATGTCCATGGTATCGCATAGAGCCCCAGTATCTTCAACAGCAGTGGAGTGGAACGTTTCTAAAATACTTATCCTTATAAACTTACAAAGCAGTGATAAGTGGACAGAAGTGGATCCCTGAGTGGGCCTACATTAAACATCCTGTTAATAGGGATGGGAACTATCCATCTCAGTGCTAATATTTCAGATTAACTGTAGACTTTGGAAGAGTAACTAAAGAAAGAGAAAAGGAAATGAAAAAAAAAAAAAAGAAATAATTAATTTAGAGAGAGGTGATGGCACACAACTTACCTTCACTAAGTTTGTTTGGATTTAAGTTGCTATTTGGTAAAAAAATGAATTATTAATGGCATAAGCAAAATGAAGAGATGAGATAAACATACTAAACTACAACCCCCCAAAAAGCCATCACTGATGTCCAGCCTCATAGTCAAGTGGCTACATCCAGTAAAGGATTTGAGAGTCTTCAATATTTAGTAGATGCTGAAATTAGCATCTAGTCATGAAGTTGCAGTTGTCTAAGGCTTTCTGGAAACCATGGGAAAATTTTTGGTATGTTGGAAAGCTGATACGCAGAGCATACATTATAAGCAGGAAAACCCACACTGTAATGGGATGCTGAGAATAAACCCTACCTGATCCTGGAATTTAGGAGCCTTAACTACAGAAGTGGTTCTACTTACTTGAAATTCTCCTAAAAATCTTCCCTTGAGTGCTAAAGCTTATGTGTACCAGCATACAGCTTTTTTGGTTTATAATTTTGTATAATTCAGTCACAGGTGATGGTGCTGCTTCTGCGAGGTAGCTGAAATAAAACTTGTTTACCTAGCAAAGAAGATTGTATACAAAACACTGTTTTCCCAACATTTTTCTTATAAACAGTGTATTTGCAAACACACTTCCTGAAGGATTTCTGCCTTACATGGACGGCGTTCTCTGAGTATTTCTGCAGGACTGAGTAACTCTGACTTGATTTCTAGATCCCAATCTGGTCTAACCAAGAGAAAGGGAGAGACCCACAAAGACAAGATGCATTGGAATCAGTCAGAGTTACTGGATCTGGCCACTGCTGATTAGCTGCTCAGATAATACCACGTGCTAAAGTATTTTCTAGTCAGACAGAGAGGTACCAAGCAGTATGATCCACCAGTCCTAAGTAATTACTGATCAGGGTAGGTAACAATGTAGACATAGAAGACTTTTTTTTTTTAATTGAGCTATCTTAAATTTTTGCTCACTATCTAGATAGCAATAGGGTCTTCCAGAAGATGTTGCTCAAACAATATCTTGGTCATTTGTCTTTTGACCACTCACATAACATCTGCTTAGAAGAGTCAGTGTTTAAGTGAATCCATGAGTTCAAACTCACTATTTGAGCAAAACCATCGCAGTGTTCACTCAGAATGCTATTTCTACTGTTTCTCTAATATTTTTTTCTAGTATTCCTTATAAAGTATTTAATTAAATTGTGGTTTGGGATTAAAGCCTAAAGATTAAAATATTCTTTCAGTTTATCACATCTTCATTTGGAAGGTGAATCTAAGCAATACTTCATTTTACAATAAATGTAATTAATTTTTGTTCTTCAATTTATGGCCACTGCCTTTTTAAAAATATTTATTTTGATTCTTTTCACATCCAGAAATACTTAAAAAATAGCTTAGAGTCCTAAAAGCTGGATCAAGCTAAGACAGAGTTCTCAATATATGTTCTTCAGGAAAAAGACTGAATCAAGAATCAACGTTTCTCAGACCATGTGAAAATATCAGAAATCTGGAAAACTGCGTGGAAAAGTTAACAAAGGAACAAACATTTAAACTTCAGAGATTACTGAAGATACTGGTTTAAAATAATAACAAAAAAAAGTAGAGAACAGAATTCTATAAATTGATTTGTATTAGAATTTTTTTTCTTTAATATTTTTTAGGAGGTACTCAGATGCTGTAGGAGAGGACTGTAGACAGGCATTACTTAGTTGCTACACTGTGTTACACTGATCTTACATATACTGGATAATACAGTAAACTTTGTTCATACCTTAAGCACACTAGTTAAATTCACTGGACACATTAAATTAATGATCTAGATTAAAATTCATATTAATAAAACAGTATCAAGTAAATTCAGTTTCAAATTATTTCTGAACTAGCTTTTTCAAATTCATTAAAGTCTCATTTCTCTTAGAAAAATATTAGATTTATTACTAGGGGGGAAGTGGAGGAGAGGGGATAAATAAGAAAAGCATCAATGAAACGAGTACTATACTGACCTGTTCAGGTCAGGTAGTCTTGAAATTCTGCTGTAAATAAAAGGAATGTTTTATTTTAATGCAAAACATACTGAAAGTCTGACTTGCTGGGCAAAAATTACTTTGAAAAATGTCATGTTACATGGTAGTTGAAAGAATAAAACAGAAGAAAGAGAAATCAGTACTTTATTTCTTGTTAAAATTCCAAAGAAACAAAAGGAGCAACATCACACTTAGACTAGCCTATAAAACAGAAATATTCTTAAAAAATATTTTAATATTTATTGAGGCACCTGCTCAGAATGCTTGAATTTCTAACTTTGAATGAACAGCTGCAGAAGTCAATTTTGCTGGGCTTGCAAATTCATGAAATGAAGTTGCAGAACATCCAGGAAGCATCCTCCCAAATTATCCCAAGGCTTCTTCCCCCCTCCCCAGGAAGGATTTGTGGGAACAGATAAGAAAAAATTAAACAAGGTATTACCCAGACTTTTAGTACCTGAAGCAGAGAGAACTCTCCTGATTAAAAGACTGAGGAAAGATGTTTTATGAAAGCAGTCATGAGAGCTCTTCATTCTGAGCTTTTACTTGTAAATGAGTCCTGTTGAATTATATTTTAAAAAGTGACACATCTGGAATGTGAGGGGATGCAAATGTGATGTTGGATCTTTAGATCCAAACCACAGAGTGAGGGAAAGAATGTCTTGCTAAGAAAATTGAAGAATAAAAACGATAATTTCGGTACTCCGAAAAGGGTCAATGCCTTCTGGGTGTGTCTATACTGATTTGATTCCTCTGTCTGGCTTGAGCGTGTTTATCTCATAGCTGATTCACACCACTGGCCTTGGCTTACAGAAGTTTCAAGCACATCGCGTGTCTCACATGCATCTGCTTTCACCAGTAGCAGTGCTTCCGTGAATTCAGTCTGCATTTTGCCTGCGCTATGCAAATTCCCACCTAGTCCTCATCCTAGTCCAGTAATTTTGTTGACCACCTATGGACTGAATTGCTGTTCATTAGATTAAAAAGGGGCAGAAGGATAAGCTAAGGTCATATATATCTTCAGCATGGCACACAGAGGAGTATCTATGTGAAGCAGAGTAGCTTTGCCTCATAGCTGCTTTCTGAGTAGGCAACCCAGTGGTGACTAGTAAGCTAAAATGTTCCAAGAAGTTCTGTCACGGGGTATATGGCTACTCTTCTTCTTCTGGCAGGTTGAAAGCACATTTCCAGTAATGGGAGATATTTAAAACATCTTTAAAATGTTTATAACAAAGCCAGAAACTCCTGCTTTGTTTATTGGCATCCCTAGGTGCTTAGTAGTCAGCCAGCAGTGCTCATTCTTATTGCCATAGAAGCGCATCTCAGCCATTTTCCAGAAGACATTTTTGTATATGTTTACTAGCATAGCTGTCATGCCCACTCACTGCCTCCTTTTAGAGCCTGAAGATGTCCTAGCCTGCTGACCAAGCAGACTGAAGCTTGGTCATGATGGGCAGCTTGAAATGTGTACTTCTAAGGTGATGTAGGAGCATTTCAAAAGCACTCTATCCGTATTTCACCACCATGTCTCTGTTAGAGAAGGATCGTTTTACGGATAGGAAGTAGTGACTGAGTTAAAAGCTCCAACGGAAGTATTTCATTTAAGTATAGTTTTAACTATAAGTGCTATTAAATGTTTGTTGCTATTATCAAACTGTTGTATCAGTCACCAGACTCAACATAACTGATGTACAAGATGTAAACAGGATCTGAGAAGATGATAGAAAATTGAGTAAAATAGAGGAGAACGTGTGATTGCATGGAAAGTCAGATTGCTGGAAAATAAAAGACTGTGGGAGGAACAGATGGGTCCAGGAACAGAATCTGCTCACATTTTTATCACAAAATTACCCAAGGAAGTTTGTGCCTGTTCTTTTTCTGTTGATGGTAGTTTTCAATTTGGAAATTAGCTAGTTAGATTTGCAATAAAATTCAGCAGGTGCATTTCTCAAAAGGTGTTAGTTCATCTTCTGAAAATGTTGTTCTTTATTGTTTACTTTCTTGCTGCTTTGCAAAAGCCCTGCCCATATTTGTGGTGGTAAATCATAGAACAACATCTTGCTCTATCCTTCTTTGACAGTGGTCTGTAGAACTGGCCTAAAGAGAGGGCACTCTGAAGACTATTGGAAATGAGAGGACTTGTTTCTAGTTGTCATGAGACAGCTTGACCTCATCTAGGCAGATGAGAGAGAGGAGACGCCCTCAAATGCTTTCCCCATAAATCTTAAGTGTAGGGTCCTGTACCAGTTTAGAAGATTGAGCTGGCTACTGTACAGCAGTATTCGAGGTAAAGCACATTCGGGGTGATGCCATGTTAATGGCTATTGTTAGGTGAGAAACAAGTCATTTGCTAGCTGAAGTTTACAGGATTAATGATGCTTCTATATTATGCTGCCAAGAGAAGTTAGTTTCAATATGTATGAACATACACTTCCATACAAATGCAATAGGATGTCGTTCATAAAAAGAATGGAAATAAAGTATGCAAATAATATTGTGTAAAAGCCTGGTTTTATATCAACTGTGCATTTAGGTTCTTAAAATTCTTTGTCCAGCAGAGCATTTCACATTTAAAAAAGCTCATAAATAAATGAACAAACCAACAAACAGGATTAATGTCTTTGAATATACGAAGTTCCTGACAAAATATCTGACACAAGTTCTCAATATATAAACTTTGTAAGAGATTATTTTTAGTAACCTAAGTTATTTTTTCTTCCTTACATGTTCCCTATATATTGTGTGTAGCTCTTTGTTGCACATTTTTTCATATAATTTTATTTTCTTCAAATAAAAGTAAGAAACTGTCAGTAGATTTACCAACAAATTTACTGTATATTAGCCTTTCTTATAAGAAAGATACTGTCTATTAAAAACTGAAAATACAGTTGCAGAGTCATTTCAGAGGAACTTCACTGCCACAGTAAATTTGTTCTCATTGCCTGCAAACTTATTTCATCTGCGCAGAGGTGTTGTGCACATTTGAAGTAATAAGTGTCATCTTTGGAGATCTTTGAGTGTGGTGAAGAGTAAAATAATAAGAATTAGCAGATCCTCTGGAGTGAATCTTCAGTATCACAAGAAGAAAAGGATTGGTAGTGCAAAAAAAACCCCGCTTTATTTTCAACCTGGAATGCAAATATTTCCCTAAAGAAATTACATACTGATTTCAAAACAACAAAACCAGCTTCTGTTGTTTAAATTAAATGAAAATAAATGTATTTTCTTAAAGTATCTCGCTTAAGAATAAGTTATACCTTAGACGGATGAAGAAAGAGCAAAACAGTGAAGAAGGAAGGAATAAGAAAGAGAAGGTGACAATGAAATTAATGAAGTAACCATTTTGTTAATTAAAAGTTGTTATGGATTGCTTCAGTAGCTGAAATAATAGTTTTCGAACTGAGTATAATAGTTCTCAAACTGAGTATTTTACCAGCATGCTCTCTGTCATCTTGTATATTTGTTTACTCAGACGGTTTTTATCACGTGATATTTTTCCTCTCAGGTCAGCACGTTTCAGATTTTCTGCATGTGGCATTTAGTTGTATATGTCTGAATGACATCCTACTATTAAATCAGAAAACGTAGACAACATTCAGCCATGTTTGCAATTCCTGCAGTTGCATTTATTGTAGCACTACTTGGACACTAGTGTCCCTGATTACAAACAGTTTTGCCACAGAACGTGATAGGTCTTACAAGTGCAGTGTTGTGATAAGCTTTATGGACAGTAACTTCCCATAAATGAAGACAAAAAACAACGGAAGATTTAAAATAACGGCAAAAGTTTAATATATGAACCCTTCAAGCTTTATCAATCCAATTAGTACAATTCAATTAGATCCAATACTGAAAACTGCATCTTCTTCTTTGAGTCCTGGAAATAGAAAAGAATAAGATATTTTTGTTGTGTCATTTGTGAAAAAGTTTCATCTTGGTGGAAGGCACATACTCATATCAGATTCTACAATGAAGACCACAGTATAAAAAGAAACAATTTGATGCTTGAGATGAAATATTAACAAAATTGATTTTGACAGTAAATCAAAGCAGATAGAAACATATAAAGTATTATGAAACAAAGTCTTGCCTACAAGCAACAATACATAATTCTAATTATTCTCATGCTTCTAAAAGCCTGGTTTACAAAGTAATTTCACTGATTTCAACATTATTTTCCCAGAATGATACCATCATAAATGAAGAGGATTTGACCTATGCTTATGGAGAACTTTCTACACTAGAATGTGGAAAGTAATGGAAATTTTGAGGCTAAGATGACATGCAGCGTAGAGTATAAGAGTGAATTGAGCAGAATGCAGAATAACTTTTGAAGAAATAGAATAACCTTTAGCATAACCTTTTATAAAAGAGAAATCAGTTTTCTAATCCTTTGTTACTTACATGAAATAAGATTTCATTTAATCTCTTGTTTTCGCTACCTCAATCAAGATACTTAGTCAGATCTCTTTTTTCCTTTCCTGCCAAACAGAAGGAAATCAGATGCCAGGAAAAACAAACTTCCCTAAAAAACCAATCTATCTAGTGACAGACTTTCCCATTCATTGCTTCTATTTATTTAAAATTTATACAGTTAATACACTGCACACGTGGTGTGCAGTGAGGGTGAAGAGGAACAGAAAGAGGGATGTGATTCTGTATAGTATAGTTAATCCTTTGTCATCCTTTGTCATGTAACAGAGCTGTTTAACAAGTCTTCCACTGCAATGATTTGATTTTTCCTGCCTTTCTCCACTGTGAATGCTCTCAACTTCAGCTAATATTATCAGATGGCAACTAAAAGCAATCCAGTCACGCAAGACTTGCACATGGTCACCATTGTCCCATTGCAGTCACAACTGGGAAGGGTCACAAGAAATTTGTGGCTCAGTTCCCCTACATCGTGCTTGCTTCCTAACAACAGTCATATAGACACCTGCACAGCTTGCCCTGCATAAAACACTGTATGCTACCAATCATTTCTCTCTCCCCAGTCCCTAGAGTGAAGTATTACACAACTAAGTAAGAATAAAGACATATGTGAATAACTTCATCCAGACCTAATTGTTTTCTTACTTAGAAAAATAGAAGGGATGTACACCAGTTTTTGTAAGCTACAAAATAGTAATAAAGCAAATTTGGAGACAACAGAGTTTGAGCTAGGAAGAACTTCTGCAAAACTTTTGAAAACTTACTTGGTTTTATGATTTTTGTGGCCTTTGCCACCTTAACCACTGTGTGGAATTTTTGCGAATGTTTGAAAACTGAAACCTTTCAACAGGTATAGAAATTTTTGTTTGTGGTTTTTTTTTTTTAATTAAAAGAAGGAATGCTGAGTGAGATTACACTTTAATGTGGTCACCTTTTCTTGTACATATCAAGTAACAATGGAAAGCTAGTCATTAGATTGAAATGCTTTAATATCTTATCTCCAACATTGAACAGTGTGTATTTAAAAAAAAAAAAAAAAAAAAAAAACAAAACACAAACTATAAAATCTCTGAAATAGATCATTTGCATACTATACTAACAAGGAAATTTACTCCGAATTCCAGACAGTTCGTATCTGGGTATTTTCTTCTTAGAACATTATGGGCCTTAAAAATCTTCCCTACTTATCCATAACAAATTATCTTAGTATTCTCATACTGGAATAAAAAAAGGATTTCAAAAAAATCTCTGTGAGCCACATTAACAAAATGAGTAAAATGGTTCAAAAATATTCCACATTGCCAAAGCTTGTGGACAATAAACTTCACTCCATAAGCACACAATTTCCATCCTGACCGAGTACTGTACTTCACTGCATCAAAAGAACAAGTTCAAGGATAAGGAAGATTTCAGAGAAGTCCAGCTAAGACTTCGGGTTTTCTAAAACCAAATAAAGAAAACATGATTTCTGTGTTACAGTTTGCATTAAACAATTTTTACATATAAAAAAAATTGCAAAAAGGAATCATAAACAAAATCTCCATAAAACTTTCTCACTACAGTCTATAACTAAACAGAAATACAATGGCAGCTCCTAAAATTATTTTCCACAAAATGATTTTGCATCCTTTACGTGGTTAAGGCACATTCATATAACATGCCTGTTGCTGCACAACCACAGAGACGTAAGTCTGTATTTTATTTCTGTCTGGATAATTAAGTTATAATTAGCATATAATCTATCTGAAGAAGTAACCTTTTCTGTCTAGGACATCGAGTTATTGGCTTATTAGTTAAGTATTCTCATAAAGAAGCTGGATTTTCCCCAAGCACTTCTTGTGGAGAATAGTCTTTGGCCACAGAAGAACCTACTTAAGTTTAGCATGCAATCAATGGCACATCAATTTCAAATAATGTTCATTCATCATTACACTTGGTTGTTGGAAAGAAGTTCATACTTTGGCTGAAAGCAGCATGTAAGGTTAGAATAGATAACAATAATGGGTAAAGTAGGTTTTGTGTGATTATCCTTTTTTAAGAAATTTCACTCTAAGTACTGCTAGAATTCTAACAGTAAATGGTAATTTGCTAAGTGAAAAATACATTCTTTGTGGAGGAATTCTAGTTAGTTTTATTACTTAATACCAGCAGATGTTATGCAACCATAAGTAATATGTCAATTAAAATTAAAGACACACAGTAAACAATAATAAATATTTGAAATTGCCATAATATAATAATGTAATGTAATGTAGTGTAATGTAATGTAAACAGGGAAAAATTATGGTAATGCAATATTGATTGCACTACTTCCATACAGAATTATTATTTTTTTTAATGATAAATGATTATTTGGTGTAACTTTTAAAAGTCTGATGTTTAGAAGCTATTTAAAGTACATGAAATAAAAGTATCTAATAGAGGACAAGGGAAATGCAAGGTGGGAAAAATCTGCTTAATCTTAGGCTTTGAATACATTGCCTGACATACTCCTTTTCATCCTCCACCACCATTATTTATTTTGTACACCCACAAAATGCCAACTTGCGGGAACTCTTGCAGTTTTACAGATGCACCTGCTTTATGACCTTTTAATGCCAGTGCTGCATTTAGCACTGGAATATTCTAAAGAGTTTTAAATACTGAAAGTCCTTCAGACAAAACATAGCTCCTGAAAATAACATATAAAATATTTTACTTATTGGGATCCAGATCCTCACATCACATAAACAAGATTAATTGAGAATGAATGTTTATAGCTTTCAGCTGCTATCAGAAATATTAAATAATTAGATTGATAGCTATAACCTTGTAAGTGTGTGTGCACATAGTAACTGTAATATTGTATATCTTGGAGTAATTGCATGAATATTTATATTACAAGGCAGAGTTCATAGTAGCGTAATTACACACATAGTTAACTTGAAACACTGGGAGCTCCTTGAGTATTTTTCAAAATTAGCATAAAGTTCTACAGAGCAATTTAGTCCTGCTTTATCATTTAAAATGTTGTGCTGATGCATATGTATACATTTGTCTCATAAAATGTTATTAAAGTATTAACTAAATCATTAAAACGCTTAGAAACTAGGTAAAAGCAATTGATATAATATCCTTTCAATCTACTTCAGGCTCCCTGAGCCCCATTGTAAAGACTTGAAAATGAAAATTGCTCCATTCCAGAAATTTCAGCAATTAAAGTAGAACCATCTTATTATCTTTTTTTAAAAAAAAACTGTTGATTTAGTAGCATACATGAGATAAGTGGAGGTAAAATTGGGAAAGCTTCATGAAATTTACTGCAGTTCAGAAAGCCTAAAGAAAGTACCTTGGCCCCAAAACTTTATTATGTCTATATATATCTATCGATAGTATCTCAACATTACACTAATAGACTATGTCACGCCATAACATTTATCTAAGGTTTACTTATTTCCAGAGTGAATTTCGGTATTTTAGGAACATGGAACAGATTTTTGTTGGTCTGCGTTCTCTGCAGTTATTCGTACTAAGCACGATAGCTTTCGTACCACCCATGCTAGTATGTGTTAAGCAGGTGTGAATGCTGTATCTGTTGACACATAAAACTGTGTTTCTGTAAATGGCAGCAAAACTGATAGAGGGAAAGTTGATCCCCGTTTTTATGTTCATTTGACAAAAAAAAAATCCGTCCTTCCTAATATAGAATAATTCATTTTTTACTATCTTGTTTAGCAAAGATAGATCTGAAAACTGCTCTTTTTGTTTAGAAAAGCCTACACAAAGCCTTCTTGATTGGTTCCTTCATAAGCAATCTATTTTTTCTTAGGTAGAAAATTATATTTAAACTTCCTGGTTTTTCTTTTTTTCTTTTTTTTTTTCAACTGCAAGAATAGAATCTTCTTTGATTTTTCTCCTTCTCTACCTTTTAATCGGTAAATACTGCAATAGAGGGGGCACATAGGTCTCAGTCGAATAGAAATCATCATCTTTGCCTCAGTGGCAGTACTGACAAAATAAGAGGATCTGCAGGGAGTGAAAATTCATTCTGGCAGCTGGAATAAAATGTTTGTTGCCAGTAAGCCAGAAATCATGGTGATTTGGGCATTATTTGCAGTTTGATACAATAAGCTTAGCTTGATTTTTGGGAAGCTGAATTTTTTCTAAATGAGGAAAGCATGATTATATTGTAGTAATATGTCCAGGCTATAAAGTAAAACTTTATATCATGGCATAATATCTTAAACCCCGCATGAATCGTGATACTGGAAAAAAAAAATCAGAAACGGTTACTTTACTTTTTTAACTGTAATTGATAGTAATATTTTTCATTATTTTTTGTTAGAAAATCCAGGGTTATTATCTCTGAGCCCCATTCTCATCTAAGAGAGAAAATTACTCATTCATCACAGTTTAAAATAAGAACGTAAAATAAAAAATCACTGTTGAACCGTAAGTCCTATAAAACATGACACACAGGTATGACACCAACATTAAGTGTATGCTTTGGCTTCAGTTTAAAGTAATATCAGATCATCTTGAGTGCCATTACGAGGCCCATGCAGGACAGCCAGGTGATCAGAACCAGTCAGCATGGGTTCATGAAAGGCAGGTCCTGCTTGACTAACCTTGATCTCCTTCTATGATAAGGTGATCCGCTTAGTGGATGAGAGAAAGGCGGTGGGTGTTGTTTATCTGGACTTTAGTAAAGCCTTTGACACTGTTTCCCACAGCATTCTCCTGGAGAAACTGGCTGCTCGTGGCTTGGATGGGCGTACCCTTCACTGAGTATAAAACTGGCTGGAAGTCTGGGTCCAAAGAGTGGTGGTGAATGGAGTGTAATCCAGTTGGCGGCCAGTCAGAAGTGGTGTTGCCCAGGGCTCAGCACTGGGGCCTGTTCTCTTAAGTATCTTTATCAACCATCTGGATGAGGGGATTGGGTGCACCCTTGGTGGCACCACACCACCCTTGGTGGCAGACCACACCAAGTTGGGTGGGAGTGTTAAACTTTATTTCTAAATTGTTACTACACTGGAGGTGGGAGAAAGACGTTCTATGTAACTCTATTTTTTTATCCAAAATATAACGCAATTTCTTCATTTCCCAGTTTTCCCAATAAAGAAATTTCAAGTTCAGAACCTTGCTGGAGGTAGTTTTAGAAGATTATTAAATATCCATCCCTGAATTTTTTAATAGTAAATTTGGAGAAGTCAAATTAATGTCGCAAATTTATTTTTCTCAGGCGTCAGATGATAAAAGAAGGTTTTGTTTCATACTTTACTTTATTTGAGTTTCAATACTTTTTTTTAATGACATTCTGTATTGTTTAGATGATCACATTCAACACGGTTGTGAACATTTTAAAAACTAAAGGAAATCAAAGAATAAGAAAATAATTACATATTGGAAAATAGATTACCTTCCTTAGTTTTTCTTTTTAAATTTAACCTTAAAGCACATTTTTCCTTGCCTTTTAAAATGAGGATGTTAGGTCAGTTCCTTGCTATCTGTAATAAACAATGTTTCAGTGTTTATCTCCTAGACCAGACTTTTCTCTATTGACTTTTACAGATTATTAATATGGTCCCTTGCCACTGTACTAATAAAAATTCTAAATAATGATTTGAGTACAAAGTGGCTCATCGACTGCTGCCAAGTAATACACAAAAGTGTCGGGATAAAATAGAAGTGTGACTTATATGTGCTAATCTAGCATAATTTTAATTAATTCTTTGGTCAATCTGATTTTCAGGGATTCTGAGAGCTACATCTCTCAATGACTTCAGAAGTTGTTCTTGGTATATAGTAGTTCTGCAAAATAAGTCCATGCTTCCTACTTTCTTATTTGTTTTGGACCCATTATACTTCTTAGGGATAATTTCTGCAACTTTTCCCATTTTCTTGACACCTAAAGTCAGAAATTATTTCTGGCTCCAACAGATGGTGTTTTTTCTCTTGCACAGCATCCTTAACTAAAAGACGCAGCATGAATGTGGTGCAGTTAACTTTTACTTCAGATGTCACTTCTCTCCACAGCCTATACTAATTCTACCCAATTTCTCCTTCCAGAGAAAATTATATTCAGTTGCTATAACCTTTAAGTAAAAAGAATTTGGCAGTACATTTAGCTTCATTGTGGTGTGCAGATTATTTCTCATTGTTAATGTCTGAAGGAAATTAATGTCAGAAATTTGGCTCAAAAAATATTCTGTTTTGTCATTATCTATCCAGGTATGTATTTTTTCTTTCTGCCAAGGGAATAGTAATCGCTTTGAATAAAAAGTGTTGTGTTAATTCAAAAGAGCCAGCAAAACATTGATTTTTGCTTCCAACTCTGAGATCAGTGATTGGAGCACATACAATTTCAAGATCAGTTTCCTAGTTTTTTTGCGTTTTAAATATGAGGCAGAAATGCCACACAACCTAAACTAAGTAAGGCAGGAGTAAGTAGTCTAATACAAATGGTTTTGAGATAATCCTGCAGTGTTTCATCACAAAAAGGTGAAAGGACACATTTTGTCAGTTTGTGGAAAATTTATTGAAAGGTCTTGAAGAATTACTTTCTTGTAAGTTAAAGACTGCAATATATACATAAACACAAATATGTTCAGTGTTCATAAACAATGGCTTTTAAATTTCACACAACCTGAAAGCATGTATGTGCAATTTTTATTGCTTATAAAAGACTTAATGAATTTTGTAGTTAAAGGTTTTTCACACATCTGTAGTAAGCGGGGAGCATGATTGTTCTGTGACAGAGTGTCCTGGTTTGAGGTCCCCCAGGTCCCCAGTAGTGGATTTTGGCCTAAACCACAACACAGAGAAAGATTTATATCATCAGTGCTAATTTTAAAGAACATCCCTGTTCTTCTCTTTTGAACTCATTTGAAAAGAAATAAGAATGTGTTGTTTCATTAGCAAAGAGTTTCATTTTTTCAAATGTTTGCCATGAAAGAGAACTGTTACAAACCAAATCACCGGAATAAAAGATAATATTTTGGACACATAAGCCCTTCTCTTGTTCTAAATCAGCAACAATAAACTTTGTCTGATTATAGACTGCAAATTCCTTTTTCAATGATATGTAACTGTATAGATTAAGTAAAAGGACTTTGGGGTTTGTGTCCCTTATGACTATGATACGATATAAATAGCTGATCATTGCAAAAGTTGATTTTTAGATGTAAGAAGGTTAGGGTGAAATGGCTTATGATTACAAGTGCAGGAATTCTTAGCCTGGGTTGCAGTGACTTTGAAATCCCAAATTATGCTGGGCAAACTGATTATTTCTGTGTAAAAGGAATGTTTACTTTATTTTTCAATATTGACTTTATCAGTGCGATATTTACACCAAAGCAGCATGCTAAATAGATTGAGAAATAAGAAATTAAAAGTGTTTGAAATACTGCTATAAAATGTAGATCTCTAAAATTGTACTAATGAATGACCATTTGTTAAAGAATTGTATATCTAAGAAAAAAACATGTAGAAAGGGCCTTTTTTGAAACACCATCAATGATTATGGAAAAAAGAACCAGCTGTAGGAAAAAGTGAGTATAAAGTAAAACTCTCATTTTTAAATTAAGGATTTTTTTAGAAAAAAAGTCTTGACAAATTTTATCTTGATCAGTGTTTGCAAATATCACAAGCATTTCACAGATATTATGTTGAACAGGCTTTGAAGCCTGCAGGATTATGTGCCTTAAGATTTACATAATCCGTGGCAACTTCCCTTTCCTAAGAAGAAACTGAAATTTTTAGATTTTATTCCAAGATGGAATGAAATCAAAATCTTCCAAATATTACTGCAAAACAGTAATATTTGTGAATAATTACACCTAGCTTCACCAGGAAAAGAAAAAAAAAAACAAAAAAACCAACAAACTAGTATAAATACACACAGAAATACCTTTTTTCTTGTCCTCTACAGAAGTGTGAATATACTTGCAGAGAGATTTCTGTATTACTGTATTACTGGCTGATTTGCATCACGATTTCCTCTGCTACCTGTACAGAGCTAGAAATCATTAAGTAGGCATTTTTCTTTAAATCCAGATCAACGCTTACTTTTTTTTTTTAAATATTCATGTGGCATAGGTCAAACCATGAAGTTGTCTTTGTCAGTCATATAATAATTTATAATTATTTTAGGACAGCAGAATTGGCACATTTCTTTTATTCTCTAGACATAGGCAAGACTGAAAAGGGACTAAGATGGCAGCATCTTAAGGGATTTATTTTGTGTATTTTATGATATTGGAAAGGAGGTGGCTTTTTGCATTTTAAAAGGAAAAGCTAGCAATATGCATGTGGAATCTTTGTTTTTACAAGCATAGCTATCACAACAAAGTATAGAGGGTTTTTTTCTTTCACCTTTCTAATTTAGGTTTAGTATTTTTGGCTAAGAAACTTTCAAAATTAGTGCTTTGTTTTATTGTTAAAAGAACAGGGGCATATCACTGCAATTTAGTTATGTAATTGTTAGAGGAATATTAATGACTAAAATTATATGATGTTTTCATGTTGTAGTTCTGGAGGATTGACATTAGTCTTTATTATTTTTGTTTCTTCCAAAGTCAAATTCACAGGGACCTTAATTTAGGAAACTATGCTTTCAGAAGCATGCAAAACGTATTTCCAAGATAACAGATACCCAAGCAGAACAATCTTTAATGCAACAATTTGCCTTTACTTGGTATCTGGGCAGACATCTGTCCCACTTTTGATCTAGAACCATACTAGCTGTGAGAAATATCAAAACAACTGGATCCATGTAATTACAGATTCATCTTCTGGGCTCACTCCTACTTTAATAACAACCTAGAAGAGATCAGCCCAGGAGGTGAATGAGCACTTCTGCATGACTGATTGCTTACATTTAAGAGTTTAAACTCTATAAGCATCAATAGTATAGAGGTTATGCATTGACCCTCAGAGCCAATCTGTTTTATTTTGTGCCTTTTTGCTGCAATGTTGAACAAAATAGATACATTATTCAGCAGACTGGAAAACAAACTTCATGAAGGAGTGAAAAAAAGTAACAAAACTTTTTAGAATTTTCTGAAGCAGTTTCAAATCCTCTGAAGTTAATGAGAGCTTTCTCCACTGACGTTAATAATTCTTTTCGGTTCAGGGTGTATTTTCATAATGGACTACTAAAGGACTCCTTAACTGAATAGTTAAAAAGAAAAAGAAGACTGAAAGCTAAGGTTTTTATATATTCTAAGTGTGAAAAGAGGCATCCTTATTAAAAGGATGATTAACCTTTGGTGTAAATAATCAAAGTGGATTCTCTTTCTACCAGCATAGCCTGGGTGACAGATTTTAACTACATGTTGTTTTGAAACTGTCTGCATGTGGAAGTTAATGAGGAGAAGGAATTTATTTATTTTACGGTTGCCATTCTTTCATTGGCACTCTCTATAACCTCCTGTTCGGCAAAGAAAACATCCTACTAAAGAAAACTTTAATGCATTGTATCTTAATACAGTTCCAAAGTATAATAAAATCCATTTCACAGCAGCACTCTTACAGCAGAGTAGGAGTGCTCTTCTGGAGAATTAATACGAGGAGTTAGTGGCCTATCATTTCACATTCTGTCTGATTCCACGTTTAGTTCCCCAGGTAGACAAGTCCCTGGTCAAACATGGCTCTTTTTTTGGTTTATGTATGGACAACTGTTAGATTATTTCAGCCTGAGATAAACAGAATTTGAGACAAATAGTGGCTTCTCATCTTGAGCTCCCTGAATACATGCAATTCTTGGCAAAAAAATGAAATCGGTGTTTTTCATTATCCCTGATATTTTCCCGTGTCTTACTGAATTCCAACAGTATGCCTTGTTAATAGTGTTGCTAGAAATACAAATTAAGCAGTGCACTTTGCAAGGCATTATAAGGAAAATTCTACTTTGTTAACCTTACTTACACATTTATTAACAGGGGATTCTTTGGGTAGTGACAACATGTTGTAGCCACTCTCTTCATTACAGTACTGGTATGAGCTGTGCTGTCTACTGATACTGGGGAGCAAGATTTGTTGGAAGGGAGAAGTGTGGGGGGTTTTGTTTTGTTTTGTTTTGTTTTATTGTAGCCCCTCTAATACAGATGATTCTGCTACGCTGACACCTCTAGTCTGTGTTTTTGCGTGATGTAGCTCAGTCTTTTAACTAATTTACTTTTGTCTGATGTGGCCACAGATTCTGTGGCTTTTAAATCGATATTCAGGAACTTCTGATTGGTTGAGAATATTCATCTGCAATGAATCCTTTAAAAACATACTGATACTATCTTGTAACTGCAAAATATCTTCATACCAAACTAGTAACTAATTTAACCCTCATAATTGATCTGATCACTTCTGTGTTTCATAAAACTCAGCTGCCTGAAGCCCTCTCTTTATACAAAAATCTTGGGTTGCCAGTCTTTTTTCCTTGAAAATCTAATTAACAGTATTCTTTTAAATAAGAAGATTACTTTCTGTGAGCAATTAACTGAAATTCAGTCTGCTTTAAACTTTTCAATATAGCAATGAATATTTATAAACTTAATAGAACTTCACCCTGGTAGGCAATCCCTTTAATCTTATTTGAAGCAGCGTGGGGCCCCAGTCTCCCTGGATTAACATCATATTTTCTTTTGGAGACACACGCACACACAAAAATAATTTCCTTGAAATGAAATATTTGACCAACTGATATTCAAACTATGACAGTTCAAAGTCTGTTTCAGTAAAAATAGAGTGTGTATATCCATATTATCTGTGGCTCCATGCTGTGATTCAACAATGATCTCTCAAGCTCATATGCACTTTTCTGCACCATTAGCACCTGCTGGCTTGCAAATATCAGTCACGAAATGAAAGGTACAGTAACTTTGGTCTTAAAATGTAAGCCAAATAGGGTAAAGATCTGCTACAGAGAAAAAAAATAAAAACAAATAAAAAAAGAAAAACAGACATCCAAAAAGCAAAGAGGCAAGCTGAATAGAACCAAAGAAATATTTTCAGTATTGAATTTCCTGTTTAATTTTGCTTTATCTCCTCCATGTGAAAAGTCATTATTATGAAATTGCTTTTGAAGTAAAATCTGGCTTACATTCTCAAAACAAATGGATACTGCAAACAATTTTCTAGTAGTTTCTATATTATTGCCACATATGCAAGATGCATGAGAGCTGGTTTTAGTGCTTTCTTTTGCTTTTCCTCTCATTAACTCTGCCATCTCATTTGTGCTTGAAGAACTGTCGTGACTAATTTTACTATCTGTTTTTGATATGTTTACAACATGAACTCCTTTTGTTATACTTCTCCTCTGTGTTTCTCACTTGTCTGAGCCTATGCCTCAAGATTTTCTTTTCGTATGTCCTTTTATTCTGCTTTCACTGGGGGTAAAGACATCCTTGTGAAAAACGTGTTCTTTTTAATGAACTCTCTTGTTTTCGCAGGTGATTTGACAGTAGCTGCCTTTCAAAAAGATAGGTGGGCTGCAGCTTGATCATCTAGCATAAAAAAAGAAAAGATCTTTAGGATCATATCATAGTTTTGTGTAAGAGGAGATTTTGATGCAAAGGACTTTTCAAGAGTAACGCAGAGCAAACATAGAGCACTCATTTATCTCTGTGAGAACGCACTGCTTTAGGTGATGCACGTTCCCAATGGATCTGCACATCTGATGCATACAGAATGTGTCCGACTTGGTGCACAAGCTGACCCTGTTTCAGAGCTACAGCAGAATCAGTTATCTCGCAACCAGTTTAAAACTGAAGAAATCTCAAATGGGTAATGAGGTGACACAGCCTTGGCCAAAACCTTGAACACTCGGATCACACAGGGCAGAGTATTGCACAAAAACGTAGTTGATGAAGATGGGCTGAGCAGGCTAAAAAGGGATGGATACAAAACCAAGAACAATTCAAAAAAGGCAAGAAGGAGGACCCAGGGAACTACAGACCAGTTAGTCTCACCTGTGTCCCTGGGAAGGTAATGGAGCGACTCATTCTGGATGTCATCTCCAAACAAGTTGAGGAACAGGAAGTTATTGGAAGTGGTCAACATGGATTTACCAAGGGTAAATCACGCTTGACCAATCTGATAGCTTTCTATGATGTTATAACTGTTTGGCTGGATGAAGGGAGAGTCGTAGATGTCATCTACCTTGACTTTAGCAAGGCTTTTGACACTGTCTCCCATGACATCCTCATTAGGAAGCTGAGGAAGTATGGGCTAGATGAGGTGACAGTGAGGTGGATTGAGAGTTGGCTGCGGGACAGAACTCAGAGGGTTGTAATCAGCGGCACAGAGTCTAGTTGGAGGCCTGTAACCAGTGGTGTCCCCCAGGGGTCAATATCGGTCCAATCTTGTTTAATATATTCATTAATGACCTGGATGAGGGGACAGAGCGTATCCTCAGCAAATTCACTGATGATACCAAACTGGGTGGGGTGGCTGACACCCCAGAGGGCCGTGCTGCCATCCAGCGTGACCTGGACAGGCTGGAGAGCTGGGCAGAGAACCTAATGAGGTTCAACAAAAGCAAATGCAAGGTCCTGCACCCGGGGAGGAAGAATGCTAGGCACCAGTATAGGTTAGGGGCGGACCTGCTGGGAAGTAGCTCGGAGGAGAAGGATCTGGGGGTTGTGGTAGACAGTAACTTATCCATGGCCCAGCAATGTGCCCTTGTTGCCAAAAAGGCCAATGGAATCCTGGGCTGCATAGGGAAGAGTGTGGCCAGTAGGTCGAGGGAGGTCATTCTCTCCCTCTACTCTGCACTGGTGAGGCCACAACTGGAATACTGTGTCCAGTTTTGGGCTCCCCAGTTCAAGAGGGACAGGGAACTGCTGGAGGGAGTCCAGCAAAGGGCAACTAAGATGATTGAGGGCTTGGAGCATCTGCCTTATGAGGAAAGGCTGAGAGAGCTGGGACTCTTTAGCCTGGAGAAGAGAAGGCTGAGGGGAGACCTTGTTATGGCGTACAAGTATCTAAAGGGTGGGTTGAAGGAGGATGGAGCCAGGCTCTTTTCAATGGTTCCCAGTGACAGGACGAGGGGTAATGGGCACAAGTCAGAACACAGGAAGTTCCGTTCAAATACACGGAAACAGTTCTTTATGGTGAGGGTGACAGAGCACTGGCACAGGCTGCCCAGGGAGGTTGTGGAGTCCCCTTCTCTGGAGATTTTCAAGCCCCGCCTGGATGCAGTCCTGAGTAATGTGCTCTGGGCAATCCTGCTTTGGCAGGGGAGTTGGACTAGATGATCTCTAGAGGTCCCTTCCAACTCTGAAACTCCGTGATTCTGTGATTCTGTGATTCCGTGATTCTAATAAAGGTAGAAAGAGCATGTAGAATTTACACTGTATGGGTTCTTACAAAACAGTTGTCATGAAAAGTAGACTCCAGTTGACCTCAGTTAGGGACATATATGTGTAACAGCACAATGCTGTACACAACTGTGTACACTGTATTGGCAATCACCAAAGATACCTGCTTTTATCCTTCCATTAAACTGCAGTTGTAAAGTGGAAGTCAAGCTGTTCTTTTGTTTTGGAGCTCTGGGGGAGCTCCTGTCGAGTGTATATATCCTTTTTCAGGTAGTACTGTGCAACTGTAAATGTTGCAGTTCACACAGGGAAATGAATTAACTGAAACGTAGGACTTCAGACCTGTTCTATTGAAAAGCCACATTCTCTTTTGAGAAGCCTAAATTCAGAAATCCCTTTAAGAAAGAATTCTTGCAAGTGGAGTCACACAGTTACTACCTTTGCAACTGTCAAATAGTAGTTAATACTGAAGTCATAATATATAAATTAGCTGTTATGCAACCAATATTCAATTTGAATTAGCAAAATAACTTTGTGAAACACAACCTCTGAGAAGGACTTTTGCTTCCTGATATAGTCAGCGTGTGGAATGCAAAATGCCCACCTCATCTCTGAATGTGTCTGAGTAGAGCTGTTGAAGAAAACATGCAAGGACAGAAAAGCTGATGTGAATTGTGTATAGCTTCTGCAGTGCTGCATATGACCTCATTTCGTCCAGTATCTCTACAAATTGTGTAGAGACTGGTTGGTTTGGGGTTTTTTCTTTTTCCTTCCTCTTTCATTCTTTTCTCTTGCTGCTGGTCACAAGAAGTGAGGAAAGAAACAATGTATGGGAAAATCACATATTACATGAGATGTCATTTGTGGCCTCTGCGTTACAAGCAGATCTCTCCAACACGCAGGCCTTGGTTGCCTGGTTGCCATGAGGAATGTAGGGCTTCCAATTTGGTGATGAAGGTGGTAGAAAGTGGAAAAAATAGATGGATATATCTAATTAGGTTTAAGCATAAATGGATTTGTGACATCGTGTGGGATATAGATGTAGGATTTTTATCATTATTTGCATGGCAACACCAAGCAACATTTATACCAAAACCTACTGTTTAGTTTATTCACAGTTAAATTCCAAAATCTTATTTTTCCTGACAAAAATCAAATATTTAAGGAAAAATATTATAATCCATTAGATTTTTTTCTCTGACACACAAATAAAAAAAAAATTGTTAGTTAACTTCACTATACTAGCACAACAGATTTTCAAATGTGTAGGGAATTTCTGTTACTGTCAATATTAAGAGCTATCAGTTCTTAGATTTTGGCAAGTAAAGGAGGAACTTTTGATCATACTAACTTTATTCCCATGTGTCATTTTTTTCTTGGAAATGACATCTCTCTTCTAAATGAAAAAAAAAAAAAAGAAAATATTTAGTTGGTACATGTTGATTTTACAACTATTTTTAAATGTATTACTTTTCCATTCTTGCTCCAGAGTAAAACCTATAGCTCTCACACAGAGTAGCAGACCAGACTTTTGGCACAAAGGTCATTGAGCTTCAGGGTCTTTAAATGCAACATTTCAGGTTTAAGAAATTGGATTTTGCTAACAAAATAAATATTCATAGGAAAAAACTAACCAGTGCTACCAGCTGCAGTTACTTTCAGATGGTTTGTGGGCTATGTCTTGGCACATGCGGTTCATGGTATGTTATCTTAACATGCGAACTTTGCCAAAAGTGTAACTGACATGACATGTCACCCAAACGTAAACTGAATTTCAGAAGAAAATGTTGTGGTTTTTATTTTTTTGTCTCACAGTTGTGTCCAGGCCAAATTTCAAAAACTCGCTCTAAATAGTGAAAGTATAAAGCTTTTCAGAATTTAAAAAGTGTTTTAAAATCTTTAAAGGCAGACTTTCTAAGATGTGTTATTCCCACAAGCCAGCATAAACCTGCTCTGCTGTCCTCTAGGTCTGGGGTAGTTCCATTTGCAGCCTTAATGAAGAGGGGAATAAGAATTATCCTTCAATCTTCGTAATATCCATAGAGCTCAGAGCTTCACTCTCGATGAGCAAATGACATGAACTGATAATTACCACGGTCTCAAACACTCTCAAAGAGATGCTGAGAAAAAGCTTCCTTTAGGAAAGTTTAACTGTTTGCCATTTTTGTAGATAAGCCTGAGTTTTGATTGATTGTGAAGTGTTAATTTCTGGCTTGAGTAAGAACGTGTACATACATTCTTCTTTCAGATAGAAAGGAGAGAAGAGAAAATAGCCATAGTCTGATGAAGTTACTCCTAATTTACCATGATCACACTCAAACTTTTTGATTCTAGCCTTAAAATTGTGGCTTTCCTAAGAAAGCAAATCTCCTGTTAAATCAAATCTCCTGTTACATGTCCTGATAAAACAAAGATCTATGTGTAGTTTTTGTGTTCTGTTTTCTTTCCTTTATCCCGTATGGATAAGTACTAACACTTAAAAACTAGGTAAATTGACAATACAAGAAATTCCACTACTAATTCCAATGTTTTCTACGTGCCCACATACTTTATATGTCCTGTTCAAATCATTTTTTGTTGTTTTCAAGGACAAAGAGGATAAATGTTATTTTTTTAGTATCCTCTAATGTAGTACTTCCATTACTGAATTGTTTTAAATTGATTGCATAGCCAAAGTCCCTCGAGATCTGCATGTTTTTACCTCTAATCCAAGTCTGTTGTTATCTTCAGTAGTCCTTGTCCAATTCCAGTCATAATTGTGACAAGACTATTACTTTGACTGATGTTTGATTTTGATAGCAACCCAGTGTGTCGTTTTATTACCAAAAATCTGCACGTTTTATTTCCTATCATTTCTCTAGTGATGTTCACTAACTTATTTCAGATGCCACAGTGTTTTAAAACTGCCCAGAGGGATGACTGTCCTTATTTTCATTTGTCGTTTAAAAGGGAAAAGAATTCAGTATAGGATAACTGTTAGCTGAATGCATTTCCTTTTTATTTTTTCCCTATGTAGTAGAACAAACAAATGTATCATTTTAAAATAATTCTGAGAGTCTTATAATTGCACCACTTAGATTCTGGAGACATAATTTGTCATTATTCTGCTTGCAATTGCCAAGGTGTTTCAGTCAAACTTTTTTTTTTTTTTTTTATTTATTAAGAATGAGACAAAACACACAATTTCATCTTTTTATGTACACCATTATATAAAAACTTAATGGATTTTCTCCTGATAGCTAATTATAGCTATTGTATTAAGAATGCACGTCTTAATTAAGAATATTTTCTTAATATTAATAGTTCTTTGAATTTCTTATTTAAATTAGAAGCATTATTGTTGTTATGATGCTCTGTCAGAAAACTGTCATAAAGTTTGTGTTTAAAAACCTCAAAGATTTTTTTTCTCTTTATTTGCTGAACTATAAATATTCATTGTTCTTTTAAGTGTCCTGGGCAAAAGTTCAGCGAGAAACAAGAGCGTATCAAGAACAGAACAGAGATTCAGAAAATATGTATCACATTTGTGCATAATCATGAAAGTCTTACAATGGGAGGTCAATTAATTGCTCTTTAAAACAAAAAAAACCCTCTCTCTCTTGTCTGACTGTGAAGTCCAGGACAAAAAGTCTGCTCTTGTTCTGTGTATACAGCATCTAATCATAATTTGGGATTATTGCATAAAATAAGATAAAATTTGACAATCTTTACAGGAAATAATAAGCAAAAATAGATATTGTTATTTCAGAATAGCACTTCCATGTCTCTTCTCATTTCTACTTTCTATGCATTTTTAGAATGTGTTGATATTTAAATAGTGATCTTTTTTTTCCTTTTAAGGGACAATTAATGGCCTATTTATGCATTTATGTTCTTTTTTTCAGTGGCCTCAAGGAAGTTTTGCTGGAAAGCACGGGTTTAGGGTTCCTGTCAAAGGAGTTTGAAGAAAGGTAACTCCCATAAGTAGTTTGAAGATGTAAGTGCTGTAATGAAGATCTTCAACAAAGGAAGAAGAGTTGAAACTTCAGGTACGCTACCCAGTTATGAGCCCTCTAGTTCTGTAGATCCCTCCCCTGCTAAAAGGAGAATTTAAAACTTCAGCAGGTTATATATGACAGATATATATGATCTAACTCTTAATTAAATTTTCCATTACTATTACAGTCAGTAATGAGCAGGAAAATACAGTGTGAGCAGGAAAACTCTGACTCAGATCGGCCACCTGAGGTGTCTAATATGGAATTTACGCATCATTAGCCTTTCTTCAGCTATTTAGATTTCCATCTACTTCGAACTTTTTATTTTAGGAGTCAATTGCACATGCTTATACCTTTTTTTTTTCCTTCAAACAGATTACCTCTCCCAGCTTTCTACAGAACTATGTATTTTTACCTTGAGATTATTTTCCTACAGGTGAATGAAAAGGAAATCAGTTACAATTTTAGTAAGGCATTGCTTTTTTACATTTAAAGTCAAATGACAGCAAAGAAATAATGATTTTGGTGTGGCACCATTATATATCAATTTCAAACTGGTATTTTAGTATTTTTCAAACTGTATTCTCTTTGCTTATGCCGTGGATACACTAGCAGATACTTTTCTGTCAGAGAAACATATTTAGGGGTGCAGGTTAGACTTCTATTACTCCTGGGCATAGATTCAAAAAGTAGCATAAGCTTTACTTTCTTTAGCGCACTCACTACCATTGGCAATTCTGTAGTCCAGCATTTTTTGTGGATATCATAAGTCTTCTTACCCTTGAGTAAGGACTCACAGAATCACAGATTTGCTGACGCTGGAATACACCCCTGGAGGTCATCTGGCAAAACACCCTGTTTAAAACAGGATCAGCTCAAGCAGGTTGCTCAGAATCATGTCCAGTTAGGTTTTGAGTAACTCAAAGGATAGAGACTGCACAACTTCTCTGTGCCACCTGTTCCGGTGTTCAGCTACACTCACAGTATTTTCTGTCAGAATTTCCTGTCTCCCAATTTGTACTCATTGCCTTTTCTCGCTCCACTGGGTACCACTGAGAAGAGCCGCTTTGTTTTCTTTACTCCTCCCATCAGGTATTTATACACATTGACAATACTCCCCCTGAGCCTTTTCAGGGGGCTGAACATTCTCAGATAGCTGGGATAGAAGGATTATCATTTGATCTCTGCATAAATATTTACCTCCATATTACTTTACGAACTTTTGCAGCAACTTAATTTGACTTACAGAATTTACATATGACTTTGTCTCTCTGGAAGCAGTAGTTATGAAAGGTTGCCATAAGTAGAAGGTAAAACTGAGTTATGCTTTTTGACTAGAAAGATAAGCGGAAATAAAAGACTGAAAAATAATGAAATCCACAGCTAAAAAAAATTATTAGGGTTTTGGAGACACTACCTCAAAAATTAGCTTATAAGTATTTTTCTTATTCATCTCCTGTCATAATTAAGAGTCCCAAAGGAAAGTATAAAAACCAGTAAGTATAAAGTGTTGGCAAGCTAGAGTTAAGGTAAAACATAACTGTATACTTTTACAAATACTATTTTAAAAGCTCTCCATTATAAATACGAATATTTAACTTGAAGAAATTAAAACAATAACTTATTGGAAATCAGATCAGTCTTCCAAAATGCTTTAAAAAGCAGTAGGAATAATTTAGAAATGAATGCAGAAAACATCTTCGTGCTCTTACAAATTGCACCTTTAGCTCCTTGCGGTTTAATTCACTCTGTTTCAAACAAGACATGGTAGAATTAGAAATGCTATTAGCAAGAGAGACAACGGTGATCAGTGAAAAGAAAATTCTTACACTGAAAAGCCTAATTGACTAGTAGTTTTGAGAAACAGGCAAACTGAGAGAGAAGATACAGACTCATTAACAGTCTGGAGTGAACAAAGCGAGTGTTCACTAGATTTTGTAATGTGCTAGGGGAGCATCCATTGAAATTACACAGTGGGAGTTTTAAAACAGGAATCCTTTGCAAAATGCATAATGATAGTCCAGATAAAGTGCTGACTGCTAGAAGCCAAGAGGACAGACTAGGTAAAAGGTATCTTTGTACTTGTCCTGTATCTGTCATTCTTTTCCTAAATACCTCCACCTGTTCTGGCCTCTGACAGAGATGGAAGAATGAGGAGAGAGTCTCTGTTCAATGGCAATTTTTTATAGTCTCAATGACAAGATAAATGCCTTCCATTTCAGGAAGATACTGTTATAGTCCTTAATTATGTATATACATGAATAATTCACTTCATGTGGGAAGAACTGTTCATATTGACCAAGCAGATGAATTAAATGTCTGTTAGAAATGGCGTAAGTAAGGAAAACATGAGAGAAAACCATGCCGATTGTGACATGGTTATACGTTAATTTAATGCATATACACTGCCTATCACCCCTTTTATAGTCATCTCTGATTTCGTAGTTGTATAGGAGAAAGTTTGTGCCTAGTGAGGAAATATTTTTTTCTTCCATACATATTTGACCATGCTTTACTTTGATTTATTTTGCTGAATGTAATACAACTGCCAGTATAATTACTTCAATAAAATTTTCTAGTCAGGGATTTTTTCCCAGGAGAACAGAGCAATCAGTTGTAAGTCTTTTTTCTTTTTCCATTTAGCTACAAGTCTAGAAAAGCAAATGCTTTTTTTGGCCTTTCTTATAAATTGGTGCATTATAATATGTATTTCAGCAGGGTATTAAGAGATTATTGTAATTCTTTGTATCAGTGTCATTTTTGCAATCAGGTTTTCTGACTCGTTGAATAATTTTTGGGTTTCCTAGTAAGACCTTTATAATTATTCTCTGACTTTAGCCAGCAGTCCTGCGTATCTTTCAATTGCAAAACCATATTCTGCAATTTAGGAAGTATTTTAAAAGTAATTTCTTGTGTCCAGTGTTAGTTGCCATCATATCATCATTCTGTCTACTGAGTGTCTCTTTCAGGCATATTACAAATGCAACATTGTGCCTTTGGTGAAATGCTGCCTATTTGCTATGCTGCTGAGAGTTATTTATCCAGCTGAAAGTGGTCTAATGGCCTCTGGTTACAGCTCTTTTTCACCTCAGGCTGTTTTATATTTATGTGATGCTGAGAATATGTCTCTCTCTTGTAACCTGTATAATACATTTAAAGTGCTGTGTGTCCTTCCTACTTCAAGAGGTAAAATAATCTGGGCAGTTTGCCTTGAAGTATGTTGGTCTGCCTTCAAGTTGATAACACGCGCATTTACAGTGCAAGTTCCTGAGACATTTAAAGTGGTTACTGTTATCCAGTGTCCTTGTCCTTCATGATTAAATTTTGAAAGTCACATTTGTTTCATCTTTTCTGATGAAAAGTGTTATCAGCAAAATGAGATTGGTACACAACTTAAACATCTCTTTCTAGTACCCCTACAGGGATGTGGTGGATGTCATTATGCGGATCCGAAATGTGCATTCTCTGCATTTTTTCCTGATGCTTCCACAGACTTCTTTTAATAGAAAATTGTACTTTATAAATCCTGCCGGGTTTCCAATTGCTAGGTAAAATGTAAGCTGTTTGAATTAATAACTCCACTACTTTTTAATTAAGACATTTAATCCTTCTCTGTCAACAAGTCATTTTCTTATACATGTTTCTTTTATTGTATATGGTTCATTTATCACTTTATTTAGCACTTTGGTATTTTTTCTTCTTTTCCTGCTATTTATGATTTTTATTGGACTGAAGAATATTCCTGTTATGCTAGTATTTTTTTTTCTATTTCTGTTTTAGTTGTTCTCAGTAAAATCAACCATTTCAATTTGTTATATCTGTATAAAATGGAATTAATATTAAAGTAGTATCTTCTTTGCAGCAAAAGTTGGTATCCAATTACTGTCATTTTCTTCAGCACGAATGTCAGATTTGTTGAGGTTGATGTGCTCTTGTTACTTTCTAATAATAAGTGAATTATTTTTAAAGTGACATGTAGATAAGTAGTTAACTGTGATGACCTTATTCGTCACTAGCAGTACTTTATCTCATGAAAAGTCACCTTGACTTCACTAAGACTTCATATGGCATAAGCTAAGTGGGCTTAAATACATCTCAATTTGACAGTTGTACTGGATTTGGCATTCTATACTGGAGCCAAAACAGCAACGGTTTTCTTCGCCAGTCTGCAAAACACAACACTGCAGCACAACAGCAAAACCCTTGTAGCATAACTTAGATCACCATTTATAATCACATTATCTTTAATATTTTACCCCACCTCAGCTGATACATAGAAACTGAATATGTACACGATTCTAATCTCTTGTAATTCAAAGCAATTCTTCAGAAATTACTTAAGTACACTTAATTTATGTTACCTTTTAACAATTTCTGACTCTTTATCAGTGTAGATGCAATTACTAACAGGTGCCACGGTACCTTATTAAAACAAGATGAGTTCAACTAATTGTCTGATTATGCTTCTATGATTCTATGATTATCCTCCTTTATTAGCCACCTCCTTCTATAATTCCAAATTTTTGAAGCTTTGGAGTCCTTTTATGTTTATGGTATCATATCGTCTGTGCTAGTCTGATGCTAGGCATCAGACTGTTTTGAGATACGTATGTAGGTAACAATCTCTAGGCAAATGATTGAGGCTGTGAATGTTACTATACAACATAGGTCAGCAAGATATGCTTCTTGTTATTACATTGTAATAAATGAATAGCAGAGTACATCAAATACACAGCCACAGCTTCAAGTCTTACACAGTTTTGGTGACTTGAATAAATCACTACTTGCTTTCTCTGATTTCTCCTGAAATTTGTCTTCCTCTACATTTTTTCTTCTAGGAGATTTGTGTTTCTTACATTCCCATAAAAACTAACTGATCAGATTTCTCGTGTTTTTCTCCATTTTCCCATCAGTATAACATCATGATTCTTTGTTTTTCTGGTTTCTCCCAAGCATTTCTCAATGCTGCTTTTCCTCCTTCTTATCTTCTTCCTTAGATTTTCTTTCCAACTGGAGTATGTATGTTTAAAATAATATCATGTCTTGGTATCTCTAACTCTACAAAAAAACCCCAAACTAAAACAAAACAAACAGAAGGCAAGTAATATATTCTGAACTCATCTGTCCTTCTTTCCTAAATCTCTATTTTACTGTGATGTGACTTTTAGGATTGGGTTCCTTCCACTAAACTCCTGTTCTCTTCAGCCTCTTAGAGCCAAGCAGTCAATAACACTTTTTTTTCTGATAAAATTCCTGAATTCTTTATAAATGTTTCTAGCCTTATACAAAATGAACATGAAAAACAATTCACCCCTTTCTCATTCATGTAATTGCTAACATTCTTGAAAGACCAAGCCTTCCCTCTGTCTTTCCTTCTCTGCAGTAATTTTGGCATAGATGATTATTAGGCCTTACATCAATTGCAGGTATTTTTACAGTGCAGGGTAGAGCAAAGAAAGACCTTAGATATGCTGGAAGATTACTTACCCCATGTTTATCTTACCAAAAGGAACTAGCTTCCTCTGACAAAAATAAACTCAAAGCAAAACAAAAGGATAACTTATAACGTTTTAAGTGCACCAGATTCTCCTCAGGATTTACAGTTTTCACCCTGGTCAGCATTAGAGCCTTCATCTTTAGCTATGTCTTCAATATGAAGACACAACTGCAAATAAAGTATGCTGTATCTTCAGGAGACAAACAAAACCTCAAGTACAAAGCCATTTTGTCTAGTTCCCACACAAAAGGAGGGATAAGCTTTTTTTTTTTCAAGTAATTCAGGTTTTCCAAAGGGGTTCCACAGTGGGAACTGTGGTGCACAATTATGTAAATTGCTGCTTTTTAACAAAAGGCAATTGAATTGGGATTCATGTTAATGAAAAAAAATGAACAAATTCGCAGTTGCACATAGAAAGATACAGAAATATGCAATGTATCGGGTTCTAACTTAACTAGATTCAAAGGTTTCCCAGCTTTATTCTACTGACATGGACTGTTTCTAGTACTGTACTTAACCCTGTGTACATTGGAGAAACAGCATGAAAAAATGTGAAATTGCTTTTACAAAATCATCTCACTTGTGAAATGCACATGCTTCTTGTGCAGTGTCCCAACAGTGTCTACATTAATCTTATAATACAAAAATGTCTAATTAGAGCAAATTCGATAAGCAGTCAGTTATCTGCATTAAACATATGTGTCACCATTCTTTGTACAAGTAAACCTATTATTTCTAAATGAAATCAGAGCCACTAGATTAGAAAGGGTTACTAAAATAGAACTTTCTTCATTACTAAGCAAAATTGGGGATTTCTATTTCAGAAGGGAGCACACATATAATTTCAAAGTAAATGACAGTAATAGACATAATTAGCACTATAAAGTGTTCAAGTGTCTGGAGGAAATTAGTATGTGTTGAGTTTGAATGGACTAGATTACTTCTTAGGTATTGCAAATAGGTATTAAGTATGTTAGCGTTTTAAACAGGCTTACAGAGAAATAGATAGTCTAAGAAGCAGTGCTCTGGAAAATGAATCTGAATAGATTGTGAAACTCTTCACGTGATTAAAGACTGCATAAAATTAAGTTTCTTCCCTGAATCTCTCCTCAGTCATGAAACGTTATTCATCTGTCATGGAAAGATCTGTAAAACAGGGCACAATGATACTGTTGTTAAATCGATTTTTATATAGCGCTCATTATGTGTGGCAGAAACAGTTTAACAGTCTAAAAAAAGGAGCATTATTCACCACTTTGCATTATTCTTTGTGGCTGCTAGGTTTTGGATATCCACAAGTTGTAGTGATTTCCATGGACAATATGGAATAATACTATTTCACCAAAACCTGTGTTGTCACATTAGTGATTCAATATTTGTCCACCCGATTTGTGGGAACATTAACCAGCTTAACCAGATATATGTTTCTAA